>NC_140074.1:63812878-64396586 GCF_964194135.1 Talpa europaea | reverse complement strand
GGAGGCCTTGATCTCTGTTCTTGTTTGCCCACGCACAGCTACTAAATTCCTTGTGATCTCTACTTGTCTTTTTGTGTAGTAATGAGTCACAGGGCAAGCGCAGAGCCCTGAGGGTCAGAATAGAACAGGAAAAGCCTCAGAGGAGGAAGGAGGCTCCAGAGATAAGGGCAACAAATTCCAAAGGGAACTAATCAAACACCCCAGGACTAGGGGCAACTGGACATTCCAGAACAAGGATGAGAAAGAAATGTATGCTAAGATAAGGGCTGGGACACAGAGACTTCATTCTGGGCACAGGGACATTAGGGCAGTGCGTGAGACCACTGAGAACTAACCAATCACAAAGAGACTGGTGGAGCTTTAGAATAATTAGGGAAAGAAGGTCTACATTCCCAGAGGCACGACTCCACTGGGCTCCCTTGCCCCTCCCTGGCCTGGTTCCACCGACCTAGGAGTCCACTTTAGTTTCGTTCCCTTTCTACTTAATAAACTTAGGGTCTTGGGGCCTCCCTGGTGGCGCAAGGCATTAAGACACAACCTATGAAACTGTCCGCAGCCACTGCAACTGAAGTTCGATCCCAGGCCGGCCAGGGAGCTACCCACATGGTACAGCAGACCTCTCCTGACTCTCCCACTGCTCCCCTCAGCAGTGTACTTCAGTCAGTCTGCCTGTTCTGTTCCCCACTCTGTCTCTGGTGAATCCTCTCATCCCCCACACCTCTGGCCTGTCCCCCAGCACTTGTATGCATAAATAAATAAATCTTTTTTAAAAAATAAACTTTTTTTCCCCCTCTAAACAAGGACACTGCTGAGGGGAGCAGCGGGTGGCAGGGGTGTTCTGCGTGCCATGTGGGACCCTCCTCCAGTGGCCAGAGAGCAACCAGGGATCGAACCGGCGCTGCAGAGGCTGCAGGCAGCTTCACAACCCAGCGCTCAACCACTGCGCCACCGGGGAGGCCCAAATCATCCTCTTTTGAATTTCTTGCCTGAGTGTCTTCCAAGTTCCTGCTGCAGCTTTGTGAGACACCAACCGGCAGTGGTCGAGTGCCTGGGACTCAGTGATGCCATTGCAGCCTGGATTCCTTCCTGGTTGGGAGACTAGGCCTGGAAACCTGAAATCACGTATCAGTAATGAGGTGATTGCTGGCCATGGAGGAGGCCAGTGCTTTGGGGCAGCCTCAGGTTGGGAACTGGTTACCAAGGGAACCCACCCTGTGATTACAGGGTTGCAACTTTCAGTCTCACCTCCAACCTCTGGGGAGGGGAGAGGGACTGGAGGTTGATTCAATCATCGACAGCCAATGGTTTAACCAACCAGGCCTACGTAATGACGCCTCCATAAAAATCCTAAGTTCCTGGGTCCAGGTTGGGGACCATGTAGAGGTGAGTGGGGAGGGACACACCTGGACAGGCCCTGGAGCCTCCACAACCCTTCCCACATACCTTGCCCTTTTACCCCACCCTATATGACATTGTTTTACTCTGCCATTTGACTGTTCCTGGCCTGCACTGTTTTATAATAAACTGTTGATCTAATATGAAAACGGCTTTCCTGAGTTCTTTCAGTTGTCGTAACAAATGATAAAGCCTGAAGGATTGGCCACCTCTGATTTATAGCCGGTCAGTCAGAAGCACTAGTGACAAGCTGGACTTCATACTGGTCTCCAAAGTGGGGTGATCCTGTGGGACTGAGTCTTCCCTTTGTGCGATCTGGTGTTGTCTCCGGTTACACTCAGAACAGAGTGAATTGCAGGACATGAGGTGTCCTCTGAAGTCACAGGATCATTTGGTGCAGGAGAAAACCCCCACTTCGGTGGCCAGAGTATTGGGAGAAAGGAAGGCTGCGCTTGCAGTGATAAGCGCAGAGTCTCTTCGCAGAGGCAGTCCTCCTGACACTGACCACAACGGGGCAGGGGCGTGACCTGGTTGGTGCTTCCTCACCCCACAGCTGAATGCCAGTGTATAACTGCAGATATAAGCCCAAGTAGACACAGTGTGAAACAACAACCACAGGATTTATTTACACAGTAAGAAAAAGGGAGGGAGGGAGGGAGGGAGGGAGAGAATTCACAGGCTGGCATGTGGCCAGATGCTGAGAGTCAGACCCCAGTTAGCATCCTCTGAGCAGAGTCCAAGATCCAAGCCAACACCATAAGTGGCAAGCCGGCAGCTTCTCTCAGACACCCCTCTTCCCACTGGTTCAACTGCCCAAAGCCCCAGCAGTTTAATAGTCAAAAGCCTTAGGTCTTCCCTTTTCCCCATCAGCCTGCCCTTGGGGTGGAATTTTATTTTATTTTATTTTTTTTTTTTTAAGATTTATTCACTTATTTATACAAGCACTGGGTACAGTGAGAAGCACCGGAGGGTGAGAGAATTCACCAGAGCCAGAGCAGGGAGCAGAGCAGGCAGAAGGACCGAAGTACACTGCTGAGGGGAGCAGTGGGCAGCAGGAGAGGTCTGCGCGCCATGTGGGACCCTCGCCGGTGGCCGGGGATCGAACCGGTGCTGCAGAGGCTGCAGGCAGCTTCACAGCCCAGTGCTCAAACACCGGGGAGGCCCAAGGGGGTGGAGTTTTAAAAGCTCCTCCTTCTGCTCTAGAGTTGACATGAGGGGTGTGGAGTCTAGAAAGCCACCCTTTGTATCATCAAAGTGGCTATGAGCGCCATCCACTGGCTGAGGTTGTCCTCACTGTTCCTCCAAAGTCCTCATTCTCACTGTCCTGGCTGCCTCTGGGGTCTTCCTCTCCCTGCAAAGAGGTTATACATGTTGTGCCTCCAAGCGTGTTCAGCACTACCCTGACAGAATTTTCTCCAATTTTCCTACATTTCATAGTTTTCCTACTTCTGTGGATTGAGGTTCTGGGCAGCCACACCCACCCCCGGCCCAAATCTCCATGTGACCCGGACAACAATATCAAGAGAATTTTTGCAGGACAGATAGAATATTGATCAGAAGGATGTCAGATGGTGGCTGAAGCATTGTCCTGGCTCTACAACTTACTGGCTGTGTGACTTTGGGCAAGTTGTTTAGCAACTCTGCCCCTCAATTTCCCTACCTGCAAAACAGGGAGAATAATAGCTTCTACTTCATTGGGTTGATATGAGGAATAAATCAGTTCACATCTGTAAAATGCTTATTAAATGAAACAGACTTGCTTCTAAGGGTCCACCTATTATAATTACAGTCACCACCAGTTTAGCAACATGCAAGGATGGAGAGGAAAAGAAAAAACTTGAGTTATATAAACTCCTCTTTGATTGCAGGTTGTGATCCACTTCTAAAGACCTCAAAATGCAAAATTATGTGTATGGGAGAATCCAGAAAGTAGGATGTTTCCCCAGTAGACAGACGAGGAAACAAATGGTTTAAAGATATAAGGTGATCTTAGGAAAAGTCACACAGCAGGTGAGGTTTAGATCATCAGGGAAACACACCCATTCACCACCAAGTATATTCTGAAAAAGCCACTTTTGCATGTCTCTTCATCACCTCCAGGGTAGAGCCCTCTGTCTGATAACCAACTGGTGATATTCATGAACAACCATGGATAATACATTGGTCCTAATGAGAAACTGTGTCTTAGCTGAGGAAATAAACCCAAAGATTTGCTCAAGTTCTAGTCCTACTTTGTGATCTTGGGTGATGCTTGTAACCACATTGGACTTGAGTTGCCCTGTAGGGAGAGCCAGGGTGACCGTGCATGTCTCACTGCATTGTGCCCAAGATTAAAACCCAACGCACTCCATGTGGCTCCTGGTTCACAGCCTTAGCACAGGAGGTTGTAGCCACTGCTGTTTTCAGTGGTGCTATTTGGGGATTGAACTATACAGAACTGGATTTTCTTGGTCAAAAAGTAGGTGGATACAATATTTCAGAAGGTTTACCCTATTATGTTGGAGCAATCGTGCTGTGTGTGGTTGGTAAGCAGGGAAGGCCATATCACCCCCACTTTGCAGAGAGAGAAATTGAGGCCCAGAGAGAGAAGGACCCACCCAAGAGCACGCTCTGGTCAGGAACGGGGCCTGGAACCCACCGAGCTGCTGGTCACTGTGGGCTATAGCTACCCCCAGTCTGATTCATTGTGGACAAAACACAGGCTGACCTAGGCTTTTCCCTGGAGTTGGAGGGGCCAGCAAAGCTCACCCTGGCGGTTTCCTGACACTTGCTTATGTAACAAGAGATTAGGAATTGCTGCTTGGGGAGCACAGCCCTCTGTCTCCATGACCTTATGCCTACCCTGGCTGGGAATGAACTGGCCCTGCTTCCCCAGCCTCACTGACCAGGCCATAGAGGCGCCCCCAGGTCACCCAGCCGAGAATCACAGTGTCACAGCTTTAACATAGCCCTTTACTTCTCCCCATTCCCCCACCCCCAGCACTTCTTCCTGACTGTCTCATGCCCTCCCTGCCCATCAAAGTCCTACAGATGCTGCTGACGGCCTGTCCTCCTGGCTCAGCCCTCATCCCTAAAAAGCTCCACCAGCGCCCATCACAGCTCCAACACACTTGGTCAACCCAAACCCTGCTGTCTTGCACAAACCCATGGCTTATTCTTATCCCCGCCCAGGACTTTGGGTTTCCCCACACTGGAAACTGCAGCTCTGCTTTGAACTACTTACTGCTCCCCAAATAGGCAGAACTGCTTAGGAGCTATTCCCTCCCCCCAATGCCCACTCCCCATCTGGCTATCCTCTTGTCCTTTTCTATTAGCCTCAACTTGCACTGGTTAACTCATGCGTTAACTAACAGGACCAGAGCTATCTGGTGAGGTATTCTGGGGTGTGTGATGCCGTTTTAGGATGAGATGAACTGTTGACTGGTTAGACTGAGTAGTAAAACAGGTTGCCCACCCGAGTGTGGGCGGGCCTCATCTAATTTATTGAAGGCCTGTGTAGAATGATAAGGCTAGGGAAGAACTCCTCCTGTCTGCCTGCTTGAGATGGGACATCGGTGTTTTTTTACCTTTGGACATGAACCGAAGCATCAGCCCATCTGGTTCTCGAACCCGCCAGCCTTTGGACAAGAACCACACCATCAGCAATCCTGGGTCTCCAGCTGGCCAGCTTACCCTACAGACCTTGGGACATGCCCACCAATATAATCACAGGATCAAGTGCCATATATAAATTTCTCTTCATTTAAGTAGAGACTTGATGTTGTCAATAGGTTCTTGGAAACTGACTTTAAGCGAAATTATCAAAGATGTCTTGTGAGTATCTGCTGTGCTTGTGCGCAAAAGCGTGCGTGCGCGCACACACACACAAACACACACACACACTATTGGTGTGTCTGTCTCTCTGGACACCCTGATGAATGCAGTATCTCTGGCTGCCTCCATTCTCCACACTGAGATTGTATGACTGTGTCCCCTCATGCCCCACCCCCGCTGGGTCTCCTGCTGCCTGATCTCCACCCCTTAACCACACCAGGCTCCCCCACTTCAGTTGCCTCCACCAGATTCAGGGCCTCCTAGCCACACTAACAGATTCAACTCCACAACTCCAGGGCCCACCACAGCTTAAAACGGGAAGGCACTGCTTGAAAATCAGACCAACTTTCCCCCTGAGGGACCATCCCTCCAGGTTTTTCAAAGAAGCACAAGGTCACAGAGACATCATTCCATTGCTTCAGTTTTAAATATTTATTTAAAATCCAGAAGGGACAAGGAGAAACGGAACCTGCTGGGGTTTTAGCACATCGACATGTGGACAGACACATGGACAAGAACAGCAGAAAAATCCAAGAACAAGATGAAGGCCAGGTGGAGACTGGCAGCCTGGGAAAACCCAGCACAGAGATGAGGCCAGAGGGGCTACAAAAATGCACTTCTGTGGGGGCATTGGACTGGAGCAGGGGAGCCAGGGTAGGGGAGAGTCCAGGGAGGAAGGGAGGGAGGCAGGAAAGGTGGGCCAGAGTGAGGTATTAAATAATGAAAATCAAGCCAATTCCCAAAGAGACACAACTTTAGAAAAAAAGACACAAACAGACTTTCACATAAAATTTCCCCTTCTACAATTTCCATAGTTAAAATAACCTCAAAATACAACCTGGGTGCCAACTGGTTCACTGATAGAGTAGAATTCAGGTTAAGCTGAACATCCCTAATCATGCTGAACTCTGAGGGCCCCCCAATATCTCTTTCTCCTCAGCCTACATTTATACTTGGAGCTAAGGGTGTTTGGTTTCTATAGAATCCAGCAACAGAGAAAAAGAATGACAATTGCATTAGGGAAGACAAGCTTGGAGGACAAGCTTGAAGAGATGGTTCCATATTTATATTCCACCTCCAAGGTCAGTCCGACCCAACACAGCTCTTAGGTTTTCTTCAAGGTCAAGGCTTCTCCCGGACCCTTATGATCTAGATCACACCCTACAGGACAAGCCTACATCCCCTCTAGGATGTGAAAGGTCAAGTCAAAATCCTTCATGCTCAGAGCCCCCTCCCCTGCCCTCTTTACCTTAAGAGGAAAGAGGACAAATAATTCAAACCCCCTAAGGTAAAAGGCAAATCGCTTACTTCTGTTTCTGCTAGACATTTTTTTTTTTGCCTTGCTTCTTTCCTCATTTTCCTCTCCATTCCCTCCTTAAAGGATTATCTGATGAATACAAGAGAGATCCTAGGAAAATTTTTTAAATTGTCCCCAAACTTGGCCATTTGGAGGAGAGAGAAAAGTGTGGATGAGACCCCAAAATCCAAATGTATCTTCAAAGCCTGTGGCAAAAATGGTAGCACCTTCAGAATTTTAAATAGGGTTTTTTTTTTCCCTTAAAAAAATCACATACACTATGAGAAAATTGTGAGCACCAGAGATTTCACAGTGGGAGGTAGCAAACGTGGTCACCCCAGCCCCGAGGATCTTGCCGCTCCCCCTGGCATCCATCGCTTCCCACCCCCTGGCTGCTCGTACTCACCCCTCTCACCTCTTACCCAGGTGAAAAAATAGTAACCCACCTTCTTTGTGTTTGTTTAAATAAAATATATATCCTTCTTTCTTTCCTTTTCTCCCTTTTTTCATGTCTCCTCTCTAATATTGCACATCAGAGCTCCCTGGCAGGGACCAGGGACAAGATGCCCTCTTCCCTCCAGCCGGCTTGAAGGTGAGGCTCTTTGGGCGGAAAGCTGGGGTGGGAAGGGGGTGGGCGCAGAGCTGGAAGATAGGCTGCAGGGCTCCTGTGGGTTGCAGGTCCAGCTTGCTCTGCTGGCTCTTTTGTTGGTCTTTGGGGCTGAGCTGGAATCAGTTGTTCCCAAGGACACCCCTTTCCCTGCTACCCCCCAGCCACTTCTACCAGGCAGACAACAGCAGGGGCCTGCCCAAGGCCCCTCCAGGGCCCACATGCCACTAAGTCCCTTCCTGTGCCTCCTCCAACTCTCCCCTCCCCCATGAGGCCTAGCGGAACCAGGAGGTCAGAGGTCAGAGGAAGCATGCAGGTCCAACTTCGAGGCGGTACTGCTTCCCTAATGAGGCAGGAGGGAGGTTGTCCACGCTGACAATGGGCAGCTGCTGGGGGTCTTGGGTCCGGAAGGTGAAGAGCGTCTGATGCCAGCGGCCATCCTGGACCTGAGGGTAGAAGGAAAGGGGTACATGTCATGTGTATCCACTGGGGTCCCTGCCACAAAGCACGTGTGTGGTCCCTCCATCTGGGCTCACACTTTTTTTTTTTAAAGATTTCTTTATTTATGCACACAAGAACTAGGGTGCAAGCCAGAGGTGTGAAGGGGTGAGAGGATTCACTAGAGAGAGTGGGGAGCAGAACAGGTGGATTGACTGAAATACACTGCTGAGGGGAGTAGCAGGGAGATAGGAGAGGTTTGTTGTGCCATGTAGGTCAGCTCCATGTCCGGGGATCGAACTCATGCTGCAGTGGCTGGCAATAGCTTGATAGTGCTGTCTTCAGCCCCTACACCACCAGGGAGGCCCTGGGCTCACACTTTTTAATGACCACGTGTTATTTCTCTGTAATCATGGCCTATATTTGTCCATTTAGATGGTATTCAATTTTTTACTCTTTAAGTAATGCTATGATGGACAGGACTGTAGCTAAACCTCTGTGAATGTTCTTATTTCCCTAGAACAAATTCTAGAAGTAGAATTGCTGACTCAGAAGAGAGATACATGAACTAAGGCTTTGACTACACACTGGGTATCTATCTATCTATCTATCTATCTATCTATCTATCTATCTATCTATCTATCTATCTACCTACCTATCTATCTATCTATCTATCTATCTATCTATCTATCTATCTATCTATTTATCTATCTATCTATCTATCTATCTATCTATCTACCTATCTACATATATATAGCCGCTGTCCAGAAATCCTCTACCGATTTAGTTTTTTTCAAATAGCTTTGTGTGAGAAAGTTGGTTTCCCTACATCCTTACCAAGAATATATCAGTTTTGTTAAAATTTAGTGTTTTTTGCTTTTGACAATTTTCTGTCTCCTCCCCCAACAATCCACCCTTACTTTGGGTATCTGAAATAACCAAAAATGCTAAAAGAAGGAACTAGCACCTGACCAGGGAGGGGTAGACAGAAGAGCAGACATCCAGTCCTTCTACAAGTAGTCTTGCCAATAAGTTAGAGCATCTACTGCCTACAGAATTGCCACCAGCCCAGGTCTTCCCTTAGAAGGCCCCCAGGAGGAAAGTGAATAGAAGTAACTTCATAATAGAATTATTTTAAATTATTTATAAAGACTATACATACCACATTAATATAGTATAAAATGATCACAACCCGTTTTACAATAAAAACAAGTTTTCCACTTGTCCCTGAATCAGGGACTGTGAGAGATACCTTGCAGCCGTCCACGGGTACCTCGGGCCGGAACTGACCCCCAGCTTCAAAGATCTGTCCGTTCCAGGCCCGGAAGCGCACGGCCTTCTTGGCTGGGGTCTGCCCAGTGCCCTCCTGCCACACGGTCATGTTAAGGCAGTGGATGGTGATGTGCTGAGTCACCTGGGAACTTAGCAGGTGCAGGAAGTTCATCTGGACCCTGCTGACAGCAAACTCGACCTGCAGAAGAGGCACGGTGGTGAAAGGGATCAGACATGGCAGCTCACAGCCCTCAGAATGCCTCTTTTCCTCCTGGAGGCTGTAGCTATAAGCTGTTTCTGCCTCAGACCTATACCCACTTAAGGGATAGGGAAGTCCCTTAATGAGAGGGCCAATCCCACAGCCAGGAGCGATGGGCAGGAGGGGAAGGCAGCCAGTCTGCTTCCAATGACCTGACATAATCTAATCTACCACTCACCCCTCTTTGTATGGGGGGAGGGGTCTTTGGTGCTGAGCTGGGATCTCAAGGCCCAGAGAAGAGGATCTTGCCCAAGTTTCAGAGACTTTTGGGGTACAGGGGAAATAAGAAGTGCCTTCGTCTCCATTCTTTCTAAATTCCAAGATCCCAACATGGGGTGGGGTACTTCTGAAAACAGCAGACTTGTTATGGCTTCAGTGGTTCATTGTATTTGATAGGGATGGGACCAAGATGGGCAATCCCACCACCAATCCAGGTGCAAACTCGCCTTACCCCTTTGCTGGGCAACTTTGACACGGGGCCTCCAGACCTCAGAGACAGAGGAAAATGGGCCAGCTGGACCCAGAGCTCTTGCCATGGGGCAGTGGGCAGCTGGCCCTTGACTCTCAGCACCTGGGTCAGCCCCAAGAGGACTCACTGATGGGCTGGCTGGCCTAGAGATGGCCAAACTATGGTCGACACAGCAATTCCTTAGAGCCTCCCCATGGGTACTAATGGGTACTAAAGGGGGTGCTACACCCTCACTTTCCCTGTAGCCAGAGTGGCTCTTCTCACTGCAGCATGAGTCGTCCTCACATGTGGGTGACTTACTGTAACTAGACATCCCTGATCTATAGAGGGGGACACTGAGGGGAGAGGTTACACCCCACTGCTGCTGCTGGCTTTGGATCGCTGTTGAGTTGCTCTGAGCCACAGAAAATTCTCAGCCCAGATCTGGACACGTGGAAGTGGTCAAAGAACACAAGTTAAACAGCTGCATACACAACTCTGGCATACAATGCAATCACATAGTGGTTCTCCAAGCCACACCAGCTTAGCCAAGCAGTGGCTTTTAGTCATTAGGCAGAAGGATCTATTTGAAGAACCATCAGATCATACAATTCAAAGGTTTTGGAAAGCCATGGATTTTGAACAATTCATCCCCAATTTACAGATGAGAAAACTCAGGCTCAGAAAGAAAGGATGAACTTTCCCAAGGCCTTGAAGCAAGACAGGCAAGGCCCAGACCAAAACCTAGGCAGGTTGTTGTCCAGGGCAGGGGGCGAGAGGGCCAGGCTAGGCGGTACGGGGGCAGGAGCAGATGGGCACCTTCGAGGACGTGATGGGCTTGAGACACGTCTGTCCACCATGTGTGAAGTTGCAGGAGACTTCGATGGTGTCGGACGAGCAGCCAAGGTTTGGATCCACCCAGTAGGTACCTGCAGGCAGCATGGGATGGAGGGCGGTGTATGTATGTGGGGAGGGGCCCAGGGTTTGGTTCTGCAGGTAGATCCTATCACCTGCTGCAGTGCAGCTGGGTGTGAAGTCAGGGAAGGGGAAGCAGAAAAGGGATTTCATGAGGCTCTGGAATGGAAGGCAGCCCCCTAGGGAGAGCATCAGTTGGCAGAGCCCCTGGAGGGGACACACAGCTCAGCACTTGCTTTTATCACTATGGAACTGTCCATTTTACAGAGGGGACAGCTGGGGTTGAGAGAAACTGAGTCACTTGCCCAAATGGCTGAGAGGTCATCAGACTACATGGTTTCTCCAGCAAGACTAGGGGTCCTGCTAGGACTGCTGGGAGAGCCAGGGGCAGGGTTGCCAACCCATCAGCCAGGCACTTCCCCACTGACCTTCCAAGGGAGCTAGAGCCCCTGCAGCTGAAAGACTTTGCAAGAAATCTCGTGTCCCTCTTCTTGTGCAGCAGAGGAAGAGGGGCTTGGGGCGGTGCGTGTGTGGTCCCAGCTCACAGGGGCTGACATTCAAACCCAGGTCTCTCTGCCTCCAAATCATGTGGTCCTTCCATGGCACCACATCAGCTCACAGAGAGGAGAGGTGCAGACAGAAAGGGAAAATCCTTGCTCTCTAGCGAAGCTGTGACTGGGATCTCAGGGTTGGGATACTCCTGACCTTCAGGGATTTTTACTGCCAAAGATCTTGTCTTGTTGCATGGACAAGTTGCATACACAAGTCCCCAGCTTGTGTATCCGTGAGCTCTAGAAGGGTAGAACCACTTCTGCATTTCCTACTCTATTTCCACACCCCAGGAAGCACAAGCTGTGGCATGCCGCAGGACTCAGTGACTGTTTGTTGAGTGAATAAATGACCGCCTAGACGTCTATCTCCCTGAGGACAGAAACTTGGCCCAGATGAAACAAGAACCAAATGCTCCATCTGCCCTATTCCCCTGGAACTCTGCTGTCCCCTACCCTGTCCCACCCCTGGGGCAGGAAGCCCTCTCTTCAGACCCCAATGGCCGTCCTACCATCCACCATCTTCTGCTCACAGTCCATGAGGTCCCGGCAGACCCGGGCGGGATTCTCTTTGGTGCCCAGGGGCGTCTTAATGCTCTGGATGAGGTTGCTGAGGTAGTGTAAGGTTTTAAAGATCTCCCCTCCCTGGTCCAGCACTAACCGGTCCGGATGGCCGTAAGCCTGTCGAGAGGAGAGAGGGTGGCCGTTGGCCCTTCGAGATCCTGGCCTGAGGTCCAAGCCTCCACAGCACCAAGCTCCCGCTGCTTGGAAGGCATCTCTGGATTCCCAGGACCACAGCTGGGGCAGGAGTTAGGTTTCCCTCCGCTCAAAAGATGAGGAAACTGGGGACCAGGGACAAAGTTGGGGGCTGCCACAGTGGCCTAGAGGCTGAGAGAAGGGTCAACCTGAGAGAAGGGTCAGGCAGGTCCTCTGAGCCGGACACATGAAAGTGTGCAGGGCACTGAGGAGCGGCCCCTACTCACTCCAGAAAAGGCCGGGGGAGGGGAATGGGTGCGGAGGGGAACAGGTGGGGTACCTGTCCAGGCCCACTTCCTGTGAGGTGGGAGTGGGGTGTCTGTGAGGAGGAGTCAGGAGACAGGACTGGCACAAGCAGGGTCAAGTTCCAGGGATGAGGACTTCAGCTGGAGAAGGGGCAGATTTCGCTGTGGGCAGGAGGGGCCGTGGGGAGCCCTGACCAGGTGGGACTCCTGCTCTGTGCCATTGAACCTGTTTCCAGAGCCACAAAGGAGTGCTAAATAAGCTCTCTTCGTGTGTGTGCGCGCGCGTGTGTGATGCGTGCGTGTGACTGTGTGACAGGCAGCTGCTCACGCGATACATTTTTTTCAGCCTGGACACATTTTATTTCCCAGGCTCCTTTGGTGTGTGTACACGCATGCGAATGCACATGTGTATGTGAGTGTGTGTTGTGTGTGTGTGTGTGCATAGGGGAGGAGTAGGTCATGGTGATGCAGAGCAATGCACACTGCATAAAGAGTTGGCCCATTAGACCTTCTCCCATGTGGTGCTGACCTTGGAGCCATAGCTAGAAGAGGGAGAGGGCAGATCCAGGTCCCTTGGCAACAAGCCAATTTGCTTTATGTGTGTGAGAAATAAACATCTATGGTTTTCTGCTGCCACCTCCCTAGCACGTGTGCGAGGAGCTGGGCGGTGCAGAGGGCTTCCACCCTTGAAGAGCAACGTAGAGGACTGTTGCAGACCTGCGCTCTCCTGGTGAGGCATCACTGAGCTCCAGAAGTGGAAGGAAGCACAGCCCTTTCTACCCCATAGTCTCTCGGAGGCCCCCATCCTGTGATGGAAGGAGGTAACAAGCCTGTCCATGCCGCTGGGGCCCTGGATTGTGAGTCCTGAGGGAGCTGTTCAGTACCTGCTTTCCCCAGCATCAGGCACAAGAAACACAGGGAAATGTCTGTAGGAGGTCTGGGTTGGGGGACAGTGAGTCCCCCAACAGGGGAAGGAGGCAAGGTAGCGAAGAGGGGTTCCTGACTGAGGCTCAACTGCAGGACAGCTCAGAGCCTCCGTGGCCTGGAATTGGGAGTTGAGCTGACCGCAGGCCAGAGTCTCAGAGGTGCCTTGGGAGCTGACTGTTCCTGGCAGGTGGAGGGACTGAATGCAGGGAACTGCTATGGGCTGTGGGCCCAGGAGAGCCTTCTGGCTGCCTCAGGCCAAGAACCTGGAGACCCCGAGAGGCCTTTGCAGAAAAACAAAAGGTATCACGGCCTGTTACCAGTCCCTGCGCTGCTCACATTGGCTGTGTGACTTTGGACTCATCACAGGCCACTCTGAACCTTGACAAGATCCCCTCTCCGATCCTTGGCTGTGAGACACCCTCAAGACCAGGGCTGCAAAGCACTTGGTGGGGGCCATGTGGATAGCACTGGCCACACATGGGGTATGGCTGTTTCCCCCAGGAAGGAGCCCCCGTAGGCCAGGCTCCTGGTGGTACCTCTGCTCTCAGTGCTCCATTACTGTCCATCCACGTCTGGAAAGCTGCCCCAAGGTCATCTTGTTGCTGTGCAGGGAGAAGGCAGGGTATACATTCTGCTGCCTCCCTTTCCCCCGATACACCAAGTAGGTGTCCCTAGTCTGAACATGAGCTTTACCACCATCCCCAGTGGGATTGTGGCCAAGTCACATGTCCTCTGTGGAACTCCATCCTGCTCTCCTTGCGAAAAGTTAGAGCTGACCTTTCTACTCCCTCCAGGCACCTCCATAGTTCTCTACTGCACTCAGGATTACACTCCTCACCATGGTTCCAGTACTCTGCCTGAGAACTGAGGCCTCTAGCCCTGCCTCCCTTCTCTCTCCCACATATGCTCTGAACACCAGACATTCGAACACTTCTAAGTCCCTAAGCACCATGCTCTATCTAGCCACAGGGCCTTTGAGCATGCTGCCCCCATTGTCTACAACACTCTCCCTTCCATTGCTCCATCTGGCATCTCCTATCCCAGTGGTTCTCAACCAGGGGTAATGTTGCCCCATAGGGGACAATTAGCAATACCTGGAGATGTTCTCAGCTGTCGACTGGAGGAGGGGGTGCTCCTGGCATTTACAGCCACATGCTGCTTAATGTCAGGGATATATTCTGAGAAACGCATCATTAGGCAACTTAATCATTGTGTAAACATCAGAGAGTGTAATCACACAAATCTAGATGATGCGGCCTCCTACACACCACACAATGTGGCATGGCCGATTGGGATGACTGGGATGTGTGGTGTGTGGCTGAAGCAAGTGGACGGGGGCCGAGGATGCTGCTTAATACCCTGCAATGCACAGGGCCATTGCTAGAAGCAAAGCACCATCTGGTCCCAAAGGTCAAGCAGGCTGCCGCAGAGCAAGCCAGCCCCACGCACATCCTGTAGATGTAAGCTGCAAAGGGACTCTGCTGAGGCTGCTGTCTGAGGCTGGGGAGGTTCTTCTCGCTACATCCTGCAGTCCTGTTCCTCCTTTCACTCTCACTGTAACTGCCCAGCGTGCTCTGTGCCTCCTCTGCTCCCCCCTTCCCCCATCAGCCCTGAGCTTGCAGAAGCAGGGCTGCAGTCTTGCTATGGAAACTATGAGGGGAGAATATGACAGTGAGTAAATCCCCAGATTGGGGTCCGCAGCGGGCAGGTACTGCTCAAACCCCAACCCCAGCCTTGCTACTTACTAGCTGCATAATCTGGGGCAAGTGGCTCAACCTCGGAGCCTCAGTTGTTGCATCTTAAAAAATGGGTGTGAGGGCCTCCCCGGTGGCGCAGAGGTTGAGCGCTGGGTTGTGAAGCTGCCCGCAGCCTCTGCAGCGCCAGTTCGATCCCCAGTCGCCAGGTGAAGGTCCCACATGGCGCGCAGACCTCTCCTGCCACCCGCTGCTCCCCTCAGCAGTGTACTTCGTCACTCTGCCTGTTCTGCTCTCCGCTCTGGCTCTGGTGAATTCTCTCACCCTCCCGCGCTTCTGACTGTACCCAGTGCTTGTATAAATAAATAAATCTTTAAAAAAAAAATGGGTGTGATAATAAAATTCAGCACTGTTGAAAGGGATCAATGAGTTAATACATGGGGAGCGCTTCTAGTGGCATCTGGCACTGGAAATATAGCTACTATTCAAAAATTGCAAGATCCTCTGATTTTTCATTATTTTAGAGGGAAAGGGTTGTATCCTGGCTCTCTTCACTTTCTCCTACATGGCTCTATTAATAAGAAGGACTGGGGAGGGGCGTGGAGAGAGGTCAGGGCGTTCCTTGTTTTTTTGGGTGACACAGGCGATATAGTGAGTAGTTGAGAGACAGAGGCTCATGGCCCGAGGGCCCGCCCACACTGGAGGCACCAGGGCCAGACTCATAGACTGAACTTCAGTAAAACAGGGAGGGCTCAGAGGGCTTGGGAGGGGCTGTGCTTTCAGACAGGGCCAGGCCATCCCCTAAGGAGGAACTGCGGAGTGGGCAATCAGCCCATTGGCCAACTCTTTGTTCTCCACTCTGATGGAGGGACCCAGAGCAATGGGCTGGTCTGCAGAGCAATGTACCAACGGGACCTAGAGCACAGTGGCTGGAGTCTTCCCGATTCACAATCAAGGGCACTCCCTGGCTAATTCCTGAGTCTCCTGCCTCCCGGGGTTCTTTCTGATGTTCTGGGCCCAGGGTACACTAGGGGGAACAAAGGCATCCCAGGGCTCATCTTAGGGTTCTAGCCACAGGGCCAGAGATGGATCACCTGCCCCTCCCAGACCACCCTCCAGTCTTATCCCAAATAAACAAGAGGCACTGTTCAACTTACAAAGTGGATAGGGCTTCCCGGAGGACCCTGCAAAAGAAGAGGCTGGTTCAGTATTTGATGGGGACTGGGTGCTGGAAGGGTGATCTGGGCAACATGGCTCTGCTCTCTGGGAGGCTGGTCCTGCCAACCTGGTCTACATTAGCTACAGCCCTGGCCCTGCCAGGACTCATCTACACTCTCCTAGAAGTCTGCCGGCTATAAGAAGCTTACAGGTCCTCTGAGGTCAGGGCCAAGACCAGTGTCGGTGGGCAAAACCCTTGGACCCCGTTCTAAGAATCCCTGCCTCCTGCCTGAAGTGTAAGTGGCATCGAGCACACAGTTACCTACCGGT
This sequence comes from Talpa europaea, assembly GCF_964194135.1. NCBI lineage: Eukaryota > Metazoa > Chordata > Mammalia > Eulipotyphla > Talpidae > Talpa > Talpa europaea. The sequence continues at coordinate 64,380,484 of NC_140074.1, read as the reverse complement.
GGACCGGGCCGCCCCCTGGGGCCGGGAGGACCCTGGAAGAAGAGGAGAAGAACAGTGAGGCCCTGGACAAAGCTCTTCCATCCCCCTCCACCTGGGCCTCCTGGAGCAGCCCCAAGATCTGGAACAATGGTGCTCCTGACACAGACAGGAAGGACGCTGACGGTTTGGAGGGAAGGACATGCCCGAGGCCATCAGGAGTCACAAGGAGAGGAACCTGGCCCATTCCGGTCCCACGACCTACCCACCAGCCCTCCTGCCCCGGCCCACTCACCCTCGGACCTTGCAATCCCTGGAAGAAGACAAAGCGGGGGGAGAGAGTTAGGGGACTCGAGCTGGGTCTCGGTCCCACCCTCCGCCCCCGCAGCCTCCAGCTCAAGACTCACCAAGTCCCCGCGGCTGCCTTTGTCGCCCTTTGGACCCTGCAATAAACCAGGCCCAGTAAGAGAAAGCTCAGAGGGGAAGCCCCATTCCCTGGGTGGAGAAACCAAGGCTCAGACTGTCCCCAAGCCACAGACACAATGTGGAGCCAGGGAGGCAAGGGAACGTAGCAGTCTTTCTGGCCAGGCGTCTGCACGTACCGGGCGTCCAGAAGGTCCCAGGATTCCGAGGGGCCCTTTGATGCCTTCCTTTCCCTAAAGGAGAGAGAAAGGCTTATGTGTCCTCATCACAGGGTCTGGGGGAAGAGTCACAGGCACAGAGGGCAGCATGAGTGTCCTGGGGAGCAGGAGAGAGGCTTCCTCAAGCAGGGGCCGGCCACACATCACAGAACCCTTCCCGTGTGACAGAGCACGTGTGGAGATAGGGAGCAGTAGCCTCCCTGGTAGGAATGGCATACACAAGGGTGTAGAGATGGGGAGGGAGACCAGGGCAAAGGAGGGCTCGACACTGAAGGGGCAGGAGCAGGAGGAAACAGGCATCCACCCTGCTGAGGGTGGCCCAGCTGGTGGCAGACCAGCCTCATCAGGACAGAGAGTGAGGGACTCACCGTCAAGCCCGAAGGACCCCGCGGGCCCTGGATGCCTTTGAAGCCGAGGTCTCCAGGGGGGCCCTGCAGGAGGGAGAGGAAGGACTATGCCTGAGAGGCCACTGAGTAAAGGCCCCTTATAGCTCTACCACCCATAGAGGCTGGCCAACTTTTGCCCTCCACGTTGAGAGGCCATACTTGCGAGGCCTTGGGAAGAGCAACAAAGATCCCATTAAATATCAGCAGGGGTCAGTGTGCTGGCTGCCTGCCTTGGTTAATTGCTATAACAACTCTCTAGGTTTTATGCCCATTGTATAGATGAGGAAACAGGCTGAAAGAAACACTCAAGCACAGAGCTGGTAAACTCTGGAGGTGGGCTTAGCACTTAGGCTGCTGGGATATGAGCATCAGGGGACGAAGAGGTTCCTGCTGTGTCCTTAGACTCCCCCCCCCCAAACCCATAAGTCCTCAAGAAAAATGTGACGAGTTAATAAATGAGGGAGTTGGTGGGTAGATGGGACCCCAACATGGGCAGTGTGGTGTGGACATCCATACCTTGGGTCCGAAGAGACCAGCTATTCCTGGGAAGCCCATCTGGCCAGAGTCACCCTGCAGGGAGAACAGGATGAGATGGGGTAAGTTGGGTCAGGCAAGGGTGCCCGACCAGTCACAGGGACCCCGGCTCTGCCTTGTCCCAGAGACATCAGCCACTGCAGCTCCAGGAGCTAAGACAAGAGCGAGCACACACTAGACACCAGGTCAGCCTGGCCAACTTGACTCTTCATTGTCCAAGTTGTTTTGGTTATTCAGGGTCTTTTGGTTATTGGTCTTTTCCAAATGAATTTCAGAATCAAGCTATCATATTCTACAGGAGAAGTGATGGAATGTCGATTGGGATTGTGTTGAATTCATAGACCAGTTGGAATTGAGTCAATATTGGGTCAATATTCAATGCCGCTCAACAATGTTTTGTAGTTTTCCGGGTACATGTTTTGCACACCTATTGTCACATGTATACCTAAGTATTTCATACTTTCAATGATATTGTAAAGAGTATTGATTTTCAGACTTCAAATTCTGATTGGTTATTGCTAGAAATTGCATTTTGACTTAGTGCCCTGCCATCTTGCTAAACTCACTTTTTCTAGTACCATTACTGTGAATTCCATTGGATTTTCTACATCAACAATCATTTCATCTACAAATGAAAAATTACTTCCGCTTTGATATGAAGGTCCTTCATTTATTTTTCTTGCCATACTCATTGGCTAACACTGCCAGAGTAACATTGAAGGCAAGTGGTGATAGCAGATACTCTTGACTGTTTTGGGTCTCCAGAAGAAAGAATTTAGCTATTTTTTTAAATTATTTTTTTAGATTTATTTATTTATACAAGCACTGGGTACAGTCAGAAGCGCCGGAGGGTGAGAGAATTCACCAGAGCCAGAGCGGGGAGCTGGGAGCAGAGCAGGCAGAAGGACCGAAGTACACTGCTGAGGGGAGCAGCGAGCGGCAGGAGAGGTCTGCGTGCCATGCGGGACCTTCCTCTGGTGGCCGGGGAGCAGCCGGGGATCGAACCAGCGCTGCAGAGGCTGCAGGCAGCTTCGCAACCCAGCGCTCAACCGCTGCGCCACCGGGGAGGCCCAGAATTTAGCTATTTATTATTAAATATGATGTAAGGATTTTTCTTGGATGCTCTTAAGGACGTTCCTACTGCTCCTAATTGGCTCACAGTTTTTATCAGAAGCAGAGCTGGATTTTATCAAATGTTTTTCCTGCATCCACTGAGATGATCAACTGGGTTTCCTTTTTTTAGCTTGTTATGGTGAATTATATTGATTTGTGTTTTAGTGTTATACTATCCTTGCATTCCTAGGATAAAACCCACTTGATCTTGGTTTATTATCTTTTTTTATATATCCTTAGATTTGTTTTGATAAGATCTTACTAAAATATTTTTAATTGCAATGTAGAAAATTCAATTTTTCCTCAAACTTTATTGATTTGTGGATTGTTTATACAACTATAAAATTTGGGGAGTCTAGTTTCACACCTCCGCAGGCTTCACTCACCCTCCACCAAACTCAGTGGCAATACCCTATCACCTTCCCACATTTCCCTGCTCCTCACTCCACAACCATTCCCCTAGTAACCAGTGTATTTCTCACAGAGTCTAAGAGTTACTTTTGTGTTTTTTTAGTTTGTTTTCTTTTGCTATTTATATTTCGTAAATGAAACAAAACCATCTGGTAACTATCTTTCTCTAAGAAATTTTGTGTCTGAATTTATGGATCTATCAGTATGTAGTTTTCCTTAATGTCAGCTTTGACATCACATAATGCATCAGGAAGTATTCTCTCCTCTTCATCTTCCTGAAGGAGTTTATGCGGAACTCTACAGATGTTTATTAGAATTCACCAGTGAAGTCATGCGAGTCTAGAGTTTTCTTTGTGAGAAGATTTTAAACTACAGACTCCATTTCTTTAATATATAGAAGGTTATTTAGGTTATCAATTTCTTCTTGAATGGACTTTGGGACTTAGGTTTTTTTGGAATTTGTCCATATCATATAAGTTTTTTAATTTATTGGCATAGTTGTTTGTAACATTGCCTTATTCTTTTAATATTTTGTACCACCTGCAGTAACAACACCTCTTCCTGATATTAGTAATTTTTCTACTGTCTTTTTTCCTGATTAGTTTGGCTGGAGGTTTATCAGTTTCACTTATTTTGAAAAAAACAACTTTTCATTTTTCTCTTTTTTGTTTTTTTACTTTCTAATCTTCATAATTTCCTTCTGCTTATGTTGCTTTTAGTTTCCTTTCCCCGTTTTCTTAACATAAAATCTGAAGTCATTGACTTGAGACCTTCCTTCTTTTCTGATCCATGAGTTGTTGTTAAAATGTCCCCGGAGTACTATATTAGCCTCCTGCCAATTTTGATATGTGGAGTTTTCACTTTCATTCGGCTCAAAATGTGTATTTCCCTTTTGCTTTCTTGACCCATAAATTATTTAGACATTTGCTACTTAGTTTCATAACATGTGGGGATATTTTAGATATCTTTCTGTTATTGATCTAGTGATCAATAACATTATTGATCTATTGATCCTTGTGATCAGATACCATTCTTTGTGTGATTTGAATCCTTTAAAATTTATTAAGTCTGGTTTTAAGGCCCAAGATATGGTTTATCTTAGTAAATGTTCTACAAGCACTTGAAAAGAAGGTGTATCCTATTGATGTTGGGAGGAGTATTCTGAAATATTAGGTCAAGTTGGTTGATAATGTTGTTCAATACTTCCCTATCCTTACTGATTTTCTGTCTAATTGTTACATGTTATAGAGATAAATGTACTGAAATTCTTGACTGTAATTGTGAATTTGTCTATGTCTCCTTATATGTCTACCAGTTTTGCTTAATATATTTTGAAGATCTATCATTAGGTGTATTACACGTAGGATTTCTATGCCATCTCAATAAAATGCCTTCTCTAGAAATGAACTTCCTTATGACTGCTAGAAGCCATTGCTCAGAAATCTATTTTGTCTGACATTCAAACAGCTGTTTCATTTTTTTTTTTTTGCCATGAATATTAGCACAGTGTATCTTTACCCTGTTTGTGTCTTCATTTTTAAAGTGAGCTTTTTGTAGCAGACTATTGTTGGAGCTTGTTTTTTTTTTTAACCATTCTGACAATATCTGTTTTCAGTTGGTGTGTTTAGATAGTTGCCACTTATTTTCTATATGCCCACCTGTTCTTTGTTTCCCCCAATTTTTCATGGTAGGAGTAAGGTGAATTTTGTCTCTGGGACAGAAGGAAGAAAGAAGGCAGTCCAGAGCACTGGACTGGGAGTCAGTTTATCCAGGTTCTGGTTATGATCCACCTTTCCTCATTCTAAAGAGAACACTCAGATCTCAGCCTCCTCCCACTCACCCCACTCAGGATACCTGGCGCCCTTGTCACAGAACAGGTGGGTGGCTCCTTGTGTGCACACGTGAATGTGAGTATTTGTGTGTGCAAGTGCATGAGTGTGCATATTCCCTGGGGCTCACTTACCGGCTGGCCCTTGGATCCAGGCTCCCCCTGGTTCCCAGGAAGCCCCATTCCACCTTCTGTCCCTCGCTTGCCAGGAGGACCCAGTTGCCCAGTTAACCCACTTTCACCCTTTAAGAAACACATCAAAATGAACAGTCAAAGGAGGAAATGGTTCAGGGTGTCAGGGAGCTAGGGGATAGAACAGCAAATCTACAGGTCGGTTTGGATGCTGGTATAACAGATGCAGGAATGAAAAGGAGGGGGTGGGGCTCAAATGTTCAGCCTCCTGAAAAGGAAGATTTCTTCCTTTATTCTGCTATCCAAGGTTCTGTGTCCCCTGAACTCTCTCACACTACCACTCCTCTGGGACCACGCAGCTCCCACCTGCACACCTCCACTCACTCTATTCCTCCAGCCTAGACTGCCCCATCCTTTCTATTCTCAACCAAATCCTCCTTTTTAAAAAAATTTATTTATACAAGCACTGGGTACAGTCAGAAGTGTGGGAGGGTGAGAGAATTCACCAGAGCCAGAGAGGGGAACAGAACAGGCAGACTGACGAAGCACACTGCTGAGGGGAGCAGCAGGCGCGGCAGGAGAGGTCTGCGCGCCATGTGGGACCCTTGTTGGTGGCTGGGGAGCAGACCGGCACTGCAGAGGCTGCAGGCAGCTTCATAGCCCAGAGCTCAACCGCTGCGCCACCAGGGGAGGCCCTCAAATCCTCCTTGACCAAGGCTATCTGTCCCCACTGAAACCTGGAGCTCAGGGAGGCCAAGAAGCATGTCTCATTCATTTATCTCAATTGTCCCTTCACTGTCTATCCCTGAGCTCAGACTGATTTGGGGCTGCTTCCCCCTAAGTAACTCAAGGAAATTCTAAACAGATTGCTTGGATGAGGGTCCCTATGGCAGAAAACATTATTCCACAAGGGTCCACTAGGGGGCACTCACGGACAACTCACCAACCAGTGGAGGGTTTCAAGGGCCAGGTAGGGGGCAGTATTTATATCTACTTGGATGAACTATCCCTGTATATGTCGGGTCCAAGCTTGGGCCAGGGACCCCTGACAAAGGCAGCAATGTGGATTCCATTTTCCACTAGGCCCTAGAATAGGTGCATATGTCACTATAGGCAGTATCATCATTACTAGTACTCAGGCAGAAAGGGTGGGTAAGTGGATGAAGAAGTATCTGACCTTGAATCCTGGGGGCCCCTGTGCTCCAGGCAAGCCAGCCACACCTGGATTTCCTCTCTTCCCAGCAGGGCCCATGGGGCCAGGGATTCCATCATCTCCCTGCTCCCCCTGTAAAGGAAGAGGCAGAGGAGGGCCCCCCAATATTTCAGGACATAGATGGCCCAGGAGCAGGAGGCTGTACTCTAAGATGGGGGTCATACTAAGTGTGAGGATGGGGGGAGGTTCCAGGGGCGGTGAGAAAGGTTGAGGACTTGCGAGTGGGGCAGGGGAGTTATCTTAAACCGGAGATTTTGTCCACGGAGATGAGGAGAACATTTTTGGGTGCTGGCATGGAAAAGAGGGGTCAGGAGGGCCACACTCCCAGGTCCCAGGGGGTGAGGCAACAGTCCATCCCAAAATAGCCCAGGAAATTTTTGGATATGTTGTTTCTGTCCCATTCAAGTTCGCCAAGCTGCTCCTCCTGACCCATAGCCTAAGGCAGCCCCCTGCCCCACTCCCAATACACACATGTGTTCACACTTGCGCATGCACACACATGCACGCACACACACACACAAGCACACACTTTATCAAAATGGAGACACCACCTGAACTAACCCCAAGTGCTGCTCACCTGTTGTCCTGCTTGGCCGTCCCTGCCAGGAAGCCCATCTGGTCCAGCGACACCCTCCGGGCCTTGTCTCCCCACCACGCCCCGGGGGCCCGGCAGTCCCTGCAGGCCCTGGTGATATACAAGAAGTGGCTGAGGGCTTTTAGGGAGGGCAAGGAGATGGGCAGGAGTCACTATGGGTGACAGGAGTCACTATGGGTCACTCACCTGGATGCCCCTCCGTCCTGGAGCCCCGGCCTTGCCTTGCTTCCCCTTAGGTCCCTGCAAAATCAAGGGGCACATGATGGAGGCCGCCTGGAGGAGCTGTGGAACCCCAGGAGCTCTGCAAGAGGGCAGAGAGAAGATCAAGACCCCTGCCTGGCCGGACCTTGCCTTTCATCTCTTGGGTCAGAGCCTCTGAATCCGCAAATGGACGCAAACAGCCTGGTCTGAAGCTCAGGGTCAGGGCTGGCCTTGGAAGGACAAGGTGCCACTGGCCCTGCTGGGCCCCCCTCCCCCTTATGGGCTCCCCTGCCACAGAGCAAGTCCCTGGTGGGAGCCTGGCCCAACTTCAACAGTGGAGGGCAATGTAGGGGACCTGTGTGTAAGGCAGGGAAGTCCTCCTCATGAGGGTCACTGCCCTGCTCCTCCTCCAGACCCCCTGGCACATTCTCATGGTCTCTTTCTACAGGCTATGATAGGCTGGAAAGAGAGGCCGGCTCTGTCTTGACTGCCCTGCCTCCAGATGCTGCTAGTTGACCTCAGACAGGAGGTTCCCCCTCCTGGGCTCCCAGAAAACAGGGAAGGTAATGGCCCTATGGCACCCTCTCTTTCTTATGGCCCTCCCACCCTACACTGTGTGCTCAGGCCAATCTCATCCCTTCCCAGGACCTCTCTCTCCCCCACGGACATCCAGCCCTCTCACCTCATCCCCTTTGGATCCTTTGGGTCCCGGCCGTCCCCGGGGTCCTGGATGCCCCTGCAAACCAAGGTGAGATGACTCAAGGCAGCCCCAGGATTCTCTCCCGGGGAGGGTGGCCAGATTCCGCCTGGAGGGGGAGGGGTGGGGAGGGATTTGGGGGTGCAGGCTCTGGGGGTGTCCCCAGGGTCAGAGCAGGAAAAATCTGAATGGGTTACCCTTAGCCCTCTTGCAGGGAGGGTCCCTTTAATAAGCTTTAATACAGCATGTCATTCTCCCTCCACCACTCCACCCGCCTTGGGGAAGGAAGAGGGAGATGGGACGGGAAGCACCACTCACAGGCCGGCCCTGTTGGCCCGGACTTCCACGGAGGCCTTGTACACCCTCCTGTCCCTGAAAGACAAGGAGGTGTTGAGGAGCTCACCTTGGGAGAGGGCAGGGGGCCCAGTTCCAGCCTGGTGGAGCCCCAAAAGCCCTGCTCTTCTGGGGAGCCAAATGCCATCCCCCCAGCCTCAGCTTCCCCATCTGCAAAATTGATAAAACAACGACCCACCAGTGGGGGTGAAGGAGGGCAGGTGGAGTGCTTGGTGGGCATGTCTATCTCCTGCTTCTGCCTATAGTTTCTGCTGAGACAACTGTTCCCCACATGAGTGGGGGTTTTGGGGCAGGGGTCACTTCCTCACCCCTCATCCTCTCCCTCCGTAAGGAAAGGTCTGAGGCCCTCACCCTTGCCTAATGTACTAAACCCCCAGGCTTCCACCTACAGGGAGCTGTGCTTCAGCCTGCACCAGATGGGGTAGGAAGGGTTGGCTTCTGCCTGGGCTGTTCTGATTCAGGTCATGTGACGGCGCCAGGACCACCCTCTCCTGCAACACTCCCCATGCTGCCAGCAGGTAGAAGCTCTGATACTTACAGGGTATCCTGGGTCTCCTGGTTCCCCGCGGTCTCCTCGATCCCCCACTGGACCCTGAAGGACAAGGACAGCAGCAATTATGGGCCACCAAGTGCAGGGGGGCTTGGCCTGGGCCTCAGGGGCCACACCCTCTGCAGAGGGCCTCCCCCTCCCTGCAGCATGGGCCAGGGGACAGCAGGGGGCCCTTACCCGATCTCCAGGGGGTCCAGGGGGCCCTTCGGCCTGGCCATCCTCACCCTGCTCCCCCTGTGGACGTGGAACAACAGCTTTAGGACAAGCCTCTCTTCCTGGTAACTTGCTGGTTTTAGTCACTCCACTCTGAGGCCAAAAGGGTCCTCCTCAGAGATGAAGTTCCACCTCGTTAGGGTCAGAGTTGGGGAGATTGAGGCTAGGGAGGGAAGGGGTATCCAATTTCACCCTCATTCTCCCATTGAGAAAAAACTCTTGAGAGAGGAAGTGACCTGCTGAAGGTCTGAGCAACCGGTCTTGTGTAAAATGGGGGTGACCATTTTAGTCTTCTTGTCAGACAGCTTTAGTTTGGGGGTGCCCAGCGGCATGGGGAGCAAAGAGCACTATTCTCTGTTCCCAGACCCTAGGCTCATGCCAGAGCGTGGTTTTGTCAACAATTATGATGGCAGGGACGATCTTGTGGTACAGGCAAGGCGTAATCAGAGAGAACAGGGAAAGAGCAAAGTTTAGAGTTGAGGCCTTTGGACCCTGAGGTCACCCTCAGGTGCTGGTCCCCCTGCAGAACAAGTGACTGGATACCATGTGCCAACCACCAGGAAGGTGTGAGCCCAACAGCAAAACAAACAAACAAGCAAAAAACCCAGCAGAACCTTGGGGCTCAGAACGTTCCAGTCCCAGACAACCAGTGTAAACTTCTCTGGGCACCCACTTTGGGCAGAGGGCTCAAGCCTGGTTGCCCATGAGCCTCTTCTTGTAGTAGGGAGTGAAGGGGGACCTGAGAAGCCAGAGAGAGGGGAGCCATCCCTGGGGCTGGGGCTTGTCCTGGGCCCGAGAGTGCTGGTGTCTGTGTTTGAGACCTCCATGGCGCCTATGGGCATATGTTGAAGGTTGCAGTGGCCACTGGGCAGCGGGGATTCCCTCTCCTTCCAGCCCACGCTCCATGACTCTTGTCCCCACGGCTCTATCCTGCTGTGGTGGGAGACAGCAGGACCGGGGGCTGTGGGGAGGGGTACCATGCTGACCTAGTGCATATATGTTCAGGCCTTTCACGAGACTGGTCACATATATCACTCCCTAAATCCATGCAGCCCTCATGGGGCCCCCAGGTAGCCCCCTGTGGCTGCGATGGTTATCCTAGGTGAGGATCCCCATGTGAGGCCCGGGGAAGGAAAGGCCTTAGCCAAAGCCACACAGGCATCACCGAGGCTCTGGGTCAAAAGCTAGCTACTCAGATCTCTCCCTCTCCCCTATGTGATTTAAGGACGGCTATCCTTAGGGGATGCACTTTTAGCATTGGACAGTTGGTAGAGTCCTCGCCCCCCTCTTCCTATTCTAGAGTCTCATCCCATCTGCCCAGTCCCTCGGACTGCCACCTTTGTGGACTCATGCCCAGAGGCAGTTTCCGAGCTGAACAGCCTACGGGCTCAGCTAAGCCCCACTCTACCAGGAAGCAGGGCCTGGCAGCTGATGACAGGGTCAGACTCCTGCCTGCCGTGCTCCCCCTGGCCCTGTGCTAGTCCCTGAGCGTGGAGTCTGTTTCCCCACATGTCACATGGGACACTGACACCTCCAGGGCTCCTAGTGGTGAGGATTATGGAGAATCCTGGGAAAATAACCCCTGAACTTCGGGGTCCAAGCCAGACCTCAGTTCCCTGAGGAACTTGCTCTCCCTCCCTGCACCATCCAGCTCATGGTGGACTATCCATTTATGTGGCTGCGCTACTTAGGAGCCCTTTGGGGCATCATCTGCAGGCCCTAGTTCAGGGACAGAAATGCACTAAATAAATTATAAATCCACACAGGCCTATTACATAGCCAAATAAGTGACTGATCTAATAACTGCTCCTAAGTCAGAAACTGCATCTGGGTGGCATGTGTGTGGGCTTCCGGTGCCTCACACTCGCCAGGTATCCACCCTGCAGAGGAGGCAGCTCAGGGAATCCTGGGGCTCCTCCCGAGTCCCCAGCAGATTTCAGGCCGATTTGGGGTTAGTTTCCCATTCTCAGAGGCCACAAGACTGCTTCTAGGCCTGCAAAAAGAGGGAGGAGAGGCTTGGATCCCTCTGCCTCCCAGACCTGGTTCAGGGTCCATGTTAACCCCTTCTGTGCCAGCCCTGCAGCCTGGGAGGGGCTGGGAGGGCCTGGGGGGTTAAGCGGTACTTTTGACAGGCTCCTGGGGGTTGTGTCATGGCCTGCGGCCACTTTGATATCAATATTTTCTTTTCCAAGTGGGAGGAAGGAGCCAGCTGGGCAGAAGCCAGGCCAGGGTGACTCACAACAGAGGGATAGAGTTAGTGGGGTGCTGACTCGGCAAAAACATGGAGGGTTCAGGAGGCAGGGTGGCAGGGAGACAGATCCAGCCTGCAGAGTCCTCCCCATGGGCAGAGGAGGGAGGATGGGAAGCAGAGCTTCAGAAACTTGGGTCCTGGGGCCCAGTCAGCCCTGCCTTGGCACGGGAACTGGGAGGGCCGGCACCTTGGGCCTGTGCCCCCACACCCCCACCTGCACTGTGGGGCAGGGTGCCCTGGCCAGCCGGTTTCTCCTAGAAATTTCTCTGTGGAATCTGGAGCCAAGGGGTGGGGAGTGGACACGCCCTCCCTCTGCCTCGGTGGTCCCCTCCTGGCCATGAAATGCCGAAGTTCCACGCGCTGCCTCCGCGGCCCTCTCAGGCTCTCCCTGGGTGATCTCATTCATGAGCAAGGCTTTCATCCCCACGTTCAAGGCGATGATGGAACTGCATGGGTTAGTCACTATGCGACTGAGGTCCTTTACCCGGAATCCCAGGATGGCGGGAACTGTGTGCCTGTCGCAGAGACATCCGTGTTGAGCATTGGTCTAATGGCTACCTGCAGGCAGGGCTGCGGCCGCCTCCTGGCTGACCATGAGTGACAGGCGAGCCTGCCATGAGCTTCCAGTGCCACTCCAGCCACAGTGCCCCAGGGCCCGGCACCAGGGAGCAGCTGCTTCCCAGGACTAAAAACCCACCTTTTCACCTTTTGGTCCAGGAGGTCCGAGAGGTCCCACAACCCCTTTGTGTCCCTGTAGGAAACAAGATGGTGGGAGGTAAGAGGACACGGGAGGGACAGGTGATGAAAGACAGGACCTCAGAGATGGGGACACTGGGCTCTGTCCTAACTCCACGTGTGACTCTCAGCAGGCCCCATAGCCTCCCCGACATGCTGCCTGGGTCCCAGACACCCATCTGGGGATGTGCCAGCTGCACTGATCGGGGACTCAGCTGACCCCACCCAGGACCAGATCTTGGCAGAGCAGGGCAGGGGCAGGGGCAAGATGCTTGCCTCAGTCGACTCCCCCAGGTGGTGAGCGGAATTACACACATGGGGCCTCCATGGGCTCCAGCACCCCTTATCTTGTCCCCCAGTCTCTAGCCCCTTATCTCCTTTGCCCTCCTCTCCACGCCTCCCCCCTGCTGTACCCCACTTCTATCCTTAACAGACTGCCCGGCATGCACACATGCTTTTTTAACCTCCTCAAGCCTCAGTTTCCCTTTCTGAGCAGGTCCCCTGCTTTTTGAGGCCTAGTCTCCCCAGAGGTGTAATGAGGTTTTGGCTCATCCACCTCCAAGGGGGACATGCCAATTTGGACACAGAAAATGGGATAAGGTTCGTCTCTTTCATAGAGAGCAGCTGTGCAGTCTGGAAATGAGGTGTGTGGGGTACCCACTATCGGAAGGAGAGATTCAGTGAGGACTTGGGGTGGGTGGGAGGAGGGCTAACTCCCTGATGGCCCTACCCCTGCCTGACCACCAGTGGGCCTCGACCTCCACCCTGGTCTAGGGCCCAGGTGTTCCCAGGGCAAGGAGGCCACAAGTCTGCAGTGGCCTGAGGGCAGGTGCAGTGAGGTGGTCAGGGCAGGGCCTGGGTCCAGTGTGCAGGACAGATATCCAGAAAAAAGGTGAGGTGTCCTTACATCGTAACCAGCCAGTCCAGGTTCTCCTTGGGACCCCATCCGTCCTGGAGCACCCTGTGAGAGACCGGCATTGGCACAGGGTGAGGCTCTCCCAGCAGGGACTCAGGCTCGGTGCCCCCCAGATGCCAGCCCAGTTCAGCCCAGCAGCCTGAAGTCCACTCTGCTCAGAACCAGGGCCGGAGAGGGAGGGGGAGAGCAAATGGCGTCTGTCTCCACCCCTGCAGCCCTTCCTCCCCAGCTCCAGTGTTTCGTGAGAGTCCGTGCCTAATTTTCTGAGCCAGTTGTTAAACAGACGCATAATTAAAAATTAAATTATATGCGGTTACAGTTAAATCAATTGTACTATAAATATGATACTCAAAACTGACCCCTTCCTGATTATTTTGCTATACTTTGCTATTACTGGTGCTCACGTGGTTATTTCCATCTATTGGGTCTGTGGGGTGGGAATACTAGATAACAGAGCAGGCCTGCCCACCACCTCCCACCCACGTCCACACTGGGCATGCGGGGTGGTCATGTGGGCGCTTGACGTCAGCTGTGGGGGCATTTACACCACGGACACTGGCGAGCCCCGTGAAGCTGCACGGCTGTTCATCAGCATGTACACACTGGCAGCTCGGAGTTGCTGCACCCCTCATCTGCCCCATTCCTTGCTTCCTCTCCACATCTCCTCCTCCCTTGCAGCTGTCAACCTCCTTGATTCTTTCCTCAGCCATGGCCGGGACACCCTAAGTCACCCCAGGATCTGCAGATTTACTTCGATCCTTATGAATCTATTTCCAGTGGGAAAACCCGTGGTTCAGTAAAAACACTCCCTCACTCTCCCCCACGGCAGGGCTTGTTGATCTGGGTCTAGAGAGGATGTCAAAGACCAAATGGCAAGAAACACTGTGTGGACTTTTCCAGGGAGGGGGCTGTAGCTTCTGCAGTTCCCCAAAGGAATCCATGACTCAAAAGGGGCTTGGACAATGGACAACCAGGGGATCGGCCACAGCCTGGGCGGGCCACAACAGCACAGAAGCGCCTCCCTTTCTGCCCCTCTGCTCTGGGGCTCCCTCCACCCTACCTGACCCAAAGAGTTCTCACCGTTGGCCCCAGGCTGCCCCGGGAACCTTTAGGACCTGGGGTACCGGGGGGTCCAGGGTCTCCAGGGGTGCCCATCTCACCCAGCTGTCCTTGGTAGCCCTTGGAACCCTGCATCGGGAGGAGAGACAGGCTGTCACCAGACCCCAGAGCAGGGGGAAGAGGGGGTGAGGGGGGAGGGAGAATGGAGAGGGTGGGGGGGGGGCAGGGGCAATGGTGGGAGGAGGGAATCCACCTTGGCTCCAGTCCGGCCCTTCTCGCCTTGCTTCCCTGGCTTTCCTTCAGGTCCCTGAAGGGTGGAGGGAAAAGAGAAAGATGAGGAGAGAAAACTGAGACAGGGTCACAGAGCCTTGGAGTGCTAGCTCTGGGGGTAAGCTGCTTGGATAGCAACCTGATTCCACATCCAATACCTGTGTGACCTTGAGTGTGACCTGGTGACCTAGCCTCCCATGCTAATTTCCTCCCAGTGGTCTTATTTGCTCACAGAGCTGGGGGTGCAGCCTGGTGATACAGTGATGTGCCCATACTTAGTGATGCACAAATTGTTTGGCCCCCTTGGAGCAGCACTTTGTACTGAGCTCTCCAGGAGCCACCTGCTTCTCCACCATCTTAGCCACCCTGAACTTGAGGCCCTATTCAGACCCCTCTTGGAGATTCAGACTGTTGAGTTTCCCAGCAGTGCAGCCACTAGCCAGATCCCACAGGACCTTGATTCAATGGCAGTTCTCTCTGAGTCCAGGTCCAAGGTTCAGGGCATCTAGTGATGGCATGAGGCAGGCTGCAGAGATCTTAGGTCCCCCTCATGTCTGAGATGCTGATAATCCCTGAGGCCCCAGGGCCTTCCTCCCAGGGTCTGCGGCTAGTGGGGCTCCTCCAGTGGAGACTGTGCTGGGAAGTCAGCTGTTCTCCCCCATGCTCCCGCAGGGGTGCCCAGTCTGTTCTCTCAACAGTCCTGCCCTCTCCCCACAGTGCATCTCCAAAGGCTGCCCAGCTCTGCCCTGATCCAGGGTGGAAGGGGGCAGGCCATGAGGTTTGTCTCCATAGTTGTCAGGGAAACTCAGCTCAGCAGGGGTGAGTGAAGTCATGTAAGTGTACATGTGTGAGTGTAAGAGAGGAGAATCAGAGAGGGAGAGGGAGGAGAGAAATAGCAGAGCAAGTCCCCTTCCAGGGCAACTCTGGGTTAGGGCAGGCAGTGTGTCCCAGCTACCCCTAGAGGACACTCTCTTCAAGGCCTAAACCTCAAAGGGAGCTGGAAAGAATATCATGTTCTTGGCAAACTAAAGCACACGTTTCTTTCAATCCCTGTGGTTCATTAACAGAGGTATATATTGTAGGATGAAGGAGGTGATGGTCCCACCTTGGAATAGACAAAGCAATTTAAGAGGAAGCACTAATTGTGATGGAGGAAGGAAAAGAGGGAATCCCAGAGGAACAAGGAAACATTTGGGCAAGCCCAGAGCTACTCGATTCCTGTCTACAGTTGCCCTGGGGGGTGGCCAGTGGACAAAAATTACAGGGAGGCCACTTTTGATTTAGCATGAGGGAGAAATGTCTGCTCAAAGAACACAACAGGGTGGAGAAGATGACTGTCTGAAAGGGAAGCGCCCGCCAGACCACCTGAGGCCCCCAGGGAGGAAGGAGTCAGCCCTGGAAGGACCCAGGGCAGGTTGCCCTACATCCTTGTGCTTGAGTCCTCATGAGACCCTGGAAAAGTCCCTCCCCTTGTTTGTGCCTCAGTTTCCCCACCTGTGACATGAAGGATTTAAACTAGCCCTGCACTATTCCCTAAGGCAGCCCCTGGCCACCGGGGCTTATGAGCACTTGACATGTGGCCACTGTGACTGAGGGACTGGACTGAATTCCTAATTCAATTTAACTTGAATTAACTTAAAAATTAAATTTAAGAGCTGATCATTCAGTCATTGGAAAACTTAAAATGTTTGGAACAACCTGGAAATATGAATCTATAGTTTCAAGTTCAGAGCAAGTATTTCCGATGAAAATTTAGCATCTGAATTGACATGTTCTGGAAGGGTAAATTGCATACTGGGTTTCAAAGAGTACCAAAAAATGCAATATATCTTACTGACTTTTATATTGAAAAGTTAATATTATACAACATTATGTACTGAAATGTTAATATTTTGCATATATTGGGCTAAATAAAAATATACTACATAATCAATTTCACTGCTATTCTTTCTACTTTTAAATGTGGCCACTAGGAAATGTAAAATTCTACTTGTAGCATGGCTTCTGCTTCTGTTGGGTAGCACTGGACTAGAAAACCTCAAGCTCTTTTATTCCTCAGTACAAAAACGCTAACAATCATCAAGGCCTCAGCTGCGAGCCAGGCATGGGGCCTGCATTCTGCATGGCATCTCATTCAACTCTGGACATACAGCTGAAGGAGGGGGTTATTTGACCCATTTTAGAGCTAGAGAAGTTGAGGCTCAGTGAGATGAAGGTGCTCTCTGTGGGTCACTCAGCCAGGTTAAAATAAATTGTAGATCCTTTGTTTCTGGGGCTCCCGGTCAGGCAAATGTGAAATCATGATTCTGGGACTGGACTGCTGGTTGACTGAGGCAACTGCAGGGGATGATTCCTTATCAGGAGAAATGAGTCAGGGCTGCAGCCTTCGGCACAGGGCCAGGGAGATGGGAGTCTCCCCCAGGACAGGCAGCTGCCCGACCACCTGCGTGATGGGCCCTCCCTTCTCCAGCTGGGCGCATCCTCCATGGTGTGGGAAACCCTGTGCAAGGGCTGGAGGAGCCAGCGGGGTGAGTTTGCAGTGATGAAGACTTCAGCTGGGCCCCCATCCATATATATAGATGTGTTTCTGGAAAGGCCCTGATGGCTCATAAAATTCTATTTTTAAATACTTGACTGTTTCTAGGCCACAGAGAGGGAGATATTTGTCCTGCAACCCTGACACCAAAGACACTCACTGCCTATTACCCAACACACACTCAATCTGGTCCCAAGGGACTTCTTTCTGGTTCTGGTATATGCAAATTAAGAGTGACAGTAAAACAAAGACATTAACCCTGATCTATCACCACCACCGACGTGTCACTACCATTGCCACCACTGCCACCATCGCCAGGGACCATCATCACCCTCACTACTACCACTACCTCCACACAGACAACATCACCACCAACGAGCATTGTTGTATAATATTCACCATCACGACCACTTCTTCCACTGTCACCTCCACCATCATCACCATCAGCACCATTGTCATCACCATCCCCATCACCACCAGCAGCAGCATCATCACCATCACTACCACCACCAGCTTCCATTTCCTTCTCCAAATTCAAAACACAATCTTTTATATTTCGGGTTTATTTTATAAAGTGCCTTCCTACCCAAGGTTACACTGGTCTTTATAGATGAGAAAATCAAGGCGTAGAGAGAGGCAGTGATTTGCCCAAGGTCACAAAGAGAGTGGGTGTTCCAGGCAGAACTCAACCTTTGGCCTCTAGGTCCTATTTATGCCATATGCCACTCTGTTCCCATCATAATATTCAACAACTCCCTGAGAAAGGTCCCCTGAACATTGGAAATCAAAGCAATCTTAGCACACATCCCTTCTAAATCTTTCATCATTCTAAGGGTGTGACCAGAGAAGGCAGGGCAAGTGAAAAGTCACAAAACAAGTCACTGATGGAGAATCAGGCCAGCACCCTTCCTGCTAAATTCCCCTTGGCCCACGTCCCCACAGCCAGGCCAAGCCGGGGGAGGCCTGCTGGCCTGGCAAGTCTGACCAAGAGACTCCTTTTCTAGTTGTTTGCTGAGTTTACACTGTTGCAACTATTAAGGGGATTAGCACTTCATTTCTATTTTTAAATAATAAATATTTTCCCACAGCCACATCTTGATGGCTAAGTTGGATCCATCCTAGGTTAGTCATTTTAATACCCAGGAGGCAAGAACGGTCTCGAGAGCAGGCCTGAATGAAACTAGGCAGCTAATCTTGGGGGATGAAAAGCATAATGGGGATCTGGGCTGGAAGCAGAGGTATGAGATCTCAACACCTGGCTGACTCAAGGGGGGTCCCAGGGGGCTTATATCTTTGGCCTACTTACCTGCACTGGTCCCAAGTTCAAATGAGCCAGTCCAGCATGTCCAGGTCACATGTACACATCATGCTGAACTGGGTATTCCTTTCACAGCTCCCCTCACCACAAAGTCAAGTCCCAAGCCATCAGTCTAATAGTTAGACACTCTAAAATCAGGCCTGCACCAGCTTCCCAGCCGGGTCTGGCTTCCAGCCATGCCAGAGCAGAGGGCTAGTATGTGTGGAGTCATACAGGGCCAAGTTCAATCCCCAGTTCTGTCTCTTCTTAGTTGTGCAAGTCTGAGCAAATTACTTTAGCTCTCTAACTTTCTGAAATCTCAGAGAATGGCTATCAGTATCGAAGAAGGAATATTCCACAAAGAAACAGGACTGTTTCTTTCCCTTCCCCACCAGGTTCTATGCCCTTTAAGATGCTTAAATCAGAGATGCTTTCTGATTCAACACTTCAATCTCAGGGGACTTGGCCATGGAAAATGTTCATGAGTGTTTGTGGATTAATGAAACACATTTCTGCTAGGATAGAAGGGGAGAACTTTTCTCACCATCTTTTCAATCAACAGTGTTTGATCACTTTCTATGTAATCAAACAGACACTTGGCTGGGTGTGAGATATAATATAAACCAGACAAGGAAGGTCTTCCTTAGCCTTGTGGGACCAAACTATATACTAGGGGATAAGGGTGGCCTGGAAGCTGGGAATCAGGGAAGGCTTCCTGGAGGAGGGGTATCTATGATGACAGTAGGCCAAAGAGGAGTGAAGCAGGTGTCGGGGGAATGAACAAGGGAGAGCATCCTAGACAGAGATAACACTATATACAAAGGATCATGGGTGAGAGTTACAGCCTGCCCAAGGAACTGGAAGAAGTTCAGTGTGGTTGAACATGGGATTGGACAGGACAAGGTCAGCAGGGGCCAGGTTTGTACAGGCACAGCTGCCAGGTAAGGAGACAGATGTTACTCTGAAGGCACTTGGGAGCCATGGAGGGTTTGGCAGGGGAGGGCTAGTGGTTCTCTGGGTAATTCCCATGTGGAGGAAGGAACACAGCAGAGGATCCTAAGGCAGTGGCTACTAAAAGATCTACCCCCAACTGCTTGAACATGTCAGCGTATTACTGACACTCAGAAGCCCCAAGTGCCAGCACATAGCCCTGCATACTCACCCGGACACCAGGGATGCCAGGGGGCCCAGGGGGCCCATCTTCACCCATCAGCCCCTCCTGGCCCTTCTCACCACGTTCACCATCAGGCCCATGGTCACCCCTGTCCCCCTGGGTTGGAAGGGTATGAAGAGGGGAGAGAGAAAAGAAATTAGCACCAGGATCATCAGAGGCAGCCCCAGACCTCAGGGCTTCATTTGGATGTTGTGAGCTGACTAGCCCCCTGATTCCCTAGTGGTGTCCCAGCACCCAAGAGGGCCCCACTGGCAAGTGTTGATGTCTGTGCCTGTGCTGGGGGCGGGGAGTGGCTCACAGGGAAGAGAAGATGCTGGCCACACCCACCCCATGGGGTCTGCAGGAAGGGGACAGGTTTGGGGGACTGGGGCTATGTCACCCCAGTAGACATCGAGAGGACAAGTCTGCATGAACTGAAGGAACTTTTCATAAGTGAAAAAATCCACCCAGTTCTGTCACTCAGAATGAACTCTCCATTTTTTGGAGTTGCATTTTCAACTCTTGCTTACATGAGAAGCGCCAACAACAAGAATAAGAAGAGTAGGAATAATAGGTCTGATTGCTCTGGACCAGGCAGCAGAACAACTGGTCAAAGGCAATAAAGCTTTTGACCATCTTTTCAATCAGCAGTGTATGATCACTTCCTATGTGATCAAACAGACACTACAAACTAAGCCTTAAGACCACAATGCAACTGGACTTGTGAGTCCATCTTTATTTTGTCTTAGTGTCTGATTCCATCATGAGCATGTCCTCCCCTGTGTCTGCCTGTGCGGTTCCCATTCTCTGGGCTGCAGAGCCCTTCCTTGGTGGGTGAATGGCGGCTGACACACAAGCACTGGCCGTGTCCTGGCCACCTTCTGGCAGGACAGGGCATGGGTTGGTACTCTTGGCTCTGAGGGCAGAGCGTGGGCAGTGGCCGCAGAGGGGCAAGGCAGAGAAACCTGAGAGACAGGGTATAAGGTTGCAGGTATGAGGAAGTTGTGGATGGGCGAGCAGGTATAGGAAAGCAGGGTGTCTTTGCCAGTCATGTTCTAGGTGCCATGTTTTATGAGATATGCTGATTAGCTAATGCATGTCCAGGAGAAAGGATGTGGGGGGCAGGGAGCCAGGGCCTGGGAACAGGGGGGCTGAGAGCACACCCCATAGGCTGCTCCCGCTGGGACCCAGGCTCTACATGTGGGGGTGGGGGTGTGCTGGGCAGTTTCTACATTCCCATACACGTGACCCAGACTAGGATGAGGTAGGTCAGCACAGGGAAGATTGGGTGACCAGGAAAGGCTGGGCCTTGTGGTTTCTGAGGTTCCTGCCCACCAAGATTCTCAAGATTCTAAGCACTGACCCTGATGACCCTCTCCCAGGTTGCCCTGACTCCAGGAGTGCCCTCTTGCCTGCTCTCCTAGCTGTCAGAGGCTGGCAGCCTGGCCTGGTGGCCGGGGTGATTTCCAGCAAGGGGTTCTGGTTCCAGGGACTACCCAAACCCTCATGGCCCAGGCTCCCACACAGTTGGGGCCCTTGTGACTCCTGTACTCAATGGACCCTGGGGGTCCTGGAGAATCCTATAATTTCAGAATCCTAGGACAGAAGAGCCTTACAAGTTGCCTCATTGAACCATGGAATTTATAGATGGGGAAACTGAGGCCCTGGGAGAGGTGGAGACATCCCAGCATCACCTGTAAGTCAGTGGCAGAGTGTGGGTGAGAACCCAGGGTTCTGGCTCCTTCTGCTTCCAAGACTCTCTGCTCAGGGGATACTACCTCCCTCACCCCTGGGGTCTTGCTCTCAGCTCTTAAGAGCTACGTGACCCTGGGAAAATTTCCTCATTCAAAAGATACCATCACAGAGTCTGTGTGAGGACTGGAAGAGATAATCCATGCAAGCAGCCAAGCAGAGATGGCACGAGCTCTGGATAAAGATTGGTTGTTTTCAGGGGCCACTGCCAAGCCATCTTGATGAGCTGGAGGGTCAGCTGGAGGGTTCAAAGCAGTAATGGCATGAGCTATAAAGTGCATCTCCAAGAGGATGTTTTCCCCATGAAGGTGATTCTGGTATACATACAAGGACCAGAGAAGATGCCATATGGCCGTGCGACTATGCTGGCCAAGAACTGGGGTGGAATTTGCTTTGGAGGGAGTGAGAGAGGAAGATGCCATGACCGAAGAGCCACAAAATTGAGGATGGTGGTGCAGCCAGACCTTGCCTTGTGCCTCAGTTTCTTCATCTCTCAAATGGGGATAGTGAAGAGTCTAGCTCAGTGGATTACTGGGAGGATGAAACTGGTTCATGTACGTAAAGCTCCTAAGGCAGTAAGCACATAAAACATTTCAGCCAGAATGTTCTTCGGAGTCACCGCACAGCATAGCCTGTGCTTGGCAAAGATTTGGAGGGGTCCTTGGGGCTGGGTTAGTCCAGCCAGGACCCAGTTGTACCAGGGTTTGCACCGAGGTTGAAAAGGAGGGAAGGCAGCAGGTGGCAGACTGGGGACACTCTCATCCTTGAAGGACAAACATGGCAGGTGGGGAGCCAGCTAGACCTCTTCTAGACAAGCAGAACTCACAGACTCAGAGCAAGTGTTCAGATAGGACATTGGGCTAAAGGTCTGGAGAGGAAGGACTTGAGACCCAGAGAAGAGGGAGGCTTCTTTGAGGTCACATGGTGAGTATATGGGTATCAGGGAACCCCAAGGTACGGCTTCAGGGACCCTGGCTGGAGAAACTACTCAAAATATGACAGGTCAGCCCTGGGGAAAGGCTGCCTATTGTACTAGAGATGGAGGCCAAGAACAGACTGGGCTGGAGGTGGGGCTGGTAAGTGGGAAAGCAGTGCCCACCTTCCCCAAGGTTTAGGGGGGCCCCTGTGCCTCCTTAAGTTTCCAGCATCTGTGGCTGACAGATGAATCTATAGAAAACCTAAGGCTAAGTTAAGCCTACAGGCTTTGATGCCAGCAGCCCTGCGTTTGAATTTCTTCCACTCACACCCACAGGCTCTGGACAATTATTCTTCTGCCTCCCTCTGAGTCTCAGTCTTTCATCTTTAGAATGGGCACGTGGTAAGAGTGACTTGAGTCAGGTCTTGGCCCAATTATTAGCTTAATTGCTTAACTGCTGAGTCTCAATATCCTCATCTCTAGACAGAACTCATGCCGTGGAATTGTTGGAGGGGAGACATATAAGGGCTCAGCTTAGTACACGATACAATTGTGACCAGCCCTCCATACAGGTCATGGACAGTGACTATCTGCTGATGCTTTAGGGTGTTTGGAAGAGAACAGATAGCAAAGCCTCTGGCTCTGGAACTGGCATAAATGTGGCATTCAGGCATCACCCTTAGCCCAGAGAAGCTGCACTTTCAAGAAGGGTAGCAGTGTGGAGTGGGAGCTGAGGTGGTCCCCAGTTCCACCTGACCAGGTTTGGGGGCTCTGGGGAGTATATGTGGGGGCTGGTGCTGAACAGGACTCACCCTCACCCACCCTGCCCTCAATGGAGGCCACAGGTCTATTCTCAGGAACACAGTCCTTCTGGGGAGAAGTTTCATGTCTTAGAAGGGTGGTGGGGGCACAGGCTGAATCAGGTCCAGAACCACCCCCTCCCCAGACTCTGCACTAAGAAGGACACTTACCTTCAGCCCATCAGGCCCGGCAGGGCCACTGTCACCCTCAAGGCCTGGCTCTCCCTAGAAGGGTGGTGGAAGATGGAGACGTTACTGGCAAGGGGGCCTTAGCATTATTTTATTTCCTCCCTGCACCCAGGGACAAGTTGCACCCCCACCTCCAGGCACTAGGGTCCTGTCATGTCTGGCAGACACTGGGTACCCAGGAAACAATGTCTGCACTGATGGAGGAGCAAGAGGGTAGAATACCCACTTCGCTCTCCCAAAAGGAGAAGCAGACCCCCAAGGGTAGAGTAGGTGGGGCTCATGAGGTCACAGGTTAGAGGTTCTAGTCACAGAGCCTCCCCAGACACCTGTGTCCAGGCTGGCTGGGGAGTCAGCACGGCTGAGTGGCTAAGAAGGACTTTGATGGCAGACAGGCTATAACATCCCCACTGGGCTTCCCATTCACTGATGGCCTGACCATAAGCAAACACCAGATGTTTCTCTTCTGAAAATGGGGCTTTCAAAGGGCTTGCAACAAGGTACAATATAAGCACCTCCCCAAAACGGTAGCCATTTGAGATATTATTCCTGGAAGTGGAATGAGCTCCATGGACTTCCTTAGTGGAATCTCATTTTTCAGTTGTGGAAAGTGGGGCCAGCCTTCAGACTTTCTTGCCAGCAGGCCGGGAATGATACCAATAACCCTTAAAGGTAAGGGTCTCTGTCTGACCCTCAGCTGGGCTCTCTGCCTGCCTTTCTGGCTGTAGATATGCCTTCTGGACTCCTGGGGGGTGAATTAAGTTTGGGTTTGTCTCTGCTTTTAGAATTCACAGTAATTCAGCATCTGAGCAGGAAAAAGTTTCAGAAATCATCAGGTGCAGGGACACCAGAAACATAGATTTTGCCCCTTCTGTACCCATGGCAGACATCACTAATCAATCCACTAAAATGAAGTTCCATGAAGGCAGGCCTTCTATGGCCCACTGCCGTGCTCCCAGTGCCTGGTAGACAGTGGGTATCAAGTGAATGCTCTTCATGCTCTTTCCTGAGGATCTTTCTTAATATAATACTCCAAGAAGACTATACTGATCAATCTTCACTGACATGCAAGGTTTTCCATCTCAGGCCTTCCTGCTCATCCTCTCTTACCTTGTGGCCTTCCCCTCTCATTCTATGTCTCAATTCAATTTGTGGAGCCTCTGGACTAATGAGGCATTAGAAAAGAGGAAAGATGAGAAATGAGAGTTGAATGAGGGACCATAAATCAGGACCCACACTAGCTCCCTCTCATACCTCACCTGTAAATTGATAGAGGATGCCTGCCTGGGGGTGCCCATTCAGGCAGAGACCCTATAAACCAGAGCACTGAGAGGAGGACCAGATATCCTAAAGCTGCTCAGAGGAAAAAGACAAGCTTTGTGGCTTTCTTTAGGAAAAGAAGAAGACCACCTTCCCTGGAGCAGTTTCAAAGGATGATAACCAGTTTTTCAGTAAAAGTGCTTGGAGGTCAAATAAATTTGGAGACTCTGGATTAATCCCAAAGGAGCCAATTTCTTGGTTGCAGGCCTTCTCAGAGCCTTGAAAACACTACTGTTAATCTCAAAAATACTTTGACCACTGAATGCTCGCCTTTGAAGAGCATCTTTCAAACTGTGGACACGTTGGTCTAGCAAGAGAGACTGGACAGGGCTGCAGAGATTCATGGTCTATTTATAAACGAGGAAACTAAGGCTCAGGGAGGTTGCATAAAGCCCTTTCCCCCAGCCCCAAGACTCCCGGACTTTCCAGGGACAATGAACTCATTTTGACTTACCCGCTGCCCAATGAGTCCCTGCTCTCCAGTGCTGCCCAGCCGCCCAAGGTCACCCTAGGAGAAGCAAAACATAAGTTCATGGAGTTGGGTAGAGCCTGGCCAGCCCTCCCCACACACCTTCCTCCTGTTCCACTGGCTCTGCTTCAGGGGCAAGGAGAAGGAGGTGCTGGGGAATAGCCCTTTTCCCAAGAACCAAGGAGAAGTGATTAAATGACCTCCAGAGTCCCATGTCCACATTAGGCCAGGCCATGGTGGGTCTACACCGACATTACAGCTCATACCCACCAGGCCTGGTTCTAAGAATCTTCTCATTTCATACATTTAATTCTCACAACACTGCAAAGAAAGGCATCTTCTTTTACAAGTGAAGAAACTGGGGACCACGGGGTTAAGCATCTAGTGCCAATTCACGAGGCTAATGAGGGACAGATTCAAGAGCCAAACCTGGGTGGTTTGGGGAGTAGCAGAGGCTGGAGGGCGGTCTGTGGCTCACCAACTCACTACTTTCCCCTAGAGCATTGGGGAGAAACCCAAACCAGGATGAGACCCTAAAGGAGCCAGAGTCAATGTCACCCACCTCAGGACCCAAAAAGGGTCTTTCTCCTATAGGGTTTCCAAGTGAAACTTCCTCGCTAAAGGCCAGAGCTCAAGGAGGAGCCCAGCTCTGAGCCCACAGCCCTGCCCATGGGACGATCCTACTTCTATCTGCTTCACATCAGGGGTGGTTTTCTTTGCGGTTGAGCAAAAGATTCTGGAACTAAGCCAAGACAGATAATCCCAGTCTGGGTCCAGTCCCTTCTGAATGAGTCTAAAAGGAGACTCAGGCACAGATTGGGGTGGCCTGTCTCAAGTCCCAAGGCCCCTTAATGGACTCCCCCTGCTTCAATGTCCTCTGACCACTTGCTTGGCTTACAGGCTCTGGGGCTGCCTGGGACTAGCATTTTCTCCCAACAGCAAAATGGGGAGAGGGCTCTCCCCAGAGCCAGGTATCAATGGGCGTCTGTTTCCCCACGGGGAATGAGGAGCTGGGTGCTGAAAAGCAGATGGTATCTCTAGAGGCCAGGGGCTGCAGCTGCTCAGTGTGGGGGCAGGGGCAGCTGACAGAGAAAACATGGTCTGCAGGACACTCTGCTGAAGCCACAGGCGGGCCCCACTCCTAGTCAGAAACACACAGGTTCCATTATTCCAGACACAAGAAAAGCCCATTTCTCCTCTGAGGGGAGGATGTGTCCACCAGCTGGGAACTGGTTTCAACAAGCCAGTTTTCTCTTCTTTCATCCCCTCTTACCTTCATCCCAGCTTCCCCGGGAAGGCCCAGTTCTCCCACAGCACCTGGAGGTCCCTGCAAGAAAATGTCATTGGTCCCTCCGAGAGCCCAAGGTTGTAAGGGAGGAGATAGCTGAGGCAGGCCAGAGAGGGCCATGGACCTGTGGGGGTCACACAGCATGAAAGACAGAGCTGGGGAGTAACTGCAGACTTCTCAGAGCTACAGCTGAGACTTGGGGGCTGGGGTGGGAGGCAGGCTGACTAGGCCTTGGGGCTTCCCAGAGGCTACTGAGCCTTCTCCCGCCCCACGAGTGTGGTTTACCACATTAGGAGCCCCTTGGCAAGCACAGGGAGGAAAATTTCATGATTCACATAACGACAGGGGAGGAAGCCAACGAATGTTGTGTTTGGGGCTGAGTAATCCCAGCACTTCTCTGCTGCTGGGCCAGATGACAAGGGCGGGAAGGGGTCCTGAGTTATCACCCTTGGCACAGCTGCAGCCAGTGCACAAACCCCAGGTCTCAGTTTCTTCTCTGGAAAAGGCAGGCTATTCAAGGCCCTTCGAGCTCCTTGCTACATGACCTTACGAGGCTGGATCTGCAGTCAAACCTGGGTGCTGGGGTGACGTTCCAGCAGATGATGGCAGGAGTGGGGCTTGGTTGCTTTCTTTGGTGCCGAAAAAGAGGCACTGCCAGCATCCCCTGAGGATCCTGGCACCCCAGCTCCTCAACCCAGGCCATTAGGAAAGATCTGCCCTCACTGCCAGAGAATCTACCTCCAGTCTCTGCAGGACACCACACAGCTGGGCCAGGAACCCCCGAGGAGCACTGGGAAGGACTGATACCTCCTCATCAGCATCATGGGACGAACAAGTGTTCTTTCTGCCACACTCACCTTAGGTCCTATCTCTCCTGGAGGGCCAATGGGCCCCTGTGGTCCCTGAGGGCCCTAGAAGATAGATAGGCACACAGACAGTTGGGACAAGCCAGCCTAAGGCTGGATAATGCAGTCTGGAGGGTTAGATGTGGAACCTGGAAACTCGTTTCCGGAACCCGCCCATGATGAGGGTTCTGGTGTCTGCAGCTCTATCCTCACCAGCATGTCCCCTCCAATCCATCCTCACATTCTCCTCTTCATCCACCTAAAACTCAGCAGGGCCCACTCCTGCTTAGAAACCTTCCACCTCCTGAGACTTGTTCACTCCATTCTGCTGCCTGGAATGCCTGTCCACCTGAGATCCACCTTGGCTCCACCTGGAATCCACCTGGGATCTACCTGCCACCTTGTGAGTTTATTCTTTTCCTCCTCTCTCTTTCCCTGGAGACTTAAGTGCTCCATGCCCTCTGCCTTTCCCCACACCGAGCACTCCAGAAACATTTGCTTGTTTCAACTTCACAACAGGATGGCAAGGTTGGGACCATTTTACTGGTCAGGAAACTGAGGCTGGAAGGCAAACTTAGACTCAAACCCAGCGCCCTTGAGCTCCTCTCCTGGCCAGTGCTCTCCCCACATCCAGGGGTGCCACCTGGGAGGAGGAGGTCAGCCCTGTCCTTCTCTAAATCCTCCCCCTCCTACCATATGATGCCCCCCACTACGGGGATGACCTTCTGAACAGGTACAAAAATGCAAAGAGGGAAGGAAAGGACACTTACCGGTTCTCCTGGGAGACCCTTGGTGCCTGGGGGCCCTGACGGACCAGGAATGCCCTGCAGAGAAAAACAAAGGTGACCTTAGTCCTTCCATGGCCTGCCCTGCCTGTAACTTGAGCCTCAGCTAAGCCCTCCCTGTACATGAAGATGCCAACCTCACCTTATACCATGTGACAAATGGGGAGACTGAGTTCTAGGGGAAGAGACAGGGTCGTCAGTGCAGAAAGTGGGCAACTAGACCCTTTGGAGTCTCCACCGTAGAATAGGAACGTGGCTAATGGGGCCAGTCCCTCCCCCTGAGCCCCAAGGGGAGACCTTCAAGGACTTGTGTGACTTACGGGAAAGCCTCGTGCGCCTGAATGCCCTCGCTCACCAGCTGCACCCTGGAAGCACATTTGCGGTTTGACAGAGGCACATATCACAAAGCAGAGAGCGGGGAGGGGCTGGCAGCCTCTGTCTGACATACCTGCTGCCCAGGCTGGCCCGGTCTGCCCTGTGGTCCTGGGGGGCCCTATAGGAAGCAAAGTGAGCAAAGGTGGGAGAAGATGCTCTGGAGGACCCTTCACGGAACAAGGACACACACTCCCATGGGAGATGAAAGGGACCCCTGAGATCTCAAGGCTTCCACCCTTCTCCCCATTGGACAGGTGGGCAAACCAAGGCCCAGCAAGGAGGGGGCTCACCAGAGTCGCGGGGCTCTGGTTCAGAGCCAGTTCCCCTTTCTCTGGATGGCGCCTGAAGCAGCCTTGGCTCTCAGGAGCCAGGAAGGGTTTGTGGAGGCCCAGGAGGGCCCAGGACCATGTGGTTCCTCCTCATTCTTGTCCTTGCTTTTTGCTGCTCACACACTTTCTTTCTCTCACTATGCTATGCTCCTCCAGTGCCCTGCCCCCAGCTCGGAGGTTTGCAGGAGCTCTCAGGAGGTGCCTGCTATCCCCAAGGGCCTGGTGCTGGGTGGGTGTGAGCCTTGGTCCCTGGATTCCTGGCTCAGCATGGAGGGGTGAGGAAAGGCAGGCCACAGGGTCCAGTACCTTCAGGCCCTTGGACCCCTGCTCCCCAGCTGGTCCGTCTGGTCCTCGGGGGCCCTGGAATAAGAAAAGGGGCTTGCAGTGGGCAGCAGTGGTCTCCCCTGGGTTGGGAACCAGGAGAACAGGACTGCCCAGAACCTCCGGCCTTTCCCTCCACTAGCCTGGGGCTCCCTCCTCCCCTTCCCAAACTCTCCCCCTGAGCTGAGTCCCCCTGTGCCGTGTGCCCTTTGAGATGATCTGCAGAAGGACTGGCACAAGTGGAATCAGCTAGAGGCCCTAACATTCAGAATGGGGGCTAGGAGGGTACCAGCAACATTGTTGAAAGAGGCCCTCGTGGGAGGGTCAGCCAGCCAACCCACTGCCCAGGCGTGGAGACCAAGGGCCAGAGCAGTGTTGTGTGACCAAGTCCGACAGCCAGGTCTGTCTTCCCAGAGCGCAGGCGGGGACAGAAATGGCCCTGGTGGAAACTGACCAAGAAGGACTTATGGAGGGTGGGGTCTCCGTGTGGCCAGATGTTCAGTGCAGCCCCCTCTTTAGCCAGCTGTGCAAGCTAATCGGGCCTCCTGATATCAGGGAACAGCAGCAGGGCAGAGGTCAGGCAGCTGCTCCCTGGAGCTCTGGGCTCAGGTGTGACCCCTGAGACAGGAGCCTTGGTCTTTTGAGAGTTGGGGGGCCTCTGGGGCACCCCCCAACCCTGACTCCTTGAACC
The DNA here is from genome assembly GCF_964194135.1 of Talpa europaea. Classification (NCBI taxonomy): domain Eukaryota; kingdom Metazoa; phylum Chordata; class Mammalia; order Eulipotyphla; family Talpidae; genus Talpa; species Talpa europaea. The sequence goes on along the minus strand of NC_140074.1, from coordinate 64,351,346 downwards.
AATGGGAACACAGGCCAGCCAAGGGAAGTAACTGGTCCAAGGTCACTTAGCACAGAAGTATCCCTCCAGGGCTCAACCCACTGTTCCACGTGTCCCCTCCAGGAGGGCTCCCACAGACATGCAGATGGGGTGGGGTCTCCTGGAAAAGGTCCCCATGGAGAACAGTGTGGTGGTCGGAAGAGGCCATGTTGGGGAGACAAAGAGGGTCTTGTGAAGGAGGGCAATCTCCGCATTCTGGGAGCATGGAGGGCCAGCTGCAAATGACAGGGTCTGGGAAGTGCCTGGGTAGGCCATGATAAGGGAGGAGAAGACAGCATCAAGAAGTCATTTGAAATTCAAAATGGGCTGTGAACATGTGTGGCGAGGGGGATTAGCCAGCCGTATGGTGGGATGGTCTCACGCTATACCGTATGCCTGAAACTGGTATCATATACCAATTATACTCAATATAAGGGAATTCTGAATGAATAATTGAGCTCCTCAAAGTGAAAATTCCTAGCTGCTTCAGCTCCACCCCATAGCTTTAAAGAGCACCTCATTTCCCAAATCAGCCAGGACAGGGGGCCACGGCACTGAGGGGTTCAGCTATGAGTGTGTCAGCAGCATCTCCAGGCCCAGGCCCAGGAAACTGGGGGTGCAGAACTAGAAATTGTGGTGCTTAGGAAATAAAGAGACAGGGCACTGCTCCTCACTATCTCACCTCTGAAATGGTGACAAGAAGTCACCTCTCAAGGCAGAAGACAATGCAAGGCATCTCAGCACAGGGCATGAGGAAGTGCCTGCAGGCCAGGGGTGGGGACACAGGAATGGCAAGGTCCAGTCCCTTCCTCAGGATAGGCAGCTCTTGTTATGTGCCTACCAGCCCAGCCGCTGAGAGTTTTCACAGGTTCACAGTGAGGTATGAGCAGAGAGCATGAGTGTGAGTCCTTGCTGTCTGACCCCAGGGAAGCCCCATCCCCTCTCTGAGCTTCAGTCTCTGGGGACACTGTCAGACACTGTATTAGATTTATCACCCTAGTTCATGGACAGGGGATGGTGGGGTTGGGGGCATGCAGGTCTCGGGAAGCAGGATGGAGGCAGAGCCCAGGGGTGGGCATCTCCCCTCCTGAGGGATGGTGTCTGGTCCCTGAGTGCTGTCTCCACCGGAAACACAATCCACCCTGGAAAGGGACAGCTCTGGGACTGGAGGGGAGCCCCGAGGGGGTGGAGGGCTGGGGCTGAATCACATGGCACCCTGCTTACCTTAGAAAGCTGAGCTTTTCTGGGAGAAAGGTTAAGTGAGCTATAATCATATTAATAATAACAACAGCAGCAGTAGCAATAATAGTGGAAGCCAATGTCCTCATTTTATAAATAAGGAAACAGCCTATAGTCACACAGCAAGTAAGTGCTCAAACCTCATCTTGAGCATGTGAAAAATTTGGAGCAAAGTCAGCTGGATGTCAATTTTCCCCCCACTACCTGCTCCTTGTTATCAGTGAGTGAGCTCCCCATTACCAGGAATGGGGGGCGGTACAAGGCAGGGCCTAGAGGGACCTGTGTGCTAGAGAAGATAATGTCTAAAATCCCTATTATCTGGGTGACTCCGCTGCGCCCTGGGAATACCAGAGCACTCAAGAGAAGCTGGGGCTGACTTGGGAGAAACAGGACCACCTTTCCATCTGGAAGGATGAGGAGGCTATGGGCCAGCTCCCTCTCCCTCCACTGTGCAGGGAGAGGAGCCCGCAGCCACACCCCCTAAGCCTTGCCGGCCATTCTGCACAGCTAGTCCTGAGACTCCTCCAGTTCTGTCCTCCTTTCCCTGTGACCGGCCCCCAATCCCTCACTCTTTGCCCACTGGAGGCAGGCCTGGATTTCTATCAGAGCCACATGTCTGCTCTCTGGTAGCCACTCCCCAGGAAGATGTCTGCAGCCGCAGCTGGGGCTGTCTGCCAGGCAGGCTGGGGTCAGGCTTGGTGGGAAGGAGCCCCTGCCCAGGACAGAAAATCTGGCCCATCACAGCTCTTGTGAAAAGGGGGAGGATGAAGGAGAGGAGTGAACGCATACCCCACACATGGCTGCCGGATCAGCGGCTCACCTCGTGCGGGGCGCTAGTGAAGGGTTGCATCCCCATGACATCTAAGGAGGTGGCCTTGTGCTGACCCATTTTACAGAGGAGGAAGGCTCCAGGGAGGAGAGGTCAGTTGTCCAAGGTCCAAGAGGAGGAGCTGGAGTCGAGGCCAGGTTGGCTGGGCTCTAGGCCCTACTCATGGGAACAGAGTCCAGCCTCTCAGACACTCCAACCTCACACCCTCACACCCTCACTGTTCCTCGAGGAGGATGGCCAAGGGAGCTGGCAGAGTCTCCCAGATAACAGGGATTTTAGATACTGTCTTCTGCAGCTGGCTGCGCTCAGCTCTGTCCTGCATGCCTCCCCGCCCCCCTCCCCCCCACCCCGTGACGGGGAGCTCGTCCCACACTGATGAACAGTCACCGGCACTGGTGGAAAGAGGGCATCTGGCTGACTTGGGTTCAAATTCTGGCTTTTCAAAACTCCCTCTGAGCCTCAGAGAGGTTAAGAAACTGGCCTGAGGTACCACAGCTGAAACTGGGAGGGTATAAGGGAAGGCCCCTATATCTGTCTGACTCCTGAACCCACATTCTTTTAGTTTGCACCTGTGGAATCAGACCCTGGCCAGCAGCTTTGAGCGGAAGGCCCGAGGCCTCCTCTTGGCCCTGCCTGGCAGTGCTCATTCATTCCAGGGCAGAAGGGTGGGGGAGCAGCAGTGCCCACTGTCCTTCTGGGCAGAGGAACAGGCAGAGCCTTGCAAGCCTGTTACCCCTGGCACATATGGGGAAACTGAGGCCCAGAGAATACAGGCTTTGTTAAGGTCAGAGGGCAAGCAAGACACTGAACACGACTTTGTCCAGAATTAAGCTCCTTCACAGGCACAGTGGGGACCTCTCTGAGTCCCTCACCCTCAGTTACCCCAACTGTGAAGTGGCTAAGGGTGGCTTATTAGGCAGGAGACCCAGGGGAGAGACCCAGCAAGTTTTGCATTCCTGCCAAACTCAGCAGGAGGAGGGGCTCTCCAGGAGCTGCTGCAGCCCCAGAGACTTTGATGTGGTTGGAGTCTGGGTTTGCTCAAGCCAGAGATACATTCTTTGAGCCCCTGCTGGAAAGGGGTGGTGAAGACAGCGGGAAACTCAGTGAGCAGAGTGTGGGGGGGGGGGGGCTGAGTCTTGCATCTGGGAGAAAGTAGGGGGCTTCAGCGAATCTCACTCCTGGGGCAGGATGGACTGTACACAACATGGGAGCAGCTGCAGGTGAGCCTCCATCCACATGCAGATGCCCAGGACCCAGGCACTGGGAGACGCCCTGCCAGGCTGGAGCAAAGCCTCTTAATCTGTCCTCTCCCAGGCTGACTGCTCAGGCCATCTGGTTGAGGGAAAATTTTAAGTCACTTGAAACTCAGCCAAGAGGAGAATAATCATCATGGATCCCTGTATGGAGCTGGGATATCACGCCTGGACTGCCTGCTCTACCTGTGCCACCTCATTTCCTAATTACAAGGCTGCCTGGCCTGGCACCTTTATACCAGCTGGGGACTGAAAACCACCCCATCAGCCCTCTCTGCATGAGTGAAAATAAGACTGCATTCAATAGGCAAAAAGGGTCTGATTTCCTACGTCAGATCCCAGCTCTGTTACTTTCAAGCTGTGCAACCCAAGGCAAGTGACTTAACCTCTCTGTGCCTCAATTTCCTCTCTGGAAAAATAGACATAATAATAACACCTACCTTACAGGGTAGAGTTGAAGTTTTTAAAAATTCATGTATGTGCTCAACAGTACCTCTGGCTGCCATGCTTGGGCCAGAAATTTCTTAAAACTCTCTGTGGCTCCCCACTACCCTTGGAGCATAGCTCATATGCCTAGCTATGGTGTTGGAGGGCCTACTTGGCTTGGTACCTGCTCGTGCTTGGTTATATCCCTTTCCCCTGCCCCTCTGTTAAGTTAATAGAGATCCTGAAATAGAGATGCCCCACCTTCTCCCACCATATAAGTGTCCCCCTGCCTGAAACCAGGCATCAGCTCAAGCATCACTCTCTCCTGGAAGCCTTCCCTGGTACCCTGCCCACATGAGGTGCCTCCTTCAGCCTCCCAAGATGCCCACACTTCCTCTATCAATGTACTGGTGACCTTGTATGGTCTGTTCGACCTACATGATTGAGCCAGGCATGCAGGAGGGGTCATGCCTGCCCTGTTCTTCATGGTATTTACAGAGCTCCCACAGTGGCTGGCAAACAGTAGGGCTAAATAAATGCTGGTTGAATGAATGAATGAACCAATGAACGAACAAAGCAATAGTACTACAGAGACTATCTATGCCAACATGGTGCTCAGAAATGGGCCAGGAAGGAGGTGGAGTCCCCACATCCAGTTAGGCCCAGGAAGCCTGGAGCCCTGCCTGGTGTTGTGAACATCCCTTATCTCAGGGATAAGCAGGGAGTCCCCATTCAGTGTCTGCCCCCAGGAGACCGAGCCCCACTTACCCAGCGTCCTTTTGCTCCCCGCATGCCTGGTGGGCCTCGAGATCCTGGAGGGCCCTGTGTGGAGGAGAAAGAGTTGGAGAAGTCCCTTTTTTAGGGAGCAAGTGCAACACAGAGGGCAGGGCGGGGAGCCTGGGTGAATGAAGTTGGCCTGCAGGCTTAGCAGGTGCTAAGGAGCGGACAGCTGCTGCCATGGAGAAGGTCTTGGCCCTGGGGAAGCAGCAGCCCAGGACTCACACCCTTTCCTAGTATTCTGGAAGTGAGAAGATGGTCGTGCCATTTCCTTCTTTATTTCAAAATCCACAACAAGGGGCTGCCATGAAGCTATCTTCTTCAATGCATTTCCCCTTTTCTCTCCCATCAGCAAGGGGAATATGGTGCCCAGGTTTTGTCTCTCACGCTGACCCTGAATAGGTCCAAAAGACTGACCAGGTCAGAAGGAGCCCTGGGGAGAAGGGCAGGGGAGACCACAACCCTGAGGTGAGGGAGGAGAAAGGGGAAGGCTGCATGGTGGGGAGAGGGCCCTGAGGGGCAGGGAGAAGGAAAGCCGGTGTAGCGTGGGAGGGAGAGGCAAAGAGAAGGGAGCAGGTCCTGGCCCTGGCAAGATGTCCAGTCACCAAGTGTGATGAAGGAATAACAAGAAGAGGAGCAGGGGAAAGACAGGGAGGGAGCGAAAGCACAGGGTAGGCTTTGTTCTTTGAATTCTCAGCACCTGGTTGCACAGGCCTAATGTAGGTAGGCCTAAGACTCAGAGGAGGTAGAAGTTTGTTGAAGGAACAATGACCACATGAACAGTTAAAAGAGGTCAGGGGATGGGAAGGGGAGAAAGGAGGCGAAATTTCTCTCCTCCTATTCCGGGCCCAGCTATGCATCTCAGGCCACGGCTTCAACTCTGCTGGCCAGGACCCTCAGACAGCTGCAGGGGCCCCCCATCTCCCAGCTGGTCTCAGAATGGGTGTGCTCCTTTTATAAAGAAGAGGCAGCTTCATCTGCATGCACAATACCAGGGAGAGGCCCCGCTCCATTTGGGGGCTCGGGGCAGGGTGGAGCGGGGAGGCTGTGCTTGCTGCTCCTGTTTCTACCCCCGCCCCCTAGCCTTCAGAAGACCCCTGATAGCCGCAGTCCTGACTGCTGTGAGGGGCTGATCTCAGCGGGACCCTTGACAGCAGGGCAAGCAGGGTGTGGACCATGGCTTGGCCCAGTAAAAGGACAGATCTGACTCCTGGGTGATGGGAAGATGAAGACTGGGTGAGAACGGAGCATTTTATAGAGGGTTGTCAGGCTGCAGAAGGCACGCAATGCGTCACTGGGAAATTTCAGGAGCCAAGTCTCCACCGAGAGGCAGGAGAGAGCAGAAAGAGCAGGCAGCTCCACCAGAAAACCTCAGTGCAAACCTCAGCTCTACCACTTATTATTCCATCAACTTTGGCTAGTGACTCTTTGGGGCTCAGTTTCATCATCTATAAAGTGGGGTTGAAAGGGTCCCCCCCCTCCTCGAGTTTTCAGGAAGACATAATGCCCTGGCCAGTCCCCAATTGAGTGCAGTCATCAACTCTCAGGGGGAGAAGGTGAGAAACTGGAGGTCCAGACCCTGTCTGGCCCCTCCTCAAATAATGGCAAGAGTTAACTTGTCTGACCTCAATTCGCCAAAGGAGGACATGGGCCAGAGAAGTGGAAAATGCCAATCAGATGTGAATGGTATCACCAGAAATGTGGCTTTAATAGTACTAGTCTTACTCATAATAGTGGTAATCATCCTATCGAACAAGTAGTAATAGAAGTTATTATTATCATGTCTTAAGCACTGAGTGTATGCAAATAGTTGGCTAAGCACCACACCTCACACTATGACATCTATTTCTTCCTTTTTTTTTTTAAAGATTTATTTATTTATGCATACAAGAACTGAGGTATAGGCCAGAGGTATGGGAGGTGAGAGGGTTTACCAGAGCAGAATGGGGAACAGAACAGGCGGATCTACTGAAATACACTGCTGAGGGGAGCAGCGGGAGAGACAGGAGAAGTCTGCTGCACCATGTGGGTTAGACTGAATTCTGGGGAGGTCAAGGTCCAGGGATGCAGGAACTAGAATTTCATAATGGACTCCAACATCATTGTACCAAAGCTACTACCCTCCCCTGGATACCTCCCCAAGCTGAAGGGCCCCCATCTCTCCATCTCTAGAAGCATCTACTGGACCCAGTACTCAGTGGGAACACTGGGTAGGGGGGTGGGACAGCAGGCTCTGGGCTGGGTGGGCCGGGGGCCCTTGGATTCCAAGCTGGGCACCTTGGCCTGCTAACCAATGGCTCCAGCCCCACACCAGATGTGGCTCCTCCTAATGACTGTGAAGCAAAGTCATTGAGAAACCTGAGTGCTGACTTCTGATTCTGACTGTGCACTATGAGAGTTTCGGGCTGATTATAAGGATTTGGGCAGGGGGTGAGGGGGATGACAAAATGCCTTGGTGCTTGTGCCTCTGTCTTTGGCTGATGGTTACCCATGCCCAGGCTTCTTGCCTCTGACTTAGTCCCTCCATATCTCTCCTGAGCGCCTGCACTGCTTGGATCCTGCCTGGCCTGGTCCTTCCTCCTCCCACACTCTTCCCATCCACCTGAAGCCCACCCTCCACTGCCCCAGCCTGAGCCTATGAGAGCAACCCCTTTCCATCCCTCATATCTTCCTGGGGGGAGTGGAAAGGGCCCCTGAATGTGGGTGCTCTGCATCACAGCCCTTCCCCAGCCATCCTGCCTATCCCACCCCTCACCACTTTGGGAGCTTCAGGGATCTCCCTGGTTTCTCCCTGGTTTCTTTTTCACAAAAGCCCAGGACCCCTGCATCTTCAGCTGTGATACTCAGTCCACTGACCCCAGCATTTCTGATCCTCCTTGCTTGCTTTCTCTATAGATGCATTTATTTATTGGGGTCACTCTCCCCACACCAGAATATAAGTTCCTAAAGGTCAGGGACAGCTTTCTGCCTTGCTGATGGCTGCACCCCAGCTCCTGGGGTGGCCCCAGCACACAGGACACAGTATTTTCCAAGAGGATGAACAAAGCAATAAAAATGTTAATGGCCAAGGTGCTCCCGTGCAGTGAACAGCACTATGTCATGAACAGGAGCTGCACGGCTTCATGTAACCCATGAGATCACGCTCTCATAACCAACATTATTTTCTGTTTTTCAGATGAGCAAAATCTAGATTCCCAGAAGTTTAACGATCTGTCTTGGCAACACAGCTAAAGAGTGGTGGAGTTGGGGCTCAAACCAGGTCTGTCTGACTCAGCCCTGGACTCCTCACCTTACTGGAGAGCGGGTGTGAATTCAGGGAACATAAGGGCTTTGCTTACCGGGGGTCCGGGATCTCCTGGGTCCCCAACACCACCTGGAGTTCCAGGATGACCCTGTTGGGAAGAAGAAAAAGACGGGCTCAGCAGTGGAGGTACCTACTCCTCTTTCAGCCCTTCTCAGCCAGCTCAGCCCAGCCCAGGGCCAGGCAGTCCTGCAGGGAGAAGGCACTGGTCATCCTGAGTGCCTGGTGTCAGGGAAGCAGGTGGAGGGGAGCAGAGATGCCATCGCAGCTGTGACAGGAAGGGCAAGGGGATGCAGACATTCTTCTTACCATCAACCCCTTGGGTCCGGGCGCGCCTGGGGGTCCCATCATGCCCCGGTCACCCTGTGATGGAGACAGCAATCAGGGAGGTCATGGTAGGGATGGCTCTGGGGGAAGGCGCAGGTGCAGATGGTCTCCCAGAGACCAAAGAGAGACAGGGACTTGACAAAGGTCTATAGAGGGTCCGTGTCCTGCTCACAGTCACATCACCCAGGGTGATGACAGGAGTTGGGTGGGCATCTAAGACCTCACTCAGCAGAAGGCAAGACCCCTGGCAGGTGTCAGTACCCCACTGCATGCCCAACTCTGGGCTTCCCTCAGCAAGTATGGTCCTGGTTAAGGATGTGCTAATGACATTGTCCCCTTTGATGCTGGCCCATGGCATGTGGTCCTCATTAGGCCTGGCATTTCCTGGGCTGAGCTTGCAGAAAGGGAGATGGCAAGAGAAGGAATTTCTTTCACTCTCCTCATCCACTGCCCAATTAGATGTCACTCATTCCCTCTTAACCAATCCAGACAGACCAGGTGGAGATGGCAGGTAGAGCAGACAGACCCAGGGAGGCAGGAGCTCTGGGTTCAAATCCTAACTTGTGAAGCTCTGTTTCTTGTATCCACCCACCCAGCAATGTTTATTGAGCATCTACTATGAGTTTGACAATCATGCTACCCCCGGAAGCCAAAATTGCAAGTGGAAACAGACCTTGCTTGCTAGACAAGACACTCGGGGTGTCTCAGACATAGCCATAGATCAGGAAAGCAGCGGAAGGGCAGTGGTGGAGGTGCTAAGGTGTTTCAGTTGGGGGTTGAGCTACCTGCATGGGGAGTGGGCAGGGAAGGCTTCCCACAGGAGTCTTGCTTCACCCAGAAGAGGAAGGGTAGTTGAGTCATCTATATAAGGGAGACGGGGGAGGAGTGGGCACTGGTTGGTAGGAGGAGGGACAATAGAGGCCAATGGAGGAGTAGGGAATGGACATTTGAGCAACAAAAGAAGGCTGGCATCACTGATGCTGCTCCACAGTTACGCAGGTCAGAGGACACAGGGTGAGACCAGGCAGGGCCTTTCTGCACTATTTTTTGCGGCTTCTTGTGATACTATAATTATTCCAAAAATAAAAACTTAAAAAGAGAGGAAGAGGAAGAAGAAAGCAAAGAGGTAGAGAAGACAGCTAGAGGGTCTGGGCCAGCGTGTAATGAGGAAAGAGGTAAGGATGCACCTGGAAAGGCAGGCGGGGCCAGATTAGGGGAGGGGCTTCCTCTCTCTGGACCTCAGTCTCTCCAAATCCCAGGTGAGCACAATGTTGGCTCTCCCAGAGGGACTGCCTGGACATTCAATATGCCTGCAAAGGAAAGCAGAGCCTCTCGGGGGGCCGCACTGGGCAGCCACAGGTTGGGAGCCACAAGGCACAGGGTTTAGCACGCAAAGTGCAGCCATGGGGACTAAACCAGGTTTAGATCCCTGATCTGCCACTTCTTAGCTGAGTGGCCTTGAGCAGTTCTGCAATCTGAGCCTGTCTTGTCCATAAATCAGAGCTGTGGTGGGTTAACAAGACAACCTAAGGAAATGGGCTCCTTTTTTAAAGGAGCCTCCCTTTGACCACAGGGGTGGTCAACTCTCTGCCTCCCTTCTGTTGACCACCCCTGTGTAGAGCCAGTGCACAGCCATGAGGGGCCCAGACTACACACATCGGCTGGATGTCATGCCAAGGAGTGATGTCAGGAGAAAGCCCCAGAGGATGCTGGGAAGGGGAAAAATGGCTCTTGGAGGGTCTGGAACACAAGGAAAGTGAGGAGGCCAGGGGAGAAAGGTCTGAAACCCCCAAGTCAACTGGTTCCTGCATCTTTTTAACATGTCAAAACATAAGCTCTGTTTGTTAATATTTCCCCCCAATACAACATACCTTTTCTCCCACGATTCCTGGCTCCCCGACCAGACCAATGAATCCCAAAAGTCCCTATAAGAAATATTTATGAAAATGAAAGAAAAGAGGGAGCAACGTGAATTCGGGGACATGCTGCATCTCAAAGGCCCACTGTGTCCTCCGTCCCCTGGCACAGTCTCCAGGTGCCCCCTTCCTGGCCTGGAAACCTGGCCACACGGAGCTGCCACCAAGTGATCATCTCTCTCCGGGCACTGTCCTGACTTCCCTCATTCCACCAGATGGTTCTGATTCTGGAGCCAAGCCACGGGGCTGCTGCCAGCATCCCTGGGAGCGCCACACATTCTTCCCACGCCAGAAGCTGGGAGGCCACCACGTTTGGAGAGCTGGGGAGTGGGAGGGGGGCTTGACTGTGCTGGGGAGAGGCCCGACTATGAGAAATCCGTCCCCATCTTTTTGGGGTTCTGAGGCAGTTTTAAAGAGGAACAAACCTGCTCGCTGGTGTAGAAATACCAAAAGAGCCTCCCCCAAAAGACCTGGTTGGAATCTGGGAAGCGGAGGTCTTTTTACTGTCTTCTAAAGAGCTTCCTCTGAAAGGGCACACGCGCACACACACTGGTTCCTGCTGCTCTTTTAACTCTGCTGGATGCTAACTTGCCACTGTGTTCCAGGGGCTCTCCTAGGTGGCTACAGGCCTTGCCATTGCCCTGGGCAGGCAAACAGGCACAGGCCCAGTGAGGAGGGACATCCTAGAGATAACTGTCCAGACCCCACACTCTGCTTAGGAAATCCCAGCACAAGGAGGCCTTGCATGGTTGCGGGGGGGGGGGGGGGGAGCAAACGTGACTTAGGAAGAAGTCAGGCTGGCTGTGTCCAGAGCTCTGGGAGAGTTAGGAAAGACAGAAGGATAAGTCAACTTGTCCAATAAAATCTGTTCCCTGTCCCTAAACTCTGGCCCAGAAAGGAACAAGATCTTGAACCTGACCAGAATTGGATGAGAAGTTGTACGCTCAGGCAGGGAAACTGGTCAACCAGTCAGGCAAGTAGGAAGAGGGACAGGCACCCAGTTTCAAAGGGTTAGCTCGGTGGGTCTCAGAGATGGTTGCAAAGTGGCAGCTCAGGCTGGGACCACGTCCCACTGCTGTCTCTGGTCTGTGTGGCTTCAAAGTCCATGCACCTTTTCCTCTATCCCAGGGCCTACATAGTGTGTGAGTGGGGTGCGGGTCTCCCTGGTACTCAGACACCATGGTCACACATGGGGGGGTCCTGGTTGCCTGGGTTCAGAGACCCTTTGGAGTTGGGCTACCAGGTGAGAGGGGTGAGGGACAAGCTAGCAAAAAAATAACTAAGTGCTTAACTTTTGCAACAACTTGTTTTTAAAAAGTAAAGGGAGAATTTTCAAGTGATAGCACTAATAACAGCTGACACTCGCTATGTGCCAAGCTGCACCTGGCACTTTGTCTATGTCATCACCATTCAATCCACAGGTGGGTGGGCCCGGGGCAAGGTGCAGAGCCCCTTGAGCCCCATTCGCAGGATGGGGGATGGCAGATAAACCTCCCTCCCTCCCTGGGTTGTTCTGAGTATGGAGAGGATGCGTGGCACAGGTACACACTCCATAAATGTTAGTTCCCTCCCATCCCATTTGAATTTATTTTAAAAGGCCACCAGATTAAGACAGAGGCCTGAGCTCCCCACAAGGGAGTAGTCAGACATTTAGAGAATGCTGACTAAAGGGAATAAAAACTGCTCTGTTAAGAGGCCCCTGCCCGACTGGCCCAAAGAAACAGAAAGCTCATAGCTACTTTAAATTTATGAGTTGCTGGGTCCTGGAAGGCAGGCGGGTCATAAACCTCAAACAAGAAGTCAAACAGGATCCTAATGAATAAGGTCCATACAGCAAGGAGCCTCTTGCCCCCACCCCTTCCCCAGGAACCCCTGCAGCGCTGTACAGAAACATCCTGGCAGGCCCTGGGGGTCCTGTGGGTGGGGCTCACACTGTTCCAGCTCGGCCAGCCCGGAGGCCCAGGCTTCCACCTGGTGGGTCTGATGAGCAGGCAGCTGACAGCCGTGAGCAGGACTGACTCCTCTTGGGCTGGCAAGAGAGCTGAGAGGTGGCACTGTCACCTATAGTGGGCATAGCACAGGCAGGATCTGAATCCCCAGTCTGGGGGAAGAGGCTGGTCTGTCTTCATGTTGTCTGAAAGGGCCATTGTCTGCTATGGGAGTTTTTCTCCCTCCTTCCCTTCCCTCCCTTCTGCTGGGAGCTGGGGATGAGAAGGAGGACAAGAAAGTCCTGGATCCTCCACTGGATCAGACATCTCCAGTTAGGTGTTTACATGCTTGGCTTCCCCTGCATAGAACTTTCTAAAGGCCAGTCTTGTGACTTGTAATTATTTGTGTCCCCAGCACCTAGGACAGGGCCTGGCCTGAAAGCCATCTGCATTCTAACTAACTGTTGACAGGACTCAAGAGGTCAAAGGTTGTCCAGTCCCTCCAGGGCAAGTCTCAGGAATCCAGCAGACCTGAGTGTCAACTTTGGCTCTGACAGTTGCCTGAAGATCTTGGGCAAGCCACTGAAATTCTTAGAGCCTCAGTTTTCTCAGCTGCAGAATGGGGTTATAATACCTACTGCTCCAGTGTTGCTGAGGGAAATTACAAGTGAGGGTGTGTGAAGTGTTTGGTATAGAACCTGCTACCTAACAGGTGCCCAATGAATGTGATAAATACTGTGATTGTAAGGAGTTCCTTATCATCTTTCTGGGACATCCCCTGATTTTTCTACTTCCCACATGGGTAAGAGGCAAATGAATGGGTTAGCAGAGCACCCCAAGTTGGTGGCAGCCACAGGGCTCCAGCTCTGTACTCAGAGTTCTCTCCTACTGTGACCCAAGTTGCCCCAAGTGGGGTTCCCATTCCTCTTGGCCCCAACTTTCCCTCACCTTCTAGATCATCTTAGTCAAGTGCATTCTCCTCCATGAACCCCAAGTGGCTTGGGTTCTGGAGTTAACCTGGGGGTCTTTTACAAGACCCCAAAGATGGAATTCAAGGGACCCATGAACTGGATTAGGAAAATGAAAACGTCCATTTTCACTAATTTCTCAATGAAATTTAGCATTTTGTCCCCCAGCAAGAGTGTAGGTGGCACCCACAGGACTCGGAGGGTAGACGTGGCTGTCCCAGATGTGACATGTCAGATGTATCATTTAAGCTGTCACCACCTCAAACTTGAGATTGCACTAGATCTACTGCCAGATCCTAGTACCTAATGCATTAATAAAGAAGCATATCTATGATTAAATCACATTTTAACATTTTTATAATTATATTTCAATATAATTGATATCCTGAGTAATTCTTTGATTATATTTTATGCATCTGAAAACTCTGTTCTGAGAAGGGGACCATAGCGTTCACCAGTCTGCCTAAGGGGGCGAGGCACACAAGAGGTTAGGATCCTGAGATAAAGTGACTTCCAAGGATCCTTTGTGCCTTGACATTCTAGGTTTCTGAGTATCTATTTCCCAAGGGCCCTACCATCAGCATAACTATGAAATTAAATTTGCTGATCGCATTGCCTTTTTTTTTCAACCAGGAAATATATCCAGGCTGCGGCAGCCCTTCCAAACTCCTGGGCTTCCCACAGAATGTGCTCGAATGACACTGGAAATGTTTCAAAAATCCAGCCCTCCCCCTGCTTTAATTCCTTTCTTTCCCCAACAGATGTTGCAGGCCTGGTGAAGAAGCCCATCGTGCACAGCTCTCACGCCATTGATGCTGTTTCTCCACCAAGACCCATCCTCCTGGGTCCCAGCATCAAACCTCCTTCTAGGGTTCAGAGGGTTGGCTCCTTCTTCAAAAGAATGGAGGAGATTGCTACCTTCCAATGTGACCTCCCAGCTCAGAAGCTAAGCTTGCAGGAGGCGCTGGGCTGGGCAGGAGGGTCTAACTCACTCAGAGCACCAGGGCCCTGCACCTCAGTACTGAAGGTCGTGATCTGAAGCTTCCTTTTTAAAGACTAGCTGCAAACTCCTCTCCTCTTCACACCCTGGCCAGGGTCCCAGCTAGACTGAGCCCCTGATTTGACCTTCATTTTCTCTATAATTCAGGGATGACTGAGCCAGAGCCCCTGGGCAAGTGCTTCTACGTCATTCCCTGGCAGCCCCATCTGTACATTTTTGCTCAGGAGCTAGGAATCCTCCAGTTTTTATGTCTTGGGAATAAAGTTATGTCACCTCTTTGGGTGACTGTCCCCAAAATATCCACAGTCAGGCCATGGGGAATGGCTGTTATGATTACGATTAATGGTGTTCTCATTCAGGGACTTCACCTCCCTGAAAGCCAGAGAGGGATTCATTGATAGGGTGTCAGTGAAAGGGGGAGGCAGCAGACCTACCTTGGGAGCTGGGGTAGGGATGTATAGAGGGGGTGAATGTGGGATGCTGACAGACTGAGGGCTCAGCACTGACCTACCTGCTCGCCCATGGGCCCCGGCCGTCCTGGGTCTCCTGGCTCCCCCTGCAAAGACACAAAGATGAGGATCAGTTGGGTGGTGACTGGCATCTAAGTGGATCACCTACACGACTGGCCTTTATCCCCAGGAATAAATGGGGCTGGACCAGGAATTTTAGGTCCAGAGTCTGGCCTTGGGGACTCCAAACTAATGGCAGGGACACGTGGATAGAAGCTCTGGCTCCAGAGATGACTCCAGTCACCCCTTTCCTCTGAGTGGCCCTTGACAGAGCATGTAGCACCCTGATGTCTATACCTCGTTTGGATTCTTCATCAACCCACTGTACTCTGTGGAGGTGGAAACCAAAGCTCAAAGAGGTTAAGTGACCTGCTCCAGGTCACACAGCGAGCTGTGGTCAGATTAGAATTAGAAATGTGGTCTCACAGATTTAAATCTCCATTCTTGCATTATCAGGCTGCCCCTCTGCAGGAAGAGCAGGGGACTGGGGACTCAGGGCTCATGGGTCCTACAGCTCCCCCAGCACTCTGCCAGCAGCTGACAGGTGACCTTAGTTTCCTCTCTGCTCTGGGCTCAGCCTCGCTGGCTATAAACAAGAGCAGCTAGACTCATTCGTTTTAGGCCGTTCCCAGGGTGAGAATCCTGGGTGGCCTCTCATGGCCTTGTGTGCCAATGTTACCCCACGCTGGGACGCAGCTGCGCTGGTCTCCCCACAGTGTGAGTGGAGGGAGGCAAGCAGCCCATGGGAGACACCCACACGGCCCTGTCACCACTCCCACCACAGAAACCCAATTGGTATTTGAGGGAGAAAGGCCAAGACCTCGGAGGCAGGACTTGGCCTCATAGCAGCCAGGAGTGTGGCTCAGAAATGGAGGCAATCCTGTTGCCCCAGACTTCATGCAGGCGCGGACGCGGCCCACCTGTGCTCCCAGCTCTGCCCTCAGCCTCTAGGGGTCTCCTTGGCTGTAGACTTGGCCCAGCAGTTCCTACACTGCAGAGGAGGCCCTGGAAAGTCAGGGTGCCCATAACCAAGGCCATCACTCTCCCACCTGGGCCCAGCTACCTTTTTTGATAACTTAAAAAAAAAAACCCGATAATAAGACCCAGAGGAGAACAGAGAAGGAAGGATGGTATCCCACCCAAATTAGAACAGTGTCGTGGAAAGAACATCAGATAGAGATGGAGTTGAATGTTGGCTCCTCAAATTATCAGCTATGAGTTTTGGAAAGGATATTAAAGCTCTTTGTGTGTCAGTTTCCTGATACCTAACATGGAGATAATAGTATCTACGCATTGTATGGTTGTTGTAAGGATTAAATGGGGGTAGGATATTTAAAACACTTAGCACAGGGCCTCCCCGGTGGCGCAGCGGTTGAGTGCTGGGTTGCGAAGCTGCCCGCGGCCTCTGCGGCGCCGGTTCGATCCCCGGCTGCTCCCCGGCCACCGGAGGAGGGTCCCACATGGCGCGCAGGCCTCTCCTGCCGCCCGCTGCTCCCCTCAGCACTGTACTTCGGTCCTTCTGCCTGCTCTGCTCCCCGCTCTGGCTCTGGTGAATTCTCTCGCCCTCCCGCGCTTCTGACTGTACCCAGTGCATGTATAAACCAAACAAATATAATAAATAAATAAATAAAAACATGCCTCTATAAAAAAAAAAAAAAAAAACCACTTAGCACAATATTTGAACAAATTAAGCACAAAATAAGTGTATGTTGTTATTATTATTTAAGCTATTTCACAATATAATAGACAAACGAAAATTCTTTTGTTTACTAAATTGGTTGGATGTTAAATATTTTTTTTTTTAAACAGTATCTTTTTTTTAATTATTATTTATTTATTTATTTTTTTATAGAGGCATGTTTATTTCTTTATTTATTTGTTTTGTTTGTTTGTTCTGTTTACACATGCACTGGGTACAGTCAGAAGCACGGGAGGGTGAGAGAATTCACCAGAGCCAGAGTGGGGAGCAGAGCAGGCAGAAGGACCGAAGTACACTGCTGAGGGGAGCAGCGGGCGGCAGGAGAGGTCTGCGCGCCATGTGGGACCCTCCTCAGGTGGCCGGGGAGCAGCCGGGGATCGAACCGGCGCCGCAGAGGCCGCGGGCAGCCTCGCAACCCAGCGCTCAACCACTGCGCCACCGGGGAGGCCCTGTTAAATATTTTTTTAATGAAACTGCCAACACAATGAAGATCATCAGTGACTCTTAGAATTAAATAAATAATTCATCAAAGGCAAAATTCCTTTGTGAAATTATTTTCCACGTAGAAAAAGTATTCTTTTGCAGGTAGCATATTTATTTGCATGTCCATATATACATTTTAGCATATATTGTCCTCAAAAAGTACTTTATAATCGGTATGCCAAAGCACTGAAAATCAACAGCTCCAGATATGACTTTATTGGGCCACTTTCAACAACATATTAAGTGGTTCAGCAGATGTAATTACTGTCAAACCGTGCCAAGGATTTGAAATGTGCCCATCAATTCAGCAATTCCCAAGCTGTCCATCATTCAGTCATACATAAAAAGTATGCCTGTCACAATTTAGGTGAAAGAATCTATTGATGATTATATAATAAAAACCTTTTAAATTAAAAAAAAAAAAAAAAAGACCCAGAGGAGAAAATGGAACTCTCTATCCCCACCCCCCAGAGATAACCCAGTCCACATTCTAGCTACTCTACTCGCACAGAACAGTGTTATCAGCCCCACAGAGGGTTTGCGTTGTAACTCTGTGTATGACCCTTGACCCTGCCACAGGCTCCAGCATTTTCCCCTCTTGTCAAGTATTCCCCACCCTCAGTGGCCCCGTTGTGTCCCATTGACTGCACACTGCCTCACTACTAGATACTTAAGTCGTGTCTATTTTTTCTCTCTGTTACTTTGTGATAAGTGGGTACTTCTACCCTTTTCACAATTGGCCCTGGGGTTTGGGGGTCCATCCAGGCCTTCCTCTGGGTACTCCCCTTCTCCCAGGTGTTCCCTCCTCTGCCCCCCAGCCCAGGCATTTCCAGGTTCCCTCACCTTCACACCGTCTGGGCCAGGCCTCCCAGGAAACCCCTTCCTGCCCGGTTGACCCTGCAAGAGAGAGTTGAGTAAGAGGAGCTGGTGGGGTAGCACTGTTGGGTTCCCAGGACCTAGCGCAGGGGTCACAGGACCTAGCGCAGGGTTCCCATGGGGGGTTGCACAATGCCCACAGAGGGAGGCCAGGGCACAGAGCCTGAATGTCAGCAAGCTGCCAGCTGTCCAGGGATGCAGGGGGCTTTGTTGCTGTGTGACCTTGGGGAAACCTCCTATCCCTGGACAGTTCTTGTTTGTAAATGGGGTCGATGTTTTCAGGGACTAAGGGAAAGAAAGGGACTGAATAGAATATCAAAGGGCACAGAGGAACAGAGCATTAATGCCAGTGTAAGCTGAGGACCCCTGGAATCTAGGAGACCCTGCAGGAAATTCTGGAGGTCAAAATCATTCTCATAACCACACTAAGATGTCATTTGCCTGTGTCACGCTCATTCTCAAGCACGTAAGTGGAGTTTTCCAGAGGCTACATGACACATGGTGTCATCAGCAGATTGAATACAGAAGCAGATCCGAGGATCCAGCTGCCTTCTATTAAGCCAGACATTAAAGAGATTTACAAAAATGGTAAAACAATGCCACTCTTCTCATTAGATTACATTGCTTGGAAAAATCTAGTGATTTTTCATGAACCTATTATTTTTACGAACATGACATGGGATTATTATCATTTTAAATGAGTTAATAATACATTTAACGTTTCTCAGTTTTAATTAATAGCGATTCATGTAAACCACACCAAGAAAAGCAATTTCAGGTCGGCTTCTTGGTGTCAAGAAGCCAAAAATTTTCATGAACACCAGGTGAAGGTGGAGATGGCAGAAATGCTTTGTCTAGAAGGCCACGTGGAGCAGTGGTGAGAAGTCAGGGTGTGGGGTCAGAGGCAGGACATCCTGGCTTCCTGCCTGTGGATCTTGAGCTAAACCCTTCACTCTTTAAGCTTCACTGGCTTTAAATGAAAAAGTGGGGCCTCTCCCATGGGGCACTCCAATGAGAAGTGGGTGCAAAGCACCAGCACATAGCAGAGGAGCAGTGTCAGGGGTGGCGTGTGGGTAGGGGCAGCCAGGCAGCTTCCTGCCTCTTGTCTCTCTCCTTTGGGATCTGTCCTGCCTGACCCAAGACCCTCATGTTCGATGATCTTTCTCCAGAGTACTGTCCAGATGTTGCCCACCTGCTCACAGCTGGCTCAGCTCTCACAAACCCCACCTCCCCCAGGCCAGCAGCACTCACCTCCAAGCCAGGGGTCCCTGGTGGTCCCATGGGTCCCTCATCTCCCTAGAGTTGGGAGACACAGAGGAGAGTTAATTCAATGGGAATTTAGGAAGGAGAGGGGACAGAAAACAACCCTCCTGGGCCAATTGTTCCCCCTCCCCGACCTGGACCACCCAGGGCACTGGTGCCACCAGTCATGGCCTACAGGGCAGGCCACATAAGGACTTCCAGAACCCTCTGAATGTGGCTCATGGCATGCTGGGTGGGAAAGTCAAAGCTGATGCTATGAAAATAGAGCCCCAGACTGCTGTTCAAAGATACGGGCTCTATTCTGGCTTCTACTATTCCCTCAATGACAGACCTTACTCCCAGCATGCCTCAGTTTCCCCATCTGTAAAATGGCATAGAGTGGGGAGATTATCCCATAGAATGGAGAGTGGCTCAAGTTGAGTCCCTGGATCTTTTGTGAAGTCACTCCCAACCATCACTCAGGCTGGGCGTGCGTAGTGTCTAGTAGATGCAAGGAAGGGAGAGAGGAGGGCGTGAGAGGGGGAGATGTGGAGACATCAGTGTGTCTCCAAGCATGTGAATGAATTAATGAGGCTGAGCAAGTGGCAGGCCTGCTTCCCCCAGTGGACACACGCACGTGGCTGTGCCAACCCTGCCTCCACTCTGCCTCCACTCTCCCCTTCCCTTCTTGCCCATGGAAACTCTCCAGCCCTCCCACAGGCATAGGCAGCCTCCAAACTGGCCCCTGTTGTCTGCCAGGCCCAATCAAGGGGCCCCCTCTGGAGCTGCCTCCCCACCCCTTTCCCCCAGCTTCCAGGAAAGCAGCCCCACATGACGGCCCCAGAGCCAGCCCTGGGACCCCGCCAGACCCAGAACCAGCCTCACTGAGGGATTCTGTCAGCCAAATGCCTGCCTGTGGTTGTGGTGAGCCTGGGCCTCCAGCACCCTCACCAGGACTGTGTCACGGGGGCTGTGGGGCCTGAGCCAAGGTAGATGGTGGAGGGCCTCCAACATGGACAGAATCTTGGGCCAGCAGCCCCCAGCTGGTGCTCCATAGGCTTGTCGAGATCATGTGACTCTCCTTCATCACAAATGGCAAGTAGGCACCTCTGCCACCTACTCCGTGTGGGTCATGTGGTTCCCTGGGGCTGCGCCCAGGCAGCTCCCAGGAGCATGGAAGTGAAGAGCATGGGGTCTGTGTCATGGGCTTTGAGCTTTACCAGGCCTGGGTCTGTCTGCACAATGGAGCTGACAATTCTTGCCCTCCCAGATCAGTGCCCATAAACTGCACTGCCGTGAGCAGAAACAGAAGCTGGAGCTCTGAGAAAGAAGACCCAGGGCAATGGGAGGTACAGGGTAGGGACCTTCGGGGCAGAGAAGGCCCCTGAAGGGTCACAGGGTGTAAGGCATGAGTAGGAGGAAGAACCTGAGGTGGCCCTGGCCTGTGGCGGCAGTGGGGGGACGGGCATGGGCAAGTCAGACAATCTCACCTCAGGCCCCAGCTGCCCAGGGGGTCCCGGCAGGCCTTGAGCTCCAGGCTTACCCTGGTGAGAAGGGAAGAAAAAGAGGTCTGAGAGGTGGTACCTCATCTTCGTTACAGGCTGGCAAAACTCCCCCCCACCACCCCCACCTTCCAAGCTAAGGAGGCAGCTCTGAGGCCTGTGGCTTCTCTCAGCTGTCAGTTTCTTCAGCTGTAGCTATCAGGGCAAGGACTCACCTTCACACCTTCTGGGCCGTTCTCCCCGGGAGGGCCAATGTCACCAGGGAATCCCTGAGTGGAAGCAGAGAGCAGGGGTCACCCATGGGCACGGGGACATATTAACAGCACAGGCCTCAGAGGAGGACTGCTCTGGGATTCCATCCAGTCCTGAGCGGGATGTGACCCTGGGCAGGTGAGTTAACCACCTTGATTCTTCTGTCCAAATTCCATCCTAGCTCTAAAACATGGTTCCTGGTACCAGCCCCTACACCTCAGACAGTTGCTGAAAAAATGAAATGAAAACATGTAGGAAAGTACTTAGCACAGGAACAGACACAAACAAGGAAAGTGGTTCTGGGTCTGGGCAGTCAGGACCCCACCCAGGTACCTCCTGCCCCAATAAATCTCATTCCTTGGCCTCTGTGATCCTGCAGGTATAATTATTTTCTGGGATTGCTGTGACTTTGAAAGGGTTAAGAAGCATTGACCTAATTGATCTCAGCTCCTCCTACCAGAAACTGAAATTCCTACTTTACCCTGGCCAGGAAAGCTGGATTCAGTTCCATACCACCGATGAGGTCTTCCTGACAAGGAGCAGAATACCCTCCCTTTCCCAGCCTCCTCCCGCTGCCCCTCAGGGCCCCGCAGGGGTCTTTGTGAAATCTGGAGATCAGCTACCCCCACCCCAGAGGTCTGCCCTTCTCTGTCCCTTCAATGGCTTCTAATTAGGGGTCCAGGCTGCTCAGCTTGGCTAGCTCTAATTATTGGTGATCACCAGGAAGCCCATGTTTCCATGGTGTGGGCTGACCAGCACAGGTTGGTATGGAAATATCTCCTTCTTTGTTTTAGATGTAATGCCTCTAGTCATTCAGCCTAGAACCCCATTCACTTTCTACCCGACTACTCAGTTTCCTACTAACTAGAAAGCAAAGTCTTTTAAAAAGAATCCTTGAGACTAAAATGTCCCCTCCCATTTTGCCTTTTCAAGTGACTTTTTTTTCTTTTTTTTTACCTTTTGGTAACTCTGTTAAATTCTGGCTCAAACATCTTCTCACCCTTCTCACTGGCAATATCAAGAATGGTCCTGAATGTGGAGCTAACAAAGAAGCCAAAGCTCCTCATCTATTTCTTTAAATTAAGAGGTTCAAAATCCCATTCTGCCACCAACTCACTGTGTGACCCTCAGCAGGTTTCTGGGCCTCTCTGGGCCCTGACTTCCTCATTTGTAAACTGGTGACTACCTCACATGGTTGTTCTGAGGTTTACAGGAAATAATGTGAACAAAGCACTTAAGTTTGGTGCCTGGCACCTAGTAAGCACTCAATAAAAATCTGCATCCACCAAGATTTTGGGTACCAAGCCTCTAGAAAATTAGTTTGCCTGGAGCAGGACCATCTCCAGGGAGAACTTGGCACTTGGGAAGCTGATCAAATTCTTATGCTCAGACACAGATCCATTCCCTTGGATGAATGGCAGTTAATTCTCCAGGGAATCTGAGAATAGGAGCTCCCACCCACGGTCTCTGGAAAAATAGGAAAAGGCCCGGGAAGGCGCTGACATGCTCATCAGCTTCTGTCTTCAGCTGGGCTGAGCCATCTTCTGGATACTGTCAGCCAATCCAGACAGAACACGGAGAGGGGAGAGGCAGATCTCAGCTTTGTCTAGGACCACAGGAGAGGGTCAAAGTCACCTCCTTTGCTATAAACAGCATGGTGACTTTAAGGAAGTCACTTCCCTACTTTATGACTTGTTTTCCTCATCTGTGCAATGGCGGTGGTGGTTATAGCTCCTTCACAGGATTGTGGTGGCAATTCAACAAGGTCTCATCCCAAAGATACAGCACAGCCTCTTGGCACGAGGCAGCGCCTGATAAACAGGCGCGAGCATGCTGTCCGCCCTCACTGGCCAGACTGCTGGGAAACCTAGACTCTCAGAAAAGTCTTTTTCCAATGACCTGAGGAAGGAATAAGGGCCGTGAAAGAGCAGCCAACTCCAATTGTCTAAAGATAGGACTGCGTAATGGCCAAAGTCAACACAGTGAAGAGTCAGAACTTGCAGCTTTCAGGAAACACTCCCTCATCCATGCAGGCAATACCAGCAGCGATCTTTGGAAGGACCTGGAGAAGCCAGCGGAGACCTTGTGGAAGAGGCCAAGGAGTTGAGTGTGTGTATGGAGTGGGGCGGGGGGGCAGGGCACTGGCTGGAAGGACAACCCTGGGCAGACAAGAGTCTTGGCACCGTTCACTCTGTCCTCCAGAGCTAACCTCCAAATTGGGGAGTGGAGTATGGGGGTGGGCAGCATAAAGAGCTCAACCAGCTGCTTGACTCTGTTATATGTGAATGTCCTTCAATAAACATTTACATGCCTAAGCTAACTATCACACACATCAGAAACTCCCAGGGCTCCAATAAATCACCTAGAGTTATTATAATATTGCTAAATCTATCCTTCATTGGTTCCGAATCTTCATTCAGACACCAGAATTTCACCTTTGCTTCTTGATCCCTGTAGCAGAGAGCTCTGAGCCCGGAACTTTTCTAGGGTGCTTGTGCACAACTAGAGGAATTCCAGGGCTCAGAGAAGTTTGATGCTTCAAACCTCAGGGTAGAGAATGTGGGAGCCCCTCCTAACAGTCCAGGCAGTAGAGCTCAGAGACTTTCTGGGGTCTAGGAATTTCTGTTCTCAGTTTCATCTCTCATTTGCTGTGTGACCTCAGCCAAATCCCTCTTTTCCTCTGGGCCTTGGTTTCCCAAGGACAACACTCAGTCTTAGTTGCAGCCGTCAGAGAAGGGGGGCATCACATACCTCGGGTCCAGGGGGCCCAGGAAACCCAAGGGATCCTTTGTCTCCAACTTTGCCCTGTGGAAGAGATGTGGGGGATGCAGGTAAGTGGGCGCCCACCTTCCAGCTACTCCTTGCATTTTCCCCTGGCTGTGGGTGGTTGGAAAAGTTCAGAAATGTGTGAATGAAATCTGCCTGGACAACTACGAGGAGCTACAGTTCAAACCCCGTCTCCTACATGTAGTAGCCATGGGATCCTGGACAAATCACTTTACCTTGTGGAACCTCAGTTTCCCCATCCAGAAAATGAAAGTATTAATTCCCTAATCCCAGGATCACTGGCAGCCTTCAAAGAGATATAATACTGTTTACAAACCATAGGGAGCCCTAGATTCTGATCAGAGCTCTGCAGAGGACTGAGGTCTGTCTGTGACACTGTGTGAGTTCCTGCTCTTCTGAACTGCGATGTCCTCATTTGTAAAATGGGTAACTCTTCATGCCTGCCCTGCTTTGCTCATCTCCCAGGGTGCTGCAGGGGGAGGTGAGCTCCTAGGTGGGAATGTGCTCCTGGTCACATTCCCTGACTATTTGGAGAATATGAGGTTTGGGGGTCTCAGAGCAGAAAGTACTTACCAATGGCCCTGGCTTTCCCCGTGCTCCTGGGAACCCCGGCAATCCCTGGCTCCCCTGGAAAAGACCCAGAAGCAAGCTGATAAGGAACAGAAAGGGCCAAGTGAAAAACTGCTGGGTCA
This sequence comes from Talpa europaea, assembly GCF_964194135.1. Classification (NCBI taxonomy): domain Eukaryota; kingdom Metazoa; phylum Chordata; class Mammalia; order Eulipotyphla; family Talpidae; genus Talpa; species Talpa europaea. The sequence goes on along the minus strand of NC_140074.1, from coordinate 64,327,322 downwards.
CCTTTGCTGGCCCAAGGCCTATAGAACGCCAACGTTCTGGGAAGCAGATGGTGGGGGATATGATCCTTCCTAAGTTTCCCTGCTTACAAGTTCCAGCTCTGTCCACTATGGTTGGACCCCAGGGATGCAAAGGTGGACAGCAGCCCTGTCCTCACCAGGTCCTGGAACCCAGGCCCCTGGGACTTTGAACAGGTACAACCTTATGTCCGGGGAGCTCCAGAGCTGGGGGCTCAGCAGGAAGAGCAGCCAGAACTGTGTGACTTGAAGCCTGAGACACTGAGGCTGGAACAGAATAGTTCCAGTCAGGAGGGAGGGGGAAGGAAGAGGAAGAGCTGGTCAAAATCTGGGCCTCATTGACTGGCTGGGGGAGGTCCAGATGTGGCCACATGGTGTTGGACACAAGCGAAGAGGAGCTGGCCTTGCAGACGGCCTCAGCCCATCAGCTAATTAGGCAGGCCGGTCACTCACTCACTCATTCCTAAGTCCTCACTGTTCTGTGCAGAGCTGAGCTCCTCCAGGCCAGTCTGGGACTGTGTCCTTCAGGAACTGGCTCTTGGGCAGTTCCCAATCACTAGTTGGGGAAGGTGCCACCACAAGTGAGGGACAGACTGGCTGCTCAGGGCACTCAGAGAAGGAAAAGGCACTTCGGGAGCAGATTCTGAGAGATGGGGCGGGACCAGCTGTGCAGAGGCATGCCGGTGGGCAGGCATGCTGGTGGGCAGCGGAGTGGGTAAAGCCTCGAGGCACAGCAGGCGGTTTGGTGGGGCTGGAGCCAGGGCTGCAAGGGTGAGGGGCAGGATGGTATGATAAGGTCCAGCTCACTGGGTCCTGGGTGCCTGGGGGGAAGAGTGGGGACTTCACCCTGGAAGCAACACAAGCATGTTTGGAGTGCAGAGCTTAGCTGCGCCCTCGGTTTGGGAGCAGTGAGGAAGACAGACTACGAGGGAAGAGCCTGGGGCCTGGAAGTAAGGCAGGGGCCATTATAAAGTCCAGGGAAGAGGTGAGGAGAGAGTGGACCAAGGACAGAAAGGCAGGATTGTTCGGAAAGAAGCCATCTCGCAGGTGGTGGGTCCTGGCCCATGACAGGCCCTGGGAAGGAAGCTGCAACCGGAGCAGAGCAAGACAGGGGGCAGGGGGGAATCTGCTGCAGTTACCTTATCTCCTTGGAATCCAGGGTCTCCTGACACACCTGCAACCCCTTGTTCACCCTAAATACACACCAGCAAAGAAGGTTACATGGGGGCCACGTGGGTCCCTGAAGCCTCCCCACGTCCAGACCCACTGGCAAGGTACAGCTTCGCTGAAGCTGTTCCCAAAGTTGATCTGACCAGCAGCAGCCTCACTAGAGTCAAAAGCAGGCCCCCAGGGGAGTATGGGTGAGGAAGGCAGGCTCCAGGGGAGGGGGGGGGAGGGAGGACCGAGCCTGCCCTTCTGCAGATGTGCCTGGGTTTGCTCATGTGGCTGGAATCTCCACTGATAAGCTAACCTGCCCAAGGTCACCTGGCTTTCCTAGTGGACACATTTGCAAGTCAAAGGGACTGTTTCTGGATCCTTTGACCTCTGCATCACCTACTGTTATGAGGGGCAAGCGTGGCCCACACACTAGCATTGTGGGTTTTTGAATGCCTGTGTCTGCTGCTCAGTATTTTTCACCGCCAGGCTCTGAGCAGTCCCTTCTTCCTTCTGTGAGAGTATCTATGCCAGAAATCATCTTCGGTCTAGTTCCAATGAGCTGCTTTTAATCAGCTAGAGCAGGAGAGACCAGATAGCCTGACCTGTTAAGACTGTGTGTCAACAGCAAGTAAACGGGCCTTGAGTTGGTTCTGGGTGTTTCTTTTCTAAGAGGATGTAGCCGCTTGGTGACACTGGGTCTGGTGGTCAGGGGTCTCTTCTTCTCCCTCACTGTTTTCAGTCATCTGGTTAAATAAGCTCAGGGGTTTTCTCCTGAGCACCCCGTTGCATGGAATCATCACCTCCAGCTTTTGATATAGAGGTTACCAACTGTACATTGGTTTCAGACTAAGAAAACATTCATAGACCCAGGAACAGTTGGAAGAATAAGGAGAAAACCCTAGGAAGAATGGAGTCTGGGAGGACCTGTATTGTGCAGCAAGGGCCATGACCCAGCAGAACTTCCTTGGTAAAACAAAAGCCAGAATTGAAAAAAAAATTTTTTTTCATTTACTTTGGTTTTCCAATTTGGAAAATCCTATATAAATCCCAGAATTACAGTGAACAAGGCCAAAAAAGTCTTATTCTCCAAGAAAAAGTAAAGGGGGGTGGCTAAAAAAATTTTAAAAGGCACCTAAGAAATCAGGACAATGGATTTGGAGAGAGCTGGGCCCGGAGCAGGCGCCTTGGGCTCCAGAAAGCGCCTCCGCGCAGGGAGAGAGAGCCAAGTGTTTGTAAGTGGGACCGAGGCCAGGCTGGGTCATGGAAAATCTGGGATTCTAGGCAGGATGGCCATGGAACATGAAGGGATGGCTCTGTCATCCCAGGGGAGGGCCAGGGGAGCAGGGGGGTGGGCAAAGAGGGGCCGAGCAGAAACCCTGCAACATTAATACCCCTCCCCAGTCAAGGGGCAGAAAATAAATGTCTTTCTCTTCTCCTACTTCTTTTTTTTTTTCTTTCTTTGCAATCCCAAAGGCTTCTTTGATTTTCCTGAAAGCTATGGGCAGGAAAACAATTTCCTCTCCCCCCGTCCAACCTGTCCCCCAAAGATTTCCATCTCTAAACGTCCCAGGCACACCAGTCAGCAAGCCAGTCGAGCTCTATGTAACACATTTATTTCCATGTTACTGAAGAAGAGTGAGCTGGAGGCCAGCTCTGTAGAGGGGCCTATAAAAAGCTCACTGCCTACACTCCCATTACCTTTCTCTCCTCTCTCACGGACTTTGACATTTCCAGTGTAGTCTCAACCCTCAGAGAAAACAGGTAGCTGTGGGGAAACCCCCACCTTCAGGACAAAGCCCCTGCAGCTCCAGGCGCAGGACCAAGGTAGAGGGGGCTTTACAGGCAGTAGGGCAGAGACAGGGGGCAGAGCTGAGGGCAGGATCAGGGGTGTTGAGGTGCAAGAGGCTTCCTCTGGAGGCTTGGGCTAGAGAGCAGGAGATGGAAGAGGAAGGGACAGATGGAGAGAGGACTGGGGTTAGCATGCTTCTCTGGCTGCCTAGAGGTAAGGGTGCCCGTTTCAGCTCAGCAATTCTCATTTTGTAAGAGTCCAGGGGGTTCGACTGGCTTCCACATTAAATCACTGGGGTTCCTCTGATAGACCTCCTCAGTTTCCCCAGTTGTGAAATATAGGCACTGGAGGAGGTGACCTCGCCAGCAGAACTGCCAACCTCAGTTCTGCTGCACAGGTGGGGCCTCTGCAGCCTGGGCCTGAGTCCCGTCTCTGCTTACAGCTGTAGAGCTTGGGAGGCTGCCTATCTCAGGGGGCTGGAGAGTGGGGGTGATTAATCCAGGAGGAGCGCTCAGATGCTGTCAGCTCTGGTACATGTTCCTGTTCTCATCTTAGGAGGGGGGGGGCACATGAAGACAGGTGCAGAAGAGACTGGGCATGGCTAAGCAGCCTGGATGCGGCCCAAAAGCCCTTCCATGCTCTTTTTAGGGTGCCTCGTTCGCCAAGAGACTAAGGAGGGAACAGAGGGAAAATAGCTAGAGGACAGAGTATAAGAGGACCAACCCCCTTTGCCCCCTGAGTCTGTCCCTCATATGTTGCATGATCCGGGCCAGGTGGTGACCCAGACAGGTGATGGCCCCTAGGTCCCACCTCCCCACCTCCAGCTCGGTTTTGATAGGGGGAGATAGAGTGAGTTCAATGGCAGATTCATGCAAAGGACACATGGCAAGAGTGACCTTCACAAGGTGACAGGGAGGAAAGCAGCTCAGGGAATCAGGCTGCCCTGGCTTTGCTGCTGCATTTTCAGACCCAGTACTCTTGGGGTTAGTTTCCCAGTTCCAATGCAAGAGGATTGTTTGGATTCATTTCCTCCCATGCCAGGTTCCCCCAGCTCAGGGACCTTCCTCCTTCCCCTCCTGTGTTCCGTGGCTTGGGCCTCCAAGCCTCGATGCTGGCCTCAGCTTTGTTCTCCGAATTCATGGATTGGCCTTGCTTTATCCTCATCAGTGCCTCAATAGTCCCCAGGTTTTAGCTCCCAGGTTTGATTCCCCCAGAACCATCTGCTGAGCACCACCCAGAGTTACAAGGAGGAAGCTAGGAGTAGGACTGTGGGGGGAAGGCGGGAGGCGGGAAGTATGCAGGGAGTGCAACTGGCAAGTGATCAGCGGCAGGTGGAGGGGTCTGCATGCAGATAAAACAGTGCAATAAGGGAGTATTCAGATCACCTTATCACCTTTCAGTCCGGGCTCCCCCATGTTTCCCATCAGTCCCTGCAAGACAAAGGCCAGGGTCCATTGGTGAGGGTGAGTCGATGTCTCTGAAGTCAGGAGGCCTGGCTAAGCCCCCTACTTGCTGTAACCCGTTCCTGAAGCCCTGGTCCAGCATTATCTCATCTGGAAAAGGGGGCCATGTCCCCCAGCTTCCAGGGAAATGGTGTGCATTGGAGGCACATGAAAAAGGGGCAGTTACTCGTGAACCAGAGCAGTCAGGACAAACGCAGCGGGGAAGGTGCCCATGGGGACAGATGGCTGGATGAGCAGGGTCACACGGATGCCAGCCAAACAGGTCCTCCCAGGACAGGGGCCCAGCAGCATTAGCCACTCTTTCTCCTGCAGGCCACCCAGGCAGGGATGGGCTGAGTTCACTGGCTTGCATTATAGTTTTTATGCCCCTCAGGACTTGCGTGCCCTGAGACTGGAACCAAGCAGGCTCGTGCTCAGGCTCCAGGATCACTGCCCATAAAGATGACTGGCTCTCCAACTTGAGAACTGGGCTTCTGACCTGCCAGCTTCCACCCAGCACCCTTGAGTGTCTGCCTATCCCCCCCTTCCCCAATGTTGTATCAGGTCACCCTTCCTTCTGATCTGGAATGGGTCAGAGGGTACCTGGCTAGGATAAGCCCCAGATTTGGGGATGGCCCCGGCTTACCTTCATGCCCTTGGGTCCTGGGTAGCCAATTGGACCCAATGCTCCCATGTCACCCTGGGAAAAGAAAAAGAGGACACTGAGAGGTGACCCAATGGAGACTGACCTGGCAGAGATGCCGCCCACGGTCCCTGAGGATGCATCCCTACTGGGCTGATCATGGAACTAGGGATGTTTGTTTACCTCCACTGAAATGTCAGCATAAATTTCACGTAGGCCTTCCCCATGTTCACGTCTTGATTGTTGCCCTTCCCACCGCCACTTCTTCCCATTTTGTATTAGATAATGAGAAATTCTTCGCCCAGTTTAGCTTCTTTACAGCCCATGATGGCCAGGGGATCAGAGCATTTCATGTGACTTCCTTGGACCTCACTCTCCTTTTGTCTAAGATGAGGCTCGCGATCCCTCCTGCCAGGAGTTGCTACAAAGGCCCACTAAGGCAGACACAAGAGACTTGTTCCCCAAGCCTACTGAGGGAGAGGTACTTTCTGCTTCCCAAAGCTCAGCTGCTCCTTGGGAGCATGTCTGTCAATCCCTGTCACTCCCAAGTTGGAGACAGACCCACTTGGTGCCAAGATCAGCTGGCAGATCCTGAACACAGGCTGGAGCCCAGCTTCGGATCAGAGCTCATTGTCCAGGGTGAGAGCAGTGGAGTTCCCAGACCCTGGGGAGCCAGTTTCCCTTGGCAGATGCTCTTCATGGAGGGTTCCAGAAAGGCTGGGATGCAGTGCTCCAGTGCAGACCACAGTCAGACCACCTGGTCTCATCTCTTCAGCTGTTCCTCTTGTGATTTGGGGTACTTAGTCTCACGGTGCCTTGGTTTCCTCATCTAGCAGGTGGTGATTAACAATCTACATGCCTCTATGGTTGTTTCAAGGACTAGCAGACTTACATGGGCAAAGCACTTGGTGCAGCAGAAGAGGTGGCACTGGCATCTAGCGGAGGAGGCCCCATAACCGAAAATTAGCAGGCTCAAAATATCAAGTGTGCCCAAGTGAGAAATCTGGTCTAAAGTAAGAGGCAATTGCATTTTCTCTAAACTAGCCCAGTCCCTTTTCCTCAAATCTCCACATGTTTGCTCACACCACTAATGTCCACACGATCATATCATGAAGTCCACGCCGTGAGAAAAGAAGTCTCTGAAAATACTTTCTTCTTTTCCTTTTTCCACACCCTGTGACTAATTTAAGCTTTTAGCTGATGTGTAAGATCAATCAATGAGTGTGACCACTCTGGGCCTCAGTTTCCCCATTCCCAAGTCAGGTTCCATGGAGACCCCAGCAAGTGTTCTGAAGCATGAGAAGAACAAAGTTGTGCCAGGTTGTCAGGCTTCGGTATGGGGAGCCAGTTACTGTGCCAAATTCCTGCAGACGTGTTAGTGGCAGTCTGCGCAGAGAAGACAAGATCCCATTCCCGCCTGCCTCCTGCAGAAAGGCGCAGAGGCCTGTGTGGTGGAGGAACACAGAGGCCAAACAGTCAGAGACAGCAGCGTGGCCAGGCCAAGGCAATGCCAATTCTCTCCCCATCCCCAACCGGAGGGACTGAGCTCAGCAGAGGCAGCGGCTGAAAGCTGGAGGCTGGAGTCTGGCTGTGGCCCCAGCCTAGACGGGCTGTGTGACCTTGGGCAGATCACTTGCCCTCTGTAGAACCTCTGGATTCCCACCTGACTGCATCAAACAGAAGCTATGCTAAGAAATTCTACTTTTAGTTCCCAACAAGTAATCTCCCCATTGAGAAAGTGGGGGCTCTGTTCAATAGATGGTCAGAGTACAGATGAACAACTTGAGGATCAACTCCCATGCAGCCAAAAACCTGACTGTAACAACTGACTTCCCAAAAACTGAGCTATAGTCATTCTTGGTCTCCTTGGGGGTTGACTTAGGGAACCCCTATGGATGCCAAAATCCCAGGATGCTCTAGTCCTCACTTGGCTCTCTGGGTCTCAGGTTTTACATTCAGGGATTCAACCAACAGACACCCATGGGTGCTAGAATCTGTGAATGTGGAACCTGTGAATATGGATATATTTACTGAAGAAAAAAAAAAAGCCCTCTTTTAAGTATAAGGACACATTTCACACCCATGTTGTTTGAAGGCCAGGCGCCCTGCCAGCACATCACATACCTGGCTAGGCTATGCCTCACACCAGCCCTTAAAGAGCAGTTCTACACCATCCCCATTTCACAGAGGAGGAGACTGAGGTCCTGAGAGGTCAGGGCTTACACAAATCATGGAGCTAGGGAAAGCTGGGACTCATACAGGCAGTCCCTCTCCAGAGCTCCTATGCATTTAGGAGGTGATCTCGGTAGAGAAAGGAGAGTTGGGGGTGAAGAAGCTGAGCTGTCTGGCCAGGAAAGGCCAGAATCAGAGGAACGTCAGCCCTGCAGAGAGTTGTACTGCTCTCCTTGGCCCTTTGGCTGCTGCTCCTCTCTCCTTGCTTTTCCTGGATGAAGGGGGTGAAGGGTAACCACCCAGAATTCTCTGTGGTCCACAAATAAGAAGGGTAGCTCTGCTGGCTCCAAAGTATCCCAGGCCTCAGGGAAAGGACAGACCACCAGGCAGCAGCTCTGGAACACAGACTTCTTCTTCCTGCTCCAGCCTGAAGGTGGTTTGTTGGGTGGGGACATAATTCAATACCGGGTGCTATTGCAGTCCTACACCCCTGAACATACTTGCCATCTCTGCAGGCCTCTCCAAAGGGGTGGTGTTGGGACAGGGATCTGTGTAGGCCTCCACCCCAAGGGGTAAGGAATCCTTGAGAAATGACCTCTGGCTGTAAGGCACACGGAGATAGTGAGGCTCACTTAGAACTGGTCTTTCTCTCCATGTTAGGCTGTAAAAGCATTTGCAGGAAGAACAGAGAAAACTCCAGGCTACTTTCCCATCATACAGCTGGCAGAGCACCAGTCTGCTCTGTGCCGGACACCTCCATGGGCAGCTTGGCCACACAACACACAGAATGCTGTGTGCCTTCAAGAAAGAGCAAGTAATGGATCATTTCCACTTTGCCTAAGCTCCCAGATACCACCCCACATACTTTGCCCTTCATCTGGCTGACTCCCACCAAGAACACAACCAACCACATCTGCAAGTGCTTAAAGGGTGTGAGACACTTTGAAGTCTCATCAAATCCTCTTTAGCGAGATGAGAGTTTACGCTGTGCCAGGAGTGAAGCTGGCCGCTGGGACGTTCCCCAACAGTTCAGTGACTCCATGAGGTCAGCAACACTGGTCTCATCCCATTTCACAGATGAGAAAACAGGCATAAAGCAAGAAGGGTAGATGCACTGAGAGCAGAAGCCAGGTCTGTCTGTCTGTCCAGACCTGCCATCCATGCTCATAAGTTCCTGTGTTTACTATGGTCACTGGCAAGGAACACCTTGAGATTCAGAAATAGGAGTGAGTATAGGGCCTGTGCTACATGTTAGCAGGTTTCCTGCCTGGGGATTTCTGGGGACCCCTGTAAGAAAACCCAGGCTGCTTCTAGAGTACATGTGCCACAGCAGAAGTGATGACAGGGCCCCCTCACTCACACATCTGACCTTCCTGTTTGTCTGTAGCTGGGACACCCTCTGCCACTGGCTACTACACCCTGTACTCCTGGCATTGCTGCCCCTGTCTCCCCGCCCATGTGCTGACATCACTTCCTGACCCCAGAAGCCAGGTCATGCCCTGACGTGGCTTTCCCCTCAGTCTTGTCCATGCTAATGGCCCTGATGTGTGTGCCCATGTGGCCACCTCCTGCCGGTGCCTGAGGCGGTGCTTACCCCAAGTGGCTTAATGAATGGGGAATCAAGAAACACACACTGACTAGGAAGGCAACAAGGCCTCTTTCCAAACACTCTGATGGAGATTCCCAGCTTGAGGTCGGGGGCGTGGGCACTGTGGCCAGTCCTGGCTCCTGTGTGGTCTGAATAAGCCCATCCCTCACATCCCTCACACGGAACAGCCGTGACACTGCCCAGGCCATGCTCTCTCTCTCCTGTGTCTCCACTCAGCACAGGTGGTGTCAGTGGGAGCTTTCTCTGAGCCTCCCTTTCCCATGTGTGCAATTTAACTCCCCAAGCTCAGGGACTGGCTGTGAGGATTCCACACTTAGCACAGCACCCAGCACAGGAAGGTTTGGTGAATGCCAGCTATGGGGGTCCTGACCTTGTTTTATGGACAAAAAATAAAGCCAGATGACCACTCAGTGACAGAACGCGGAGGACAAGCCCACCATAGCCCACATGTGGGCTTCTGGCCTGATCACATATTCTTTGTGACTCCTTAAATGGAGGAGCCAAACTTCCCTCTGTGTGAAGAAGACAGAAATCTTTGTTGAGCAGATTCTGGAATCGGTCACATTTTTCTTGAGGTGCAGTCAAGGGGCTTCAATTTCTCAAAGGGGGCTCTTTCAAGATGGCAGGGGGCCACAGCGGCTTAATGGAATCATGGGCACAAGGACCTGGGTGGTAAGTCCAGGTCCTGGGGAGCTGAGCCGCAGCCACTCCATCTGGGTGACCAGGCAGCCGCCACCCGCCTCAAATAAATATCTCAAGGCTCGCAGAGCCTAATGTATGTCAAGCACACACAGAGCAGACAGACGCGCCTTAAATGCTAGTCTGTCCTCTTGCGCCCTTCCTCCCGGCTGCAAGGACCCAGGGGAGTAGCAGGGAAGTGTCGGCTCCATCTGATGGAAATTACTTCAACTGACTAGACAGAAGACATTGAATTAATCTGAACTGCCACTAAAATGATTATCAATATGTGGAATTCCCATTTGCTCAGCTGAAAACCCACATCCGCTGGAAAACCTTAGGTGACTCACCATCCCTCTTCCCCTTTAACGCCTGGTTAGAAAAATCCTTTCCTCTCCAACTTTTGGGAGGCAAATCTTTCCCCAGGCACAGAAGTAGCTGGTCCTAAAACTCCAGGGAAGGAAGGGGTGCCTTGGGTGGGGGAGGGCCCTGGCTCAGGAGCGTACAGTGACTTGGCAGGCTCACAGCCAGCTGTGACACTCCCCCACGCCCACTGCCGCCACCCAGGCACAAGGCGAAAGGGAATTTAAAACCAAGGGGAAGTGAGGCTGAAAGATGTCAGGGAAAGACACTGGACAAGAGGGAGACAAAGAAGGATGGATCAACTCTTTGGAAAGGAGCACCAGAGGGGGGTTGGTGTGCAGAGACTGAGAAATGAAGGGAGGCCCAGGGCTCACCCCCAGCTCAGGCCCCTGAGAGGGGCAGGAGAGGAGTGCCCTGGACTGGGAGTGGGGAGCCATGGTCTCCGATCATGCCTCTGTTCTCTCTTGCCTTTTTGAGGGATCTTGACCAAAGGTGTCAGTTTTCCCATCTGCCAGATGGGATTTTCCTAAGAAATACTACAAATGGGGTTGCCAGATGGAGCAAGTGAAAACACAGGATGCCCAGTTAAATCTGAATGCCAGGTAAACAGTGAACGCTATTTTAGCATATTTAATTGCAGCCGAAATTCAAATTTCACCAGGCGTCTTGTATTTTATCTGGCAACATGAAGAGCAGAGAGCAAAGGGAGCAAAACTTTGGGAAGCGGGATGGCATGACCTGGAGAAGGAACTTTGGGAGGAACACAATCACCATCTCTAATCTCAAACAGCCTCTCTTAGGGACAGGGAGATGCTGTGGGCCCCACGCACAGGAAACCTTGAACAAGGAAAGCTCTGTTCAAATGGGCTGGGGTCCCGTAGAAGGGAGCTCCCCACACCAGGGTGTTCCAGTTGGATTTTAATGACCCTCTGACCAAGAAGTTCCAGAAGGCTCTCCTGCTGAGGTTAGAGAAGGTGGATCTAGAGCCTGCTGAGTCCCCACCAACTCAGGTTCTCAAACTCTCATTGCAGATATTTCTTTTTCCAAAGCATCTAGGTCAACACCTTGTGCCAAAGAAGGTTCTCAGCAGAGGACATCAGGGATGACAAATGAATGACTCAGGTGTTGACATTTTGTCAGGAGACTAGGAGGAGGCGAGATGGAACTGGGACAGGCTAATTTGACCCTCTACGCCCCACCTGCCTGATTTTGCTCCTAACTCCCTGATCAGGAGCACATTTGCCACTGGGGCCTCTAGGTTCCTTTCCCAAGGCTGGCCTCCCCTGAGCAATGGGGACCACCCAATACTCCTGGCACCTTCTCCAGCCTCCCTCTGTACAAAATTTCTTAATGGAACGGCCAAAGCCGGCAGCCCATTTGTAAAACTAGAGAATGGGTCTACTTGTGTCACTGTGCCCCCCAGACTGAAACCCCATGAGGAATGACCCAGAACACAGGGCAGAGGAGGATCAGACACAGGGGGAAGCGCCAAGTCATTTCGCAGGCTCAGGAGTCTCATGGTCCTTTGGACCAAGCCCAAGGTCAAGGCTTGCTCTCTGAAGGTCCAGTGGGGGCGGGGTGGGTCCTGGTTGAGCACTCCGTGAGGCTATCCCAACCTGGGTAGAGTCAGCGCAGATCCCCTCCCACCTTCCTGCCTCCCTGTTTACAGGCCTCTGCCAGTTCCGGGCACTGCAGGAGGTAACAGCAACTGTTAATATACCATATTTCCCACTAATCATGCACTTTCTGAGTGTGAGACCCTGTGCCAAGGACTGTACACACCATGCCTCATTTAATCTTCATTCCCACCCAAAGAGAATTCTGCCATCATCCCCATATTTCAGATGAGGAACTAAAGCTTAGAGAAGGTAAGTGATTTGGCTCAGGTCACACAGTCAGGATCTGGCAGAGCTATGACTTGAACTTAGGTGGTCTGGCTCCAGTGTCAGCGCTCTGAAGAAAAGGATGGACACGACCACTGGCTCATAAAAGATAGGTAACCACCTGAGGCCATATAGCAGGGACTTTTTCCCTCAGCGCCTTCCCAACAGGCCTTTCTTGACCCTCTAGTTTCTTCTAGAGTTTGATGAGAGAGGGACCTTTTCAGACTCCCCTGCAGGGTTTGTCACTGGCTGACCATATGCAGCCTCCCCCTTCACCACCCACAGGCACCTGTGTACTTACAATGAGGCCAGGGACTCCTGAGGGCCCTGGGAGGCCGAGTTCTCCCTGCAAATAGAAAGAGACCATGGTGGTGACTTGCCCTTTTCCTTCTGGGGCCACTTCTTGAACCCCATCTCTCGTGCAGGCATCGCGTGGAATCTTCTGAAGCTGACTTTGACTTCCTGGAGCTGACTTGTGACGCCCTTATCCTGGCCTGGAATTTGGAAAAGACCCTTCCTGTCTCTTCCATCAGTTTTTACATCCATAACATGGAGAGGTGTAATGGATGTAAAGGGCAGAAATTATGCCCCATTATTACCTCTTATTTATAACCACTCTGCCCAGGGGATTCTTGTCTGGGCTGGACTCCTCCCCTGCCCTCTCTCATTTCCTTCTTCCCACAGCCTTTCCAATTTTAGAATCTTCCAATTATCAGCATGAAAGGATGGGTGGAATCCTGATCATGGGAGTAGAGTCCTCTCCTGGCCCACACGTTATAAATGGGGAAACTTGGCCAGTGGTCTTCCCAAGGCTCAGAGCAAAGAAACAACTCAGTTGTGAAGGCTCCCTCCCTCCCTCTCTCTGTCAAGAAGGGCTGGGGTGCTTAGAGAGCCCTCCGCTTTGCCAGGAGACTCTCAGGTTTCCACCTTCAGGACCCCCTGGATGCTGGGGAGTTGGGAAGAGAGAATGAGTGGTAGTAGGCAAGTTTCCATGTCCTCATCTCTGGAAGGGGACCTTCAGTTGCTTTCACCAGAAAAAACTGGTGGGACTTGGATCAAGTTCAAATTGCAAAAGTATGACAAAAATAGGGGGCACTAGAAAGGATAATTATCACTGAGAATTGCCAACAACCCCAGGGGGGTTGTCTTCTTTCATCTGTGCAGGCCCAAGGCTCTTCAGATGGGACATCACCACTACAGCCATGGAGAAGGCCAGGAGTTGGTGGGAAGTAGATTTCACTTTCACATGAGACACTGAGGCTCAGGGAAGGAAAGTGACCTGGAACCAGACCTCAGGCCCTCGTTCTATAACTCTAGGCCATGAGTACAAAGATGCCCCCAAGAGAACTTCTAGGATGACACCACAGATAATAATGGTGAATCCAAGAAGTGACAGTTGAAGGAAAGGCTCTGAGGTCTCACCTCTATAGCTTTGCTGGTGTTCTTCCCTCTACCTCGAAGGTTCGCTCAACTCTTTGCTCATCCCAATCCCAAAGTCACCTTCTCCAGGAGTCTTCCCTGCTCCTCTCTCTCCTCCACAGCACCTAGGACCCCTTGGATCCCACCCAGCTCATTCTCCCTTGTGGGATAGGCTGGGGACGTAGTTGTGAGCTCCTCAAGGGCAGAAGTTATGCCCCACTATTACTTCTTATTTATAAACACCCTGCCCAGGGGACTCTTGTCTGGCTAGACTCCTTCCCTGCCCTCTCTCATTTCCTTCTCCCCACAGCACTTGAGACTGGCATCCTGATTCCCAGATTTACAGAAAAGGAAACAGATTCTGAGAGATAAACTGATCGGTTCAAGCATCCAGGCTAGGCAAGTGGTGGAGCAGGATTCAAGCTCAACTCAGCTGGCTCTGACGCTGGGTTTCAGTCTCCAGGGAAGCCTGGGGGGCAGTCCCAGCTGGTCAGGCTCAGGGAGCATTTGCGGAATTAAAATTAAAACATAATCAGGTGCTGACTATGGAGCTAACAGCCACCTCTGAAGAGGGCACAGCTGGGTGCAGCTGCTCAGGCAGGAAGCCCCAAGAGAGGTGGGGGAACATGGCAGGTATTCCAAAAGGCACTGGACATGGTCTGCACCCCCAAATGGGGAGCAAATGTACTCTTCTGCCCAAGCCTGGAGCTGGGACAGGAAGACTCAGCTCTGAAGGGCAGGCTGACCTGGCTCCTCAATGGGCCTCTGATTATTTACAAACTCTATAAACATGCCTGTGCTAGAGACATCTTTAGAGCTCCAGTCTTCTCTCCATACAGGGCTTGCAACCCCGTCTGCTCCCCCAGGCCATTGCCAGCCCTTAAACACTTTGAAAGAGGGTGGCACCCCTAGCCTCCCCAGTGGGGAGTGACTCAAGATCATTCCTCAGTCCTTGGGGATGGGGCACAGCTCGGGACTCAGAAGGTTGGAGAACTTTCCTGGGGGGCCAGCAGGGTATGCCTAGTAGACAGGAGCCTGGAGCTCAGAGAAGTTATGCAATTTGTCCAAGAGCAGCCAGCCACAAGGACTCAGAATGACCCAGGTCTATCTGACCCCAAAGCTTGACTTCTTAAAATCTGTTGTGCATTTGCTCTAAATCTTTTTCCTGTACCCACCAAAGCTTTACATGAATACTTATGGGGGGCCTCCCTAGTGGTGCAAGGGGTTAAGCACAGCACTGTGAAGCTATCCACAGCCTCTGCAGCACGAGTTCAATCCCCAGCCAGGGAGCTGACCCACATGGCACAGCAGACCTCTCCTGTCTCGCCTGCTGCACCCCTCAGAGTGTATTTTCAGTCTGCCTATTCTGCTCCCCACACTGTCTCTGGTGAATCCTCCCACCCCATGCACCTCTGGCCTGTACCCCAGTTCTTGTATGCATAAATAAATAAATCTTAAAAAAAAAATTACTTACGGGGTTTCCATCCAATCCAGGAGGGCCTCTTTCTCCAAAGTCTCCGGGAAATCCCTGAAGGCATGAGAAAGAAGACTCGTGCTGATTAGCATTTCTACCTACAGGTGGCTCTGATCAGACCCCCAGGGCACACAGGACTTTCTACACAGTCTCACATCTTGGTTTGGGGATCTGGGTGGAGAGTGGGTTCCTGTGTCACTAGCAAACATACCACATACAGAACTCAAGACCTGACTACTGTGAAGGGTACATGGCCAGCGAGGCCTCTTCCTACCTACTCAGAGTCTCTGAAAAGAGCATGGTACCTGGCTCTCCAGCACACAAGGGCCACCCCGCAGTCCGAGGTATGGCCTCCATGCAGGGAAAAGGACATGAACCAGGGTGGGGAACTGGTCTTGGCCTGGGCCAGTCACTGACTTGCTAAGAGTTTTAAGACTACCCCTTTCCTCCATGGGCCTCAGTTTCTCCACTGGTCAAGGAATGGAAGGCCCCTGTGGATTTTCCTGTTCAGACCTTCTGTGATCACTGCTCAAAAATTAGCTGATGGAGTCATGATCCCCATTTTACAGATAAAGAAAGCGAGGCTCAAAAAGAATAAGTGTCAAGGTCACACCACCAGGCAACACAGCACCCCTGCCACAGGTGAGCTTCAGTAGCAGAGAGGCCAGGCCGCCCAGCCTGGCAGGTTAGGCCTCTGCCCATCCCTGACCCCACTGGCCACATTCTGGGGAGGACAGGCAGCTAGAAACACGTCCATGGTTGGGGCCTGGGGCTGGGGAAGATAACCCTATTCTACTTCCAAGGGAAGAGAAAGTCTTTAAGCTTGGAATTTAGGGAAACCTGTTCTCCTTCCCTCCTTGGATTCAAATTGTTTCTTTGTCAGGAGAATTTTATAAAAAAAAAGCAAAGCATGTGTTTTTCTGAGCAAGTGAATGCCTGAGTTGTTCAAACAGCAAAGATTCTTCATGGAGGACACAGGGTCTCCGGTTCCTTATGAACAGTGAGTACAGTGAGCAGACCAGAGCAGAAAGACCAAATCGGAAAACAGAACTCATTTACTTGTCATGTATTGTCATGGACACAATCACATACTGCTGAGCCAAGACTCAAATATGTGTGTACCCAGGCCTGCACCTTGTCTTGCCAGGGATCCTAGCACCCCCCAACCCCAACTCCTTCTCTGTCAGGAAGCTCCTTTGCAACAGGAGGGCAGGGGTTGGCATTCACCCCACAGGAGGGGTGGCTTCAGGATTCAGACACCCAAAGGATGCAACAAGGACATAACCATGAGATTCAGACAAGCAGGTCACTCTGCATGCAGATCTCACTAGGCTTGACATCTACCCTGGAGGGGAAAGTTATCAGTCCTGTTGAACAGATGGGGAACAAGGAGGCTCAGAGAGGTTATGTCACTTGGTCAATGTCAAAAAGCAAATCTGTGGCAGAGCTAAGATTCATCTCTGTGGACTCTGCCTAGTTCATGTGAGCTGTACATGGGCAAATCCTGGCATGTGGAAGGTGCTTGAATGTGTGCCCAACTGGTTTCAGAGGGAGGAATGGTGTGTGTGTGTGTGTTTGTGTGTGTGTATGTCTGGGTATCTGTGTGTCTGTGTGTAAAGATCCATCTTCAGGTCAAGCCATTATAGGGTACATCTGACTCTAAGATTCCTTTCCCTACGTCTTTGGGGTCTCCCCTTACACCAATGCAGTCCCCTTAGTCATGTTGTAAAGCAGATTCTCTCACCTCCTGGGACAGAAGCCATCAGTCAGGTGGGCTGTGTTCATGGTAACCTTTTGATGGAATTGAGTTCCCACTCCTGGTCTTTGAAAGTTGGGGTGGGGCTGATCCTCGGGAGACAAGGGGGATGTGGTGGAGCTGGCACCTGACCAACTCCACATGGCCCACGAGGGGCAGGATGTGAGAAGTCCAGGCTTTGCCCTCTAAGTTCACTGTCTAGAGACAGCCCGAGACTAGCCTTCACTCCCCTGTGGGCTGTGACCTCAGGAAGACCGTCACCCCAGCCTCTGACCTGCTCTGTCCAGGGTGTGTGATGTCTATGTACCCTTTCAGGGTCCACAACCCTTAGAGGAGGCCTGGGAAGGAGACTCTTTTCCAGGCCCAGGAAGACCACCCACCCTGCCTTCAATGCCCAAGATATTCACACCCAGGATCCACGGGCAGCACTGGACCAATGCACCTGCATCCAGAGGCTACTCTGGGCTGGCTCAAGGTCACTCACTCCTTGTTCCCGCCCTCCCAGAGCAACCCAGGGCCAGTCCTGGCTGCACCTCTCCAAGCCTCCATTTTCCCTGCTGTAGAATGGGGAGGGCCAAGGATGAGCTGAGCTGTGGAGGCACATGGAGATTTACAGCAACGGGGGGCATGTCCCTGAGGTGTGAGCAACAAGAGAGCGTCAGAATGGCCAAAATCCAAAAGGGAGTCCCTTCCACAGACAACATTCAGCCCAGGCATAGCCAGTGGGTGATGATGGGGGGACAGTAATAATGAGAACGGTCTAGTGAGAAGATTGGATTATTGACCCCATTTTAGAGACAAGGAAACTGAGGTCCAAAGAGGATAGGGAACTTGTCAAAAGTCACACAGCTACGGAGTAATAGAGCTGGAATAGGAAGGCAGTCTGACTCCAGAGGCTATTCTTTTTCTTAGCTGGGCAAATAGAAAAGGCTCTCATCTCAGAAGGCTGCTTATGGCCCTGGGCTTATGCACAAGAAAACAGCTTTACTGATGACACTGAATACCGGTTCTGCTGCACCCAGCCTGTCTCCATCTCATCTCCCTTGCTCCGGAGGAGTCACACAGGTGACCCCCAGGAATCTGGGGTTTGCTGTTAGAATGTAATGGTTGGGGGAGGAGGGGAAGAGAGCATCTTTAAAAGTGCTGCAACAAATCTTTGATTCAATCCTATCAAAGATTCAGCTAGAAAGACCCTGATATTCTCGACTCTTAACACCTTATTGTGCCAACAGGGAGGAAGCCCAGAACATGCCCTAGGGCCCTGTCTCACGCGTCCTCTACTGAGTGCCACGTCCCTTTTCTGACACTCATCCCAGGGCTCTTCCAGAGAGAGGCAGGCACAGAGCTGGACATGCGGCCCCACTTCCACCCCAGCTGCACCCTCTGTCCAGCCTGTACCTGATGCTCCCAGCCAGCAGCGGGACCAAGAACCCGGCTATAGCAGTCTGGCCTGAGGCCCAAGGAATGAGTTCAGCACACTGCTGGGGCCCCCGCCACATGGTTTCTCCACCTCCCCAGGACAGGGAGCCCTCTGGGGAACTGGACACCTGGTACTTTGAGCAAAACAAGGCTCAGGAGAAGACAGAACCAGGCTCCGGGATGAGATTCCACATTCTCTTGGCTATAGCAGTCACAAGGAACCGAGGTGAAGACAGGAGGTCTCAGCATCTGCGGCAGGAGGCCAAGGACTGAAGGCCAGCTCATCCTCACCCCTGTTTCCACGCAGTGTCTACCCCAAGGGCTTATTCCAGAGTGCGGGATGTAGGCCCAGAGGGCATAGGGAACCTCCAGGATCAGAAGTCCTGCTGCTGTCTCTAAGACCAGCTCCTGGGCCTCAGGTCAGTCCTGTCCAACTCACCTGGCAGAGCTGGGCTGAAGAAGGGAGATGTCTGTGAGCCAGCCCCTGGCACATGCTAGCTGGGGTTGGGACTGGAATGGGAATACTTCGGAACTTCTAGGAAGAGCCCACAGAAGGAACTTGTGACCTCTTACCAGTGTTTAAATTCTCCAAAATCAGGATGCTCCCTCACAGCTGCATCCTTCCCACTGCACTTAAAGTCCATATTCTTTCCCAGATGTGTGAGCTCCAAGCATGTGGAGGCGGAGAGACCCCAAGTTTCCCGGCACCCTCTTCCGTGATTCTGAGCACACTGTTACTCTGCCCTCTTTGAAATCCACTGGGGAACCCATTCCCAAGAGTCACCTCAGAGAAGCAGGAGTAGAGAGGCAAGCAGACTTCTCACCAGGATTCCAGGGTCACCCCCAGCTCTGGGAGACCTCTGGCTCCAGCCTGGGACACTAGGGACCACATCCCCAGCTTATGGTATAACCCCAGCTAAGAACCTTAATCTGTTCTGGCCTCAGTTTCTGCACTCTGGGGCCAGAGGGGAGAGCTCTGGCAGCTACACTCCCACCCAGTTCTGATTCTCGGAAGCCAAGTCATTCAAGTCCTGAAATTTGATCTCTTCATCTGTATCCCATACCCAGCCCTCTGTGAGGCTCCCATGAGGGAGACTAGGCAAATCCTCCATGGATGACTTTGGAGGCAGGCCTGGGTAGTGGAACAGGGACCCGCTGAGATAATCTAAAAAAATCAACTGCCCCCACTCTACAACTTAAACTTCAGGAAAACAGACCCAGAGAGGTCAAGCCATCAGCTCAGAATCACACAGTACAGAGAAACACAGCCATCCAAATAGGAAAAACTACTGCTACTATTTATTGAGCACTTACTATGTGACAGGCACTATGTGATTTAGTAGGTAACACTATGTGAAAAGCACTATGAAACTATGACCTAGAAGCTATTATCCTCATTTCTCAGATGGAAAACTGCAGTTCAGACTTTGAGTCAATAATGTTTCTGCCTCAGGACCACTGTACCTGCTATTCCCGCAACAGAAATGCTCTTCCCCAGAAAGCAGAGAGACACATGGTGCCCATTTCCACCTCATTCAGACAACTTGGGAAATGAGAAGGACTTCCTGGACCAGTTTATCTGCCAGTTCAAACCCCAGGCACTCAGTGTTCCCCTAACCTACTCTATCCTAATACTTGGCACTATCTAACATTCAGTCATTCATTCTTCATTCTCCCATTCCATCATTGTCTGTCTGTTTGTCTGTCCATGAGGACAGGAACTTTGTTTTGATCACTTCTCAGCACCAACAACAATGCCTGGTCCAAAGTTGACATTCAATAGCTATTGATTAAATGAATGGACAAATGTGTGTGTGGATAGAGGGACTTGAGGGGCCCAAGAGACTTGAAGGGCAGATTCAGCTGCCACCCAGCCCTGTGAGACTCCAGGACCTTCCCTAGATATCAGGTGCCGCTCCTTGGCCAAATCTAGGTGTCAGGTGCTAGACCTCTGGGCACCGAGGACCTGTGGGGCTACAGACCTAGGTCTGAGAGTGAGATGCCTCCTCTGGCAGCTCCTGAAGGTCAGAACCTGGATCTTTCTTTGTACACTCACTTGGTCCCCCCAGATGACCCAGATGAACTCACTGCACGTAGTGGTAAGTTGCCCTTGAACAGGGCACCATGAGTGCTCCTGGCTCCCTCTCCAGGTACCTCTCAAGTTCAACTCCCCCAAGTCCCTTCTTCATCAACCATAAGCAGAGGAGAGCCCAGACACGGAGGTGATGATTGTTCCAAGCCTGGGAGCTCCCTGCAGGGAGACAGCGGACAGAATTCCGCACCCACAGAGGACACCAGACAGCAGGACCCTGGACAGATCACTGCCTCACAGTCTCAGTGTACCCTTGTGAAGAACAAGGCCACAAATGAGAATTCTCTCCCAAGTGAAGATTCTAGGAACCCACTTGTACAACCTGATCAACAACCAGTGAATCTGAGAGGGAACCATTGAGATCAGAGGTCCTAGAGATGAACTGAGTTAGAACTCACACTTGGGATGCTGTGGGCAAGTCACCCAAGCCCTCTACACCTTAGTTTCTTCTTCCTGGCCTGCAGACACCCAAACAAGAGGAACCCAATTTCCTGCCATGATGGTGTCTCATGGGAAAGTCGGTAGGTTGGGGGCACCTAGAGAGCTCCTTTTGGGGTCCTGCCTTCTTGGGCCTAACTCCACACCCCATGCCCTCTGGTCTCATGTCTACACTAAAGGAGTGATGCTCAAATGACAAAGAAACTGAGTGTCCTCTGAAAAGGGAGCAGGGACCCTGACAGGGTCACGATCCCCCAGGTTGAGCAGATCATGGACACTGACTAGCTAGATAGCAGAAGCCCCCCAGATGCAGAGCTAACAGCAGGGCAACAACATGGGAATGTCCCAGAGGTGGCCAGAGCCCAGGGGAGACCCCAGCCTCAGTCAAGCAGCAGCCACCCAGCTTTCTGGCTGCAGGACATGAAGTCTGATAGCCCACACGCCTGCCCTCACACTTGAAGCAGAGTGACAGCCAAGCAGAGAAACAGAGAATGCACCCGGGCTGTGGGCAGATGGGCAGCATGGCCACTGGGAGGTCAGGTTCACCCAAAGACTGTGCATAATAGACACGGAAAATCTTTACCGGCCTACCCATCTTGCCCCTCTTGCCAGGAACGCCAGGCAGACCCTATAGGGGGAGAGACAGGGAAGAGGTCAGGTCAGGATTGCGATGGGGACGGCTAGCATTGCCCACACCCACCCGAGCCGCCAACAAGAGGACATCAGAGTGTCCAGCATGCAGGCCACATGCACAAGTTATGGGCGCCGCGATGGACGGTCCTTCTGTAGGGTTGGGGTCTGCATGGATCTGAGCTGGGAGACTCTTTAGGAAGGCACCCCACATTCCTGATATTCTGCTCAACAAACGTGCCTCTGATTTCCTAAGAATCTCTACACCAGCTTGTTGAGGAGTTGACAACTGAGTTCCCCAAAATGGGCCCAGGCTGAGAGGGGACGGAGAAGACAGTCCAGAGGCCCATGGACTTCTGTCATAATCGCTCAACTCTGTCCCAGGAGCTGAAGCAGCCAGTGACAATGCGTAGACAGTCGAGCATGGTATGTTCAATGAAACTATAAAACAGACAAGGAGCAGATCGGGCCTGTGGGCTGTGGTTTACAGACACTTGATCTGAGACATAAAGTGGGCCCATTTCTTATCTGCTGACAGCCCTTCAGAAGCTCCCCATGTACTCAGAGTAGAGGCCCTTTCCTGACCTGGCCCCCCAGTGCTGTGTAAGATCATGCTAGGTGTCCCCTCCAGCCTCGGCTCCCCCTCTACCTGCCTCACAAGCTGTCCCCAAGTCGTGACTTGCTCCCTTAGTGGAATCCTATTCAACTCAGGGGCACCTCCTCCAGGAGGAATTCCATGACTCCCCCAGGCAAAGAGGGTGATTAGATGGGAGGGAGAGTAGAGAAAGCCCACTCACTCTTTCTCCATCGGAACCTGGCAGGCCGTAGAGCCCTGGGAGTCCAATGTAGCCCTAGGAAAGAGCAGGTGGGGAATCAGAGGTGCTGAGCGATGGGGTAGTGTGGCTGGCCGACCCATCCCAGGCCTCCCCCACGGCTCCCACACCCTGGTTCCTCTTCCTTGCTGGTGGCAGCAGTGGCTCCGGCGGCTCCTCGACGACATAGGCCTTGAGGCAAGTGTATATGCCCATGGACTGCATGGTGCTGGCTTCCACGATGTAGTCCAAAGGCACATACCCTCACACCAGGGAAGGGTGCGGGCACTCGCAGCGGGAGGCCCGCCCCGCGCCGGGGGTCCGGGACCTGCGGGAAGGAAGCTCGGGGCTGTGTTAGATGCTAGAGGAGCACCGGGTCCTACCAAACCCCGGAACGCTGGTGAGCCTCATAGCTCCTGCTATGGCCCTCAGGTGTCTCAGGCCCTAGATGCACACATCACACCCACCTCTGAAGTCCTGCCAAACACATGTGTCATCAAGTCCAGCCCTCCACAGACCATGCACGCTGGCTGTCACCCCCTTACATGACACACAGGAAACCATGGCTCTGGATAAGGCCACACTAGTCAGGAGTGGAGCTGGGGTGCACCATCCCAGAATGCACCTGACTCTACCTCCCAGCCTCTGGTCACGCTATGCCCTCCAGTAGGCAGCCCCAGCCCATGCCCAGGTCCATGGAGCAAACCCTTCAAAGCCCATCTCTAAAGCTCTTCCCACTGGCAAGCACCCTGACACCCCAAGCCATCTCTTATCTCTTCCTCAGTTAAATGCATTTAAATATTTTCAGTATTTAATGTATTTCAGTTAATGCATTTCATTTAAGTAATTTCTCCACTGTACCTTCACCATCTGTGTTTGGGTTTCTGGTCCTCATTAGCCTGGGAACTTCTCAAGGGCTGGGACCTAGTCCCAGGTTCCTATCACTGCCTGCACTCTCTAGATGTGTGTGGAATACTTAATAATAACTATAATAAAAGCTAATGTTTATTGACCGCAGACCATAGGCCGGATCCCCCTCACACACACGAAAACATTTACTCACCCTTACTACACCCCCAGCAAGCAGAGATTATTGCTCAGCCCCTATAGAAGGGTGCTCAGAGAGGTGAAGTGTCTTGACCAGGGTCACACAGTTGGAATGTGGTAGAAACGGCTCCGGGCCAGGTTCCTAACCACTCACCTACACTGCCTCCTACAATCAATCAACCCACATAGGCTCACACATATCTCTCCTTGTCCACAAAGTCAAAAGGTCACAAAGCCTCCTTCCCAGCATCCCTCCAGAGGGATAAATACCTTTTCTGATCCTTCCAAGCAGGGCTTATATTCCAGGACTCAGAGAGGTTGAGCAACTTGCTCAAGACCCTACCGCCCAGCAGAGCAGGTCTCAGACCTGCACTCTATCTCTCTGACAAATATGAGGATGGTATGGAGGGTGAAGGGTGACCTGAACAGCCCTGCTCATCCAGCGTTCCCGGCTCTGAGACCCCAAGAGGGGATACTGGGGTGGATCACCTCTCTCCCCAGATATGGATGGCCTCAAGCTACCGCCAGCATGGCCTGGTCAAGCAGCCCAGGTGTCATTAGCAAGCACCCCTCTTCCCGCCTTGCCTCCTGGCATATCAGGACCCAGGTGGCTGAACTGAGAAGACTTTCTTCCTGCACTCAGAAGCTTCCTCTGGGACTACAGCTGGATCGAGGAAGGGAGGTGCAGTATCCTAGGGAGCCCCTGGCCCTGGCAGGTCACCACCTTCATCGTCGTGTCCTGGGGAATGGCCCACCAGCCCCTTGCCACCTCCAGACACACTCTTAATAGCTGCCTGCCAGTTCCAGGGGTTGAGGCCGAGACGGCAGCCATAAATAGCTTTGGCTCAGGAGCAGAGGACACGTCACATTAGACCAGGACTGGCCGAGGACCGTGACCCACTTGCTGAGCATTCTTTGAGAGGCAGAGCCCAGCCCTCAGGACAACTGGGTCCTTGTCCCAGGTTCACTTCAGGTGTGCAGTGTGAACTGGGCATCTGGTCCCCATCAGGAACCCTTTTCCTTATACGTAAAAGAGAAGATCATCGCTCAGTCATTTAAAGGACACTTACTCACATTCAAATTACCCAGAACCTTCTCACCAGCCCACAGCCCCCCTGGGAGCCCCCACCTGGGAGCCTCTCCTCAGCAGCGCTGCTTCCAAATTCTTGGCATCCTCACAACCGTGCTAGAGGTAGGAGTGGACATGTGCCACTGTAAAGATGGGCAAACTGAGCCTTCTGGCTGCTCAAGGTTTGCTCCAGGGGCCTTGAAGTAGATGGAGAGCAGATGGCCCATCAGCTTCCAGACTGGGGCAACATTCAGCCCTCAGGCACCATTATCCTCCAAAAAGTGGTATCCCCCAATCCTCACCTCCCAGCCCCCCAATTGGGAGCAGGAGAGGCCTCTGGAGAGACAGCAGACAAAGTGTCCTGGCTTTGGTTCCCTAGCTCTGGAGAAGTGCTAGGAACATGGCAAGCCAGCGCCTGGTTTTAGTAGCTGGGGCACGGCCACGCCCACAGCTATAGCCATGGGCCATACATAGCTCATGGGCTCATGGGCTCCAGGGTCCCCCATCACCTACCCTTCCTGTGCTCCTCTGCTCTCCAGGGGGGGCTCAGGAGGGAGGGTCTCGGCCCCGATTCTCTGACAGACCGGGTGGGAACCTTTCAGCCCCGATCAGACATAGGTCCCCTGGGGGACAGGTCATACCTACCCAGAGTCCCACCTGTGTGCCACTTACCCGGCTGCCTTTGGGGCCAGGTTCTCCTACCGGTCCAGGTAACCCCTGGAACAAAAAAGGCAGAGGGGCAAGGACATATGGAAACGTTCTACCTGCTGCCAACAACCAGGGCCAGTCCTGTCTCCTGTGGGCATCAGCTGCCCCCTCTGTAGAACAAGAGTGGGGCTATATTTGGGGTCTTCAAACTGAGCCTTCCTTGCATCATGGGGGAAACTCATTGGAGGAGCCTCTGGGGCCCTACCCCCACAGTCCCAGAACTTCCCTGTCTTCAGTTCTCTTGCTGAGCATCCCTGCCCGGCTGCCTGCATAGCAAGACTTCCTTGGTCCAGCCCCCTGAAATCCCCTTTTTTGGGACCCACCCAGTGGGCACAGCTCTTTGGCCCCCAGCCTGCAACCTCCCTCTGTCTTGGGGTACCCATGGCCATCTCCACACCACCATGGCCACAGAGCTTCCAGAAGCCATATACTGCACCTGCCTGCCAGGGTAACCTTTGGCCCCTGGGCTGCCCTCAGGTCCTGGCTGCCCCTGCAAAGGAAGAGAGAGAGAGACATAAGGGAGAGACCCTGGCCTGGCTGGCTCCCACCTGGAGGCAGTGAGGGCTCACAATGGACAAAGAGAAAGGCAAGAATGTGAGATGAATCCAAAAGGGAGGAGGGGAGGCCATGGGTCTGCTGGGTCCCCAAGCCCTTCTGCAAAACCGGTCAGACCAGGTCGAAGGGACAAAACCCCTTGGCTCCTAGGCCCAGGAATAAGAAAGCACTGAAGAGGCCTGGCTGGCTCTCCACGCTGGCAGGGGAGGCTGTTTGACTTGGGCCAGGGCAGCCAAAATTCCTGCAAACCCCATGGCGGCGTGTATAATATCCCCTAACATTGCCTGGAACAGGCCAGCTATTCATGGCTCTAACCAGAGTTGAGCGGCTCAAGCCAACTCAGGGCCGGCATGGACTCCAGCTCTTTCAGGCAGATGTGACTGGGGGAGAGGTGGGGCGGGAGCCCCAGCAGGATGGGAGGCAAAACTGCCTGGCCCCAGGGCTCACTCAGAGCAGGGTGCTGGTAAGAGGCCAGGGAAGGCTGGGGCTGGAACCAGGGAGAGCAGGCAGCTCAGGGCTGAGGTCGGGGCCCTCACCTGTTCTCCAGGGTGCCCCGCAGGTCCAGGATACCCCTTGTGCCCCTGCAGGAAGAAGAAAAGGCATCAGGCCCAGATGGCAAGTCAGGGTCCGTAGGTCACAGAGGCTCAGTCTCCAGCTTCCCTTTTCAGCGCAGCATGCCCTGCTGCAGAAGTAGGGCCTGCTCAGTACACTCAGTACATCACTGAATGGCTGTCTGCTCAGGGATAGTAGGTTCTTAGACCGGAGAAGTCAGGGGGTGGCTCACTGCTTCAGCAGGACTTGTGAGCTGAGCTGGGAAATGGCAATTATGATGGAATGATGCTGTACCCCAAATCCAAACATTCTTTCCTCATCCAGAGACGACAGGGTGGAGGGATTTCTCAAAGGATGGGTGGGTCATTTAAGAATCTTAAGGTCGAAATTTGCTCAGTCACCAAGTGATGCTGGAACCTTCCATCAGGGGCTTCCCCTTCCCATAAAGCCCCTCTCAGAAAAAATTCACACATGTTGACCAAATATATGAACCAAAAGAGCTGCCTCTCTTCCTCCCACTGTCTTGCATCCTATTCCAAATGCCCACTGCAGAGGTCTCTAGATCAAGAAAATCAAAAAAAGCGTGTGCGTTTGGGTGGTGCTGGGGATGACCCTGTGCTAGGTCATAAGCTTAGGGGCTCTCTGAAAGACTTCAAACTTCCATCAGCTTCAGGCTGTTGTGAAGTAAGAACATTCAGGGGGCTTCTGTTTTAGATGGGGTGGCCACGGTGATCTGGCGGACGCCACACAGGGAGTCCCAGACACTCCCTAACTTACTGTGTGACTCTTGGAAAGTTACTGCCCTCTCTGGATTTGGAATGAGGGATTGGGAATTCTGAATCTCTTCGTTATAGAAAACACACACACACACACACACACACACACATATAACACAATGCCTGTAGACCTCTCTAAGCCCTGCTGTTTACCCAGGATTATACCTCCATGGTCTCCTCCAGCCCTTCCAATAGCCTGATGAAGAGGGGGCAGGTGGGAGAGAGTCTCATCTCCATTTAATAGAGAAAAAAACTGAGTCTTGGAGAAAACTGAGTCTTGGCCATTTGCCCAAGTTCACTATTCTTCTGACACCTGAGGCCACTGAGAGCCTTGCAGGCATCCCAGACATGCAGACCATGTACATACACAAACACTCGCAGGCGCACACACTTGACACCCCCACAAACCTCCAGGAAGCGGGACTATAAACAGCAGAGTTGGTTTGATCCAAGCAGTTTGGGAGTTTACAAGCATTCCTTTTGCACCTACTCACCCCTCAAGACTGCTCCGTGATATGACTGCATCTCAAATCCAGGCCCAAGGAGATTGATACAACATGGCCAGGTAGGCTAGGAGGGGGCACAAGCTCTCCTCGCTGAGGCTCCGCTCTGGCCCAGCTAGTAGCTAGCAGGCCAGGTGGTTTAGGTCTCTGTTTTCAGATTGATCTGAATTTCTGTCCTGCTTCATCATTGGGGGGCTGTGTGTGACCTGAGGCCACTGATTTCACCTCTCTGAGCCTCAGATTCCTCTTCTGTAAAATGGGGATCTAAGGATTGGCACAGGGGTCATGGTCATAGGATGTGTGTAAAGCACTTAGCACAGTATCTGGCACTGAATTCAAGGGCCCTGTGAAGACTAGCTGCTGTTACCAACATGATCTCCCTATCTCATTCATTCAGTCAACAGTCACTGAGCTTTAACACACCCTTACCATTCTAGGTATGGGATGAGTGGGAAGACAACATCCTTTGCTTTACTGGAGTTTACTGTTTAATTAAGGATTAAGGAGACACCAAAACAAATAGACACAAAAGCTAATGTCTGTGACCTCCCCAGGGGCACAGCGGGTTGAGCACAGCATTGTGAAGCTGTCCACTGCCTCTGCAGCGGGGGTTCGATTCCCGGCCGGCCAGGGAGTTACCCACATGGCATGACAGACCTCTCCTGTCTCACCTGCTGCTCCCCTCAGCAGTGCTTTCGGTCTGTCTGCCTGTTCTGCTCCCTGCTGTCTCTTGTGAATCCTCTCACCCTCCTGCAACTCTAGCCTGTACCCCAGCTCTTGTACAAATAAAAAATAAATATTTGAAAAAAAAAATAAATAAAAGTTAATGTCTGGAGCTTCTAGGTGGTTGTTTCATGGGTACAGAATTTCAGTTTTACAAGATGAAAAAGTTCTGGAGATTTATTGCACAACAACATGGCACTACTGAACAGTACACTGAACATGGTCAAGATGGTCACTTTAGGTTATGTTCCTTTGATCATAATTAAAAATAAAAGTCAGAGCCTCCCTGGTGGCACAAGGGGTTAAGCACCGCACTATGAAGCAATCCGCAGCCTCTGCAGCACGAGTTTCATCCCTGGCCGGCCAGGGAGAATCCCACATGGCGTGGCAGACCTCTCCTGTCTCGCCCACTGCTCCCCTCAGCAGTGTATTTCAGTCAATCTGCCTCTTCTGTTCCCCACTCTGTCTCTGGTGGATTCTCTCACCCCCTGCATCTCTGGCCTGTACCCCAGCTCTTGTATGCATAAATAAATAAATCTTTAAAAAATAAATAAATAAAAATAAAATTCAAAAGAGACATCATGTGTGGTGGTGACTAGTGCTATCAAGAAAAGCGAGCAGTTGAAACATAGAGAATGGCAGTGTCAGGCAGGGGGTTGTGCCTGCAGGCAGGCGGGCAGGGCGGGCTGCCTGGAGGAGGTGAATGAAGGGAGGCTGCACATAGGACTGGCTTTTTAAAGGGAAAGCATTCCAGGCAGAGGGAACAGCAGGTACAAAAGCCCTGAAGCAAGGATGATTTTAGGGGGCTTGAGGAAGAACAAGGCTTATGTGAGTAGAGCAGAATGAGCGAGGAGAGAAGGCTAGGGGTGGTCAGAGAAGAAGGAAGCCACAGAGGCCAGGGGTAATATGTTGGGAAGTCACAGGACAGCTTGGACATGTCAGATCTGACATGTAAAATAGCCATTCCTATCATTTCTGCACATGGAAATAGCAGACAAGAAAGAAGAGGTAAAGCATTTTACCATGAAGAGCTAAATCTAGCCTGGAGCTCTAAGCTGTGTGACTCCATACAGGCAAATTCCCTCCCTGAGTCAAAAAAGTCTATGGAATATGGGGGAAGGATCTCAGGAGATGCATGAAAGATAATCTAAACCATTATCTTCTCCAGGGCCCCAGGTCTGGGGAGCCTCTGGGCATCACTCACTCCTTTGGCTTCCTCTACAGCCACAAAGAAACCTGCTGGAAACCAATGCTTTAGCAGAGCAGTGTTGCCAGTGAAATCCTAGGAGGTGATTTCAAGTAAACACTTGACTCAGGATGCAGCTAAAATGAAAAGAATGCCTGAAATCTGGCCCGGCACTAAAGCCTCAGATACCTCAGCTCCTCATCTCCTTGGAATCACCCCTAGGAGGTAAGAGTTATCATGCATATTTGCCAGATGAGGAAATGGAGGCTCAGAAAGGTAAAGAGACTTTCCTGAGGTCACACAGCTTTCCAGGCACAGTGCAGGCTGTGACTCAATCTACATCTTTAATCACCAAATCATGGGATGAGACACATTACTGAGACCCGAGATCAACCTTGAGCCACAGGGCCACCCCCACAAGATCCCCTTCCAGAAGATCCACCTCCCCGGGACACAGCATTATTGGGGCAAAAGATGGTCACAGAATCCTGGAGTATCCAAGTTGAAAGGAACTCAGCCATCAATTTAGTAGCCTCCTTTCTCGATGGATAGACTGAGACATCAAGTCTGAGAGGGGTGAAGGGACTTACCTGAGTTACTTAGCAAGTTAGGACCAAGCCCAAATGTTCCACAGGGTTCTGGACCTGCTGGGCTGTGCTTTGTCCAGAAGGCCACAATTCCTAGCTAACCATCAGAGGACCCTAAGAACCCTGAACATGGCCATGAATGCCCCTGTCATTCTGCTAGCCTGGAGGAGCAGAGACTGAGCACAGTCAAGGTATGAGGTGAGGGCAAGGGGAGGTTTGTGTGTTCCCTGGAAGCACCTTAGCAGTGTTTATCAAGCTAAGGCCAGCCAAACAGCTTCAAATGACAGGGCCCAGGGACCTGGAAGAATCTAAACCATTATCTTCTCCAGGGCCCCAGCAATTACCAGACAGGCACTGACCACAAGGTGGACCCACGGGCAGTCATTGCCCCATACATGATTGATGCCTGACTGGTACTAGGGGAGAGTAGATGCTTCAGGGGCTCTCCAGGGACCACAGAGTCTGCAAGGGCCTCTGGCTGCCCAGCAGGCGGGTCTCCACAGGACCCATGTTTATAATAGAACTTGGTCTATATTTTGGTTTGGGAGCCAGATTAATCACTGCTTACAATGCACAAAGAAAAACCAGACATCACCTCACTGTTGCTGCAGACAGTCTCCCTGTCAGCTGGGATGCTATTTGGGCTTTGGGCAGGGAGGGGGTTCTGTCCTTGCCTAGGGGTCCTGGGGACCAACATATGCCCAGAATGCAACTGTTCCCCCAGACCCCACCTCAACCTGTATGTGGCGCCAACTTCTTTTATGGGAAAATGGAACTCACCATCCTCACAAAGCACTCTTCCCACTGAACTTCCCTACCACCTCGGCAGCCTGCAAGTCACTTGGGGCAGCCAGCACAACAGAGAACCCTGCTCACATAATTGAAAGAATCGGGAATAAAAAGAATAGGTCAGGAGACAGAGTGACTGATTCCACTATTCTGGCCAAATTCCTTCTCCTCTGGGGACCTCAATTTCCCCAGCTGCCCTCTCAAAGCATTGGCTCAGAAATTGTAGGATTCGAAAATGTGCCTGCCGCTTGTCCAAAAGCAATGTCCATCACAGCACAGCCAGGCTGTGCACAGCGAATACTTGAAATAGGGCAGGGCAGGAGGCAGTTTCTGCATGGCTCATCTGTTCATCAAACCATCCATCCATCCAAATGGGTGAGCCCCAACAATGAGTCTGACCCTGTGTTGAGCATGAAGACTACTTTGGTGAACAAAACAAACCTCCATCCACCTACCAGTGGGATGAAGAAGAAGCAGTGAGTGCTAGGAGCGGACAGCCTACCAGAGCAAACAGGCTGAAGGAGCTGGCATTGGGGCACAAGGTAGGCGTGGAACTCAGAAATGGCAGTGGGAGTGTACACAGAACCCCAGAGCAGCTCAGAAACAGGAGAGCATGGAGGAGGTTCTCGGTAGGGACTCTGCTTGGAACTGGGGTTGCCACGTCCAGGTAGAACTAACCGTTAAGTTGCAGTTGGATTCAGGCAACCTCAAAAACATTTCCAGGTGACCCCTCTGCCCCCTTCCCATTGATAGTGGCCAACTTGGGGGGCATAGGGATGACTTGTGGGCAGACTGAGGGCTGCAGGAGGGGACAAGAAAGAAGTTTCAACTTGAAAACCAATTTCCCACACCTGGGATGGTGTGTGAACAAAATCCCAAGTATATATCAGGATTTGGCAGGAAAGATCAATGAGTGATGTCTGGAGTAAGCAAAGGAGGGAAGGGAAGGAGGTGCGAGACTGAGCACCCTCACATGGGGTTAAGTTTCTCGTGAAGAAACAAAATGAGCAGGCCCTCTGCACACCTGCTCCAGCCCAAGATATGCCAAGGGCCACAGTGAGTGCCCACTAGCCAGAAAGCGCAGCATCCCAGAGAGACAGAGAATCTGGGCTGGGGAGACAAGGGATAACTTTCACCCAGGAGGTGCAGGGAGGGATCTTGAGGAAGAAGGCGTATAAGAACAGAACCGAAGGATAGACACAGGAAGCCCAGCATGGAGGGGAGTGCATTCCAGGGGCCAAGTGGCATAAGCACACATGGCCGGGCACAGGGCACGGAGGAGCAGATGTGAGGGTTTCTTTTTTTTTTTTTTTTAAAGATTTATTTATTGATTGATACATACATACATATGTACAAGCACTGGGTACAGTCAGAAGCGCGGGAGGGTGAGAGAATTCACCAGAGCCAGAGCGGGGAGCAGAGCAGGAAGAAGGACCGAAGTACACTGCTGAGGGGAGCAGCGGGCGGCAGCAGGGGTCTGCGCGCCATGTGGGGCCCTCCTCCGGTGGCCGGGGAGCAGCTGGGGATCGAACCGGCGCTGTAGAGGCTGCGGGCAGCTTCGCAACCCAGCGCTCAACCGCTGCGCCACCGGGGAGGCCCAAATGATGTGAGGGTTTCTACACAGCAGTTTCTCAGCCTCAGCACCACTGGCCTAGACCAGTCGGTGGTAGAAGCACTGTCCTGTGCATTGTGAGAGATTTAGCATCTTATTAGATTTCTGCCCATTTGAGGCTACTAGCACACCTCCTAACTGTGATGAAACTTGATGCCAGCATTACTAACTGTTCTCTGGGCAGTAAAATCACCCCAGTTGAGAGGCTCTATAGGGGAGGAGGCAGGAGGGTGAGGCTTGGAATGACAAAGGACTCCCAGGAGCAAAGGGGGTGCTCCCAGCCTTCCTGGCTAGTGGAGGGTAGTTAACTGGGCATGAGGTAAGAAAACTGGTTTGATGGGCTCAGGCAGGCAAGACCAGCATTGCTTCTTCATAATCACTGTGATCATTCATTCATTCAACAAAAATGTATGAAGGGCTTATCCTGTGCCAGCCCCTTACTACTGCTGCATTTAACCTTCCACCCATGCCAGGAGGCAACTGAGGCTCCATGTGGTCATTTGGCCAGCAGGAGAGGGGCCGAGCTGGGTTCCATAGGGTTTAGATGACCCAGTCTATGTGCCTGTCCAGCCCTGGGAATGCCTTGGCGAGCACTGCAGGTGGGAAAGCTGTTTGTCACTCTATGTGCCTGCTCTTATCTAAGAAGATGCTGCAGTCAGCTTACAGAGAGGAAAAGGGCCTAAGGACAGAAGACCTGGGTTCAAATCCCAGCTCTGCCACTGAATGACCCCGGAAGAGATTTCCAACAAAACAGCAGCTGTTGGTTTTGGCTGCACATGAGAATCATGAGTCTGGATCCTGCTCTCCATGACCCAGAACCCCATTGGTGGCACCCAAGCTCCCCATCAGGTTCTGATGCACAGATGGCGTGGGGCACACCATCACTCTCTCCATGGGCCCCCTAAGATCTCATAGCACCTGACACCAGACAGGCACAGGGAATATGGCCACGTAATGCTACCGGCTGACTGGATGAATGAGGCCTACTGGGGCCTTGGTTTTCTCAGCTGTGAAAACTGCCTGACTGGGAGGCACCATGAGAAAACCAGCTGATGGGGGACAGGAAGTCCTTCTGCCACACAATTTCATATGGGACCCTCCCAACCCAAAATGCCTTTCTCCTGCCTCCCCTCCTCCATGGTCCTGTTCATCTTCTAGCATACTTGATATTTTTATTGTTTTTCTTTATTGTCTGTCATTTTCTCCTACCCCAAACACAGGAATACAAGCTCCTGGCAGGGAGGGGCGGGGAATATTTTCTATTTGGCTCAATACCTTACCCAGGGCCTGGCACAGGGCAGACATTCAATCAATTCTGTGCAATTAATGAATAGGATAGTGGGGTCACTTTGACAGCAAAATTCAACATGCCGGTGAGCAAAGAGGACCCTGACACCAACCCCCCACCGATGCTTCTCCCCCAGGCTCCCCACATGAGATAATGCAGAAAAGCCACACAAGAAGGCTGGGGGCACAGTGGCTGCTGAAACTAGATACTTTGCTTCCACTGGGATTCCACCCCAGGGCGCCCCTCCTTGACTTGGGGCCAGAGCTTCCCCAGGCTCTGCCCACCACCCTCGTGAGCTAGTGGTGCAGGCCCAGCTCCTCCATGTCTGCCAAGCCAGGGCCAGAGGGATACAGTATAAATAGTTCTGCCCGATAGCTTACCAACCACAGGAGGCCTCTCCCTACTCAGGTGAGCTGGTTCCTCTTGGCTGGGAGCTCTTGGCCTCCCTAGCTATTTTCTGGAAGCAAGGGGGTCCTGGAACTCCAGGCAGGAGCCGTCCAGCCTGCTTCTCCCATCTCCTGCCACCTCCCACCCCCAGGCAGCTTGAGACCACCACTGGTTACTTTATGAGCCGGGACTGGAAGGAGCCTTTTCCACTCACACCTCATCCATCAGAAAGTGCTGGAACCCAGAGGGGAAGTGAGTGGGGAGAGGGAGTTCTTCTGTGTTCTATGAGCCAGAAAATACCACATTTTCCTAGCTCAGACAGTCACGAGCTCCTGTCTGGGTTTGATCATTTCAGACTTGAGGTGTGGCCTGCTCCAGCCATAGAGAGTGAAGAAGAGGATGGAGGGATGTGATACTCTGCTTTATGGAGACTCTCAGAGCAAGGACAGCATGGATCCAGGAGACACCACAGCTGTCCAGAGGAGAACCAGATGGCCCTGTGAGAGGGCAACTGTGGCCACAGCTGGGAGCCAAGAGAGGAAGCCTAAGACATGGCCCTTGACTGGTATGCCCCCTGGAAAACCATCAGTCATGGGGAATTTTCCTGCACAAAGCTGTTAGCCCTTGACCCTCATTTCCTCTCTGTTTCCTGAATACCTACTATGCACAGGCCCTGTGCTAGACTCCAAAAGGAGTGCTACAAATCAGATTCGCGTGCTCTGAGTTGGTGAGGCTAGACTTGGCTGAAAATGACAAAGCTAAGAAGAGCTAAGGGTCTTTTAGCAGAGTGGAGGCTCCTGGCCTCCAGGAGGGTTTCCTGGAATAGGCACTAGAGTTGAGACTGAAGGATGGGAGGTCCTGAGAGAAGATGGAAAGGGATCCAGGGGCCTCCCCTGTGGCGCAGCGGTTGAGCGCTGGGTTGCGAAGCTGCCCGCGGCCTCTGCGGCGTCGGTTCGATCCCCGGCTGCTCCCCGGCCACCGGAGGAGGGTCCCACATGGCACGCAGACCTCTCCTGCCGCCCACTGCTCCCCTCAGCAGTGTACTTCGGTCCTTCTGCCTGCTCTGCTCCCCGCTCTGGCTCTGGTGAATTCTCTCACCCTCCCACGCTTCTGACTGTACCCAGTGCGTGTATAAACAAAACAAACAAATAAATAATAAATAAATAAATAAAACATGCCTCTATCAAAAAAAAAAAAGAAAAAAGAAAGGGATCCAGAGGTGCTATAAGCCAGAAACCCATTATCTGGGAAAATTCTAGAGAGGTCATTTCCCCCACCATGACTAAAGCAGGGATGGGCATGTCAACAGTTCAGAATGTACAGGAAATGCTTTACATCTTGGAGCATTTTCCTACAGCAAATCAGGAAGAGAGGAATAGTAGACTCAGAGAGATTATTCACTTGCCCAAGATCACACAGCTAGCAAATGATGGTGCCTGGGTAGAACCCAGGTCTAACAGACCCAGGCAGTGGGGGGCCAAGGAGGGTGTTACTGTCTCCCTCCCAGGTAGGAGGAGGTGGACTGAGGCTCAGATGAGGCTCCCAAGGGCGCTCAGCCAACAGGAGGTGGAACCTCTGATGGTGTCCCTGGGAGCAGCTGGCCCTTGGGGGAGGGATGGCTAACCAGGACTGCTTCTGGTCACACTTCATTAACCACAGTGGGGGGACCTACTCCAAGCTCCCAGGCTAGCACAGACCCTCAGAAACCTCTCTCACTTCCCAGCAATGTCCCCAGTGCCCAGGGCAGCTGGGCTGGAGGAGGGACAGGAAGGAGGGTGGGCAGCCAATTCTCCTGTATGAAGACCCCTGGCTAGGAAGCCCACTGGGAAAAGCAAAGCATGGAAACGAAGACATACCTTTCGGCCAAGAGGCCCTGGATTCCCAACGAGTCCGGGCAAGCCCACATCACCCTGAAAACACAAGACACAGGGGTAAGCCAGAAGAGGAGCAGAGACTCTCATTACATTGAAAGTGCAACTTCACATGGCCAATTGTTTGCAAACAGGATTCATAGTGATCTAGGGGTCCCCCAGGAGGCCTCTGGGTGGGGTGGGGGCAGCCAAGTGGACAAGGTACCCAGCCCCTTCTCACTCAACTCAGCTGCTCCACTTGGCCTATTGTATAGATTGGTCATCAGCAGAGGATCCCATCCGGGGAGTGGGCTCCACTGCTAACACCATGTTTGAAAACCACTGTCTCAGATGTGTGACTCAGATGTCCCCTTCTAATCTGTTTGCTCCTCTTACTCCTGGGACACCTATCTGTTTATTCCTCAGTCTTGCAGGGCGTGGAGGTCATCCAGCAGGGGACATTTCTGCCGCCGCCATGAGACCTGAGAGCAGGCAACACAGGGGCAGAAGGGAAGAGGCCTGCAGACTTCTTGCTGCTCACCAGCTGCATGGCCTTCAGCCAGCCGCCCACCGTGGGGCCTCTGTTTCCTCATCTGCACCCGGGCCCTCAGCTCTGGATTCTGAGGTTCAGATGTGGGTCAAATGGGAGCATTTGCATGTGGATTTCATACCCAATAAAAGTTTACTGAATGAAAAAACTTATCAATGAGGCTGTGAAGGAACGAGGCATAAGCCACCCGTGTCTCGGGAAAATCAAAGGGAGCAGACACTTCTGTGAGGCCACACACAGGCCACTGGGGTGAGAAGCAGTGTTCTGTGGGGAAGGCTTGGCTGTATCTGGAAGGAAGTCCAACAGACTCAGGTTCCTTGCAGGATATGGAAGATTGAGACACTGGGTGCGGGAACTTACTTGGAGTCCTGGGTTCCCTGCTCTAGCTTGTCCTGCCCTCCCTCCAGGCCCACTGCTTGGCTCATGGGGTGGAAGCTTCAGGGATGGATAAGGTCCTTTGACCTAAGTGTTCTCTCTTCCATGGGAGAACAGTCCAGTCTCATAGTTATTTAGAGCTAGGGAACTCTGAATCTCTACCTGGTTCCCTTCCTACCTCCTGGAAATCCACAGACCTCTTGCTCGAATGAACACCCCTGGAGTGGACTCTGAGTATCTGTTGGAAGCTTCCTGGGTATGTGCCACCAAGAAGCTTCTGGATGCCGCGTCACCTAGCAGGTCTTGCAGAAAGCCACATAGGGCTTTAGACAAAGGACATTCACTGAGTATTGCACACAGGTAGGATGTTCTGGCACTTTAGTGGCTGAACCCCAGAAGAAGGCAATGAGGAATGGCTTTAGGTTTGGTGTTGGGAAAGGTTAAGGGGCTTCAAGGAGAAAACCAATCCATACCCTGAGCTTTCAACTTTTCCATGTTCCTGACCTTGTCACGCAGTGGGCTCTGCAACCAGGGCTTACCCCAGAGCGTGGTGGTTTCCCTACTGTCTACCCGCCCTCTTCCCTGAGTGCCGGGGTCCCTGGAAACCTACCTTTGCCCCATCGTGGGCTTTTCCTGGTGAGAGCCCCGGGTCCCCTTTCTGTCCCTGAAACAAAAACAATTCTGCTTTGGCCACCAAGCCATCTAGAGAGTCTATGTCCCCCAAAACTCTATTCAAAGCCCTGCTCCTGCTTAAATGCCCTTCCATCAAACCCACACTTAGACTCCTCCAATCCCATCACTCCCCGACTCTAACACCTTCCATAGCTTCCCACTGCTGTCTGATGCCAAATCCAAACTCTTCCTTTGGGGTCCTACGTCTTCCATCTTGTCCAGATTTTATTCTCCTTCCACCAATCAAACCCACAAGTGGGGTCCCTCTGTCCATCCCCAGGTACCAGCCCATTCCTTAGGCTGGCCCTGCACTTCTCGGTTACCTGGGCCTTGCTCAGACAATCCCTACCACCCAGAAAACCACTCCCCCAACCACCATGAGCCAAACCATAAACATTCTAGATGCAGCTTCAATGAGCAACAAGTCCTCTCCATACACAAGGGCATATATACAAACACACACACACTCATGCACACTGCTGTGTGCATACACATGGGCACACATACATGCACACTGGTGTGCACATGCACTCAGTCATCTGCACATGCGCGCACACCCACACGGCACATGCACGCAATCACACAGGTGCATGCTTACACACCCACTGGCTTCTGACAGTTCTTGGCAAGGAGACGGTGAGATAATGGATGTGACACATGGGAGGGGTAGTTTGGTTGAATTTAATTAATTCCCAGTTGGTTCTTTTCTTAGCCAGAACTAAGACCTTCCAATTCCTGACTCAGTCACTCTTACAGGAAATTTTTGCATTCCAAACTGGACAGTCTTGAGAGGGAAGGGAAAGGCCTTTCACTGCCCATCTACCCCACACTCCACACTGCTCTGGGCCAGCTCAGTGCAGCAACTGTTAGCCCTGGGTGCACTCAGGATCGAAACAGGAGTTCAGAGACTGGGTGACATGCAGATCATAGGCAAAATCTTTATTAAGTGTGACTAAATCCCTAGTTCAACTTCAAAGCCCTCATTTATAAATGGGAAATCTAGATGCTTTACCCCACTCCCTTTATGGCTAAAAGCCACAAGGACCCAGCTCTCTGTCTACCTGGGCCATCCAGATCACTTTTGCAGACCCCCCCCCCCCACTCTGGAATCCACAACCTCACACGGCAGCTCAGCTGCCCCTCACACTTCCACCCTCGGCTGTGCATAAGCCAGTTCCAATGCCTTTTATGTCCAGGGAGCAAGGCCAGGCCCAGGACTACCAAGGATTCCATGGCCAAAAAAGGCCAGCATCTCCTGCCCACCACACCCTCACCCACCTCGGTCTGCAGATGGCAGAAGGACCTAGAAAGCCTTCAGGGGCGGGCCTTTTTACATCCTGTTCTGTTATTTCACAAAAGGGAAAACTGAGACCCAAGGAGAGGATGGATTTGCTTCCTTGCTTGAGGTCATTATTGGGGCCTTTTAGTTATTTATGGATTTTTCTCTGCATTCTCAGCAACCAGCACAGGGCTTGGGATGGAACCTCTGCCCAAGTACAACTTCAAGTACAGATACTTATTGAACATCTACTATGAATCAATTCCCTGGAATGAATACAGGGAATACCAAGGTGGAGAAACAAGACACAACTCATGTCTGTGGGAAATTCTCAAGGGAGAAACCAGAGAGACCGTAAACATTCACATTTACTTTTACTGAGTGTTCTTTTAAACCCCCAGCACATAAATTTATCAGGTACCAACGACCATCATCTCCATTTCACAGATGAGGAAACTAAGGCATAGAGAGAAAAAGTAACATGTCCA
The DNA here is from genome assembly GCF_964194135.1 of Talpa europaea. Taxonomy (NCBI): domain Eukaryota; kingdom Metazoa; phylum Chordata; class Mammalia; order Eulipotyphla; family Talpidae; genus Talpa; species Talpa europaea. The sequence goes on along the minus strand of NC_140074.1, from coordinate 64,288,534 downwards.
AGGTTATACAAGTAGAAATTGAGATTTAGACTCAGGCCCAGAGCCCAAGCTCTTTACATTTCAATGTACTGGAGATGAAAAAGTATAATACAGTACTAAATGAAGATGGTAAGAAGTCAGGGAGAACTTGACCCAGACGCTGGGTAAACTGCTAAAGGGAGTTACAACTCAGCTGAGCTTAGAGGAAGGTGATGAGGAAACCAATGAGGTTCAATTGGTTCAATTTCAATGCTTGAAATACCCCTGGTCAGGTGACTTCTGGGGTGAAGACCACTACATGAGAGAAATAAGAATATTGGTCTAGTTAACTGATTACACCTTGCTGAGGATAAGAACCTGGTCAAGCAGATTCAGTGCTCCAGCCAATGAGCCCACAAGACCTTGGGCAAGTCCCTTTCCCACCCTGGGTGGGGGACAATAGACTCTGCCAGGAGTAATTAACAGAGCTTGTGTTACAAAAGATGGATGGAGTGGTATATTCTAAATTGAAAATGCTACAAATATAGGGGGATGGGAACTACCCTGAAGTCCTGTTCTATAAGTAAGGTTGGGAGGCAGAAAGAGTAGAGGGATCTGGGATGTGATGCTGAGAGAACAAAAGAGCAACAAAGCAGGAAGGATTGGGAACTTCTGGGCCAGAAGTCCCCTAGTAAGTCATCTCTGATCCCAAATGTAGCACAGTGCCTGGCCCACAGAAGCATCATAAAATATTTCACAAACAAGCAAAGGAATGAATGAAATCTCAAGAGGTGACCCTTGGAACCACCTCTGAAGATTCGCCAGGTCTTTCCTTATTGCCATTGCTGTTTCATGTGCTTAAAAATTTGACCAAAGCAATAAGACAAGAAAAACAAATAAGAATAAACCTTTGAAGGAAATGAGATAAAGTGTATCTTTCTTAGTAAATAATGAGTGCTTATATAAAAATTCAGGAGAACAAACTGAACTTATTAGAACAAATAAGATAATTCAGAAAAGGGGATGGTTATTAAACAACATAAAAAGTACAAAAATGCAGAAGTCAATAGTTTTTTCAATACCTGAGAGCCAGCTAGAAAATGTAATGGGCAAAAATATCCATTTATAATAGCAAAAAATATATAAAATTTCTTCACACAAATTTAAAGAGTTTTTGCAATAAAAATGAAAAATGTTTGCTAACACATGTTTATAATGTTCAACCAAATGGGAAGACATGCCAAGGTTTTAATAGAAAGGAAAACTTAATGTTTTAAAGATGTTAATTCTTTACAAATTAATATACACATTTAATATAATTCCAATAAAAATTCCAAAATCATTTTAAAAGGAAATTATAAAGATGGAAAATAAAGTCCCTCTGACAGAAGTTAAATATTTTAGAAGAAATGGGGAGAGGAAGATGGTGATATAAAGATAGTAGCTATCATATAAAATAGTATTTTACTTGCCTAAAGATTTACAAACAGAGCAATGAAAGGTATTTGAGTGGGCTGAAATAGACCCTGACATATCTTATACTAGTGGACAAAAGGTTATTGAATAAGTGGTTAAATGGGAGGAAAATAAATTTTGAGCCTTGCCGTTTAACTCCCCCATAAAGATTAGTTCTAGATAATTTAGATTTTTAAGAGTACAAATGATATTATGACATAATTAGAGATATGATGAAATATACCTACCTGATCTTAGAACGGGAAAGAAATATCTAAGTAAAAGCAAAGTAAAAACAACCCACTTTACATGGGGGGTAGATGCTCTCCAAACGATCTGACCTATTTCCTGACAAGTGTTGGCTATAATTATTAGTTTAAAATAGATAGCACTTTCACTTGTGAAAATCATCATGAACATACTTAATAGGCAAACAAACTGGAAACATTGGTGAGGCAAATTAATAACCTTAAACTGTAGATATAAATAATTTTTAACAACCCACAAGAAAAGACATCACAACCCCCAATATAAATGAATTCATAAATGGTGAAATACAAGTGGAAGACAGATGTAAGAAAAATATTTTCCTCATAGGTGATCAATAAAGTTACATGAAGTGAAAACAGTAATGAACTTTCTTTTTAAAATCTTCTCCTCTAAAGCTAACAGCAGCATGTATAGGTTCCATCTTTCTAGAAGGCAAGTATTAATAAAATAACAGCTAAATGCACATTTTAAACTGTTCTATGTGTATATACCTATATCCCTTGATAGCTACGTATTGCCTATCCACAGAGGAGGGCTGGATAGCTGTGGAGCTGAATTGCCTTGGGGCTGAAAGCATGGGCTTTGAGGTCACACAGAAAGAGTTCAAATCTTGTCTCTGCCACTGATGAGAAATGTGATCCTGGATAAGTTACTAGCCACTCTGGGCCTTAGTTTCCTCACCTGTGAAATGGGCAGTAACATCTCCCTGCAAAGTACATAAAGCTCCTGGCCAGTCTCTGGCCCCCAGGCTGCTCTAAATGCACTCAGTGCTTATTACTGGGCAGAGCCACTGCAGGAACTTACTCTCTTCTTGATATTTTCTAGACCTTTCCACATCTTCCTTAATGAGCACACCCTACCTCAGACATCAGAGAAAGGGTGATGGCTGGCTGGAGGCTGAGGCCCAATGTCCATGGGGCTGCCTCCCATCAGGTCTTATCAGCAATGCCAGCAGCCTCCTTGGTCACTGAGCATGTCCCCTTTGGCCTCCCCTGGTGCCCAAAAGCTCATAGTAACTGTGGATAGAAACAGTTACATTGCGGGCCTTCCCTAGTGGCGCAGGAGGTTGAGCACAGCTCTGTGAAGCTGTTACACAGCTTCTGCAGCGCCGGTTCGATCCTGGCTGGCAGGCGAGTGTCCCACATAGCATGACAGACCTCTCCTATAGCACCCGCTGCTCCCCTTAGCAGTGTATTTCAGTCAGTCTGCCTGTTCTGTTCCCCGCTCTGTCTCTGTCACCCTCCTGCACATCTGGCCTGTACCCCAGTTCTTTTATAAATAAATAAATAAATCTTAAAAAAAGAAAGAAAGAAAGAAAGAAAGAGTTACATTGCAGTTACATTGCAAACACATTGAAAAACACCAGGGGTAGAGCTATTGGCTGCCAGGGAGAGGGCGTCCAGGTGTCTTCTCTTTCTCCCTGCACAGCTGGGGCTGTCTCCCCTGGCCTAGGGCTCCTCACCTGTACCACAGTCCTGCAGCCCACCTGGCTTCCCTGAGGTCCAGCATCAGCATCCCCATCAGGGAAGCTCCAGGCCTCCCCACTGGTCACCCCTCACCCTACTGGCTGCTGGTTAGGCCCTGTTTCTCAAGTTGCCTGAGTGGCCTTTGAAAACCATCTGATCCTGTCACCTCTGCTGAAAACTCTGCATCAGACCTCAGTTCAACCTTCCTGTCCTTTGAGAAGGTGACCCCATCCCAGACCAGGCAATTTCATGCGCTCCCAGTGCCCACCATGTGGATCCCTGAGATGGGTAATTCTGCATTGACCACTGTGAAGAGCTTGTTTCCACCAGGCAGACCCTGCCCCTGCTCAGATCCCATCGCAGGCCCGACGTCCTGCACCCTTTGTGCTGACAGCTGACCCTTCCAGGGGACCTGCCATAGGCCACACAGCTCTAAGCATCTCCATTACCCTTCACAAGAACCTGCAGGGGCAGCTACTTTTGTTATCCATATTCCAGAGGAAGAAACTGAGGCATGGGAAGTTCATAAAATTTTCTCACAGTCCAAGAACTAGATGTGACAGAGCCAAGTTGAACTTGACTCCAGAGTCTGAGCTCTTAACCACTACACTTTTCTGATTCGTGGATACGTGAATCAGCTCAATGCCTCAAGCCTGGGCTCCAAGGTCAGCCAACGCTGGCCTCTTAGGTCCTAGGTCCTAGTTTCTCTGCCTCATTCTCAGAGTCCTTGATGTGGCTCATTGCAGGAGCTGCCAAAATCTCTCGATGGATTTGAGTGTGGAATACATAGCTATATGCTCCCTGGGGAAAGCCTGGGGCTCTGGAGGAAGCAGGTGGGTTGAGGCTGGGCTCTGGTCTGTACCAGCTGTGGGGTCCTTGTGAGCATTTTCTGATAGCTGACCCCAGACTCGGAATACAGCCCTGTCACTGCCTGTGACTGCGGGTGACCGGGGCTAGTCACCCAGGCCCTTGGTGACCTCAAGAAATAAAGGACCTTTGCTCTTTCTCCCCTTCTTGAGCTTCCTCAACCCACCTATCTTTCACCCTTCAGTCCCCATCCCACAAGGAGACATCAGTAGCCCCTGAGGGCTTGATAAATGTACACTGAAGGATTGACTGTAGTGCCTGATCCAGACAAAGGGCAGGCTCCCTGCTACCAGAGCCTGGCTGATTTCTCTATTAGCAGCACATAGTAGGTGTTTTTTGACTGGAGGGGGTCAAGTGGCTGGGTGGTCCCAGAGGCAGCTCTGGACACCAACATCATAAGGAAGAGGAGCTAGCACAGGGCCCAGAGAGCCAGGCCTATGACCCCACCCAGTCACCTTCCAGACCCAAAGGGGATCATAGTAAATAGTGAGAACTCTGTCCCAAGAATCACAGACATTCATACAGATTCAAAGGATTTTCATACAATCTCAGCCAAATCAGGCATTCTACCCAGGAAGAGCCCCTGCATTAGCCCCGGTCTGGCCATGCCACCAATGAGGGCCCAAATCCAGTAGACTAGGACCTCCCACCCAACTGGCCTGTCCCTGGGCCACTTCCACTCACCCTTGGGCTCAGGGCCAAGTATCTTGGCAATGAGCATGCTTTTCCCCTTTGGTGCTTTGTGCAAGTGCTAATGGGAGAAACAACTTCCCATTCTGGGGTGTTTTCTAGAACCTACACCCTTCTCTGTTATGCACAGAAGCAGGCTGGATGCTTGTCCACAAGGGCCTGAATCCACAGGTCCCAGCTCCACGTGATGACAGGAAGACTCAACCTCTAGCACCAGCCTCACTCCCCACCCACAGAGTGCATATCGAAATGGAAGAAGCAGCTGGCAGACCTCCGCCTGCCTGGGCATATCTGTAGGCATGATGGAGCGCAGGCCAGTCTGGGATTTCTGTGGGCCCTCGGGATGGAAAGGGGCCCAGGACCAGCCAAGGGGAGGAGCTAAGGAGCATCGCTGTCAGAGTAGGGGGTCAGTCTTGGAGCACGAGAGACCAGACCACCCCAGAGCAGGTCAAGATGGGCATGCTTCTGAGCAAACCTAGCCATTCAAAACCCTGAGTATCCTCAGCATCTTGTACCCCTGGGCTTTGGAGCTCTGAGGTCTCCCCACAAAGACAAGCTACCCTTGTCTCTGAAACCAGAAGCTAAACTCCCAACTTCTCCAAAAGAATTCCACTCTCTTGGCTACTCTTTCATCTGGGAAGGTCCTGCTGCCATTTCCTAGACAGTGTCTTAATCTGCTTAAGCCTCAGTTTCCCCTTAGCGGACAATTTCCCATTTCCCATCCATAAATGGGTACAGTATCTCCGCTGGGGAGGTCAAGTGAGACAAGCTATATAAAGCATGTGCGGAGTTCCTAGCACACAAAAGGGTGCTATCATCACCAGTGCTTGCTTTGTTAAAACCCCTCTGCAGCTGCTGACCAAGGGACCTGAGGCCTCCAACCCTCCCCTTCTAAGAAAGGACCCCAGCCCAGCGCTGGCTGCAAGAGTCACAGACCTACAGGGCCTGAGGCTGGGGGCTTGCATCTTGGGAGATGCCTGAGCCAGCCAGCACTCTGATGCTGTGTGTCCTTATATCCAGGGCTACCTGTGTGCAACCTTTGTCCCAGCTCTCATATGAGCTGATAGGCTGGAGTTAGACCTGGCCTGTGGCCAGTCAGTTAATAGCTTTCTTTAAGCCACTTGACCTTTGCAGTTGGGTTAGCAAAGAATGACCCTGGGCCCAGGCCAAACAAAATCCAAGTATGCTCTTCACTGGATTCACCCACAGAGCACAGGCAGGGCTGGGTAGCCTCCAACCAGGGACCCTTCCCAGACTGCCCCCCATTCCTTCCACACAGTTGCTGTGCTCTTGGCTTCCCTGAACTTGCATCTTCCTTCCTCTCCTTTTTCCCCAGCATTTCCTCAAGACTTCTTGGGCCTCCCCGGTGGCACAGCGGTTGAGCACTGGGTTGCGAGGCTGCCTGTAGCAGGTTCGATCCCGTCCTCCAGGCGAGGGTCCCACATGGCACGCAGACCTCTACTGCTGCCCACTGCTCCCCTCAGCAGTGTACTTCATCGGTCTGCCTGTTCTGTTCCCAGCTCTGGCTCTGGTGAATTCTCTCACCCTCCTGCACTTCTGACTGTACCCAGTGCTTGTATAAATAAATAAATAAATCTTTAAAAAAAAAAAGACTTCTCCTGGTGACCTAAATGTTGCTGACCCGGCAAGCTTTCTGGAGCGCTCACTTCTCACTGCACGCGCTGCCCTGGACAAGCCTGTTCCCTGGCCGAGCTCCAGGAAGGACAGCAGAGCTCCAGAGCTCCAGTTCCCTGCAGTCAACAGAGCACCAGCCACTTTGGTCTCTTTGGTCTCCTGCAAAAGTTAACCGGAACAGTCCAGGAAGGCTCCCTTGGGGAGGTGGCATCTTTGTGCTAGTCAATTCCCCAGGCTCTATCTCTAGCTCAGAGCTCCCATGAGTTATAAAGTGTCCATCATGTATGATCTCTACCTGGCTGGGCTACAATGTTCCCAAATGCAACATCATCCTTATTCCTCCCTCATACCCCTGAGCTGGTGGACAGCCTCACCTCTCCTCTGTATCATCCAGGAATCCCTGCCTCTGCTCTGACCCACCCAGCCCATTCTCCACACGGCATCCAGTGATCTTTCTCAGTCATTCCATGGCAATTCGGCATGGCCCTCAGGGTGCACCTTAGACCCAGTAAACTTCACGTGCCCAGTTGGACACTCAAGGCCCTCCCTTGAGGGCACTAGTTTCTAGCTGCCCTTGCATTGCCCTGCATTTGCTCTCTGTAGCAGCAAATGACCTTTCTTCCTGCTGCCTTGAGGACTCTAGGTCCTAGCTACCCTTGTCTCTGAAACCAGAAGCTAAACTCCCAACTTCTCACTATGTCTACTGCTCACCAGCACAGGACTGGCACTGGAGGGTGGGAATTAGGGAGTGCCCATGGCTTGGATGTGCCCCCTCCACAATGTTTGGATCCCTGGAGCACCTCAGGTATGGCCTCAACCCTAGTACTCCCTCCATGGCCTTATCTCCCGACCCCACAGCGAGTACTCACTTTGGCTCCGGGAAGGCCTGGGAGGCCTGGATTTCCATAAGGGCCAGGAGGACCCTGAGTAAGAAAAGAAACAAAGAGATGAGGGAAATTAGAGGTCCTGGCAGGACCCTTCCACCCACCAGCTTAACCTTAGTAGGATGGGCAAGGTGACCTGCTTCCAGGGAGGGCCTCCTTGATGCAGGCGAGCACTGTACTGCATTAGGCACTTTCCAGGCATTTCTCTTTGCCTTATAACCCACAAGCTAATTACTATCGTTATTCCTATTTTGAAGATGAGGAAGCTGGTGCTCACAGAGGTTTACAACTACCTGATGTCACCCAGCTGCTAAGGGCAGAACTGGACCTCAGTCTCAGAAACAGGACTTCAAAGCACAACCCCTCACCTCTGACTTTCCCTGTCTTTCCACATTCCCTAGTCTGGCCCCAGCAGCCCTTCCTTGGCTGGCGTCCTCAGGCTCAAGGCACGAGTGGCTGCTTGCTGGCTTCCTCTGTGTCTGTAGCTACTTCCTCATCACCTTTACGCCACCTGTTCCCACCACCTGGCATGCTTTTCCCACCCACCCCTCCAGCTGAAATCCAACTCCTCCTTCAAGGTCAAGCCACTTCCTCCAGGAACATTCTAGGACCCCTCTGCCTCGAGGAACACTTCCAACTTCTAGAGGAACCAACTCCAGCTGGACTTCCTTCTGTATGTGCTTTTGGGACAGAGAGCACAATAAAGGGAGCACCTGGACTCTTCTGAACCAAGGTGCATCCCTCCCGTCACCACACCACATAGCCAGAGCTCTTCCTCAAATTCCTGTCAGCTCTGAGTCTCCAGGGTCCTTAAGGGATCAGCAGCAGCTGGGAAGACCAGGCCCAGAGAGTCAAAAAGTCTGAGCCCAGGCCACACAGCAGAGCACCGGCCAAGTGAGGAATGGGGCCCAGGCCTGTTGGCACCATGTCCAGGCTTATTCATGGCACTGGATACTCCCAGGTCATATCTGAATCCCCTTCCAACAGCTGTGGCCTGCTACGTCCACTTTCTCTAGCAAGGGCCTTGTGCTGTGGGTTTACAGCCCAGTCAGGAAAACAAGGCTCAAGAATCAAACTTGCTGAGCGTCTTTGTCCAGCAGAAAGAGTCAGGAACAGTGGGGCTGGGCAGAGGCACCTGGAGTGGTCCTGCAGTGGCCTCCACACCAGCCTCCAGAATCATCGCCCTCGTCCTGGCCCCTCTTGACTCATCTGGCTAACTGCGTATGAACTTGCTTCCTTCCTCCCTCTCTGAGGCCAACTTCCCAGCTGCAGCCTGTCACATTCCGACCAAGGCACCTCCCTCTTCCTCGATGCCTGGGCTGGAACCCTCCCCTACTCTGAACACAGGGAGAAGGAGCAGTGTGTGGAGTTCGCTCAGCCTGGGGAATTTATAACAGTGTCACGTGTGACCCTCCCTCTAAAATAATCAGGTCTCCAACCCCTCCCAACATCCCGCCAGTCTCCTGGCACATGGGTGTGCCTGGTAGTGTAACCTAGTCCCAGTTCTGAGCCCCCACCCCCAGCCTCTTTCCCCATCTGTCTTCTGAATGACTGGGACCCAGTGGTCACTAAAGAATCTAGAAGACTTGATATTTAGCCCACACCATGCTCCTGGGGTCTAACCTCAGAGCACAGCCTGAATTGGGCACAGGTTGGATGGGGCGTGTTTGAGGTGCAGCCTCTCATACCCAGCACCCCCAGAACAAGACATGGGCTGCACAAGGTCAAGGTGGCCACTTCTCCCTAGCCATGCCCCCAACTAGCCCAAAGATGGGGGGCTGAGTACCCCACCTGCAGCTAGTGAAGTGGGGGCTTCTTGCTCCCTCACCCCCACCTCCCGGCCCCTCTGCAGCCACTGCCTTACAGAGAATAAAGCACATAGTTGACCGGGAGCCAAGCAGACTGATTCTATAAATGCTGCAGCCCAGGAAGGAGGGTGGGGGGAGAACCCAGGGGTTCCCCAGCTTCCTTCAGCGGACTGGGGAAGTGAGTAGTGGTAGGATGGGACCTGCCCCAAAGCTTAGGGTGTCCTCAGGTAAAGCCCTGCCCTTCCCTGAGCCCAGAGTCACCATCTGTGCAGAGAGGAACTGGGATTGATTAATCTTAGCATTCTATTATCTTTGGAATTTTATGATCTATGGAATTTTTAGTCTAGAAACAGGATGAAGATGCAGGGGTGTGGTGGGGGGCAGAAACACAGAGAGCCTTAGAAGGATGTGAGGAGAGTCATTTGCTCACTCGTGGAATTTCTGAGCTGGGTGGAACCTTGGAAACGCCTTACCATGATCCTGGCTGTTATAGATGGGGAAACAGAAGCCCAGAGAAGGAAAGGGCTTGTTTCAGATCACACAGCTTCTGCGTGGAAACGTTCCTAACCCCCAGCCTAAATCTCTTCAGCAACCATTTGCAAGCATCTGCTGCAGGCAGAGCACTCTGCCAGGCGTTGTACAGGAGAGAGAAATAACCAAGGCCTGCCTCTGACCAGAGGAACTCAGTCACAGAGACAGAAACATGAGCAAAGGAAGGTTACGACCATAGGCTACAGAGTGAGACTGCCCGGGCCCAATCCCAGCTCTGGCATTTACTTTATGTTTGACTTTATCCAAAGTAACTGAACCCTTCTGAGCCTCAGTTTCCTTGCCTGTAAAATGAGGATAATATTGGAATCAATTTCTCAGCATGGCTGGGGAGACAATAAGATCATGTATATGGAATTCAGCAAACGGGGTTTTAGCCATGAGCGAGAACTGTGAGGAAGAGATCTGTGCCTTCCAGAGGGAATGGGTGAATGGCTGCAGGAACCCCTACAATGGGGTAGCATTCGATCTGAGCTATGCATGGGGGAGAGGTTTGGAAAGGAGGTGATGCTGGGTGGAGGGGGCATCCTGAGCCAAGTTGCAGAGGCAGGAAGGCTCAGGGGAAATTCGGGGACATGGGCAGACTCCACAAAGTGCTAGGTCCAAAAGTCTCATCCTGATCCCAGGCTGCAAGGTCTCATGGCCAGCAGTGCCCAGAGCTGGAATCCCAGCTCTGGACCCAGCACCATGGAGCCTCTGAAGCCAGAAGGAAATGCTGCTTCAGAGAGCAGATTCCAGAGCCCAAGGTCCAGGGAGTGCAGGGCCAGGTCTGGAGGGAACTAGGGCTCAAGTAATTGCATAACCAGAACCATCTGTTGTGATCAGAGCTAAAAATATGCCTCAGGCAGTTATCTCTGCCAGGGTCTCGACAGGCACCCAGCGTGGGAAAGGCTGATTCAGCCTGGGCACAGATGCCAGGTGCCATGGGTCCGAGTCCTTTTAGAGCAGGACAGACGACTTCCCTCCAGATGACCCTCAAGTTCTAGCCCTGGATCTGCCATTTCCTATATGCCCCACTTCCTCATCCCTAAAATAAGAAAGCTCATACTGGCCCATGGGGTGCTGGGGTACTGAAAGAGAGGGTATCAACTAAGGCAACATAAGTGACAAGCCAGGCGTAACACTGAGTTATCTCCAAGCTTCCAGCTAGCTCACATCAACCATCGCTACCCTGCCAAGCTATCCTCCAGCCTCTGGTTGAACTTCTCAGCATGGGGAGCACACTCCCCTCCCTGGCATGGCTGGCCCAGATGTGTATGTTGGCATCCCTGCTCCAAGACTGTCCTGCAGAGATGGGAATGTGGATACAAGGATCATGTCCTCTCAGGTCAGCTTTCTTGGACAAATGCTAAAGCCCATCAGCTCAGGGGATGTGCTCTGCAGAAGCTTGACCCCACCCCAGCTGCCAAGCTACCCACCATGGACAACTGAGGCCCAGCACGTGCTCACTGCTGCCCCATGCCATGTCTGTCCACACAGTGGCTCTTAGGGATCCTCAGAACCCTAAGTCCACTTGCCTGAACAAAGTGGAAAATGGATGCTAGAGAAGGGCAGGGAGCAGCCTGAGGACACACAGCAGGGCTGTGACTTCAAGGTCAGTGGATACAGGTCAAAGAGCCAACCAGATCTTCAAAGGATCACCTGTGATCACTTACCCGAGGCCCCCTCGAACCAGGGGGTCCAGGAAGTCCAGGCAGTCCAGGGGGACCCTAAAGAGAGATCAAGAAGACAGCATCAATGCCAGGGGGCAGCAGAGAATGGGTTTGAGCAGTCATTCAACAAACCAGAGATCTGGGCATGGAAACCTCATGGCTGAGATGAGGAGTCCCCTGAGGTCTCTACCTGAAGAACTCACACTCTTTGGAGGTTGTCAGGCCTTTGCAGCTGCCATTTCTTAGTCTTTGAAGTTATCATGTTTCACTACTCACCTAACTTGCTTAGTTAAAGTGTCATTTCCTCCAGGAAGCCTTCCCTATTCCCTCCACTAAGTTGATCCAACTTCCTCTTTCCTTCTACTTTCAAGCCCACTATATTACTTGGGGAATTGTCTGCTTAAAAGCCTGTTTCACTAGACCATGGTCTTCTCAAAGAAACTGAAGGGATATGAGTCATCTCTTTCTCCCCAGGGCTAGCCAAATGTTTGATAATACAGCAAGCAACTCAGAGCTCAGCCAAGTGCTCTGCAGAGCCAGAACAGAGGAGGGACTTCTCCAAGGTCACACCAAGCATCTTTGTGCCAGGGTGAGGCAATGCAGCATAAAGGGTGTAAGCAAAGGCTTTTGGATCAGACAGGCCTGATTTCAAATCCAGTGTGGCCACTTACCAGCCTGTGCCTCTAAATGGGGACAGTAATTTCCTCCTTATAGGATTATCCCAGGATGAAATGAGAGATGATTAGTGTTTAACACTTGTGCTTTCCACAAGTGCGAGGTTTGTGTGATCCTGCACTGAGTGGATCTATGGGGGTCATTTTTCCAACAGCAAGTGCCCACTTCACTTTTTGTTTTTTAGAAACAAATTATTTTTAAACCAATGTGTATATGTTGTTCTTTAGATATAATACTATTGCACATTTAACTTTTATATGTACTTGGAAACAAAAAGGTTTGGGTGACCTCACTTTATTGCTAGGCTCGCTTTATTGCACCAGTGTGGTGCTGAACCCAGTTGGATCACCACTCAAATGACTCCTCCCTTCCAGTGATTTGGTCCAGCCTGGTCCAACCTTCATCACAACTCCCCCAGACCCTACAATACCCCCCTCATCTGGCTCCCAATTCCACCTTCTCCGCTCTCCAGTCCTCCTCTCCACAGCTGCATTTACCTCTCCTAGGCACTCCCCTGCTCAACAGCATTCAATGGCTCCCCTTGTCCCACAAGGGAAAGGCCTAACCCTGCAGCCTGGCATTCAAGAGGCCCCTGCCTGGCCTCATCTCTCTTCCTGTCATTCAGGAAGGGAGGCAGCCAGGCAGCCAGGGCTTACCTTTGCTCAAATCTGGGTTTTGCCACTTACTAGTGGGAGGCTTTGTTCAAGTCCCTCAGCCGAGTCTCCAGCACTCCCTTTACAAAGGGATGCCCCCAAGGACTAAAGAAGGAGGAACTAAGTTCCTGATGTGAAGAACTAAACACGGAGCCTTCGAGGGAAGCCAGGCTTTCGAGGATGTGTGAAGCCTGGGGAATTCATTTGTTTCAAATAACCATCAATGAGATTCCAGGTTTCCTGCCCAGAGTTAAAATCGGTGTTGAAAACCCAGTACGGTCTGGCTGGTAATTAATCCAGATCTCACGCTGGGCAGCCTCCGCTCATAGTTCTGGCCTGTGAACACCACGTGCTTGCTGGTCCATGAATAAAAATTAGCAGAGAGATCCAGACAGGCAGATACAGGTACCAAGGTCCCAGGGTCAGTGCAAAGTATGAGGAGTAAGGAGTGGAGGGAGGGGGCCTGCTGTGTGGCCAAAGGCAAGTGAGGCCATACCTCTGAGCCTCCAGGTACCTCTGGCAGTCTTTTCTACTCAGAAGTCTGCAGGTCTAGGATTCGGGGGCAGCCTCCTCCTCAGGGAGCAGTAGAGGCCAGTGTAATGCTGGTGGCCTGGCCATGCCCACTACTAGCTGTGTGGCTTTGGGCAAGCTATTTCCAGTCTCCAAGCTTTCATCTTTCACTGTGAATTGAGGGTAAAGCATCTAACTGACAGGTAAAAAGTCCGAAGTCTGGAGCCTACCACACAGTTAATGCCCCAAAGGTAGCTATTTCTGTTAAGCAAACCACCAGAACCTCCCCAACTCAAAATGGTAAGCCACCCTCTCCAGATGGCAGATTCTCTTTAGAAGGCCCTCCTTAACCTGATTCTTCCAGGGGATCCTGAAATAAAGGGAAATTCAGGGGGCTAAGGCTAAACAGATAACTTTATCATGACCAAGCTCTTTTAACAGATGCGAAATCAGAGAGGTCAAGCGACTTGGCCAAGACCACACAGCTAACAGGCAGAGTCTGAACCAATCAAGGATAATTTGACTTGTTCTCCTATCCTGGGCAGCTTCCGCACCCACCACCTTGGGCAGGTGAGTTCTGACTAGGTGCACAACCTCGGGAAGTCCCTTGTCTACTGAGGGTGGTGCTGATTTCCTCCTCTAGGTCATCCAAGGGGAGAGGAAAGGTGAGATCATGCATCTCACAGAGAAGAGGGCCAACACCCATAGGAGAAAAGGGCTTTTGAGGGCTCCAAGAAGGGACACCGTCTGCAGGGAGCATTTCCCTCAGGGATGCTGGCAGGGCCATGGTATGGAGGCTGGGACACTCCCTCTTGGCATTTCTTTTACCCTAGAAATGGGGGCATCCAGGCTGCAGTGTGACCTCATCCACAACATCTGCAGAGCAGACTCCATGCCAGCTGGGACCCACGACCCAGCTTGGAGATGGCGGCTCACAGCCCAACTCCAGACACGGCAGCCAGCCCTCCACTCTCCCAACCTGGCCCAGACCGCCAGCTGCCCCACTGCAGTCACAAGCCTGACCCTCCCCTACTCAGAGCTCACTTTGTTAGCAGGCACCCCCTACCCCCTCTTCCCCTATCCGAGACCCTGCCTGTTCTCCATGCAGTGGAAAAATGCTGCCATTTTTTTCCAAGGCCCACAGCCTGAGAGGGCGACTCCGGGATGATTCACGAGCTTGGGGTGGGATTTTCCACTTCACGCTGCAAACAACAGGGCCTCTGAGAGGACCCAGAGCCGAGGGGGGCGTGGGCAGAGGTGGGGGCTGCTGGCCTGCCTGGGGCAGGCGGGCGAGGCCTGGGCTTGGGGCTCATGCAAACGGAACCATGGAAACAACCAAGCAGCCCCCGCTCTGGGCTTTCCCCAAGGGTCCTGGCCTCCGACATCCAGACCTAGGGGAACCCCATTCACGGAACAAGTCCACCCTTGTGTCCAGCTGCAAGGGCCTGCCTGCCAAGCCTGGTGGAAAGAAATAAGTCCCGGCTGGCATGGCCCCCAGCAGCAGCAAGGAGAGGTTTCACAGGCCTGGGAGACCCAAGTCCTGTCCTGCCCCGTGACCCTGAGCCATGACCTTTCAGTGTCTGGCCTTCTGCTCAGTGCCTGTAGCCTGATGGGGGAGGCAGGGGCTCTAAAAGGCCCTCCCACCTCTAACCATTGAGCTGATGATTATTTCTAAGAACAGTCCAAAGGGTGCTGGCCATTCCCAGCCTCTGTGGTAGCAAAGGACCTTCTGAGACAGAACTTATCAGTGAAGACTTGAGCAAGTCACTTCATCCCCTTATGCCTCCAGGCCTCAGTTTATCTAGCTGTTTAATGGGCATGTAAAACCCATCTTCTGAGATAACATGTGTGTGCATGGGTGACTTTCTGTGCACAGATCCATTTGCTCCTCAGATCCATTTGGGGCCCTGGGAAGCTGACCTCTATGAGCTATACCCCCAGGCGCCTTGCTCTCTGCTTCTTGGGGCTGGGCTTGGCCAGAGGAAATGATCCAGCAAGGTACGCAGAGCAGAAGGGGAGAGTAGGTGGTTATTTCACACCCTGAGTCCTCTCTGCTGTGTTTGTTGTTCTTTGGCCCCAGTCCCTGTGGAAATCCCTGTTCACTGTTGAATTCTCAAATGATTCTGGCAACATCTTTCCCTCCCCTACAGGTCGACCTTGTGTGCTTCACCAGCCTCCGTTGGTATCCAGGATGCTGCCCAGCTCTCTGTAAATAGCCCCATGCTTAAACTCTCCTCAGTTACCCTGTTCCTGCCTGAAGCCACTGGATACAGCATGCAAACTGCTTTGCTGTCGCACAGACACCGGCACACAACTCACTAAAGGAGAGCAGAATACACTGCAATTCATTCCAGTGTGCTGAGGGATAGGGGTATAAGGAGTGAATTTCTCAAAATCTGGTCCCAATTTCTAACTACCAGTGGTATGAAGACCCTGGAGACACTAAGAGATACCCATCCAGCTATGCCCTGGGATGGTGCTGCTAGGGAAAAATGAGCCAGTGAAAAAAGTCAAGGAATGTTGAGTGAAGACATAAGTGCAGAGGGATGAGGGACAATGGATGTCCTGCGTTGAAGCCCCTCCTCCCTACACTCATCAGGAGTCGTTCATCCGTTTAGTTTCCTGGGCTAGACAGACCCCAGGTTAGTTCACTTGCTTCCCTGAGAAAAGCTATTTTCATAGTAAAGCTTGCCAAGCAAATACCAGGCTGTGTCCAGCCCCTTCTAGTTCTCTTAATACAATACTCCCAGTCAACCATCAATCACAACAATCTACTGGGACCCAGGTTCTAGTGTTGGGTGCTTCGTGTTTTTCATCTCACATAAAAACCTGGAAAGTAGGTGGTACCATCTTCCCATTTTGCAGAGGCAGAAACTGAGGTTCAGAGAGGCTAAGTGACTGGCCAAAGATCACACAGCACGTGGCACCAGAAAGGCATTTGATCAACATTTGTTGAAAGAATAAAAGGATGGCTGGATAAGGGAATAGTTCAAATCCAGGTCATTGCAAATCTAATCTGTGTGCAAAAGCACACTCCACGTGGCCTCCTGACCCCATCAGCCGCAGAGATCTGTATAACCTCAAGGAGCCCGGCCTGGGAGTCAGGACAACCAACCTTCTGTAAGAATCAAATTCCTTCATTCATTTCATAGATAGTCATGGAGCGTCTGCTGTGGGCCAGGACCTCAGCCGATCTCCCCGAGGTGACGCTTGCAAAAATTGCAAGCATGTGCAAATGCCAGCGGCCTGATATTGAATAAATAAGGCCTTCACTCGCCTCCTCCTGGGTGTGGGGCTTCTGTGCAGCTTCTGTGCAGCCTCTGTGAACCACAGGATCCCCGCCCCAACTCACCCAGGGCCAAACTCAACTTTTCCATGCTCCTTCCCCGCCCCCGCTCCTGGGGCTCCCACAGAGCTCCCTTGCTTGGTGGCTACAACTCCTGGCAGGCCTGGGCCCAGAACTCAGTGTCAACCTCTGCCAGTCTGCCTCATGCCCCTGGAGACCCAGGTGGAACAGGTCCTGCACATCCACTGCACCCCTCTCAGGCTCTGCAAGCTCCCACAGTCACTTTTATGGATGGAGTTCTTCCCAGTGAGGAGACATAGCCCCAGGGAGAGAAGTTCCCCAGAGTCACTCAACCAAACCAATCTCAAAGGTGGCCCTGGAGATCACCCAAATTGCTTCCCAAGCAGAGGTGGAGTATTGTCTTTCATTCTGCAGAAACTTAAGGGACAGTCAGCGTCACAGAGCTGGTAAGGGGTGGAGGCAGGATTTGAAGCCAGGACTAGGGACAGTTAAGCCCTTCACCCCCTGTACCATAACTTCATCCCTGAGGGGCTCAAATTCTGCATAGATATGAGGGCTCGGGGCAGATAAGAGAGGACAGAAGGAACAAAAGTCTGTCACTTAAACATGCCACTAGATTATATTATTTCTGGTAGCTGGTGAAATGTAAATGGCTTGCTATCTACCACACAGCTGAGTGGACAAAGCTTCCAGTGGCTTCTTGATTGCTACTGGAGAGAGGTTAGTTTCCAAGATGAGGAGGGGGGTCAGGGAGAGTGGGATTAGGGGACAGTGTGAGGCATGAGGCAGGAGGCTACCCAGAAGATTGACAAAGCCCACCCCCTCTTGTCTCATCCAAGAGAAGCAGAGTCATGGATCCTGCAAGGACGTGCTGGGTGCCCTTGGCCAAGACATTTGTCTCTCCAACACCCACCCCTTCATCTGTACAGTAGGAGTTGGCACACACATCCTACCCCCCTGAACCAGCTCCTGTGAGGCCCTAGAAGGAGCTGCACATGTGGCAGTAGCTCCTAAACTTGATGGGTATAGAAACAGAAGATTCTTTGCCTGTGAGCTCTTCCTCTGAGGTCAATGACAGGGCCTGACACATCTCTGAAGCCCCCAGAATCCTGAGTCATAGAGTCTCAGAATGGACACTCATGGGGGTGGGATGGAATGTGCTGGTCAGCATCTGGAGCTAGAGCATAAACTTCAGCTCTGCCTCCTATGTGTTGTGTGGCCTCAGGCAAGTCTTGGCCCTCTCTGGGCACAGTCTCCATGCCCCTCCCCTGAGCAATGATAAGGATTGAGCTGAATGATTCCTAAGTGTCTGTCCACTAAACAGGTCGACTCCAGTGCCTTCTCTGATCCTGGGAACAAGAGAGGAACAAGTTCGAGGAGGAGATCTGACAGGAGGCCTCACCCCCTGCTGAAACACATCACCAAACCCAGGGGCAAAGTCTGTGGCTCAGACATACAACAGGCCCCAAGGCAGATTCTACACCCCTCAAACCCACTGCTGCTCCAGTCCTGCTGGCCTGGATCCAGCCATTCTCCCTCCACACCACACAGCCTCGGGATGCAGGGCTGGCCTCCTCTTTGAGATGTGCCAGGAGGTCTGGGTAGAGACCCTGAATCTTATCAACCTGTCAGAGGGGGGGCAATTCACCCGCTTTTGACCTCACAGCCAGTGAATCCAGCACCCTCACAGTTTGGGAAGCCGAGCTGATGGGGCCTAAGGCACCAGGTGCCTGGGAAGACTTCCTTCTCCTTTCCCAACTCAGCTCCCAACTCTGCCCTGCCAATTTCAGAACATGGACTTGAGCAGAACGTTGACATAATTGCAAAGCAATGCATACAATTTCCATAAGTTCCACAATATGGTAATAATAAAAACGGGCCCGTGGTCCCCTTGGAGACAGGCTGAATAAATATTATTCCTAATGATTATTAAAACTCATTAAATGTGTTTGTAAGGCCCAGAATTCCCACCGTCTGCCACTGTCTCCACATGGTAGGGAGCCTAACCTCAAACATGGAGCCCAGAGGGAGACCCAGTCCTGGGAAGGAGGAAACCACACGTTGGTCATCTCCAAGGCTGGACACCAGCGCAGAGGCCCAGGCTTTCTGGAAACTCCATCGAATCATTCCCCACCCGGAGGAACTGGCTTCCAGCCTCAGAAAGGTCGTTGCCCCTGGAGACATTCCAAGCAAGCTGGAAGCAACGACCCTGAGAACATGTCCTGCACAGAGAATGTTCTTTCTCCTTTCCTTGACTGCTTGGGTCCGGCTTGACCCTCCTCACCCCAAACCCTTTTACAGGGGGCCACAAATGAAATGTCTACAGGAGCCAAACAGGCAGCATAAATGGGGGGAAAGACAGGGTTGGAATACCCAAGTGGAAGCCGTGGGGCCAGAGCAGTCAGAAACAGGCTTGTCTCATCGGCAGGGCCAGCCTTGACCCAGCTGCAGCCAGGGGGCCATCACGTCTCTCCACCTTCCAAGAAGTTGGTCGCCAAGTTTCTTTATAAGAAATCTTTCACATTTTTAAAATGTTAGCAACTTATTAAATATTTTTAAACAATGCTGAGTGTGCCAAACAAAACACATCCAGGACTACCCGTGTGCGACCTTTGTCCAAAACTTCCAGACAAGCTGGTGGGCCAGAGGAGCTCTGCTCAGAAGAGCTGGCCTTTGAGGCAACCTGACCTGGGCCCAGTAAAGCAGAGGTTTCCCTTAAGCCACTTGGCTGTGGGCTGGCAATGACTGACCCAGGGTCTGGGTCAACCAGAGTGCTCCTCACCCGGGGTGGCCACCAGACCCAGGGACCCACAGATCTGAAGCAGGATGTGCAATAAAGACACAGCAGAAATGGAGGAGGGACCTGGGTTCCAGTCCTGCCCAAAGTTGCTTGTTTCCTCTGCCCTTACCCTGGGCAACCACCTGACTAAATTGTCCCTATCACCCACTCAGCGACATGCACACCTCCCCAACACCCTCTAGTCTTACCGGCAAGCCACAGTCTCCCTTGGGCCCTGGAGGTCCCATCAGCAGAGGGAAAGGCGTGGGCCCCGCCAGGTGGAAGAACGGATAGCCACTGCTTGTGGGCCGGGGGCTGGAGGACAGGAAGCGTGCTGGGGCCAAGACTGGGGCCGAGGTGGTCTGCTGGCGGAGCTGGGGCTGTCTGGGGCTGGGTCCAGTTGTCAGATGGTTCGGTGGGACATCTCTGGCTGCCTTCCCAGGTCTGAGAGGTATAGGCTTCCGGGGGTTGCTCTTGGGTCGGTCTTTCTTTGCAGCTTCTGATCCAATGGGTTTCTTGCTTCCAGTGGGGGCTGAACCCGGAGCAAGGGTCGAAGGCTCTGAGGTTGGAGACATCACTGTGGCTGGTGGCCTAATGGTCCTGGTGGAGGCAGGACGGGGGGCAAGTGATGGGGGCAAAGCAGCAGGTTGGGGAGGTCTGTGTGCGCTGGCACGGGCAGGGGCCGGCTCACTCGTCTTAGCCACAGGCTGGACCGCTGTGGGAAAGGGCTTCTTAGAGGAGCCGGAGGCTGGAGGTAGGGACTGGGAGCTGGGTGGGAGAGGTTTGGGTGTTACAGAGTTCCTCTGGATGGGCTTCACTGTGGCACGGGAGGCTTTGGCAGGAACTAGGTGGGAAGGGGATGGCACTGGCTTCTTGATGAGTGGGGCTGACTTGGTGAAGGGAGGTGAAGCTGCCTTTTGGGTAGGACGGGGGCTTTTGGCAGGCACAATTGAAGGAGAAGGGGCTGAAGACTTGGGTGGGTGACTCTTGGGGATTTTGGTAGCTGTGCTTTTCTGAAGTGACAGGACAGGTCTGGTGGAGCTGGCAGGAGAGGTTGGGGGTACAGGAGGAAGCACTTTCTTGGCTGACAGTTTGCTGGGGGGTGGTAGGGTCCGGGCTGGACCTCCCATTGTGACCCGCTGGTGAGGGTCTAGGGTTCGAGTCCTCAGAGGCTTGGTGGGTGTAGCAGTCACTACAGTCACCCTGGGTCTCTGGCCTGGTGGCCGTGACCCCAGGGCTGCAGTCAGATTCTCCAGGCCAAGCAGGGCAAAGGGGGGGCCAGTGTCTTGGGGGAGGAGGGGTCCTAGCTGGGACCGGTATGTGTCAGCCTGTCCACACTGCTTTCTCAGTTGGGTACAGTAATTGTGAGCGACCTGCGCCACAGGGTAGATGCTGAACTGGCACAGGGCACCTTCAAACTGGACTGCATGTGGGCTCATCTTCCCAAAGAGGAAGGAGCCCTGGGGGTCAAGTGCTGGGTCCCTGTGGAAAGGCAGTGGGAGGGACACCCGGTGCTGCCCGCAGGCTGTCACCAAGGTAACGGTGCGGCCTTGGAGCTCGAGGGCCAGGTGGTGCCAGCGCCCGTCGTGCACGTCGAGGTCAAAGGCCACAGAGTACCGGGGCCCCAGGTGGACAACCGTCTTGCCAGGGAGGAACTGCAGGCCCAGCTGCAGCTTGTGCTTCCGGTTGCGGGCGGCAAACAGGAAGGCATGGTTCACCCGGTGGGAGCAGAGGCTCAGCACCAGTGCCAGGTCTGTGCCCAGGGAGGCAGGAATGACAGTGGCCGTGGGGGCCTTGAGTCGAGCCCGCTGCGTAAAGATGAAGCCTGAATGGAACGGAATGACTCCCGGGGGTGTGGGGTTCCGGCCGCTCGCTGCCTTCGTCCAGCTGAGGCCCAGCCGCTGGAGGACATCCACATCTGGAAAAGGGGGACAGAGGGGGCATGGTCAGGACCTGCCCTTCAATGCAAAGATGGTGAGGACCACCCACCGTAACCAAACATAACATTGTCCCAGGGTGTGCCTGAGCGTGCCGAGGAGCCAGCCCTTTGTGAGGCCGCATGACGTTGCATGTAGCGGTCAATAACACAGATGGGAACCAAACTATTGGCTGTGATTTTGGTGCCCCAATTTCTCATCTATTAAGTGGGATTATATGGTACCAACCTCAGAAGGATGTTGTGAGGATTAAATAAGCTAACACACTTGAAAAAAGGGCCTGGCACAAAATAAGCACATTTAAATGATGACTACTAATACTTAAAACAATGACAGCCACCAAAGGTCAACGTTAAGACCACTAGAGGCTCCCAACTTGACTAGTTTCCCCTTCTTTCTTCCAGGAAGCCGTCCTATGAGGGGGTAGGGTGACATGACCTGGAGCTTGCTAAGGATGTCCAGGGGGCCTGACAGATTTCACCCCTTGAGAAACCCCTACTCCCCTCCCCACTGCACCCCTGAAGTCTGGGAGAGTGGCACTGAAAAGAGAGTGAATGTCCTATGTCTCCCCTCCTCCCTATGTGACTTGGGAGGGAGCACGGGAAGTTATCAAAGCAACTCGCAATCTCTGTCCTCTGGCGAGGTGTTTGCACATCTGACCTGGTCTAACCAGGTCACATCCACCCAGTAATTACATCAGCAGGGCTTGCCGGAGCAAAAGGAGGGCTTCCAGGGTGTTTATGGAGAGACTTCCGGATCTGGCCTCTTGCTAGGTCAATTGCTGGACTGCCTGTGTCTGTGGAAGCCAGCTCTGAAGCTCTGTCTCAGCAGAGAGGAAAGGAGAGGCTGCCTCTGGGATTGGGTCAGGTCAGGTTCTCAGTTCCCTGCCTCAGAGCTCAGGAACCTCGCCCCCACCACAGAGGGTTTCCACTTCATCACGGGGGCTGGGGAGAGGTGCCTGGGACTGAATGTTAGCACTTAGCACTTAGTTGGTACTCCGTGGACAGCTGTGAGGCAGATGGACAGATGGATGGACATATAGACACACTGTAAAAACTGGAAGCTTGGCAACAAGGCATAACATTTCCAGAACAGGCTCTGAAGTCAGACGGCAAAGCTCCAGAGCTTGACTCCCAGCCTTAGTTCCCTCTGCAATAAAATGGGGCCACAAGAGTGCCTCCGCCATCACAGGGTGGTTGGGAGTATGAAATGGCACCCCCTCACCATCCTGCTTACGCGCTGTACTGAGTAACTCTGGGCAAGTCTCTTCCTGATCCCTGGGCCTCAAGTTTCCCTGCCAGTAAGACACAGGGAAACAGTCCTGGAGATAGCCACATGGTGCCATAGAGAATTCTTAGAAAATTAAGAATTCTCTAGCTCCAGGTTCTTACTTCAGGTTGATTTGGACTGATGATGCTTACTCCTCCCAAGCCCCTCCTTTCTGCCAACTCCCTCTGTCCCTGGATCAAAAGCTAAAATAAAGCACCACTTAAGGATGCTCTTAGTAGAAGCACATTGTGTATGCTTTAAACACTTAAACCCTCTTATTCCAAAATACTATTCACTATAAACAATTTAAATAAAGGAGGAGGCACATAATGGAGATGTAGGGGCCAGAAGCTGCCCCCCTCAGCTTGTCCTACCTGGGCAGCCCCCAGGAGGCCCCCAGAACTGCACGAAGCTCTCCCTACAGAATGCAGTATACAGGCCAAGCAACTGACAACTGGTCAGGCCAGGCAGCATGGCTGATTCTATGGACCCCATGGATGTCAACATAATCCATATTAAAATGAACATTTTTATGCTCGAGCACAAAAAAAAACAAGCATTTATTGAGCACTGATGGTATGCTGAGTGCTTTACAGGCATTATTGCACTTGATTCACTCTTTCATCTAGGGAGCAGGTATTCTTTATAGATGAAGGTCAGAAAAGTTACTCTAATAACTTGCTCAAAGTCATGCAGTTTATAATGTAGGGGTTTGAACCCAGGCCACCTGGCTCCAGGGCCCTTGTTCTAAAAGAACTGTACTGCACTGGACCTCGTTGGACTGGCTGGAAGGCAGGGTGGAGACATAGCCAGAACCCCGCAGCAGGTGAGGAGGTAGGGGACAGGGGAATGAGGGTAGCCCAGTACCAAGAGGGAAGGGCCCAGCCAACTGGCCACAGGAAGATCCCTTCATTACATAAACCTGGCTGCATACAGCTCCAGCCTCTCCCCACCCCACCCCACCCCCACCCCCCCAGTGCCTGACTCAGGACTCTGGACAGCTGTTCACCTACTTTTGTGGGGGAAACAGCAAGCTTGGAAAATATGACAATTGCACAAAATGTTGCCGGGCAGCAGGACTCTCTTCCGGGCACAGCCCTCCCCTCCCAGGGGCCCAATCCCTGCCCAGTGGCCAGGTCAAGCCACAGGGTTCTAGGAGTGCCAGCTGCCAGCCCCGCACACGCACCGACAGGGGTGGGGGGGGGAAGGGCTGCTATTTCCAGAGGCATCATGGCTGCTTGACAAACAGATGTGGGAGAGGTTTCAGTTTCCACAGGCAGCTGTGCAGCCAGCCCACCGCCTCCCTGGCCCCCTGGACAGCTCCTCAGGGAGGGCAGGGGAAAGCCGGGTCTCTCACGGGAAGAGGAGAGTGGATCACAGGTTTTGACCATGGTCACTATGGCCTCAAGACTCCTCTCAGCAGCTCTTGGGATAACCATGGGACATAGAGGAAAACCAAGGACTTAGGAACCCTGATGACTTACCCAAATTCTACCCTAACAGGATCACAAGGATCACCTTTTCACATTTCTACATTAAGCCCTTCCTAGCCCTTTCAAAACTTCCAGCTGATTCCTTGAAGCCCAGAAGGAATTTGCCCGTGATCAGTTCCATTCTACTGATGAGAAAACTGAGGCATTGAATTCCAATTAGGGCCATGGATATCTCCTATCCTCAAGTTCTCAGGTCCTTGCTGTCCTCCCTTGTCTCCCCCTGACAAAGAGAAGAAAGGGTTAGAGGATTACCTTCAGGAGCTCCTTGGGTGGAGGCCAGGTGACAGGCAAACGAGACCAAGATCCAGGTGAAGAGAAACCCCCTAGAGACCAGGAGACACAAGCAGATGCCGCATCAGCTTCCAGCCCCAGGGCCCAGATCCGACTGGGACAGTTGGGAAACGATCACCCAGGCCCAGTCCCACTCAGCCTCATCCTCAGGAGGCGGCAGGCAGGCTTTGGGACCCCATTTCTGCAGCCCCCGTTCCCAGGTCTTCAGGCGCAGCCTCACCCACACACACAACACAAACACTACCTCACTTCTCACAGATCCATAAAGCAGGGTCACACGGCAGGAAAGAGTGGGCAGGAAGCCCTGCCCTGGGCATTAGAGACCCAGTTTCTAGCTTCAAATGTGCTGCTAACTTACTGGACAGTAGTCCCTACCCCTCTCTGGACCTTAATCTCCCCATGTGTACTATGGCCTCATGATCTTGGAGCCCAATGAGCAGCAGAGCCAGGGCTGAAAGGTCAGCAGGAAGACCAGACTGGTCAGCTTGGATGACTGACATCCTCAAAGAGCAGGAGAAAGGACTCTCCTTACACTCAGGGCAGAGAGGGGGAACCCCTTAACCAGAACTGGTGCTGCATGCAGGAAGTTACCTACCTAGCTTAATGCTGATGGAAAATGGGAGAAAAAAGATATAGTGGGGAGTTAAGCAGAACCAGGTGCAAACTTGGCCCTACTGCCACCAGCTGTGTGACCTTGGATGAGTCACTTGGCCTCCCTGAGCCTGTCTCCTCCTCTGCAGCATGACTGACACTCCCTATCTTCCAGGGCAGGCGTGAGAATTAAATGAGCTCATACACGTCAAGGGCTCAGCCTGGAGCCAGTCACAAAAGTGCTCCTTAGATGGTCCCGGAACTCTGGAGTCTGGAAGGGTTAACAGCCTGCTCAGTGGCTCCTGCCAAGATGGGCAAAGGCAGTGATCTGATTTCACCTTCCTGTGGGAGCAGCCACTGGGACACACGAGCCACCCAGGGCATCTATTCCGCAAGCAGGCAAAGGGGAGGGAGGCACGTGGCCAGGGACAGTGGGCTGGGTTGTGGGCAGAGAGAGCCCAGACAGACAGGTGGTGAAGCCTAAGGCTGGGACATGCAGGCCCAGGATCCATTTCCAGGAGGGAAGCTCTGGTAGTGTGCTTTGGGGAAGCATGTAATCCAGGAAACCTGTCTACCGGTGTGTTGTCTGGAGCCCTGGGTCCTTCCTAGTCCCATGGGTGGCCTGGAAAACAAGCTCACACCCTGTGATTTAATAACAAGTATTTCCATTTAATTGCAATAAGGTGGATAATAATCCTGACCTGGGCAATGTGAAAGACAATGGAGGTTACCAACCTACAGTCATACGCCCTTTTTGCTTGTTCAGGGAGGCACAGACTTCAGGGGATACTGGATGAATCTGAGTAAGTTGAAGCCAATCCTGGGAATCGCGTTTGCCATGCCAGTGAAAGGTTTAGGCCTGCATGTCACCCAAATGTGGCCAAGGAGACATGAAGGATGCCTGTAGGGCTCCTGGGAAAGAGACAGATTTTCTCCCAGTGTTTGTGAGTTGGTGAGTGAGGATGCGCTGCTGCAGCCATTCTGTACACTCCAGGAAATGGCACCATAAGCACAAGAGGAAAGTAGAATAGAACAAGAGTGGGGTTGAGATGCTGCATTAACCAGCTCATTACTGCTTTCCCTTTGGCCTTCTTGACAAGGGAGCACATAATTTAACTTACTGTTTAAGCCATATTGGGTAAGTCTTTGAGTTACTGGCAGCATAAAGCAAACTAGTTGAAACAGCACGCACATACTAATAGTGGCCCCTGGAAGGTTTCTCGAGCCTCAGGGCCTTTGCACATGCTGCTCCTATTATATAGACACTACTCTTTTGCCTAGTCAGTTGCCATGCAAGTGTTAGATTCCAGCTTGGGGTGGGGGGGTCACCTCCTGGTATGACAGGACTCTGGACTTTAAAGTGTCCAGAGGTGCTAGCAGGTCCAGGAGTGCTCCTGCTTAGTCCTCAGCCTCTCTTCACCTTCTCCAATTTGCTGCCACCCTTGGAGGATGCCTTTTGCATGGGGGCATTCCTCCCTGCCTCCATGGGTCTCACCTTCAACTCAATCACCACCAATGACTAAAGTCAGCATGCTGAGCGGTGGCCTGACCCTTCTTGCATGATCTGCCAGCTTGAAGTGAATGGCAGCCTTATCCACCCTGAAAAGAAAGACTAGGCAGCTTACACTGGACAAAAACCAAAATTCAGAGAGGGCAGGTCCTTGCTCATGGTCAAACTCTGGGGTCCCAATTCTTCAGCACTATGCCCTACATCCACCAGGAAACTGCGGCCAGGTATATAGGGGAAGCGTTGTTTCCCATGCCCCAGTCTTAGCATTTCCAAAGCACAACTGCTCATCAAAGGCTCTGAGAAGTCCTACAATGACGAAATTAACCACACTTGCTATAGGTCAGCAGTCCCAGAGCTCAGTGGACCAGGGAACTGCTTCCATTGAAGATGCCTCCTCAGGAGGCACAGTCCTGCATTTCCCAGTTCCTGCAACCTCACTAGTTTCTCTTCCAATTCCTTCCATTCTCTCCTTCCAGTCCCTTCCAGAGAGAGAGGAACTAGCCCTCTCCCCTTCAGCCTCACTGCCTGATATCACATCCACCCTTCTTTGGACGTTTCCAAGCTGATACAGGGAGGCCAAGTGGAGAAAGAAAGTGCAAGAACCATGCATGTCCTTCTTGGTCAAGTTTTCCTGCTGTGGTTACGGCAAGAAGACTACTCTGTAGAGAACAGGAGGGTACGTTGGGGGAAACGTTTTCAGTCCCTAAAAGTTTAGAGAAAAGACTCATGGGGAGATAGGATCAGAATCTTCTCTCCAATTAAGCTTCCTAACACTTGGTTTCCAACTTGAGAACTTCAATTCCGAAGGCCCTTTTCTCCATTCTTTCACCTCAACAAATGCATGTGACCCTCTCACACCTGAATTCTGTGCACACTTGATCCATTAAACAGCGAAAACACAGCATGGGACTACTGCATGCAATAAGGTCCTTTCAGATCACTTAGAGGCCAGCTTCTAGACCTGTCTCCTATTTAGAGACAGGCAACTGAGGTCCAGAGAGGGGAAGTGACTCACCCAAATCCACATGTGTCAGTGACCCATACGCTGACTCTACTACTTGACAGAGAGTCTTTTCTACTTGACTTCTCCCAGGGAGAAGGAATTGGAGATTTACAGGGACTTCCTACTTGCCAGAGACCAAGTCTCATCCTTCACCAACAGGAACAGAGACGGAGCCCGGGGAGCCAAGAAGCCATCTAAGTAAGCTTCAGCCCTGGAAAGTTGGCTCCCGGAGGGAGGCCCTGCCGATTCTTTTGCTCCTGTTCCAATCCTGTTTAGGCTACTGCTAATAACGTCCTGTGCCTGTGCTGGCTCAGAGCTTTATTCTTCCAGACTTCTGTTTTCACTGCTGACTGTGGGCCTTGGCTCCTTGGCTTGGGGAAGCCGGGGCTCCAGAATGTCGGGAAGACCAAAGCACAGAGGCCAAAGAGGGCAGGAGGCGGCTGAAAGGGGAGTCATGCATCAAGGAACCTGGCCGTGGAGAGGTGGCCTGGTCCCACAACCTGGCCACACAGCCCTCCAAGAAAGGAACCCAGGTGTTCTTTGCCCTGCAAAAGGAGTGTGGTCCCTCCTAAACTTGCTCATTTGCAAGGGTTTTCCTCCCTCCTGGTGACCTTGGAAGACTGGGAGACCCAAACCAGCTTCACATTCCACTGAAGCTCAGAGCTGAGACCAGGGCACTGAAACACACAAGGGAAGCAGCCCTTTTGACTCCGGGCTGGGCTGTGCTCCCACGGGGGAAGCTGGTCAGGAAGCTGGCCAGAGAAACACGTAACAGCAAAGAGGGATGGACCTGCCCCACCTGCCTCCACAGAATGGCTGAGCTACGTGGGCCCTGACACCACACCCGGCTCCCTCCTTCATACCTTGCACCTCCCCTTGGGACACAGATGGTCATCCATCTAGACAGGATGCAGCCCAGACCTTTCCAGATGACTCCCACACCCATTCAAAGTGAAGAATAATACAAAGGACAGCTGCCAGTTACTGAGCACTACGTGCCAGGCACTGCTTTAAGCCCTTCATAAGCACAAACTCGTGAATCCTCATAAAACCTTGATAGCTGGGAGTTCGGGTGCCCATTTTGTAGATGAGAAAAATGAGAAGCAGAGGCATGTGGCTGGCCTGAGGTGGCAGGATACTGAGGATTCACACTGGCTTATTACATGCTCTCTGCCCCACCACCCCGATGTGAGGCTGTGCTCCGCTGCAGCCCTCAGACACCCACCAGTGGATGTGGCAATGCCAGTGCCAAGCCAGCCTGTGGTGTATCAAAAGGCCCTGGCCACAGAGATGGGAGATGTGGACAGTACCAAATGAGTGTGCTCAGAGAGGGACAGTGGCAGGCAGGCCCCCTCCAGTTCACCAGGGGAACTGATGGCTGTTGAACTGAGACTTGAGGGACATCTGGGCATGTGGAAGTACTTGGTGGGGTGGAGGGGAGCGAGTACAAGGAGAAAAGGAAAGGACAGCAGGGGCTGGGGATGTGCTCCATGTACAGTGTCATGCAGCCGGGTCTGGGGAGCCGTGTGGTGGAGGAAAGCTGCTGGAAGGCAGGCCAGGGCCAAAGGGCACAGGATCTGTGCATTGCAGTGGCGAGGGAGGCCATGAGAGAGGAGAAAGCAGAGGCTGGGCCTCAAAGCAGCATAACTGCCCACTCGCCCAAAGCTTGGGCCCCATTATGGGGTGCTTGCCTGGCACCACTTTCTACGGAACCACTGGCATCTGCCCTGGTCCAGGGTCCTCTGGAGAAAATGAGTCAGCAGTGTGCTTACTGGTGCCCTGTGTGGCTGTGTGTTGCAGTAGTGGTGGTAGGGGGGGTCGCGGGGGGAAATCAGCCAGCCAGTTTTTTCCAAGGCATGGGAAAGAAAAGGGGGCGGGCCATCATCCCCCAGAGTCCAGTTCCAAGGGGGCAGGGCAGGGTGGGGTAGGGAGGAGCTACAACCCCAAGACCAGCCTCTTGGGAGTGTCCTAGCAGGAGGGGGCAGGCTAGAAAGGGAGCAAGTTCTGTGCTCTCTGGGCAATGAGCAGGAGCCACAGTACACAGTTCCTGGGCTGCTCCCAAGCTGGCTGACCCCCGCATCCACCCCCTCCCCACACACACACACACTCAGTTACCCGCTCTTGCAGAGCTCATTCGTTTACAACGCCTACTGGGAGGCTACTGGGGAATCAGCGCCTCTGGATCCTCACTCACGCTCACGCAGCCCTCCTTGGAGAGTGTCTGCCCCTCTCCGGCCTCCTTCTCTGCAAGAGGGGTTGGGCTTGGTGAGCTCCCAGGGTCCTTTCTGCTCTGACATGCTGGCTCTCACTTTCCCTCACAGGGGAAAGCCACAGGAGTGGTGATCTCCCCCTGGGCCCCCTCCCAGCAAGGAAACACAGAGCCATACAGACTCAGACCGACACACACGCGGAGATTTCTAGACACTTGGGGACGTGCAAAGACACACAGACACGGAGACAGGAGCCGAAGCCGAGACCTGGAGCTCTAGGAACATGCGGACAGTATCTGCAGGAACGAACAGAAGTGGAGACTACAGGCTCGGGACCTGTGGACACCGAGACACCGGAACACACTGAGACGGCCAGAAATGGAGGCTCCCCCTCGTCTCCCCAAGCATCCAAAAAGCCCCCTCCCCCCCGCGCCGGCCCCTTCAGAAGCCGCCACCCACCCCCAAACCCGACCCCGGGCTGGCTCCGCACCGACCTGCCCCAGCGCGGCCCCCGCCCCAGCGGGATCCGGCAGCCCACAGGCGGGGCGGGGCGGGCACTGCTCGCCAACCCCCGCGGGGCTGGGGGTCGCCGCCTGCGTTAACCCTTGGTGGCCCGCGCCTCTGGGGCGCAGGGAGGGCCAGGAAGCCGACGTCTCACTGGCAGCGTCCGGCGCGGCGGGGAACCCCAGCCTCCCCGAGGCTGGAGCTCTTGGAAGCTGGAGAGGTGGCGCCCCCCAGAATTGTACTCACCTCCCGCGCGCCGCTGCTGCCGCTGTGCCTCGGGCCCCCCGCGCCGATCCCGCTCCCATGGCGGGCCCCTACTTCATGCTCCCGAGCCCGGGGGGCAAGTGTGGGCGCGCCCCATGGGGCCGCCAGCCCCCCGCCCCACCGCGCCAGGCCGGCTCAGAACGCGCGGCCCCAGTGCCCCCAACGCAGCCCCGCGCCCAGGGGCGCCCGAGCAGGCAGGCAGCGCGACCGGGGCCCTGCGGGCGCCTGCGCCAGGCCCATGGTCCCAGGAGTCCCGGCGCGGCGCTCGCCCCTGCCTCGCTCTTTTTCTGCTTCCAACGAAAAGGAAGAAAAAGCAGTGGCGGGGAGCGGGGGAGAGATGATCAAACTTTTGGAGGCGGGCCACTGGCGGCCCCCGGAGGCAAAGCCAGGCCGGGCAAGGGCGCGCGGAGGGCGGTGGAAGCTGCCTCCCCGCCGGCCAGGGGGTGGAGAGGAAAAGGAAGGATTTGGGGGAAATGAAGGCGATTTAAAGTCTCGGCCCGCGGCGGCCCTCCACCTTCTCTCCTCCCCGCGCCGGGCCGCCCTCCGCTGCCCGCTGCTGCCCCCTGCCCGCAGCCACCGGGGGCGCAGCCCGGGCCGGCCCTTGACTGCCCGCTGGGACGCCGGCTTCTGCATCGCCCTGCGGTGAAGGTGGGGCGACTGGGATGCGCAGAGGGGAAACGCTGGCCAGCGCTGCCCCGCAGATCACCGCAGTTTCAAGGTTCCGGGCTTCTGGCTTGGGGTACTGGGCCAGAGAGGGGGAGGGAGATGACGGAGAGAGAGTAGAGATAACACTCCCGAGAGGAGCCTGGAGCTCCAGGGACCTCCGGGACCAGGACGCAGCGTCCAGAGTCCCGTAACAACCAGGTTCCTACCATACACACACACACACACACACACACACACACACACACACACACACATTTTCCTCCCAAACTCAGCAACCAGGAGCACAGGCTTTCTGGGACTTGGGGAGTGGTCTGGTTAGATAGGGGTCACCCTCCCCTCTCTTCCTTCCCCACTTGGGAAAGTAGAAGAGCTCACCCTCCTCCCAGAGTCCAGCAGAGACTCCTCACATCTCACACTGGGGCTCAGCTGTGCTCACCTTGACCCGCCACCA
This sequence comes from Talpa europaea, assembly GCF_964194135.1. NCBI lineage: Eukaryota > Metazoa > Chordata > Mammalia > Eulipotyphla > Talpidae > Talpa > Talpa europaea. The sequence continues at coordinate 64,257,187 of NC_140074.1, read as the reverse complement.
ACACGGGCAGATCAGCACACCCACCACCTAAATCCAAACCCGGGCGCTCGCTCCTCCGCCTCCAACTCCAAGACTTGATCACTAGTGCACTCACACACACCCACGCCAACCCACACTGACCCCAACTCACAGGCTCTCGCTCATGTACATGCAGGCAGGCGGGCTAGGATTCCTCCTGGGTTCCCACAGCACACTCGCGGGACTCAGGCGCACACCGGGTCTTCGCACGGGCAGACGCTTGCACACCCATGCTTAGACGTACACAAACTCACACTAGCCTAGTCTAGCCAGATCCCACCCCCCAAGCACACAGCCGCGCACACACCTTCATACATATTTTCACGTGCACGCAGGCCCCAGGAGCACACGCGTGTGCAACCCCACCGGCACACAGCTCTCCCCACCACAGGCGTCCTTAAACTCACTCCTCACACGTGTGCCCCCTCCCCATGCAAGCGCACCTCATGCACGCACACAACAGTTGCCCCAGCGCCCCAGGAGCCCCGCGGCACTTACTGGGTCCCTAGGTGCGAGGCTGGACGGTCTGTCCTTCCTCCCGCGCCTAACGGCATTTGTATTCATGGGTCCCCGCAGCCCCGGGCGCGGGCGCGGGGGCGGGGGTGCGGAGTCCCCTTCCCTAAACTGGGCGCAGGCGCTCCGGGCGCAGCGGCACCGGGAGGGGCATGGGCGCTCGGGGCTGCGCCGCCGGCCGGGTCCGCGTGCGCTCGAACTTCGTCGGCTCTGCGTCCTCTGACTGCCGCGCGGACTCCGGGCGCGGGGGGCGGTTCATAGGTGCTGGGGCCGCGGCGCCCGCCCGGCCTTTTGAAGTCTCCGCAGAGGGCGGGGAGGGGGCGCGCTGAAGGCGGCCTTTTAAACCGTGGCTGCACGCCGGTTCGGTGGAGCAAGGTGTCTGGTTTCAGCAAACTTTAGGAAAAGTCCCAAGCCGAGGTGGGGTGGGGGGGAGCCAAGGAAGAAAGAAAATGAAGCCGCAGAGCTGTGCCCTGCTTCCTGCAGGGGGCAGAGCACCCAGGGCTGCCAAGAAGGAGGCCCAGGGTGGTGCTGGGGAACCCACAGGCGGCTCGATGGCTCGTGCAACCCCCACCCCCACTCCCTCCCCAGCACCCCACGTTGAACCTGAACCCTTCATTTCCACGTGGATGAGGCCCCAGGGAGTACAGGAACACCCCAAAACTCTGCACGCATGACGCTTGTTTGTGCAGTCTTCTTGGAGAGCGGGGCCATGGGTTTCTTCGGGTTTTCAGAAGTCTCTTGAAGGTTGAGAACTCCCGGTCCAATCAGAGTTGACTTTCCTGAGCTGCATACTTTGTGCTAGGCGGTTCCTGTCTTTATTTACATTTTTGGTATTTTGCTCATGGTGGACTTTTTTCACATTCATTTTGACATCCTTAAAGTGTTACATTAAAACGTTACATAGTTTGATTATTTAGGGTTGTTTTTTTTTTTTTTTACAACCCCTTAGATATTAAACTCCATTACTGAGGTTTTCTTTTTGGCATATCCCAATATTTTGCATCCTCACTTGCCTTAGCCTGGGTAATATTGCCTGGTATGGAAGACCCTTTATGCCATTTACAGAGGAGAAAGCTGTTAGGTGATATATGGTGGAGGTAGTCCAGTTTCCTGACTTTTGCAGCGGAGCATGACAACCCAAGTCTTGCAGTTAAGTAGTTATAAGCAGAGTCTTGCCAGTCTTCCTACCTTCATGTCCTGACCTCCCCAGCCCCCATCCCCATCCCCACCTCCCAGGCCTAGGCCCAGACTCTGGGCAAATGGGGTTGCTTCAAGGGTTTGTCCATGCTGTTCTTCCAGGGGCTCTCTCTCCCCGTTTCTGCCTAGTCACAGCCTGTCTGCCCTTTTAAGTACAGCACAGATCTCTGCCCCACACCCATATTGTAGCACATGTCACACGCTGTTGTCATTGTCACATCCATCTGTGTCCCCACACGCAGCAGGGAGCCTGGGACACAATAGATGCTCAAACCATTAATAATGCAAATGAATTTCTTCAATGCCTACAGTGTGCAAGCCCCTGTACAAAGCTGGAGGAATAGGGTCTGCCACCATGGGAGTGAAGACAAAGAAATTTGCACATGGTCCTGCTTTCTGAGCACACACACATGTGTAATGTGGACAGGAGACGCACACAGTGCATGTGAGAAGAGAGCCTGCATGGGGGACATCAGACACGCATGTCACAGAGAATCCTCTGCAATCACATAAAGATAATACGGACAATGGGATGGATGCTATCATAGAGCTACTGATGAACTGAATTGTCATGCAGACAAAGGAATAGAGAAAAAGGAGGGAAATCCGCCCCCCCCCAAAAGGTGGTTTCAACCCCTAAGGGGTGTGTTGGTTAAACTTGCAGTGGTGGGAGAAAACAACTCAAGGGCAAGAATCACAAAAAGGCCGCGAAGGTGGGTGTAGTCTTCAGGCAGGTTTTGAGGGGGAGGGAGGGGAATTCATTGGAGAAGCAATCCATTTCTCCCTATGCACCCTGGGGTGGGGGGGTGATGCCCTGTGACTCACTGACCACAAAGACATTTCCAGGCAAAGGGAAGCATCTCCTCAAAGGTCAGACAGCAGGTCAGTGACTGAGTGCCGGGCCTTTCCAAATCTCACTCTTTGAGTGTGCAATGGTGAGCTCCAGGGAGACCTGCTCCCCTGGAGGGCAGCCCAAAGAGCCAAGAGAAACCTGTTAGAGTCAGTGGGGATTGATGTCATCCCTTTCTGGAGTCCCACTTGCTCCATCATTAAATAGGTGCCTCCAACATGATTATCTGCCTGGGTCCTTTGAATTGGAGCGTGCCTGTTGGGCAATAAATCCAAGTTGGTGATTCTTGAGAGCTGACTGCATTTTCTAGGGTGGGAGGGAAACGAAGCTCATGATCATCCAGGAGCTGACAGTCAGCTGGAAAGCAGAGACAGACACTGATAAGAATTCTTAGGAAGGGACATTGTTTCCTGTCTCTTCACACCCAGTCTTTCTGCCAAGTGGATTCCTGGCACAGAGCCAGTCACCCAGCACAAACAGTGTTCTGATGGATTTGGGTCCAGAAGACCAGGCACCATTGACCGCTCTGTGAACAGAAGGGGGCACTCATCAGCCAGCCAAAACAGGGGCGTGTCTGTGGGGCAGAAGGCAAGGTGAGGAGACTAGACCTGGGTGGATGGTGGCTGCATGGGGGACATCAGACATGCATGTCACAGAGAATCCTCTGCAATCACATAAAGATAATACAAGGACAATGGGCAAGAATCGGTGACTTCACCCAGGTGAAGTCCCAGGGACAAGGCAGGACAGGCATTCCTGGCCTGGTGGGGACTTTCAGGACTTTGTTTATTCCCTGCCCAAGCAGCTGAGGACATGTTGCTTTCAGAGGCATGTCTGTCTTAAAAGAAACGTTGATCTCAACAGCTTCATGGTGGACCCTTAGTAGGCGCTCAGTAAATGTCTATATAGGAGTCACTGGGTGAAGGCAGCCTGCAGAACAGAGGGTCCAGTGATCAGCCCCATCGAGTGACCCACTAAGCTTTCCCATGCCAGGCTGTGCCTCTACCCTCAGAGAGTACGATGCAGTGGTGGAAGAAATCAGGAGACAGGCAGGCAGATAACACAGGTCAGGAAGCCCAGCCTTACATCACACTGTTTTTGCCTGTGCTGCAAAACTTGGAGGAGAACGTGGCTCCCACATGTTAGCCCCAACCCTCCCAATACTCTGTAGTGCTGGCTCACTGGCACAGGACTTATTTCTTTTTTTTTTTTTTTCATATCTGGAGCTGCACAGCACCTGGCATAGAACGCAGTGCACAGTCCGTAGCTAATGAGAGAGTTGTTCATTCCCTGGCCACTCAGCAGACCAGGAGATGCTGCTATGCATCAGGCCCCAGCTGAGCACTGGTCCCAGGCAACACAAGCCGTGGGCCCTGCTATCAGCTGTGGGCATGTTGCCTTTCTGAAGCCAGCTTGAAACATACTGCCTGGCTCATAGGAAGCGCTGCCTGCATAAGTGTGGGTTGAAAGGCGAAGAAATGAAGGAAAAGAAGGAATGTAGGAAGGAGAGTCAAGTTTGCCTGATTAGATCAGGTTAGCCCTCTCGGCCACCGCTCCTTCTCCCACACCATGGCCCTCCCCATCAACAGGTATTTCTAAGTGCCCACAGATAGACAATTGGATCAGGAAGATGTACAGACACACAGGGGAGCGGTGTTCAGCTATCAAGACGAAATGCTGCTAAATGGAAGGAGTTTCTAGGGAGTGATTTGTAGTAAAGGGAGTCAGGGTGACAAAGACAAATACTGGGCGTTTACATAGAAGATGATTCAAAGAAGCAAAATGCCAGCAGACATTAACAAAGTGGGTCTCCCGAGGTTGAGTTGGGGGGCAGGGAGAGAGAAAGGATCAAAAAGGCATAAAGGATGATGGTGGGAAAAAATAGAATAAACTGTCTAATTTTAATGCAGTGGTTATGTAACACTTATTTGATGTTGCCCATTCTAGATTCTATGAGATATAACTGTCATATAATTATATTCTACAAAGGCAAAAAAATACCTGTTGAGACACACAATAAATTAAAAGAATTATTCACAAAAGTAAAAATAAGTAAGTAAGATGGTTCCTAAAGATAAAAAACCAAATATATTTGGTGGCCCTGCCACATGGCATCTAAATTTAGTTGTTGCAGATATATTCATCATGTCCCACCCCACTTAAAACAGTATTCCCAGTGCCGAGGATAAAGCATTTCATTAAAGTGATTGAACTCAACTCCAAACTGGAGGAAGAGGCAGCCTCCAATAATGTCAGCTCATACATGCCCTCAGGCAATGCCAGCCCAGTCTCTCCCCAGTGTTGGTGGCTGGAGCCAGTGATGGCTGTTGCTGTACCATGAGTGAGACATTGATCTTGAGGGTCTGCCTTTAGGGCCACGTCACTCTGCCCTGACATTCCTTTCCTGGGTCAGTGGCCCACACACCACAGGAGCAGGGGGCATCCTCCTTGACCCCTAGATCTGTGCTCCCATCCTAGAACACAGACCCAAGATGGGCCTTGCTCAATCTCAGAGACTGCCTTTGTCCTGTGATCTTCTCTGCCTTCCTGAAACTTCCTTCTGCAGCTCACACATTCCAGTTACACTCAACTTACAGTTTCCTAGAAATGGTACATTTTTTTTGGTCCTTTTCTTCCAGTGCTTTCACATTTTCTTCTTTGCATGTTCTTTCTCCCCTTTTTAAATTCTTATTCTGCAAAACTCCGAAGGTCTCTCCTCTGGAAAACCTTTCTTGAAGGGCCCCTCTACCCCAGAGCAGGTTGGATATAGTGGTGTGCTGGTAAGTATTTAACAACCAGCTCTCCAGACAGGGAAAGGGGAAGCTGATTTTTAGCTTATGCCAGTTTCTGTGGTGTAAATATTCCCATCATGATCAATTTCAAGCCACCAACATGCTAGCTCTGAGTGTGAAGTTGGGAAGGAATGTACAAGTCGAGAGGAGAGGCGTGTACCACTGGTTAGATGTGGTGCCTGTTATAGCTCCCCACCCCAGTTCGCTCCAGAATACAATGTCATGCCAGCTGTATGAGAGCCTGGGGTGAGAGGAAAGATCAATAATCTAGCTCCTGTCTTCATTTAAGTTTCATCTTTTGTTCATTGTGACTTTTTTTGCATCCATTTTGATTTTTTAAATATCACATTAAAAGAGTACTCATCTTAATTTTTTTGATGCTTAAATTGTGTTCCCAAGATAAGTGTCCCACTCACCTCACCCTACTCCCAGTTCTGACAAGACAGCCCTTGTCACTGTCGAAATGACCACTGATGAAGCTCTCTCCCCGCCAGGCAATGAAATTGGAGGTCAGGCTTTCATGTCTGTGTCCTACGACTTGGCATACAGTAGGTGCTCCTGGAGAGGGAGCAGAAGAACAGATGGGGGGGTGGAACGACTTCCCAGGCTGCTTTACCCACAAAATAAGACGGATCAATACTTGATATCTTCTGCTCTTAACTACAAAAAGATTTTGAGTTTTTGAATTTCAGCTCTTCCAACTCAACAAACATTAATCCTACCCTTGATCCGGGTAAGCGAGCCCCTGTGCTGGGCATTTTTACCAGGGGGTGATCTGCAGATGCCTCCTGCCTGGGGCAGTGATGAAAGGAAGTTGAATCTGGAAAGTGGAGCATGTACTAGGGCCAAGGTTGGAAAGCGGCAGATAGGCAGCCAGCCCTTCAATCCCAGGAAAGTCTTTCTATCAGTTTGTCAGCAGCCTCGAGAGGGAGCATAGTTCCTGCCACTGGAGGGGTCCCAGGAGATTGCCATTTGGCAGGGCCAATGGAAAGGAGATCCCAGCACTAGATGCATCAGGATGACTTCCAGCTATGCAGTTTAACGGGTCATATGCCATTTGAGGACACCAGGACTTGTGCCTGCGACTGGTCCCTTCCTTAGCCTGAGGACCACCAAGACAGAGGTCTGGAGATGGCCCATCATTGGCTTCTCCAGCTGGGATGGAGATGGGAGTTAAAAGGTTCTTTTTCTCCAGGCTTGACCATGGCTTCCATTCTTCAAGCACTGATATGTGCCAGGCCCACTGCAAAGACCTTTACAGACACACACTCATACAAAAGCCTCAGAGGTGAGTGTTATTCTACCCATTTTATAGATGGAAACACAGAGATGGGCAACTTATCCAAGGTCCCACAACAGGTAAGGACTGAAATTCTAATCCGGAACCATCTGACTTGAGAGTCTATGACCTGAACCACGTCTATGCAAAGAAAGGGAATTTCTAAGCTAGATGCCTTTGAAGACTGGTGTCTATGAAAGTCAGAGATGGAGATGGGGATGGGGAGGTGTAGATATGTCTGTCCTGACCCGGCCTTTTCATCAGCCACAGACATGCCTCCTGCTCTCCCAGCCCACCAGTCGGTAAAAAAAAGCCTCCACACCCACCTCCCTACCAGTCTCCAAAAAGGAGTTGTACGTTCCCAAAGGGAAACACTTCAGCTCCAAGACACTTACAAATTCACATTTCAAGAGGGCAGGAAGGGGCAGGAAGTGAACTAGCAGCGACTGCCTCTCACGCGTGTGCCGGGCTCTACATTAGTGTCTCCAGTCCCTCTCATCCGGGACTGGGGGCGGGGCCCTCCCATTTCCATTGAAAGGTCTGCATTGTCCAGCAGGGTAACCATGATCCACAAGTTACTGTTTATATTTAAATTCCTTAAAATTAAAAATAAAAATGATGTTTCTCAGTCATTCAGACTGGCCACATTTCAAGTGTTCAATAGCCACATGCAGCCAGTGGCTTCTGTGCTGGAGAGCACTGGCATAGAACATTTCCATACTTGAAGAACATTCTATTAGACAGCGCTGTCAAAGAATGGGAACTCTGAATGATTTGTTTGGAGTCACACACAGAGCTGTAAACAGCACTGGGATAGGGCCCATATTTCTCACTTCCAAAGCCTCTACCCCCAGAGCCTGAAATATATTTGCCACTGCCTGGCCTCAGAACAAGAGGATTGTTTGCCTGGGATGGTAGTTTGACTTGGAAAACCAAACAAGAGATCAGAAAGCTGTGGATGAATACCGAAGTGGAGAAAAGATGCCAGCTGTTCTTGAGGGCTATTTTTATCCTGCCCAGATATCCCCGGGAGCTGCCCCCCCTCCATGAAAGCTATTTCTATCGCAGGAACTGGAATCAGAATGCTGTCTTCTTGGATGGTGGAGATATCCATGGACACATCATAATTCTAGCACAAGGATCTCTCTCTGACTTGACAATTTCCACTCTCTTTTGCTGTTCGCCTACCAGTTTGTGAGGCCAGCACAGTAAACAGAGAAGGGGAGCCCCAGATTCCAGATGGGGAAGCTGAGGCTAGAATGGGAGCAGTGAGCTGACTCAACAGCTTATACGCAGTGGGGCTGGGCTATAAAGCGGGATGAGACAGAGCCCTCCTTTCTGAGTGCGGAGATGGATTTCACGTGAGGGGTATCTACTGAATGATGGAAAAACAGTATGAATTTCTTACTGCACCTCACCACTTTCTGGCAAAGTAGGCAAGTTGATCAACATTTTTGAACTTTTTTTCACTGGTTCATATACAGAGAATTCTAATCATTTTCTTGCCTCTTCTACACTCTTGCTGGGCATCAGGCCAGTGGGAAAGATTTGTTAAATTAGAAAGTACCCAACACCCAGAAAAGATGAAACTTTTATTATTACTATCATTGTTATCATTCTCACTATTATCTTCATCATCATAAGTGATGAAACAGATAACTGCATGCAGTCTCCATTCCTCAACCCCTTTCCTCATTGGAGCCTCAGTTTCCCCTCCTGAAACTGGAGCAGCTTGGCCCAGAAGATCTCCACGAGGCCTTCCTTCCAGCTCCAGCTTGCCATTTCTATGACCCATTCATTCAGTCAACAAGTGTTTATTGAGTTCGAGCTGCCTGACACGGTGGGGAAATGAAGGACCAGCTTCTCCAGAAGGCTCTCTGCCCAGGTTCTTTCAGCCACATACGCAAATTTCCTTGTGTTTTCAAAAGGCAAATTATGGGAAGCATGTTATTCACCATAACACTCACCCCATCTCTCAGGGAAAAAAAAATCCCTCCAACCCCACCAAGAACTAAGCTAACAGAGGACAGAAATCCACCCTTGTTCCTCTGGGCAGTGTTCCAGAAGCTCACGTCCCTGTTGAAAAAGGGGAAACTGTATGTGGCAGTGTCTCTCTGGGGCTGCCGGAGACCTCGTAAACAACCTGTGTTTGTCCCAGCGCCCTCCATCCTGAGAGGTCGGCCATAGCCAAGGAAGAAAACAGCCTTGCTCTGTACCCAGCTGCCCCCAGAGTGAGGAAAATTGCCCATAAATATTTTTATCTTCATGGTCACCGAGAGGCCTCAGAGGAAGGCTTTGATTCTCCAAGCCCCTGGGCCACTCCCTTCATCTGGGGACACCGTGGTCAAAGCTGACCTGGGCGTCCCATCTCCTGCCCCCAAATTATAGGCTGCTGCCCATGCTGCCTGCCCCAGGAGGTGGTGGGATTAGAGGCGGGACCACAGCGTACAACATGGCCCGCTTCAGGGCTGTTGAAATCGCCTCTCCCAGCCTGTTGGTTTCCTGGCAGGAGCTGGGTGGTCAAGCCAAAGGAAGGGAGGACCCAGGGAGGGTCCCCCCACTGGGGTAGAGAGAGACCTGAGGTCTTCTGGAGATCTTGAGTTGATTTGCTCTTCAAGGTCTGTATATGGAAAGCCCTGAGATCATTACTGATCCAGGAAATGTCTTATGCAAAGTAGATCCTTGGAGATTGAAGGCCTTCCATGGTTCAAAGAAGGGCTAATGGTGGAATTTCAGACTGAGAGCCACTTCCAAAGAACCTGGGGGTCAGGAAGTTCAAGCCAGAACTCCTAAAGGCATCCTACACAGAAGACTCTTGTGCCCTGTCCTTCTTTGCAGTAATCTTGCCTAGCTGAAGAAGACAGCTACATTATTGAATGTAGAAGGGATGCTGCTTTGGGTGTATATCACATAGGAGACCTTCTAAGTGTCATCCAAGTATGAGGTTCTATGATTTTGTAGTTCCTCGATCACTTGAGCCATAAAACTTTATACCCGAAGTGCTAGACTTCTAGTGAAATTTGATGCCAAGATTTTGAGACGCTAAAATCCTGGAATTCTACCTGGCACCGACTTTCTGCTTCTATGGTTCCACGTCTTAGCTGAGATGTCTGTGATCCTTCAACTCTGTGACCTACTTCAGGACAGACAAGGACCTCACACAAGGGGCCATTCATTCCCGACATGGATGCCTTGGGGAGGAGCCCCTGGGGCCCGCTGACCACTTCTCCATCTGGGATGGGCAGCATGCCATGGCCCGAGGCTCCCGGAGCCTCTTGACATTTTGGGGGCCATAGATTCACTTGGGCCCCACTTAATCCCTCCCTTCCCACTTCGCCAGGTGTGGGCAAGGAGGCTGTGTAGGTGGCGCGCATGTCTTACCATGAGCATCCACGCCCCTGGAGCAGGGAGAAGAGGTAGCAGTGTCTGCAGGCTGTGTGTCCCCGGGAACTCCAAATTGGAGAAACTGGGGAAGGTGGACTTGTCCCTGGATCCAATCCTAAGTGTTTTCACCCTGATTTACCTGCTCAGCACCAGAATGGCCATATCAAAGGTCCCGTCATTTTCAAAGCACGTCCCTCCAAGGCCTACCCTATTGGGCACCCATCTGCAGCAGAGATTCCTTCAGATGAAGTTCTCTGTGTGAGCTGGGGAGAAAGGGGACCCCTTCTTGCTGCTTTCATGGTCTTATTCATTGATTCAGCATTCAGGAAGACTAAAACCCAGTCCACAGTTCAGGTACAAGAAATACGGCCTTCCTATATTTTATGTGAATAAAGTAAAATCTGACTTTGAGTCCCCATATCATCATGCAGCAGGAAATTCAGAGCTGGCACTGCTGCAGCTCCCACACACCCCCTTATCCTGGATCTGGTCATGCAAAGATTCTGGGCAGTTTCCCTGTGCCCCTGCTGCCCTCTGTGACCACTCAGGTTAGTCATCATATATGTCAGATGTCCCTTTATGTCCAGTGACCTGTCCAGCATACTTTGGACATAGGTAGCTGGGTATTGGACCCAGCCTCCCTAGGGACACTGTGGAGGATCCCATCCGGGGCATCATCTGTTTCCCACAAGTCTGCCAACACCAAAGCCCCACAACTCCTCACCTTCTGAGGCACTCAGCTCTTCCATTCCCCATTGGGCCCCCAGCCTCATCTCCTCCCTGGGATCACAAGAGACTATACCCATCAGCCTGTGCTTTCGGCTGTCCAAAGCATCGTGCGGGTGCCCACCTGCTGGAGTGGGAGGGGAAGGCTAACTACGCCCAGACCATAGCACCAGAGCGGACCTCACAAACACATCGTCCCGCCCACATTTATTTGCACATGACCTTGGAATGTTTACTGGCGCAGCTGGCTGGCTCCTTGCTGACAAAGACGGCAGCGAAGAATGGTGCATGGCATGGGTATGGTTTGTGGGGTCAGTGAGAAGATGAGGTCTGAGCCCCAAGCTCCTCTGAGAAATCAAAGCTGGGTGTGGCAGTGGTTGGAGAGCAGGATTTGGAAAGGGATGGAGCATTGGAGGAGGGCGGATGGACTTCGTGCTCCCATAGCCCTGCCTGTAGTGCGGGAGGGTCCTGAGAACTATTTGGGAGAGGGAAGAGCCAAGCCTTATGAGGTGGCATCTGGCAGCCACGCAAACAGCACCAGGCTTGGCATCTGGAGCCCTGACTTCTGGGTCTGGATCTGCCACAACTCACTGTGAGATGTTGAATAAGTCCCCTCAGCCCCCTAGCCTGACACCCACCTCTGGTAAGGTTCTCTCTTTGGAAACATAAGCATTGAGCATGCCCTCTTGCAGAGCACGGTTTTGATTACCCAGAGCTGATAAAATATCTCCAGCTGGGATCTGGACCACCCTTGCCTTTGGTGACCATTGGGCCCCTCCCACCATTTTGAAAAGAGCTGCCCAAGGACTGCTGTCCACGTGGAATCTGGTCTGGAATCAGCTCAGGGATGGTGGGGGATGGGATGGAGCAGAAGGAAACCTATCAGAAGTGGCTGCATGTTCATGTACCAAACACAGTGGAATATTATTCAGTCATAAAAAAGCAAGCGATCTTGCCTTTTGTGAGAAGGGTGAATCTTGAGAACATTATTCTCTGTGAAATAAGACAGACGGAGGTAGACTGTTGGTCTATCTCATCGAAACAGAACAGACTGGTAGTTGCTACAGGTAGAGGGGTGGGGGAAATGGGTGAAGGTGGCCAAAGGATACAAAATTTCAGTTAAATGAGATATGTACTGCATGTGTAATGTGCAGCACAGTGACTATAGGTAATATTACTGTATTGTATATTTGAAAGTTGCTGAGAGAGTAAATCTTAAAAGTTCTCATCACACACAAAAAAAATGCGGGCGAAGATTGTGTTAACTAAGCTTATTGTGGTAATCATTTTGCAATATATACACTATCAAATCATTATGCTGTTCAGCTTAAACTTAATACAAAGTTATATGTCAATTATAATTCAATAAAGATAGAGGGGGAGGAAAGGAAATGCATCTCTTGGCTTCTTTATTTTCCCAGCAGCAGGGATAGACTAGCTGTTCTCAGTCTCTCTCTCCCTCTCTCATTCTCAAACATACACACACACACACACACACACACACACGCATGCACGTGCGCACACATATAGAACCTCCACCTCTGAAGGAGAATGAGTCTTCTTGGCAAAGAGGTTGTCCCAAAGGACAATGCCACAGTCTTGAAGGTGCCCCACACACACACCCCACCAGGGCAGCAGGCAAGGAAAGCCCCTATAGTCCTGCCTGATCACAGCTTTGTAGCCCTGTCACTAGTCCCTGCCTGTGCCCTGAGTGACCCAGCTTCGCAGGATCAGGCCCAGATGTGGGCAGTAATGGGAGAGAAATAGGCAGAGACAGAGAGGGAGGTAGAAAAAAACCAGACAGCGACAGAAAGGAAACTAGAAACAGAAAGTGAAGCAGTGAAAGAGAGAAATCAGAGCTACCCAGGAGAAGAGAGAGGCAGCTGGAGAATGACAGAAAAAGAACAGTCTGTGCTGAGAGATAAGCTGTAAAGGGCACAGAGAGGGAGCCAAAGAAAGGGGTCAGAGATGCTGAGAAACAAGCAGAGATTGAAGGAGAAATGGGGAGAGATGTGGCTTAAGGAGAGAAAGACAGACAAGTCACGCCATAGACACACACACACAGAGTCAGCCACACACTCACAGTCACACACACACACACACACACACGGACAGGCCAGGAGAGGAGCTCATAGACCTTGAGACTGAACCTCTAGCCAGGAAATCCCCTCACACTCAGTCAGACCCATGGTGGCCCTGAGGCCTTCAGAAATCCCCAGATACTGCAGAGCTCCGTTTGGCCAGGTCACCTCCCAAAGAGCTGCCGCTCTTTAATTGCTGTGCACCTCAAAGTGATGTGAGCCTGGTGACCTCCCCCAGAGCTAGGCCCATGGAGGCCAAGGCCTGACCTGCGTGTCCAAAGCCTTCCCTGGCCTGTGTCACTGCGCTGTGCACACCACAGAGCCCACACTCTCACGCTTCCCTTCCCTTCTCTGGCCAGCTCCCCACTCCCGTCCAGGTTTTATCAATAAACCATATATCTTACTTCTCTCTTTCTCTCTCTCTCTCTCTCTCTCTCTCTCTCTCTCTCTCTCTCTCTCTGTCTGTCTCTCTCTTTCTCTCTCTGTCTTTCTCCTGGCTTTGTTTCTAGGGAAGCTTTAACAGTGATACCCACACTTATTCCTAAGAATTGTTTTGACAGTTAAATAAACAATGGTGTGTGGGTCCCTTGATATGGGGCCTGCCTGGCACTGAGTAGGCCCTTGATAAATGCTATTGTCAGCAGCAGCAGCAGCACTGCCACCATGATGGCCATCGTTACCACTGCCACCACCAGCATCATTACTGGTACCATCCTCACCACTGTTATCACCACCATCACCACCACCACAGAGGGGTGCGTCATGCTCATTTGTCTAACTCCCTAGATCCTCTCCTGCTGTCCCAGAAACTCAGCTGGTCCAAAACTAACCTGTCACCTTTCTATCACCCAGCTGACTTCCCCTCTAGGGCTCCCCTCCCACCTTCTGGAGCCCCCTTCCAACATTTCCCAAGAAAGAAATCTAGAAATTATCCTAGATGCTCCCTATTATCATAAAAATTTACCAATCACAGTGTTCTGCCTGCCCACAATGAGGATAAATGTGTTGTCATTTAGTGATATTTCTTTTTTTTTTTTGGTGGGACCCTTGCCGGCAGCCGGGGAATGAACTGGCGCTGCAGAGGCTGTGGGCAGCCTCGCAGCCCAGCACTCAGCTGCTGCGCCACCAAGAGAGGCCCCATTTAGTGATATTTCTAACAAGGACAGAGCCTGGAGTAGAGGTGATACTCATAGTCTTGCCGAATGAATGGGAAGCTTCTGCTGGCCAGTGTCTGCCCCACCCAGGCCCTTTGAGTCTGCAAGAGTAAGTGCCAGTGCCGGGTTTCCCCAATTATGGAAAAAGTATCACCGATAGAGGCCAAGGGCCCTCACGGTCTCTGCTAGGAAGCCGGCAATAGGCGTGGGGAGCCTCCAGCTTCCGCTGAGTGGCCCTTACGTGTGCCTGGGCTCCTTGAGGGACAGGGATGTCTCTTCTGACTGAAGAGCAGATTAGGACTGGAGGGCCTGGCCTCTTCTCGTTCATTGCCCAGATGGGAAGAGAGAAGCAGTATGGGCAACTCCAGGTCACCCCATAGGTTGATACAGAGCTGCATCAACCCCATCTCCTGAAGTCAGAAATAACAACAACAGCCAGAGCTGCTATTTGTTCATCCCTTTCTCTCTCCCAGGCACCACACTAGGCGCTCAGATCATGGGACCAATTCCTAGGGTGAGCCTTATTACCTTGCTTTACATATTGGGGAAATGTAGCCTGGAAAAATCAAGCAATTCCTTCAAGGTTGCCCGGAACACTGGAGTCTGGCTCCTCGTGGTCAGCAGTGACACAGCCCCTAAGGATCTGCCACTTGCCCTGGGGCCTGGGCACAGGTACCCAGCTGGTACCAGGGGACACAGACTCTCCCTCCACGGCCCTCACCCGCCAGCCCTCAAAGCCCCTTTCATGGGCCTGCTCCACACCCCACGGGGAGGCCAGACAAAACCGCCAGTGTTGGGATTATTTTTCTATTTTGCTGGCTCCATCCAGGTCCTCCCATCACTGCGTGGGGGCTGGGGCCCAGTGCCAGGTTAATATTAGGAGGCAGAGGGAAAAAAAGGCAGCTTGCTGCAGTGCCTTGCAGAATTCTTGGTTGTTCCACCAGGACAGCCTCTGAGGAATATTCCTGGGGCATCTAAGGGGCCTGGCAGCCAAGCAGCCACAGGAAAAAAGAATCCACTTTATTATTGTTTTTGTATATTTTCAAGGAAGCTCTTGCATGTCTCATTATGGGTCAGGGGCCAGATCAGAGTCCCCAGGTGATCTGTAGGGCTCTAGCCGCTGAGCTGAGAAGGGTATTTTAAAATTCAGCAAGGCAGTCATCCATTTATTGGCATTTATTGAGCACCTACTACCTTCAGATGATTCACTGCTATGCCCAGGGGAAACAGGTTCCAGCCCAGTAGGTGGCCAGGAGGGAGCAGGCACTGGGCAGGGAAGTGCACAGGATCTGAAACTTACCATGGTAACAAAGTGCTAGGGAAAACAAGGCCTAGAGGCAAACAGTGTCAGACTGACTTTTTCTTAAACCACCCATCTACACACCTCTTTTTTCCAAAGAAGAGAAATAGTTCCACAAAGGGTCAGAGATTCTCAGGTCCCCAGAAAGGGTGTCAGGGCCAGCGCAGTGCCCACTCACTTTGGCTGGGCCCTGACAGAAGCATATGGACAACAGTGGGGTCAACAGCCTTGACCTGGGTCTTAGGGGAATACGGGGAGATCAGGATTCAGGGAATGCACTGATTCCCATTCATCAAAGATGACTATAACAGAAGGTTGTCTCCGAGACTCATTCTGTGTGTTTGTTTATGGAAACGTGACTCAGTTATTGCTGCCCAACCCAACCCAAGAGGAAACATGTCTCCAATGACCAGGAACAAAATCAACAGATACAGGTTGGGGTGGATGTTGGGGCAGAGCGAGAGGGTAGTCCTCTGAGGTCCCAGCAAAGTACTGGGGTGGAGGGTGGTTTGATCAGAAGCAGTGGGGGAGAAAGAAGGGTTATTCTGTGTAAGACACTCCATGGGGTCTGTGTGGACTTGGGAAAGCTCCAGCGGGAGATCTCAGTGCCCCCTGCAAAGGAACTGTCTAGGTTTGAGAGATGAGAGGGCTAGAATAGGATGTGGCGAAGAAGCAGCACGGGTGGGGAGAAGGATAGGACAAGCACAAACAGAAATCAGTGGCAGAGGCTTGAAGGGAAACTTCTGGCCCAGTTAGGGGATTGGATCAGAATCCAGGGCCAAATGAGGTCTACAGATGTTGTCAGACTCAGGATCCTGGCAGGAAGCAGCACCCGCTACAGGGGTCAACTGAAAGTGCATTTAATGCTCCAGACAAAAAGATCCAGTAGCTTATAAATAATGATATTACTACTGATAATAGTAAAAAAAAAAATTGGAGGGGCCTCCCTGGTGGCGCAGCGGTTGAGCGCTGGGTTGCGAAGCTGCCCGCAGCCTCTGCGGCACTGGTTCAATCCCCGGCTCCTCCCCGGCCACTGGAGGAGGGTCCCATATGGTGCGCAGACCTCTCCTGCCGCCCGCTGCCCCCCTCAGCAGTGTACTTCGGTCCTTCTGCCTGCTCTGCTCCCTGCTCTGGCTCTGGTGAATTCTCTCACCCTCCCTCGCTTCTGACTGTACCCAGTGCTTGTATAAATAAATAAATAAATCTTTAAAAAAAAAAATTGGAATGGAACTTCTCAGTGGAAATATTCAAAGCAAGGCATGCACAGAGGAGTGGGCAGGTTTCTAGAACAGCCAGGGCAGGGGAAGGACCCAGGGGCTAGGAACAAAGAGA
The DNA here is from genome assembly GCF_964194135.1 of Talpa europaea. Classification (NCBI taxonomy): domain Eukaryota; kingdom Metazoa; phylum Chordata; class Mammalia; order Eulipotyphla; family Talpidae; genus Talpa; species Talpa europaea. The sequence continues at coordinate 64,240,561 of NC_140074.1, read as the reverse complement.
GACCCTTGCCATCCTAGCCTGAGGGGAGAAGGAATGAGTGAGTGGGCTCAGGCAAGAGTTGAAGCCTTAGAAAAGCAGCCATGGCCAGAGGCAGGGCAGAGAGGGAGCAAACAACCCACCTTCTCCCCTCCTGGCTTTCCATCAGCCGGTGTCTCCCACAAACCAAACCCATGCAGAAGTTAGGAGGCAAGGGAGCCCCAGAGAGGCCATCCTGCTGGGAAAGGCCAGTCTCCTGGGGCAGCTTCAGGTCAGCTTTCTGCATGTGGGGCTCCCCTTCCCCCAGCTCTGCTAGAAGAGGTCTTACCTAGTTAATGGAGGCTTGACAAGCACAAGTTCTCATTAAGGTAACTAGAGCCAGTGGGGACAGAGGGAGGCAGCGTGTTCACAGGGCACCTGCCTCAGGAACTGGATACCCCCGGCCTGCCCAGACACTCACTTTTTGAAGACTGATCAAAGCTTTCTTGCCTTGATAGCTGCAGTTGGAAGAGGTGGGAGGCCCCCAGTCCAGCAGTCAGGAGGGAGCAGGAGACCTTTCTTGGACCCTGGGGTCAGCACAAAGATCCTAGTCCGAGCACAGGGCCTGGCAGGCAGCAGATGCTCAATGAATATTTGTCAAAGACAGAGATGGTAGGGGAGGCATGGAAAGAAGCATTTTCTCTGTGACACATGATACAAGTGATTGAAAATCCAGGCCCCTGTTTCTACAGTCTTGGGTTCAAATTTTGGTTCTGCATTTTACTAATTTTCCATAAGTCATTTGCCTTTCTGAGCCTCAGTTTCCTCATTGGTAAAACAGGGATAATTATACAAACCATATAGATTCCTGGAAGGATTAAACAAGAAGGGCTCCCAAAGAGGACTGATGAAAAGAAGATGAGGACGGTGGTGGGTAACATGTCTAAATCCTCAGCACACGCCAGCCCAGTCCTGAAACCACCCAAGAATCAGTGTATCTCATCCTCACAACTCTAGGAAGCATTTTACAGACAAGGAAATGAAGACCTAGAGAAATGGCTGCTTTTCTAAATCATTTACCAAAGGCCACGCTGTTGAAAACCTGTATAGCAGGGATTTAAACTCGGGCAATATTCAGTCAAGCCGCGCTGGTGCTGCCCTCCCCAGAGCTGGCGCAAAGTAGTTGCTGATTAAGAGGTGAGCCCCCTGCCTGCTCACCGGGTGGTGAGACTCCCAGGAATGTGGCCTGGGTGGGAGTGATCAAAAACACTCACGGGTGGCATATGAGTGCTGTGAAGCCAGGCTGCCTAGAGTTGAATCCCGGCACCACCATTCACTGGCCTGAGCCTCCGTTTCCCACTGTCAAGAGAGGCACATGGTCTCCATTCCTGAGATCACGATGCACAATGCTAAGCTGAGCAGCAGGGGACAACTCAATGGGTGTTGTTAGCATTGCTATCGTGTTACTGCTGTTCTCTGCTCATGCCCCAGCCTGGTTTCCCAGCAGAACCCTGGCTTTGCAGGGACCAAGTCAGCCTCCCGGGCAAAGAACAGTTAACAAGACTCTTTCTAGTGACAGGTAACTTGACTCTCATCTCAGAAGCAGAGGCGAGGTCGAGCCAGAGGTGAGGCCGGAATGTGAGATGGGCCCTGGGCCACGTGCTCCCTAGTGAAATGGCCAGAGTTTTCACCCCAACTCTTTCTTCTCCCGCCATCCAGAGCAGTGGTCATAGATATGGTGAAACAAGATCAGCCTCAAACAGGACTGGGATTGGGAAGGAGGAGGGAGGGAATGGGTTGAGGGGGTGTAACAGGAGCCCTCTCAATGTCCCGCCCAGACAACACTGATTCTGCCCTTTGACCAGAAGCCCAGAGAGGGTAAGGTCCTGGGCCAGTATCACACAGCTTATCTAGATGTCAGTTGGACTTTCTAAACCTAGAGGTCCCTGATTGAAAACTCTGTAACAGCTTCCTCTGCAGCCCTGGGTTCTAGGTCACTATTTGGGGAGCCTGGGGCCATGGTGGGGGGGGTCCCTAGAGTTTTTCACACGGGTCTTAGGGAACCAGGCCAGAATCTCCAGTATAGGGAGGGCAGGGAGCCATCAGGCAGCAGGATCAGGTACCAGGCCCTGCTCCTTTGCTCCCGAGGGAGGATCAGTGGCTTGGAGGAGGGAAGGAGGGCTGGAACTCCAGGTATGGAAAGCTCTGGAAAGTCATTTCTCCAGCATAGGCCCAGGGCTCTGCCAGCCTCGGTCTCCTTTTTCCTCTCTACCTTGCAGTCTCTCTTCCTCTCTCCCTCTCTCCCTCTTTCTACCTGCCTTTCTCTGCATCTCTGTCTCCTCTTTTGTCTGTTCTTATCTTTCTAGTTGCTTCTTGTTGCCTCTCGCACTGTGTCACCCCTTCTTTTCTTGCCATCCCTCTCTGTGTATTTTTCAGTTTCTGCTTTGCTTTTGCTGATTCTGCATTTCCCTCTCCTGTCCAAGGCCTCTCTCTCCCTCTGTTTCTCTCTTATTTCTACCTCCTTCTCTCCTTTCCTCTTCCTCTCTGCCCTCCTCTGTCCCCTCTCTTCCTCCACTTGTTTCTCTCAGCCCCAGGAGATGAAGCTGGGAGGAGATAGCAGATCTGAGGAAGGAGGCTGCCAGGCACAGCTTGGGGGTGTGGGTCAGTCCAGAGGCCAGGGGGTGGTTAAGACTGAACCCCAGGGCCTCCCTGGTGGTGCAATGGTTTAAGCACCGCACTATGAAGCAATCCACAGCCTCTGCAGCACCAGTTCGATCCCCGATCAGCCAGGAAGCAACCCACATGGCGCAGCAGACCTCTCCTGTCTCGCCCGCTGCTCCCCTCAGCAGTGTTTTTCAGTTGATCCGCCTGTTCTGCTCCCCACTCTGTCTCTGGTGAATCCTCTCACCCCCCACATCTCTGGCCTGTACCCCAGCTCTTGTATGCATAAATAAATAAATCTTTAAAAAAAAAAAAAAGACTTCAGGTCTGGGGATAAGATGGAGTGGGGAGGGGCAAAAGAGGCAGAAGCTGAGACCCGGCATCCAGGGTGGGGTCAGTCTGGCAGAGCCTTGAACACCTAACTTCAGCCCACGGGAGAGTGGTTTTTCATGTGAGTCTGATAAAACTCCAGAACTCTCCCCAGACAAAATTTTATACCCAGGATTTGGCACCCAAGTCAAGGTTTCTAGGAGCTTCTGAAGTTCCTCCATGGGCCACAGACACCCCAGGCTATGAAACTGATTCTAGGCCCTGGAGAGCCATGGAGGGGGTTTGAGCTGAAGAGATGCTGGACTTGGACTGGCATGTTATAAAGGTGAATCCATAGAGGTGTGGCCTTTCAGTGACAGGCAGGGGGCCTGAGCCTGGACCCCTGCTCTGCTAGGCTCAACTTAGCCCCATCCCTTCCTTCCTAGCCCTGTCTCTATGCACACTCATCCTATGCCCTATGTCCTAAGTTGAGTCTCAACAGTTCTCAAACAATGTCCTTTTAGGCAGGGACCTGTCCCAATGTGAGTGCTGCCCCTCCCTGCCAGCTGGGCCACCTAGAGTTTTCCAAGAACGCTTAGTCCTCTACACCCATGTACAGATGGGGAACAGGAGTCCCAGAGAGTAGTGGAACATGACCAATTATTCTCCAGCAAGTTGTTGACCAAGGGGCCACTAGGCTTTTCACCCTGGATCTCTTCTGCCTGGGTTCTTGTCCATCACTCTGGCACCCATCACCTAAAAACCTGGGGTGATGCCCCAGGTACCCCTCTCCCCAGGCAGTCCTAGCCAGCTGCAGCAGAACCCATTGCCATTGCTGTAACTACTATTCACTAGGCACCTACGAAGCACCAGGATCCCTGTGACCCTCCCAAAGGCCCACCATGCAGGAGATTATGTTGCCCCATTGCACAGATGAAGAAACTGAAGTCCAGGGATGTGAAGTACCTTACCCTGGGGCATCCTGTTAAAAACCGACTGAGCTAAGATGAGCACCCAGCTGTGCCTAACTGCTAAGTCAGATCTTTCTCCTCTACCACATCCCTTCCTCTTCCTGTCATGCTAAAAGTTCTTGCCAGGAAGCCTGGGAGGCCCAGGAATCTGTCCCAAAGGCCCAGTGTCCAGGCACCTACCTGGCTCCCTGAGTAACCAAAGATCAGTTTTAGCATCCAGGGGTCCCTCAGCTGTTCCCCTCCCTTTAGTGAAACTGTAGGGGAACAAGAAGTCCTGGTATCCAGCATTCCAGCTCTGCCCTCCACCCCTGTGTGACTGGCCTTGTCAGCTCCCCCCTCTGGCTTTGCCTCTGTTTCTCCCGCTCTACCTGCGGGTGTCACTACCCAGGTTCCTGGAGAGCTTTGCCAGCCTGAGTGCCTGCAATTACTTGGCTGGCAGGAGGTGTCTTGGTGCCCTCTGGGCAGAAGCCTTGCCAAGCGAAGGGTTTGGCAGACCATCTTTGCCTGCTCTGTTCAAGAGTGACTGTCTTATTCCAGAGAGGGGCCACCCCAGGGTGGCCCACTCCAAACTCCAGTGACTCACTCGCAGAGCAAGGGGTAGGCAGGCAGGAGCTGTCTCTGTGGCTCTTGGCGGCCACTGGAGCCCATGGGCCCACGAGCCCACGCCGGGCGGGAACTTGTGTCAACCACTGTCTCCTATAAATCGCAGGCCTAAGACAAGGGGGACCTGTGGGCGGCCTCAGAGAGAAAGCTCAGCTTATGTACTCTGGGGAGGTGACCCGGGGGGACCCTGAGCTACAGCTCAGGGGCATTAACGAGGCCTCCATCTGGTGCCATCCTCAACCACGAGCTGACGCTGACACAGCATTTCGGCCCGAGGAGAGAGAGCATGTGTGTTCCAAGGCTAGCAAAGGCTCAGTTTTTCCAATCCGGAAAATTGTGTTCAAAGAAAGAAAAACTGAGGACGAGTAGCTGAAGATAGACCGATTCGTGTCTGTTTAGTCAGTAACTTGAATGGTTCATAACTCTCCCTGATGGTGCAAGGGGTTAAATCTCAGCACTATGATGCTATCAGCAGCCACTGCAGTATAAGTTCGATTCCCAGCCAGGGAGCTACCCACATGGCACAGCAGACCTCTCCTGGCTCGCCCGCTGCTCCCCTCAGCAGTGTATTTCAGTCAGTCTGCCTGTTCTGCTCCCCACTCTGTCTCTGGTGAATCCTCTCACATACACACACACCCACACATGCAGCTCTGGCCTGTACCCCCGTTCTTGTATGCATTAATAAATAAATCTTTAAAAAAATAAAATAAACATAACAGACTATTCCCCCAATGTCTAACTGGGAGACCCAGGTCCCTGGGAAGGCCGTGGCAGGGCCAGGGTAGTGGCCACTTTCACTTCCCAAACCAAAGCTCTGACCATCCTGCATCCTGCCTCACTGTCCAGGGCCCGCTCTGCCTTCACCCCAGTGGGATGTGTACCCTGCAGATCTCAGACCCTGATTTGGCTCAAGAGGTTCCTCTCTTAGAACCACAGCATCAGCAGATACTTTTACTGGGAGGTGTCTAGACCCCTTCCTTTAGAGGATTATCATCTTCAAGAGACAGGAAGGAGTTTAGAAGTAAAACCCCAAAAAACTAAGACGGATGCTTGCATGGCACTTAGAACAGTTCTGTTCTAAGGGTTTTAATGTATTAAGTTATTAATTCTCATGATCCATAGTGTCTGACCCTTCATACAGATGAGGAAACTGGACCACTTTGAGGTTAAGTAACTTCCCCTTGGCTGCACAGCTAGGAAGTCACAGAGCAGGGGCTCAGGCCCACCAGCCTGATTCTCAAGTCCACAACACTGGAGAAGACATTATGTGGCAAGTGTTACTCTTGCAGTTATTCTGCCAGGCACCAGCCTCAGAACTGGGGACACAGTAGTGGAAAAATAAACCAGGGTCATGCCCTATACAAACTTATCATCCTTCCTTCCTTTACCCATTCATCTATCAATCCACCCAACATCCTTCTATCCATTCATCCATCCAATCATCCATCTGCCACCTACCCATCCATCCATCGTCCACCTATCATCCATCCATCATCCACCTATCCACCCACCCATTCATCATCCACCCATCTATCAATCATTCTCCCTCTATCCCACATCCATCTGTCTGTGTCTGTTTTTACTTACTATAGTCTCCCTTATGCTCAGCACAGTGCCTGGCACATAACAAGGTCTGAACCAATATTTGCTGAAGGAGTAAAGAAATGAAGACAGATATGGGTTCTGCCCAAGAACTCTGGGTCAAGTCCCTTTCCTTCTCTTGGTCTTGGTGAAATGGTGAGTAAAAACTCCCTGCTCACCTCCTGGAGTTCTCAGCAGACCCTGATGGTGAGTAGGTAGTGCTGTGCAAACTGTAAAGGGCTGTGCAGACATAGCATCAGCTGCTGAGCTGCTGTGTAGGCGCCAAAGCCTGCATAACAGTGTCTTTCTCAGGTCTGGCTGGTGAGACCTGTCAGACGCTTCCCCTCTGCCTGCCAAGAGGCCCAGAAAGGAAAGGAAATTGACATTTCATGAGTATCCACCAAGTGCCAGGGCCTTCACACACTTTAACCCTCTCTTCCCTTCTCTTGTACAGATCAAAGCAATAGAAGCCCAGAGAGGTCAGTCATTTGCTCAATGTCACACAGCCATTGGAGATATAGCTCAGGTATCAACTCTAGTCTATGAGCCCCAAATCCTGTGCTTGTGATCATAACCCACATGACATTCCTTTAAAGGGACACTGCTGACTTCCTGTACTCCAAATCTTCACCGTTCAAGGTTACACAGCGAGCTCCTGGCAGAGCCTTTTAAATAATATTTCCATTTTGCTTTTGCATTGATTATTTCCTTTTTGCTTAGGAATTTCCCTCCTTTTATACGCAAAGAAAAAATGATGTGAATGTTCTCCTCCCTGTGCCCCTCATGCCCCTTATCCAGAGGTGGATTCCACTCAGCCATCTGGGGAGAGCATGGAAGGTCAGCTGCTTGCCACAGCTTCCTGCAGTCCCTTTTCACAGACTCTTGTGATAGTTCACACACAGGTGTGGTTGTGCTGCCTGATGCTATTCGTGGTTGATGCCCCTGACTCGCAACTTAGAGTCTTCCTGAGACCCCTGGCTCAGGCCAGCCTTCTGGGACTTAAGCAGAAACCACCCCCAAAACCTTGAGCCCAGGAAACAGTCCTCCTGAACACCCTTCCCTCGTGCCACTGGCTGGGACAGAAAAGGAAATGTCCACAGTCTCCGTGCCTGGGCCACCCACTGAGAGCCTGGCACACAGCTGGGCACCTCACCAACATCCTCTCATAGAGTCTTCTTAACGGAAGGCTTGTCTGCAGGACCCCATTGTGCAATGCAAGGGGAAGCTGAGCGCAAGAGACAAGTCACCTGCCCGAGTCTGCACAGCTGGCACACTAGGCAGAAGACAGGGCCCTTGCTTACACATTGCCTTCGGCCCAGAGCTAAAAATAAGACACTGTGTTTGTGAAATGACAAGGTACCTCCTCTGTGCCAGGCAGCGTCTGCCACCCTGGGGAGCTGATCCAACAAGAAACTGGGGGAAGTAAGTCTGCTAAAGATTTGCCGAGTGACCTTGAGTTGGTCATTCTCCATCTCTGAGTCCTAGGTGAAATGAGAGGGTCGAAGGCTAGTTCTTTTATATTCTTTCTTCTGCGGTGTTTGGGTAGCAATTTGCAAAATAGAACTCAGGGAGCGAGAGAGGAAGGATGGCTGAGGTTTGTGGGGTAACGCTGCTGAGTTATAATTCCAAACTCCTCCTCCTTACAGAGACCCCATTCCCAACAAACACCCCAAGGGGAAAATTCCCGGGGGAGTTTATGGGTGTTGAAAGACCCTGCATCCTCGCTCCCCTCCTGACCCCTTTCACAGGTTAGGGGCTGAATAGAGGACTCGCAAGCCCTGAGGCAGACACCAGACACCGGGGAGGGATGGCACCAGGCCTCTGTGCCCTGTGGACAGAAGAGCTGCACATTCAGCGGCTCCTCCCCCAACCCTTCTCCTGGGCAGCCCCTCACCCCCAGAACCAATGCCCCAGGCCCCCACCTCCAGCCCCCTCTGCAGAAGCTGCTCCTGTATTTGGCTCTGGTTCCATGAAAGGCTCCACCTCACCCTTTTAAATTCTATTTTTTCAAACCACATTCTTGAACTTGGCAGATAACATGGCAGCCCGACAAGAGCCCTATTTACTCGGAGCGTTGTGAATGGGCCCTTTATAACAAGCTTCATTAATATTTCTACCTATTGGCCAGCTCTCCGTTTCCTCCCCCTATACAAACAGATTCTCCACACAGAAAGACTTTTCAAATGCTCTTGTTGACTTTCCCCAAAAGGGAGGGCAGTGGGGCTGGCCGGGGTGTGTGAGTGTGTGCGCAGGGGAAGGGGCGGCTGAGGGGTGCGCCTGCCCAGCCTGGCGCAGGAAGGAAAGAGGCCTGCTATTCATGGGTAGGGGCGAGCAGCCCAAGTGAGTTCAGGTATGCTGCACCTCACAAAGACACACTGAGCCTGGCTTGCCCACGAATTCCAGAGCCCGGGCCAGGGGGATTCAGACGATCCCTCCTAAGCCCCTGCATCCTGGCCGGGTCACCCTGGGTAAGTCCCTTTTCACTCTGGTCCTCACTGTCCTCATTTGTCAGCTGGGGCTACACCTTGCTACTCAAAGCATGGTCCCTGCACCAGAACATCAGCATCGCCTGAGAGCTAGTGAGAAATGCCCGCTCTGCACGGATTTGCTGAACCTGAATCTGCATCTTAACAAGATCCCCAGGTGATGTGTGTGCACAGTTAGGTTCTAGAAGCATCTGATCTACAACTTGTGTCCCTCCACCACCCACTGCCGCCACCTCCAGGGCTGTTCTATGGCTCAAAGACCATCACAGACCAATGTCAGCCACCGAGCCTGCTTTGCTCTCTACTTGCTGAACAGAAGCTTGGCCACAGTTGGGGCACAGGAAATAAATGGAAATAAAAGTCCATTGTCAAAGTCTGAAGCTTTGTGCTAATGACAGAAGTTCTTCCTTTTCTGCATTTGGGAAATTGTGGAGAATAGGCTGTTCCACAATTCAGAAGGTCACGCAGTGCCAAGGGACCTCTCACGTTGCAGTAGATGGGTGAGCACCCTGTCCTTTGCAGACATGCAAACAGAAGTGGGGTGGGGGGGAGCCTGTGAGGGATGTGGAAGAAGATGCCCAGGCCTGTGTGTGAAGGATGTGCCTCCAGGCTGGCAAGAAGCACCGCAGGGGACTTGGCATCATCACTGGCACACCCACAGGTGGCGCGGTGGCACCTGGGGAGACAGACAGAGCCAAGTATGGATGCCGGTGAAATGCCTCCCTTTCCCTTCTATTTGTTCACTGGATCAATGTTTATTCTATGTGTCAGGCCCTTTCCTGGACCTTGGGGACATGACGTTCAATAAAAAAGACTTTGTCCTTCCTCTTATGGGAGAGAGAGACAAATAACAAGTAAATAAAAAGTAAATATGTACATGGGGGAGGAAGCAGGGGAGGGTGAAGAGACACATGTGGATGGGAGAAACTGTTACCCAGGGGAGTCAAGGAAAACATCCTTAAAGGGAGACTCTTTAAATTTAGACCTGAAGACAGAGGAGCCACGGTTGTAAGTTGCGGAAGGAAGGGCACTCCCAGCAGAGGAATCAGCATGTGCAAATGTCCTGAGACGGAGATGCTTGGTGCTTTGAAAGGGAGTCAGTGTGACAATAGTCTTCCTCCTCCAAGGGAGAGAAGGACAGAAGGTAATGTCTACCTTGCAGGGAGGGAGGTGCTCAGAGCATAATGTTGCAGGCCCCTGTGACTGCACCTGGCCCCTATCAGAACAGCTGTCTGCTCTTTCTGTCCCTTAGGAGCAGCCTGGCCAGCACCCAGGACAGGGTCACCTAAGCTGCAGGAGGTTGAATCAGTTGCCTGTGTTCATCTTGGCTACCTACATCTTGGGGGAGTGGGTAGCCTGCCCTCTCCCAGGACATTGCTCAGCTTCAGCTAGCCTAGGAAGCTTGGGTAGAAGTCCCTGATGCCCTGCCTATATCTCAGCAGCCAAAGGCCAGACCCTCTTGGATACACAGAACCTTCTGGCCACCACACCCCACTCCCTGGCTAGCCCTTAACTATCAGGCCAGAAATAACCAGTTTTCTCCGCCCCTTGGGGCTGTAGGCTCACCCACCAAAGGGCTGAGGTGGCTGGGCAGAGCAGGGCAGGGGTGCTGTCCCAAGAGAGGTATCTTGGATTTTTCCATTTGGTGTGCCCCACTCTCAGGCTTTCAGGGAAAGATTAATTGAAATCCTGGATTTTCTGCTCACTCCCAGGATTCTTCACAGGCTACCTTAGCAACATGAGCTTCAGTTTCCTTATATATAAAATGTGGTTGATGACCCCTCTGAGGGATGTTGTGAGAATGAAATAACATAATAGATAAGCTAATTTTGCATGTAACATGTGAGTTATGCATGTAAAGTGCACTGGGAAGAAATCATGGTTGGGGCTGGATTGGAAGAATTAACATTATTAAAATGGCCATCCTACCAAAAGCAATATACAGATTCAATGCTATTCTAATAAAAATCTCAATGACATTTTTCAAAGAAATAGAACAAATACTGATGAAATTCATATGGAACCACCAAAAACATGAATAGCCAAAGCCCTACTGATGAAAACAAAGGAGAAAGGAGGTATCACACTTCCAAACTTCAAGCTATACTACAAAGCCATAACAAATAAAACAGTTTGGTATTGGAATAAAAACAGACACACAGACCAATGGAACCGAATAGAGAGCCCAGAAATAAAACCACACTTATATGGACAACTGATCTTTAACAAGGAGCAAAGAATATGCAGTGGAAAGCAGTTTGTTCAATAAATGGTGCTGGGAAAACTGGACCACCACATGCCAAAAAATGAAACTAGACCAATACCTCTCACCATGCACAAAGATCAACTCAAAATGGATGAAAAAACAGGATATAAGACCAGAAACCATAAAATATATAGAAGAAAATATAGGGAAAACACTACAAGACATACATCACAATAACATCTTTTAAAGACTCATCACCCAAAACAAAGAAAGTCAAGGAAAAGATAAACACCTGGGATTACATCAAACTGAAAAGCTTCTGCATGGCAAAAGAGACATTAACCAAAACAGAGAGACACCCACTGATTAGGAAAAAAATCTTTGCACTCCAGTCAACTGATAAGGGACTGATCACAAAGATATACAAAGAACTCACATGACTCAAAAAAACAAAATAAACAATCCAGTCAAGAAATGGGCAGAAGAACTTAAAAGACACTTCTCCACAGAGGAAATGCAAATGGCCAACAGGCATATGAAAAAATGTTTAACATCCTTTATCATCAAGGAAATGCAAATCAAAACCACACTGAGATACCACCTTACACCAGTAAGAATGGCACATATCAAAAAAACCAGCAACGACAAACGTTGGTGAGGATGCGGTAAAAAAGGAACTCTCCTACACTGCTGGTGGGAGTGCACATTGGTCCAACCACCATGGAAAGCTGTCTGGAGGTTCCTCAGTCTACTGAAAATGTAGCTACAATATGACCCAGCAATTCCACTCCTAGGGATCTACCCAAAGTACACAAAAACATTGATTCAAAAGATCAGCTGTACCCCTATGTTTATTGCAGCACTATTTACAATAGGTAAAACCTGGAAACAACCCAAATGCCCAACAATAGATGACTGGATCAAGAAGATGTGGTATATATACACAATGGAATATTATTCAGTAATCAAAAAAATATAAACTCATGCCATTCGCAGCAATGTAGATGGAGCTAGAAGGAATTATGCTCAGTGAAATAACCCAAAAGGATAAAGAAAAATATCCCATGGTTTCACTTATAGCAGGAATACAGGGGAACAAAATAAGACATCAATGTAAAAAAATAATAACAGTACAAAACACAACAAAGCAAAAACAGACAATTATAAATCAGAGACATCCTGCAGGGGAGGAGGAGGGAGAGGGATCAGAGGGAGGGAGGGAGGAGCACAGGCAACTGAGGTGATGGTGCACGGGAGCATTGGTGAAGGAAACTCTATGGAGGCTACACCTGAGGGGGTGGGGGAAGCAAATATTGTTTAAAAATGAACAATGGGGCCTCCCCGTGGCGCAGCGGTTGAGCGATGGGTTGTGAAGCTGCCCGCCGCATCTGCGGCGCCTGTTTGATCCCCGGCTACTCCCCGGCCACCAGAGGAGGGTCCCACATGGTGCACAGACCTCTCCTGCTGCCCGCTGCTCCCCTCAGCAGTGTACTTCGGTCCTTCTGCCTGCTCTGCTCCCTGCTCTGGCTCTGGTGAATTCTCTCACCCTCCCATGCTTCTGACTGTACCCAGTGCTTGTATAAACAAAACAAACAAACAAACAAATAAATAAATAAAAACATGCCTCTATTAAAAATAAATAAATAAATAAAAATGAACAATGATGTAAAAACATTTTAAAAATTAAAAAAAGAAATCATGGTTGGGGTACACAGTTCATGCTGTATTCAGGGTCACGAAAAGACAGTTCTGGGGTACAGCCCCAATTCACTGACAGACTACAGCACTTCTGAGAGTCTCAGTTTCCCCAGCTGTAACCTTTGGATCTTTTTCCCTACCTCAAAGTGTTGCTATTAAAATCCAATTAATTCAAACAATATATTATGCACTGGATGCCTACTGTGTGCGTTACTCACAGCATTCTAGAATTCCTGCAGAGGGTAGGCTCCTCTCCTGCACCCAACTCAAGGAATCCTCCCCTGAAGACAAGCTAAACTGAGGATGTATTCAGGAAACTGACAAAGGACAGAGAAGGATCCCATGGTCAGAAATCTGCTTGACCTCTTCCTTCTGTCTCTTCCTGTAGCCATGACTTTGAGCAACTTAGCTTCTGCAAGCTTCAGTTTCCCCTCCCATACATAGTGGAAATATTAATACCACAGAAGGATGTTGCTATGATTAAATGACATCAGTGGCTTGAGAGTGCTTGGCTCCATCCTTGGTCCATTCTCTGTGACCCATGTTTGCTGTTATTAGACACAGTGGTTAACAGTAAGTACTTCATCATTGCAGCAGCTACAGTAGTGAAGAGTATAGTACAAATACTAGCAGAAGTAGTGCTGGTAGGGATGATAGAAGAGATACTAGTAGTAATAGTAATGGTAGTAGAGTCAGTGGCAGTGGTAGTAGCAGCAGTTGTAAGAAGCACTAGGACTCATAGTAGTAGTGGAAGTAATAGTCTTTTTTTTAAAGATTTTTAAATTTATTTATGCATACAAGAGCTGGGGCACAGGCCAGAGATGTGGGGGTTGAGAGGATTCACCAGAGACAGAGTGGGTAACAGAATAGGCAGATTGACTGAAATACACGGCTGAGGAGAGCAGCAGGTGATTCAGGAGAGGTCTGCTGTGCCATGTGGGTAGCTCCCTGGCTGGGGGTTGAACTCGTGCTGCCGTGGCTGCGAATAGCTTCATAGGTTGTGTCTTAACCCCTTGTGCCACTAGGGAGGCCCCAATAGTTTTAAAGTACTGGTGGCAGTGGCAGAGAGGACTCATAGTAACATGACAGTAATATTTCTAGCAACACTCTAACAACTATCTATACTACTACTGGTAGTGGTAGATGTCCTGGGAGTGGAAGTTATACTAGCAGACAGGAGCAACAATCATAGCGGAGCAACAGTAGAGATCCCACAGTACCAGTGGGATCATAGGCATGCCCAAGTAGGCACATGTGCCAGGAGAGGGCGCTAAGACTAAGAATTCAATCCTTCTCATTCTGAGGAGGTTTCTTGTCCATTTTAAAGAGACTGGAAAGGAGAGGATCCAGGTGGATGGGGTTGGCAAGAAGAAATGAAGGTGTGCAGAGCCCTAAGAATATATCTTGGGGACAGAATCTTGGGGCTGTAGGTGCCCGTGTCTCTCCCTCCACTGCTCCCAGGGAGGAAGGACAGTGTTTGCTCCAAGAAATCCTCGAGTCACCTGTGGGTGCCTCTGGTCCACCCTGCTCCTCATTTACAGTGGGCATATGTGCCAGGTCCCATGAAGGTAGAGGGGTTTCCCTTGGGTAACAGGGCAGGGAATAATGGTGAGTCTTGGAAGAAGGGATCCCTGCTTCCTGGCAGGGCCAGCTCCGAGGGTGTGGCGGCTGGAAGTCCTGTGCACGCTCCAGCTGCGAGTTCCAGCTCCTCAGCTGCCAAAGGCAAGTCAGCAGCAGGGCCTGGCACCGCCCCAGGCCTTGGGAACTCAATGTCCCTGGTGCCGATAAGGTGGGTGGGGGTTCTTGGGAAGAGCCTAAATAATTACCAGGAGGAAGTACCAGGCATCCCCAGGCTCTGCTCATCCAGGAAAGTGAGTAAAGACAAGTTACTAGCCAGGACCATTCTCCAGCCTTCCATGGAATCATCTATCTTCTGGCAGTTTGGAGTATGACCCCTCCAATCTTCCTGGCCTTTGATCTCACTAAGGAATGGTTTTATCTTTAATTTGCCCTACTTCTGGATCTTTGCTTGTGCTGTTCGGGGTTAAGTCTCATGAAGCTGTCCACAGTCACCGCAGCACGAGTTCGATCCTTGGCAGGGAGCTGACCCACATGGCAGAGCTGACCCACATGGCGCAGCAGACCTCTCCTGACTTGCCGGCTGCTCCCCTCAGCAGTGTATTTCAGTAGATCTGCCTGTTCTGCTCCCCAATGTGTCTCTGGTGAATCCTCTCCAGTTCTTGTATGCATAAATAAATCGTAAAAAAAAAAAAAAAAAAACAGAGTCCTCCCGGTGGCGCAAGGGGTTATGAGGCAACTTATGAAGCTGTCCACAGCCACTGCAGCATGAGTTGGATCCCCGGTCAGGGAGCAATCCACATGGAGCAGCAGACCTCTCCTGACTCACCCACTGCTCCCCTCAGCAGTTTACTTCAGTCAATCTGCCTGTTCTGTTCTGTTTCCCCACTCTGCCTCTGGTGAGTCCTCTCATTCTCCACACCTCTGGCCTGTACCCCAGTTCTTGTATGCATAAATAAATAATTCTTTAAAAAAGAAAAAAACACTGATACTCTGCCTGCTGCCCCAACCAGTGATTCCAGATATCCAGGGTGGGGCCTGGAATCCCCAGGAGATTTAATGGCAGCAGTGGCCCTCTTTCGTCAATCACTTAACAAGGGAAGAAGGCTGGGCAGCCGGAAAACTGCAATGGCAGCCCTTTGAAGACAGGGAGAGATGGTCAAAACAATCCAAATTCAGCTTTGCAGAACAGCTCACAGAGGAAGGCTGTGAAGGGAGAGCAAAGGCTGGGACAGAAGGTGACAGATAGGTCCCACCACCCCACCTGTGGGTGCGAGACCCTGGACAAGCTGCTGAACATCTCTGAACCTCAGTTTCCTGATGTGTAAGATGGGGACATAGTCCTCCACCATAGTACCAGTCCCAAAGAGGATGACTTTGAAGAGACATTAAAATAAAGCAGGAAAAGTACTCAGTGCCTCCTAAAGATAACCTCCCAGCCCTCTGATGTAAAAGGTTCCAGACCCATGAGGCATCGTTGTGCAAGAGATGGCCCTTCACAGTCTTACGTGTTTTCAGAGGAAAACACACAGCTCAGAGGTAAGTCATTCCTGGGTGAACAGTGAGCAGACACTGACTCAGGGGAAAGCGTTTACGTTTCTGGGGAGAAGAGCCAAGATCCTGGAAACAACAGGGCTTTTGACAGCCCTGGGATCCTTGGATTTCACAACTGCCCAGTGAGGCTCATTTTTACAGGAAGCTGGAGCTTGGCTTTTGGGCACATTTCCTCTTACTGGACCCTCATGCCTTCATCAGATAGACACGTGGGGGTGCCTCTGTGCAGGCTCTGAGCTGGGTCTGGGATGTGGCATGACCACCATTGGCCACCGCACCCAGCTGAGAGGCTGAGGGAGGCTTTGGAGGACTGGAGCTGGGAATTTAGGGAAAAGGGGGTGAACTGGGGGTATCAATGGGTTGTGGCTGTGACGACTGTGAATCTCTCCCATCTGTTCCTAAAATCACTGCTTCCACCACGAATGCAATGGCTGCTCCAGCCTGTACTGCCCCCAGCCTCAGTTTCCACATCCAGGAAATGGAGTAGGGGGCCAGATAAAGATTCCTTACAGATTCACTTTTCTTTGGAGAATTTTATGAAATGAGTCCTATGTCCTACATTCACATTTTAATTAAGGATTACATCAAGTTCTGTTTGGAAGATTTCATAACAGGTCTTGGACCCATCTGGCTTTTTCTCCACTGGGGGTTCACGGGGAAATAAAAGCTGAGTGTCACATGATAGAGGAGCGTCCTCCCTCTCCCTTCCTGCCCCATCGCTGTTCCACTTCAGTCCATCACAAGTATGTGGGCTGGGTGGGCCCCAGACTGGGCAAGCCTCTTCCCACTGCACCTCGGTCTCTGCACCTCACAAAGGGGGTGAGGCCTCCTGTGTCATGTGTCACTGGATGTTGGAAGGAGGGGGTGGTTTGGCCCAGCAGAGCCCGTTCTCCTCCCTCTGGGATCTTAAATTTGTAGCAGATGGTAGGGTCCAAGAGGCCGGCTTGACTGGGGTCAGGAGAGTGTCTCTCCATTTCTGGGCACATTTGAGGAGACCGTGTGGCAGGAGCTGTTGATATCCATGATGAATGAGCCCCTAAAAGAATCCTTACATCATGAACTTGAGTGTTTGTGGTTAACCTTGAGAGGAAGGGACGGAGGAGAGATGTGTCCAGCAGCCTCTGGCCAGCCTCCCTTTCTCCTTCCGGGCTCCTTCCCTCCCTTCTACCAGCATGTGCTGAGCTCCTACTGTGTGCTGGCTCAGCCCCTGCCCCCAGCAGACAGGAAGTGTAGCCAATGTGATGGGGGCTATCTCATAGGGAATCCCAGAAGGCTGTGGGGACACAAATATGGCTCCAGCGTGACCTGGTGGCTAGGGGACACTGGGGAAGGCCTGCAGGACAAAGCTGCCAGGCAGAAGAGCACTCCTGGCAGTGGGAATAGCAGGGGCAAAGGCCTGGAGGAATCAAGGAAAGCCTGGCAAAGTGTCTGGGCTGGAGCACAGCATGCAGGGAGGGGTCGGGGGAGGGGCAGGTTGTAAAGAGGGACAGTCAGAGGAGTCAGCAGGAAAGAGAGTCCTAATGAACTTGAGTTCTGGCAGGGAGCTCAGACTTTATTCCGAGACCTAGGGTGTCAGGGCAGAGATCTCCCAGAGGGGGATGTCTGGCGCTGGAGGAAGGACAGTGGATGAAGGGGCTGGAACCAGGGGCAGGGTGTGTGTGGGAGGCTCCCCTGATTGCTCAATGTTGCTTTTATTCACTCCCTCAAAGAGCGCTTCTTGAGGGACGACTCATCCCTCTCCACACATCAAGCTGGCCAGCTCCTCCATGCGCACAGGCGCAGGAGAGACGTCTGGGCAGAGCGTGGCCCGCGCTGGACAAAGCCTCCTTTGTGGCAAGTCCTGGGGCCACGGTGGCGCAGTGCTCTGCTGCCCTCTAGTGAGACCCAGCGGTGCACCCCTAGGGAGCCAGCCTACTCCTAGACACTCTGAGTTTCCCCCTCTCTCCTCCCCTGGTCTCTCCCTCAAGCACAGGAGCCCCACTGCTTCGGGGAGTAGGCGCCACTGTCTGCAAATAGGAGACAGGTTCAGACAGGGGAAGGGCAGTGAGGAGTGGAGGGGACATAGAGGGACTCAGCTCCAGCTGTGGGAACAGGGAGCACCAGGGTCCACGAGGGTCCGCTAGTGGGAGCACAGATGTTACCTGTTAATTTTCTCAAATGAATAAATACCGTGATGGAGACAGTGATGACACTGGTGGGAGATGGTGGAGGTGGTGATGGTGGAGATTGGGAGATGCTGTTGATGGGGGCAACGGTAGATGTGGCAGTTGCTGTGATGAAAGGATCATGGGGACTCTGGGTTACATAGTTGGTGATGGGAGAGTTTTGGTGAAGATGGTAATAGGGTTACGGTGACAGTGGTGGTAATGATGACATTGATGGAGTAGAAATAGTGGTACTGGTTATACGATCGTAAAGCTACTATGAACATGGCAGCCCTGATGGCTTTTAAAACCAGGGGTCCTTTGAAAACATAGGTCAGAGCATGCTACTCTACTCGAAACTTTCCAGTAACTCTCCTTTTTACCCTGAATAAAAGCAAACTCCATGGAGTGTCCTACAAAGGTCTGTATGACAGGGCTCACCCTGCCTCTGTGATATCATTCCTCCAGCTCTCTCCTTGCTGACTCTGCTCCAGGCACATGACCTTCCATTCTTTGGCCACACCAGTCAGATTCCTTTGCACAGGATGTTCCTTCTGCTTAAGGAAGGTCCACCTCAAGACCTATGCACAGGATGTTCCTTCTGCTTAAGATAATGTTCCTCCAAATATTTGCTCCGCTAACTTGTTCTCCTCCCTGAAGTCTTCACATAAATGTCACCTTCTCAGCAAAGTACCCCATAACCATATCATTTTAAATTACTATAATCTTTTACCTGCTCCCAACACTCCTGCTTCCCCGCAACTTGATTGATTTCCCCCTAACACTTCTCAGCTTTTCAAGCGCTAAATTACTCAAATGCTTATTTATTTTGTCTCTCTTGTCCACCTCCCTAGGGGGTAAGTGCCATGATTTCTTTTTTGTTCATTTCTTTTTTGTTCACTAATATTTCTGAAGGCGCCAGGCTTATACAGACTACATAAAAATTTGCTGGATGAACCCTCAATTAAAGGGTAGCATATGTTTGCACTCTTAGCGAACAGAACCAGAACTTTGCTCTGGTTTGTGGACATGCAAGATGCGCTCTCTGACTCTGGATCAGAAGCCTGGCATGCAAGTCCCTACCGGCAGCTCATTACACCCCAACATGGGCACAATCTTTCACTCTGCACTCTTCTCAACAGCCCTTCACTGTGGCTCTGTGGTTAGTTTGAGGAGGGAGAGAAATCTAATGCAACTAACACACACTGCAATGTGAACAACTGCTAGTCTTTACACCATTTTTTTTAAAGATTTGTTTTAATATATTTATGCATACAAGAACTGGGGTGTAGGCCAGAGGTGGGGGTGGGGGAAGGTGAAAGGGTTCACCAGAGACAGAGTGGGGAACAGAACAGGTGGATCTACTGAAATCCACTGCTAAGGGGAGCAGTGGGCGAGCCAGGAAAGGTCTGCTGCACCATGTGGGTCAGCTTCCTGGCTGGGGATGGAACCCATGCTGCAGTGGCTGATAGTGCTGAGACTTAACCCCTTGCACCACCAGGGAGTCCCCTAGTCCTCACACCTTTAATGACACTTAAAGGAACTACTTATACACTTACTGGCTCACCACCGAAAACAGAACCCTGCCACCGCAGCCAGAGCCAGGACTCAGAGTTCATGATTCTTAGTTTAAACGCTCCATTCTACCATTTTTTGATTGCATTCTTCTTAGACTACCTCCCCTGCTTACCTGTTTTCCTCAGGGTTTTTTCCAAAAAAACAGGAATAGTAAATCTTGTCCCATGCACGTTGAAGATTCAAAAAATATATAATAGGTCGGGGAACTTGAGGGTTAAAAGGAAACTTGGAGATCACCTAAGGATGTCAATTTTTGCTTCTAGACACTTATCTCTACATTTTATTAATTACTTTGAGCTACGTTGTCTTAACCAAGTTTTAGAAAAACTATGTAAAATAGGGGTGGGATCATCAGTCTCTTTTTACAGGAAGGAAACAAGTTAAAAAGGGGGAATAACTTGTTTAAGGCTCTTGTAATAAGTTAGCAGCAGAGCTAGGGGCAGTGGCTCTTTGCTCTAACTCTCCCTATAGATCCAGCTCAAAGCTCTATATTCCCAGTGGCGCAGCGAGTTGAGCACAGCGCTGTGAAGCTGTGTGCAGCCTTTGCAGTGCGGGCTCGATTCCCAGCCGGGGAGAAACCCACATGGCATGGCAGACCTCTCCTGCCTTGCCCGCTGCTCCCCTCGGCAGTGTCTTCAGTCTGTCTACCTGTTCTGCTCCCCACTCTGTCTCTGGTGAAACCTCTACCCTCCCATACATCTGGCCTGTACCCCAGTTCTTGTATAAACAAATAAATCTTAAAAATAAATAAATAAATAAATAAATACACAGAATTCAAGGAATTAAAAAAAAGCTCTATATTCAAAAGTCTCTTGTTGGCATGCCTCCAGGCATGGGGAGCTCACTGCCCCCCCAGATAAACCATTACATTGTCGGGTGGGTCTGGTAGGTGGCTGCCACTTCTGGTGCTATATAGAGCATACTGCATTGAGAGGGGTGGTGATTAGGGCTTCTCTCCTCACGTGTATTAGTGGAGGAGGGAAATTTATAAAAATATTCAGAGAACCTGCAGAGAGGGCCTCCCTGGTGGCATAGTGGCTAAAGACATGGTGTTATCAAGCTATCGCCAGCCACTGCAACTTGAGTTTGATCCCAGGCCAGGGAGCTAAACCACATGGCACATTAGACCTCTCCTGTCTTCCCCACTGTTCCCCTAAGCAGTGTATTTCAGCAGATCTGCTTGTTCTGCTCCCTACTCTCTCTGGTGAATCCTCTCACCCCAACACCTCTGGTCTACACCCCAATTCTTGTATGCATAAATAAACAAATCTTAAAAAAAAAAAAAAAGAACCTGTAGAGATGGCTAGGCCTCTTCAAGGTCTTCCTAAGACATATCACTTTGGCATGGGAATTATTTCTAATTAAGGTCAACCAAGGAACTGTAGGCTCTTAAGAAACTTAGCTACCTAGAAAAATGAAAATTTGGGACAGTCTTACCCAGAATTATGGTTTTTACCAGAAATAAGCTTTCTATTAGAGAAAACTATCTATTGACACATGGCAAGGCAAACATCTAATTATAGAACACCTGGTCTTCCTATCAGTCACTCTCTCCTTGTCAGTGAGCACCCCTCCTCCTTGAAGCCCCATCCTTAGCACTATTGCCTTTAGAATGTTCTTTTCTCCTAGTAATCTATCTGCTGTTTATTTGATTGCTTGACCAGTATGAGAAGAACTAAGAGGGAGTTGGGTATATTTCCTCTCCTCCCCTAGCATGATAATAATTATAATGCCAAACTTCACTGTTGTAACTTTTCAATTACTTCCTGCTCCCCTGAGGAGTGAATCTGACTAGCCCCTTAATGGGCCTGCCATGAACTTGGTTCAGCTTCAAACTACCTCTGCACACTACACACATCTCCCCCTCCGCTCTGGCCTTCTGCGGCATGTTCTCTT
Source organism: Talpa europaea (assembly GCF_964194135.1). Taxonomy (NCBI): domain Eukaryota; kingdom Metazoa; phylum Chordata; class Mammalia; order Eulipotyphla; family Talpidae; genus Talpa; species Talpa europaea. The sequence continues at coordinate 64,219,341 of NC_140074.1, read as the reverse complement.
TAGAACGCTCTCACCTACCAACCTCACCACCCTGCCAAACTCCCCATGCCTCTGAACCCCACCCCAATCCATGCACCCTCAAAAGCCTCAGCATGCTTTGTATTTACCTGTCTTCCTAGCAGGATTAGAAGCTGGGAAGGGGTAGGATCTGCATGTGATTCCTCCCTCCATGTGCCCAGCAGGGAGCTCACCCAGAAGATGACTGCCCTGCCCCATGCAGTCAGAAATCTCTGCTGCCCATGAGACAGAGCAGGAGAGCATTAAATGCTCCCTCAGCATTGGCTCAGCCTTGACATCGAGAGACAGGAGGTCCAATGTTTAACCACATGCATGCTTCAGGGCCTGTTGTCAGCTCAGCTAAGAACTCAGTCATGCCAGGCTTTTCTGGAGATGAGACCTGGGCCCCTCCCATCTCTCCAGTTCCCTCCCCCCTTTGCCTTGGACCGTAAAAGAGCTGAATTTGCTGTGGAGGGAGAAGGAGGGATGGTTACAAAGCTGGAGGAGTGTGTGGAAAGAGCAGGAAGAGCCTGCCTGGTCTTTGCTCTGCCCCAGGCTTGCTGTGTGGCCTTGACTACATCCTTCCCACCTCTGCCTCAGTATCCCCTTTTGTGCAGAGGAAGCTGGTGTAGGTGGTCCTTTCTGATGAGGCTGGCCAAGAGCAAGAGATCCTGGGACTCCAGAACCCCCTAGCTAGGGGTCCCCTCGCTTGGGAGACATTTCCTCCACGCAGAGGTGGGTAAATCTTTAACTAGCTAGCCCAGGGCAGGTCGGAGCCTTTCCGGATGGATGACTGCCTGGGAGAGAGGGGATGGGTGCGGGGAAGTGTAAGCTGTGTACAGCTAGTTCCACGGTGGTGGAGAAGGGAGGGGATTGGGGAAGGAAGGGAACGGGGCTTGGGCGGAGCAAATTCTGCGTGCAAAGTAGGACATGGAGGAACGCGGGTCCCCAGACGGGTAAGTCGAAATTAGGGAGGCTGGAGAGGCCGCTGAGCTCACCGATGGTAATTCGCGTTGCTGCCACAGGGACCCCGCTCGGAGCCTGGAGCAGGGACCGGAGGGCCCGGAAACGCCCATTCAGGTGGTACTCAGGTGGGTATGGGTTCAACAGGCCGGGTCCGGGCAAGGAGGGGAGGGGAAGGATGGAGGCAGCAGGCTGGACAATCAGCCCTCCCATCGAACCCCAGGGTGCGCCCCATGAGCGCGGCGGAGCTGCGTCGAGGGGAACAGAGCGCGTTGCACTGCTCAGGGACCCGGACTGTGCAGGTGAGGAACTTCTCCACACGCCCACACCCAAAATACCTCGCCCAAGGACACGGGGTGGCCCTTCCCTGGGCAGTTCTGACCCAGGCCTCCTCCACGACCGTGCCCCGCCCTTCCCAGGAGGGCCACGCCCTCCCAGAGTGCCCCGCCCCTCTCTCCGCCCCCCCGCCCCCGCAGGTGAGCCCCCCGGGTGGGGGCCCCGACGTGGCGTTCCGCTTCGGGGCGGTGCTGGACGCGGCGCGCACGCAGGAGGATGTGTTCCGGGCTTGCGGGGTGCGGCGCCTGGGCGAACTGGCCCTGCGAGGGTGAGTGAAGCTTCAGGGGCCTCCCCAAGCAGGTGCACTGCCCCCACCCGTCAGCCCGCTCCCCCCTCCCCTCGCGATGCCCCCCGCGTCCAGCCGCGCCCCTGCCTCCCGCAGCTTCTCCTGCACGGTCTTCACCTTTGGCCAGACTGGATCGGGGAAGACCTACACCCTGACAGGACCTCCTCCTCAGGTGGGCTGAGCATGAGCCAGGGTCCTGGGGCTGAAGTCCTGGAGAGGCGCTGGCAGGGCAGACCCCCAGAGGGAAGGGGCTTGGACAGTGCAACCCACCCCCTTTATCTGCAGACAGGGAGATCGAAAAGTGAAGGGACTTACCCGATATGGAGTTCAAATTTGTACCCGTTACTTGCTTTCTAGCTCTCAGTATCTGCATCTGTGAAACGGAAGCGAGGGTGCAGGCTGTGAGAATGAAATAAGGGTCTGAACCCACAGCCCCAGCTGGGGGCTGGCGCATAGTCTGTGCTCTACAGAGCAGCTATTATTGTCTGGTGGTGGTGACACCCTGGCTCAGCTGTTTCTGCCCCCAGGGGGAGGGGGTGACCATACCCCCCAGCCTGGCTGGCATCGTGCAGAGGACGTTCGCTTGGCTGCTAGACCGCGTGCGGCACCTGGGCGCCCCGGTCACCCTCCACGCCTCCTACCTGGAGATCTACAATGAGCAGGTGGGGGGCTGAGATGAATCCAAGGGGCCCATCAGGAGCAGAAGGCATTTCTGTCCAGGAAGCCCCGGTCAATGGGCAGCAGGTGGTGGAAGTGGTGGGGGATGGTGTGGTCACTAAGGGGAAGGATAGGACAGGGACTCAGAGAGGGGCGCTTCCTTCACCCCTGCCCACCCTCCTCTCCAGGTTCGAGACTTGTTGAGCCCAGCATCTCCCAGGCCATTGCCTGTTCGCTGGAACAAGACTCGGGGCTTCTATGTGGAACAGCTTCGGGTGGTGGAGTTCGGGAGTCTAGAGGCCCTGATGGAACTTCTACAAATGGGTGCGTGCTACTTTAGGGGAGCTTTGGGGTTCAGGGATGCCCATTCCTCAACTTTCCCTGAGTGTGTGTTCAGAGCCCCCAACTGGAGCTGTGGGTTCAGACCCTTGTGGGAGAAAAGGGGTCAGCAAAGCAACAATTCAAATACAGCCCAAGGGTGTCTCTACCTGCTCCCCCTCTCCCCGCCAGGCTTGCTGCTTCTGCCTTTCACACTCTTCCGGGCCTACCTGTCCTCTCCTGCCAGGGTCTCGGTCAGGCCTCATGTTTGCTCCCCAGAGAGATTTTCCCGTCTCAAGGCTGCCCCCTTCCAAGACCTTCCCCTGAGGGTAAAGGTGATTATCTTTTAGGGTAGCCTGTAAGGCCCTACTTCTTCAGCCTCACTCATTGACTCATCAACTGTTTAATGAGTAGCTAGGACATGGAAACAACCCAGGTGCCCAGTGATAGAGGCTTGGATCCAGAAGATGCGGTACAGCCACACAATGGAGTACTATCCAGTACTATCCAGCAGTACTATCGAGGACGAGACAAAATATTGCCATTTACAGCAAAATGGAGAGTGCAGGGAATTCTGTGTAGTAGAGCAAGTCCGACAAAGACTATTGGACATTTACATAGTGGACAAGCTGACAAAGCAAAACACTATAAAGTTAGAGGATGCTAATAAGCACAGTGAGGTTTCTGAGATAAAGGGGGAGAAAGGGCCAAAGGGGCCTAAGATGGCATTGGGGGAAAAAATGAAAGCCCTGCTACTAGAGGAAAAAACAGATATAAAAAATGTTGAGCACCCATCTGTGGCAGGCACTGGGACACAGCCTCTGGCTCTGGCCCCAGGGTAGTGCCAGGCCTCTCGGTGATTGCTCTCCCTGAGATTCTCAGCCTCCCTCCTCACAGCAGTAGGAGAGGTATTCGTAAGATGTAACTCTCATGGACATCTTTGCTCAGCTCTCTCCACCAGCCTTTTATTTGCCTGGGCTCAAGCCCACCATTCCCTGAGCCAGCACCCCTTTTCCTGCCTCTGTGCCTTTGCTCTGCCTACATCCTCTTCCAAGATGCCTTTGCTCCTTTGTCCTCCTTGATGGCCACTGCATTCACCTCCTGATGTTTTCCACCTCTAGGTCTTAGTCGTCGGAGGAGCTCAGCTCACACCCTGAACCAGGCATCTAGTCGGAGTCACGCCCTGCTCACACTCTATGTCAGCCGCCAGACAGTAAGTGCCCCACTTGGAGAAGGAATGGCCCCAGGGCCCCCCAGCAAGGGTTGGCCTCTGGATGTAGAAGCCGACTTGGGCATGCAGAATGGAAACCCTTGGTCTTGTGAGTTGGGTGGAGGCAGTACCCATCAAACCCTGATCCCTCATCCCCAGCAGATGCCTCCCGTGGGCCCTGGAGAGCCCCCCGTTGGTGGGAAGCTGTGCTTCGTAGACCTGGCTGGCAGCGAGAAGGTGGCAGCCACCGGATCCCGCGGGGAGCTGATGGTGGAGGCCAATAGCATCAACCGCAGCCTGCTGGCCCTAGGTGAGACCTTGGTGCCAGCTGGACTGACCTCCCGAGCCCCTCACTTGTGTGTGGCCCCTAGCTGACCACAGTGGCAAAAGCAGAGGACTTGTGCAGGGAGGAGCATTAAAGGGCTGTGATCCAGGAGCCCGGGCCTCCTCATCTCAGCTTGCTATGGCCTCACATCTCCCCTCTTAGAGTTTTGTTTATGAATCTATAATTCCTGGGAGTCTGTAAGGTCCCATTTGAATTTGGGGATAGACACTCAAGTGCAGAATAAGAGCCCTCAGATCTTCAACCTGTCCCTGTGCAGTTGGGAAGACTGAGGGGTGACTGAGAGGGAAGGAAACCCCACCCCCACCCAGGTTTTTGAGGGCTGGGCCCTCAGCCTTCTCTGTGACATGTGTGGGGAGATGCTCAGGAACTCCCTCTTCATTCCATCCATTTGTCAGACCTTTCCTGACCCCTGCCAAGTGCCAGGCCCTTGGGTGGGCATTGGGATCAGGGTGCACAGGGCCAGCTCTGCTCTCCAGGGGCCCCAGTCTGGTGGTGGAGACCAGCCTGCATGGGTAGTGAGATCACATGGATAGAGGGATTTGAGAGTCACACAGGCCCAGGTGGAGAGCCCAGCTTTGCAGCCGAGTGGCCTTGGGTAAGGGTGTAACCTTGCTGGATCCTGCTCTCCCCCCAGGTCACTGCATCTCCCTGCTGCTGGACCCACAGCGGAAACAGAGCCACATCCCCTTCCGGGACAGCAAGCTCACCAAGCTGCTGGCGGACTCACTAGGGGGGCGTGGGGTCACCCTCATGGTACCCAGCAGGGGCTGGCAGGGAGGTCTGGGAGCTGAGGGAAGACTGACTGGGGAGAAACACTGAGGGGAGTCCTCCCCAGGTGGCCTGCGTGTCCCCCTCTGCCCAGTGCCTTCCTGAGACTCTCAGCACCCTACGATATGCAAGCCGAGCTCAGAGGGTCACCACTCGGCCACAGGCTCCCAAGGTAAATGCAGGGAGACCCAGGCAGGGGTCAGGCAGGGGAGATGGTTGGGGATGAGGCAGTGATTGAAGGCTGAGTTGATGCCATGTTTGGAGCTTGGGACTGAATCAGAGTTGGGACTAGAGAGGGAATCTTGATGACGGGTCATGGTTGGGTAAAGTGGGGTCAGAGTTATGGTCAGGATTGGAATCTGCTTTGAGATATGATCCCTGTCAAGCCAGGATCCCAGTTGTTTTCATGATGTAGTCAGAGTTGAGCGAGAGTCTGATATGGGATCTTGTTTGGGGTCAGAATCTGGGCCAGGGTTTGAACAGAATTGAGTTTGAGCTTGGCCTTGGCGCTGAGTCCAGCTTAGCACGGCCCCACTGGGCAGGCAGCTAAGGCCATATTACATGTGAGTGCCTCAGGACAGCGTGCCCCATCCAGGTGGATGCAGATGTGCCCGGGTGCAAGGCTAAAGAGTGGAGTATGGACCGGATTTTAGGTTCCCCTCTTGCTTACGCTCCCCATCTCCTGCAAATCCTTGTGCAGTGCACAACCTGTACAGCCGTGAATGGCCAAGGGCCTCTTTCTCTGCAGTCCCCTGTGGCCAAGCAGCCCCAGCGTTTGGAGACAGAGATACTGCAGCTGCAGGAGGAGAACCGTCATCTGCGATCCCAGCTCAGCCAAATGAACCCCAAAGGTATGAGCTGCCTTGAGTTGGGAGTGGTCTGGGGTTCTGGGGCTCCCTTGCATCTGGTCACCTCCCCTCGCCTGCAGCCTCAGGGCTCAGTGGGGCCCGGGTGGCCTGGGCTCAGCGGAACCTCTATGGGATGCTGCAGGAGTTCATGCTGGAGAATGAGAGGCTCAGGTAGGCCAGCCCCCCACCAGGGGGGGGTCTGCCATAGCCCTATGCTTCTCCCGCCTTCCCTCCCCAGCCCCCTGCTTCCCTCCTTTCCCGTCTACCTCCTAGAGCTCCTCCTGCCTGGGGGTGAAGAGGGGTAGATGGGAGACCCTACCGGCCCCACCCCGTCACTTTCTTGAGCCCTGCTCTTCCCAGGAAAGAAAAGAACCAGCTGCAGAGTAGCCGGGATCTGGCCCAGGATGAGCAGCGTGTCCTGGTCCAGCAGGTCCGCGAGCTGGAGCGGTGAGCACACACCAGGCCAGAGGTGGCCTTGGGCCAGTGGGAGGAGGTGGCTGAATGAAATGGGTAAGAGGGTTCAGATTCCAGTTCTGCCACCGACCAGCTATGTGACCTTGGTGCAGCCTGCCTGTGTTTCCTCCTCTATAAAATGGGGATAATATAGTCCACACCTTAGAGGGTTGTTTTAAGGTTGGATTGAAGGTGTTCACAGGTGGAGCACTCAGAATGGTGCCTGGCACACAGCACAGGTTTCCCCCACTCTCTGAAAGCAGAACATTCCTGTTTGGTATGATTTGGTAGGTTATTTTTTAGGTCTGGAAATGCTGATACCATTAATTTATATTCCCAGACCCCTCAAAAAACCCACCAATGCCAATTTTGGATAGCAGGGGAAACCTGTAAGTGCTCCTCAAGTGTTTTTTAAAAGGGGGAGATTTGGGTGCCAGCCTGGTGGTGTGGATGCAAGCACAGACTCCACCGTCCTCTCCAGGCGCCTCCTCTCTGCCTACTGCCTTCACCGGGCAGGTCCTGATCCAGCCCCGCTATGTCCCTGTGTGGTGCCACATCTCCCTTGCCATGTGAGTCTGTGCCCGGCCTGTGGGGGAGGGGGAGCAGGGATGTCACAGGGCCTCTGACACGCCCACTTGCAGGTGCTGCCACCCCTCTGCTCCTGCCCCTGCTGCCATCTCTGCCCCCTGTGCCGAGCACCTCTGGCCACCTGGGCCTGCCCACGGAGAGGGCACCACCTGCCCCAGGTAGGAAAGGCCAAGGGGGTGAGGGGAGGCTGGGAGAGAGAGAGAGCTTGACTGCGGGGTCCGAGGCTTCAGGGTCCAGGGATTCGAAGGTCCCAAATGGGTGATGGGGATGTGTAGCTGACTTGGGGCTCCCTCTGCCCAAAGTTTGGAATAGTGGTTCAACCTCACCTCCCCCACTTTCCTCCTGCCTTCTCCCACTCATCTTGCCATCCATCCACCCATCCATCCATCCTTTCATCCACCCTTCTATCCACCCCCAACCCCCCCCCTTCTTACACATCTCCTTTAGGCATTATTTATGTGTCCACGCTCTTGTTCAGTAATGCTCTGAGGTCCTCTGTGCCGGCACCTGCTCTGGGCACTGAGGATTCTGATAGAGAGTAGATGCGCTTCCTGCCCTCAGGCACTCCCAGTCTCCAAAGAGGATATCACAAGGGTCACTCGCTGTAATCAAGACCCTGCCCCTTTATACCCACCTGATCTTGGTGCGCTGTGGGACAGGCATGGCAGAGATGTGGTGTCAGGATCAGCACCAGGGAAGTGGGGTACAGAGAGGCAGGGCTGAGGTCACCCAGTGTGGACTCTGGTCTCTCCCACAGGTGTTTGACCCTAAGGCCCCAAGCGGTATGCCCCCATCTGCCCGGCCCCCACCTTGGGCGCCACCACGCAGCCCTGGCTCTGCCAAGTGCCCGAGAGAAAGGTGGGCCTTGCCCTGGGGCACAGGGACAGGGGAGGAAGGTCCTGGGAACTGTGGGCTCACTTCTGCCCACCCAACTCCCCCTGACCCAGGAGTCACAGCGACTGGACTCAGACCCACGTTTTGGCAGAGATGCTGGCTGAGGAGGAGGTGGTACCCTCTGCACCTCCACTGCCCATGGAACCCCCTAACACATCACCAGGGCTGAGAGGTGAAGGGAGGGAGGGGCCCCTGGTGTATGTGGGGGTGGGAGGCAGTGGTTACCATCAGCAGATGTTGAGACCCTAAAGGGCCTGGCGGGGGCAGGCCCATGGGGTGCAAGCCTTGACTCTCTCCATGTCCCTTAGGTGGAGCTGCAGCCCCAAACCTAGCCCAGAGGCTAGAAGCGCTCAGGGACCAGATCGGCAGCTCCCTGAGACGTGGCCGGAGCCAGCCACCAGGGCAGGACACACAGAATCCTGGCCGGGTCCTCCGGCCCCGCTGAGAAGCAGAAATCCAGGAGGCCGCTGTGCAGCCCCTGTGCCCCGGGCCCAGTTGTCCCATCTGTTAAATGAGAGAGCTGCTACTGCTCCACACTGTATGGGCCTGGACAGAGGACAGGTCCTGAGATTGGGGTACAGGGACTGGGGGTGCAAAGGTAACATGCCACTCAGACCATGAGAAATGAGACCAGATTCAGGAGAAACCGGGCAGCAGGTAACAAAATACATGAATAAAGAGAGATGTCCACTCCAAGTCTGGCTGTTCCTCTCCTCCGGTAATCTGTGGGGGTTGAAGTGTGGGGTGGAAGGGAGTGTGGGTGTGGAGAAGAGAGAAATCCCCAAGAGGAGGGATTCCTTGCAAAGGTGTGTGTCCCATCCTGATCAAGAATGTTCTGAGCTCCCATCTCCTTTTGTGCATTAAACTAGTCTTAACTGAGCAACTACTATACACTACTGGGCAGGTGTGGGGAGTGGAATGGTGCGCCTGTTCACAAAGGTGCCACGGAGACTGATTTGGCCTCTACTGGGCAGGTGGTAGATTCAGGACTGGCTCACTCCATGCCAGTTTCGTGTGTCCTGATGCTGGCAGGACTGTGAGACCTGAGATCTGAGGCCACAGATGATGCTTTGAGCCCCTGAGTGAGCCCTGTGCCTTCCCTGGACCACTTTCAGTCACTTTGGTGGGGGACATGGCTCCTGTCCTTTTGAGTCCAGTGCAGGTCAAGGAGGTGAGACAGCATGAGTCCCAGCTTAATACCCTGTAGGAGGCAGTGGGTCTGTAATTAGGGGGATATCCAGATGTGACATGAGAAATTGGGGCTGTGGGAGGAGGACGTTACTAGAGAAAGAGCTAACCTAACTCCCATGTATGGACACCAAGATCCATATGGTTCATTCATTCACGCACTCATTCAACAAACTACCACTGGCATCACCTGCAAATCAAGGTGGTTTATAAGACTGACAAGGGGCGAGCTGACTGCCCAAGGAGCTCAGAGTCTGGTGGGAACACACATTTACAGTCTTATGCCTGTGCCTTGCCGGGGTGTGGGAGACCCAATCGCGAAATAGTAAGGGGCTCAGAGGATGTTTGCCAAAGACAGCTGTTACTAAGTGGGTGCAGGACAGGTGGAGGGGCTGCAGGTGCCCAGAGACCCCTGAGATTGCCAAGGTTGCCAGGGCTTTGTTGGTTGCATCTGGAGCTTGGGCTTGTCCTGAGAGCAAAGCAGATCCACTGCTAAGGGTGAGTGGGCAGCAAGGGGGCCTATAAAAAGACCAGCACAGAGAGGACCTGAGAAACCTCAACCAGTGGTAGCTGAGCCAGGCCCTGGGTTGGGCATCCTCTGAGACCTGGGCACTGGGCTGGGACCCACAGGTTCCAGGACCATTGCAGGGTGGAGGGCCAAGGCCAGAGGACAAGCCGGGGGCAGCTGGGGAAGAGCAGGAGCCCAGGGATGCTCCTGTGTCCTCTGGAAAAGAGCTCAGACTTGGCTGCAGGCCTGCCCAGAGGAATTCAAGTCCTGCTTCCCTCTCCCACACCCCAGTGCAAGCCCAGTGACCCCCTAGCCAGCATCTGGGAAAGCAGCCCTGGGACTGTCCCTAATTATGCCCCCTAGGGGCGTGAGGACCCAAAGATAAACCAAGGTGCCACAAGTCTCCACTTGAGTGTGCTGTGTGAATTGGGGTAGGCGACTGGGCTACTCTGAGCCTCCCCCATGGCACGAGGTCTTATCGGGACTGGTCGCTGAAACTCGGACTGGGTCACCCCAACCTAGAGCACTCAGCGACCAGGTATTGAGAGGCACAACCATGACTAGGCATTAGGGGTGCTGAATGGTGGTTAGTGGGGAAGACCAGCCTCCAGGGACCTGGGGTGATGGCCAGGCTCCGGGCTGCCAGGCTGCAGTTAGATCTGCAGGCTGAGCCACATGAGTTCAAATCCCAGCATCATCATTTATCCATGGATGATCCTGGGCAAGTGACTTAATTGCTCTGAGCCGCATCCGTAGGATGGACACGATCGTAGCAGGTCTCATGAGTTGGTCATGGGGATGAAGTCACTGTTAGGTGCAAAGAGGCAAGAAAGCTTGGTCCGGGGAAGGGAAGTTGGCCCAAAGTGACCTCTAGTCAACATGACAATTGGATGGAATCACCGATCTGGGTTCCAAAAAATTCATTCAAATACTTACTGAGAACCCAACATTGGGCCAGCATTTAACAAGCATAAGAATCCTTACCCTAATGGAATACAGACAAGGAAAAAGAAAAGGCAAAAAATGTGGGATGTCAGGTGATGATAAATGCTGTGGAGCAAAGCAGGGCCGGGAGGAGTCTATCCACCCGGGGAAGGTGCCCTTCTAAAAGGGGGCATCAGGAAGGTCTCCTGCAGGTGACATGTGTGCAGAGACCTGTGGGAGGGGGAGGGGAGCCTAATTAGTGGCATGAAGTCACTCTTTTCTACTCAAGCTAATTTGATGCCACTTCAACTGGGGAGGCTGGGCAGGTTGGAGCCCAGGCATTCCCCTCCCAGAGCCCTTATCTCACGCACTGCTGCGTGGCCCTGCTTGCTGGGAGGTCTTGTGCCTCAGGCAGGGGAGGCCCCTGGCACTGAGCGTGAGAGCCTTCCTGTGAGTGTCGTGTGGGAAGCCGGACAGGGACCACCCAGGGAACCCCGGCCTTGGCTGGTTCGTTCATGTTTGGACGATTCCTCCTGCTGGAGCCAGTCATGAGTTTCCAGCTCAGCAAAATCCCACTTCCTTTTCCACAGAATGACACAGGACTCATGAGGACAGGTCTCCACAAACCGTATGCCACATGTCCCAATCCATGCCCTCACCCTATAACTGTCACCCTAGAACAATCCCTCTTAGGGACGCTGGAGGAGCCCCATATGGTCCAGACACAGATCGAAGCTAGTAGTCCTTGGGAGAGCTCTCCTTGGGAGAAGAGGGCTCTCCTGGAGCCCCAAAAGCTGTGGGCCTCCCCTTGAATGCTGGAATTGGGGGCAGGTCTCAGTCCCTCTGAAACAAGGCATTAGTTAACTTAGCAGAAGGTCTCTAACACCCAGGGAGAGTAGGGTTGGGGGCAGCGTTTGAAAATCCTGACGCACTGGAGTAATTCCTCAGAATCCCAAACTGCCAAAGATCTCTTTGAAATGTTGAAACTTTGTCTATAAGTCAGGAAGGGTTCTCTGGGCTCTCATCTGGGGATGGGGATGTTCACCAGAGCTCAGATGACCATCCATGAGTTTCTAGAATGCTGGCAAACCTAGAGAGCAACCTAGCTGAGTTCTCTATCTTGGGGACCCCACCCTTCAGCCAAGGCAGAACGGGGAGTGTGGCTGAGTGTTCCTGTACGCCAGCACAACCTTAACAAGAGTGCTCCTCAGACACTTGCATTTCAAAGGACAGGAGGTCTCAGCTGCAAGACTTTTCCAGGCTACACCCTAAGAGGCAGGCTTGACATGAGAGTATGAATTCCCTGCCAGGAACATCTCCCTCCCATCACCTGCTCCCTGCTTCAGTCACACCAGCTTTCTCTCTCCCCCAGGCGTGCCTGTCTTTCTCACTCTGGGGTCTCTCTTCCTTTGTCTAATAACACATTTGCCCGACCTCATATTTAATGTCATACACAGCAGATTGGCTTCAATCCCTTTGTGGGATAGCCAGTGCCCTCTTACATGACTTTGCCATTTCTGTCCCCTTGTTGAGCTTCTCGAGGTTTGCCTTCCTTTAAGATAAGAAGCTTGGCAAGGCGGGGCTGGTCTTGCTGTGAAACAAGGAGCAAGAGCAACTGGAACTTGCAGACAGGTTGGTGCTATGATTGGCAACCAGGCCTGGAATCCGGAACCTGGGCTACAGGCCTGCAGTGCAAGAGACCAATTATGTGAGCCTGACAAGCTCCCTGACACCATGCACATCTATACTGGTGAGCACTAGGGAAGAGCTTTGAAAGCTGGCCAGAGATGTCATCCTCCAGAACCTCCTATCAGCTCTGGCTTTGGTCACACCCTCTCACATTCTCCACACATTTACTAAGGCCCTACTGGAAGGCCAGGTCTGCTCTATTTGACACCAACTTGAGCTTGAGCCACTGCTATGCTTTCTAATAGCTTCCAGTCACATGAAAGCAAAGTATACTCAAAATGATCGTTGCCATGCAATGGAGTAAATAATAATAAGTGTATCTAGTGCCGAGAGGTGCTCCCAGCACTTGCCAAGTATTAATTCATTCATTCTCATTCACTTGTTCATTTCTTGTAACAACTCTGTGAAGGAGGTAGGATTATTACCCTCATTTTGCAATGAGGAAGCCAAGGCAAAACGGAGGTTGGGGAACTTGCCCAGAAGTACACATTAGCTGTCAGAAGTAGGATTGGAACAGATGCTCTCAATCATCCCAGGTGACACCAGAGGAAAGGCAAAGAGAGGAACAGTTTCTATGCAATTCTTGTACCACCAAGCATGCTGGGGGCAGCCTCCCCAGAGAAGTTGGTCTCCATCAAAACCCATTAAGACCAGTCCATGCAAAGGTCTTTAATGAGGCAGAGAAGGAACAGGCCAAACTCTTCTCCCATCATGAAGGAAATTCAATTACCAACCTCGAATAAAGAAATTCTTTACAAACTACCCAATGAAGCAGGACCTGGTGCAGCCTGAGCTAGAACAAAGAACTAGAAATGGGCCCCCGAAGTCCAACCTTTGTGATAGGGCAGTTAACCTCTCTGAACTTCTGTCTTCACCTTTGTAAAGTGAGAATGGGATTGGATTGCCTCAGGGGAGGTTAATAAGCCCTCCCAGGGCCCAGTGTGAGTGTTCAGAGATGCATATCCATATGGGCTGTTTAGGGCAGAGCCTGAAACATGGTCAGAGCCAAATCAATGCTAGTTATGACTACTGGAGTCACTCATAGATGCCCTGGGCATGAACTTTCCACCATTCCCCTACTTGAAGGAGACTTGTTTCAGCTTGTGGACTCTGACCGTTACAGACTGATGGACATGTCAGCAGCCAGCTCAGCTGGCTTCCGCCTATGAGGTGACACTTCCCTCCCAGATTCCTCCAGGACAGAAGTGGCCTTTCAGGACTCTGTCACCCTGTAGAAAAGCCAGGTCAGCTGACTGGGACAAACTCATCTGTCTTAGTTGAAGAAAGGCCAGTGCGACTTTGCAGAGTCTCACTTACCTTGGGGTCTCAGAAAAGAGCTATTTCAGTCCCTCCCGGGATGGACTTCAGGTGATAGCAACTTGGCCCCAGGAGGTCCTGCTTTGACAGACAGATCAGCCCCCAAAGAGCAGGAAAACGCCTGTGTCCTCTCCCTGGCAGCAGACAGGTCTTTGGAAGTTTATTCCCATGGGAGCCCTTTCTTCAGGGATGCAAACTGAGCCAGACCCTGGGTCACCAGCTCTGACCCCTGGGCAGCTGGACCCCAGGGGCACTCAGCTCCCACCCAGAAGAGAAGCCTCCAGCCAGGGCTCACACTTAGGCTCTGCCATGTTCTCGTCAAAGAGCAAGAATATGACATGGTTCTCATCCACTAATTCTACACCCTCTGAACTTTTATTGACCCCATTTAGCAGAGGCAAAGAGCTGATGCAGAAAAGATGAAGTTACTTAGTTCAGATCAAAAAGGCCTGAGTAGGGTGGGGGGCAGGAAACTTCCCTGGTGGCGCAAGGGTTAAGACCCAACCTATGGGGCAGTCCGCAGCCTCTGCATCATGAGTTTGATTCCCAGACAGCCAGGGAGTAGCTCACATGGCGCAGCAGACCTCTCCTGACTCGCCCCCTGCTCCACTCAGCAGTGTGTTTCAGTCAGTCAGCCTGCCTGTTCTGTTCCCTGCTCTGTCTCTGGCGAATCCTCTCACACACACCCCCCACACACCCCTCACCCCCTTCTCCCCCCCTCACCCCCCCACCCCCGCACCCTTGGCCTGTACCTCAGCTCTTGTATGCATCAGTAAATTAAAAAAAAAAAAAAAAAAAGGCCAAGTCGGGGCGAGGGTGGGGTGGGGGATCTCAGCCTTGACTGGAATCCAGGTCTTCCTGGCCACGAATTTCAGCTCCTTAACCATCGCCCTTGCTGGACAGATGTGGGAATCCTCCGCCACGACGCACGTACTGTTTGAAACCAGCAATGCAAGGAAAAGCCACCACAGAGCATGGGTTCTTTGCTTTTTAAATTGTGCCATCGAGTGTCTCCGTCACTCACTCATCAGCTCACTTATTCGTGGAGGCTACTAAAGGGCCTCCACAGGTGATCCCAATTGCCCATCTGCCTCAGCTGTTCTCTAGCTGCGTGGTCCTTCTTGGGGTCTGAGCTGCATGCCCCTCACTGTGATAAGTAGTTAGCATGGGTTGCCTGAGCACCTATTCTGCACCCAAGGCTATAGTCCTAGGGGAGAAGGGCCGGGTCGCAGTGAGGCTGACACCCCACACTCTTGGCTAGGGAGAGGAGCAGCAGGCCCAAGTAAGCCCGAGACTGCATGAGGAGTGCAATGAAGGCAGATGTCCACCAGCGGCTGTAGCGTCTTTGAGAACCTCACCTGCCCTTCTGGAACAGGATCTAGGCGGTCAACAGGTGACTCTGGTGCCAGGGAGACAGATCTGGATTTGGATCCTGTAAGGGCAGGAAGACACAGGGCAGGATCTCTATGATTCAAGCAGACGGAGTAAAGGAGGAGTGTCCTGGAGCCCTCAGTGGCTTTGCAGGATTTTATTGGGATTTACTGGGTCCATGACAGGAAGGGGTGCTGGGGGGCCGGGAGGCTGGCAGGCCTCCTGAGCCCCCAGCAAGTCTTCACTCTTTTAGGGCTCTCTGGCGTTTTCCTCGTGGCCTTGTTCTCTGCATCTCTCGTGGTTCTGCTTCTCTGCTCTCGTGTTTGATCTTCTGGCGTCCCCATGATGCCACACTTATAAGTCCATTTGTAGCCCAGGTGAATCCCATCTACATATGCCCACACCCTACTCCAGGTGCCCACCATCAGGCATGCATTAGGGACCACAGGGTTCCGTCATCCATCCTAATGGTGGGAGGGCAGAAAAGCCTGATACTTTTTACCTTACCCTACAGATCCCTACTTGATCTCTCAGCCTCAGTTTCTCTCCCTGCAGAACAAGGCTACCTTAGGAATAAAACACCAGCACCCTAATGGGAGGATTCAGTAACTCGTACCTGTGGAGTGCTCAGTATGCAGCTAGGCATATCCTAGGAACTAGATCAGGGGCTGCTTAAATCAATGTTGCAGGGCAGGGAGAGGGGCACTCCACACCCCACACACCTGCCTGCTCTAAATATGTTCTGCCATCCGCTGCATCAACACAAAGCATATGAGGCTTTAATGAAAATGAACTTTAATACAATTAGTAAACAGTACAGGAAAGGCAAAGAATATAGTTTCTAAATCAAGCACCCAAAGTTACCCGTCCCCTCATTGGTAAAAGTCCACCCAAGCAGGGTTGGCCCAGTGCAGGGCCCCAGAGCCCGCCACAAGTCTAAAGCATCTTCCAGTGGGGACCCACAGAAAAGGATCAGCAACAACCAGACAAGTCTGGAAGGAAAAGAGCAAAATCAAAATCAAGACAAAACCCGCCATTGTCACCTCCCCACGGGTCTCTCACCCACATCTGTGTCACCCAGTCCATGACCAAAAGGCAAGAGCAGTTTCTTCACGTGTCTCTCAGCTCCAAGTACCTCCTCCAGGTCTCCTTCTGGCTCCATCCTGCTTCCTTCCTTCCTTGTCTCCTCTGCAGCTTCTTCTCTCCCTCCTTTTGGGTGGGGCAGGAGACCTGGAACCTCCCCCTTTCCTGGGGACCACCCTGTTACAACAGCAGCCCTGGTGGTTTACAGCAACAGTAGCCAGTTTTATAAAGTCCTCCTAAGTATCAGGTTAGCTGGGGTAGGAGTAGGTAAGGCAGAAGCTGAGTGTTTCATACTCACCAGGGGATTTTAAGCGGGCTTGCGGCAAGGAAGATTCTAGCCCTGGTTCTGCCACTTCTATCGACTCTTGCTCTGGGCCTCCGGTCAGAGCATTTGGTGAGCAAATCCTGGCTGACTTTCTATTGAAAGCAGTTTTCTGCTGCCCCCTGCTGGACACAGAGCACTCACACCTTCTGGCGGCAAAATTTCTGCCAAGTGCAGAGCCCTTACCTGTACCCCACGCAGTGCTTAGCACCTACGATGACGTGAGTCCCGCAGTGTGTACACTTGGGAAGCACTTTCATAAATACCCTTCACTTAGTTCTTATCTCAGCCATGTCAAGTGATTTATTACCTTCATTTGGAGGTCTGGGTGAGGAAGGTGAGGTCAAAGAGGGAAAGGATGGCCCTACGGTCACGCAGAAAGTCACAAAAACTGGGACTCAAGTGCATGGAGGGAGAGAAAAGTCATCCTGATGTCCCCTTCCACCTGATGTCCTTGATGTCCTGGCTGGTCCAATCACCAGGTCCCAATGCCCCCACCTCTTCCTTCTTCCTGGACAACCTCCTGGGGAATGCCTCCCACTTCTTCTGCCTCCTCATTGATCTCTCCCCATCACAGATCTGGCCCAATTTGTGAAAGTCCCCATGTGCCATCTGTGCCAGATAAGCTGCCCCTCGGCCTGGCATCTCCTTCTGGGCCTCAGCCACCCCTCCTACCCCCCTTCCCCCAGACTCCAGACCTATGGTTTCTGTTTTGTTTTGCATACCAAACACACTTCTCACTCTTATGCCATCATTGCCCTCTTAGCCTTTGCAGTTGCCCTTCCTCTGTCTGGAACGTTCTGTGTTCTCCCCACGTACGCCCACTGGAGAACTCCCCTTTCCCATCACCGTGGTGTCATCTCTCTTGTCATCTTCTCCTCACTTCCCAGCACCTGGATGAGGAAAGAGTCCTGACATATACCCAGCAGCATGTATGGCGTGTGGGTGGGGTGAATGAGTAAGTGAACAAATGAATAAATAATGGGGTCAGGCAGATCTGGCCCCCAGCTCAGTCTGGGTGCCCTTGAACAAGGCCCATGGGCTCCCTGAGCCCCAGTATGTCTATCAGGCCTGTGCTCCCTATTGCACATTTGAGGTCCCTGCAAGGGTAGACCCTCCGCCCCCTTCACATGGTTCCAGAGCCTGCCCAGTGGCTGTGGACTCTTGGATATGTGGGTCCCTTAAGAGACAAGGACCCCAGAGCCTCCTTCTTCCCACCTGATGGCCAGAGGGAGAAGAAGGGTCAACACCCCCTGACCACTGCCGGCCTTGCCGCCTTGTGGCCCGGGGTTAATTTTTAAATAGTTGTTCAAAGTCCAGGTGGGCCTTGGCAGTTTGCTCTCCCTGTTTGCTGTGGTTAATAATCTCAGGAGAGCAAACATCCCTGGAGGCAGAAGAGATCAACATCCTGGTCCACCCAGCCACTCCCCTCCTCCAGGAGAGGCTTTGAGGCTGGATGAGCCATCAGGCTTGGAGGCCCTTTCATCCCCTGGCATCCCAGGGAGCCAATGGTTTCCCAGGCCTGAGCCTATGGATTCACTGTGGAGGTCACTGAGCCACTGGGGTACACTAGAGGCACATGACAGGATGCCCTGTGCCTATTAATGACTCACTGTTACTTATTCTTACGCCAGGCTGGGTTCTCCAAAGACAGACACGCTGAGCCTACAACACAGGGATAGCGGTGGGCAGGTCACGGAGCACTTCACATACATTGCCTCACTTGACCTCTAGATAAACAGGCACCGTTATCTTGTGTTTACAGAAGAGGAAAATGGACTTCAGAGAAGGAAAGTCATCTCCAAAGTCACGTAATTCAAGTCAGAGCTTCTGGGTTCCAGTTCTCTGCACTCCTTAATTCAAACTGCCCCCTTACTACCACCACAGAACAAAGCATGAAACAAGGATTTCTGAAAAAGAGAGAAAAGATAATTGTGGCAGAAAGCTAAACTGAGATGATTGCTGTGATTAAATTTGGAGCATGACTGAGCTTCCTGGCAGCCAGAGCAAAAAGTCAATGTCATTGATGGCCAGGCTGCCAGGGAAGGAACAAAGGAAACACATATAGCATAGACACATGTTCCTGATGTTGGTGAAAAGGGAATGCACACTCTTTGTTAGTGCCACTTTTTCAGGGGGAGTTCCTGGTCATTACTATCTGAAGGGGTCTTTCTGAGCTATAGCAGAGAGACTGCTGTGTACATGGAATGCTCCAGTCTCAAAGCAGGGAGTAAGGAAAGACAGCAGTTCTCACCACTGGACAAGAGAACTCCATAGAGAGCCTACAGTAAACTGGCAAGCATTTCAACTTTGGAGACAAACAGACCAGGGTTTTTAAAAATTCTTATTAAAAATTTTTAATTTAATGAATACTACATAGTTTTCTAAGGCTGCCATTGACAAACTGTCATAAACTGGGTAGCTTAAAACAATAGAATTTATTCTCTTACAGCTCTGGGGAGACCAACTTATCAGGCCCGCATTCCTCCTGAAGGGTCTAGAGAAGAATCCTTCCTCGCCACCCTCTCAAGGCAGTCCTCCTTGTCCCGGAATTTACCTGTATCCTCCTGCCTCTGCTGAGGTTTTATACGGCTGTCTTCCCCATGTCTTTGCATCTGACCCTCTCCTTTCTCTTATAAAGCTACCAGTCTTTGGATTTAGGGCCTCCTGTATGATCTCATCTTGACTAATGACTTCTGCAAATAAGGTCACTTTCTGAGGTTCTGGGTGCACCCAAATTTGGGAGGCATTCTTCAACCTGCTACAAACACATTCAGTTTTCTTCCCACAAGCTAGATACTGTCCTAGGGCTTCACAAGAGTTAATCCTTTGATCTCTCACCGCCATGAAGAAACCAGGAACTACAACCCCATTCACAGATGAGGAAACAGAGGCGATGAGTGGTGAAGTCACTGGCCTGAGGCCATGCTACCAGCGAGCAGCACAGAAGTTGTCTCTGACTCCTGAGCCCATGCTCTCAACCATCACCAAAGGCTCCCTTTCCCAGGTACCCACTCCCCAGCCGAGGATCTTTACTTTTTAGAGACTCAAACGCCTGTCTGGAGGCTACTCCATGAGGCTGTGGGGATTGAGCTCAGTTCAGCTGATGCTCAGTGAACGGACATGTTGCTGCTGCCACCACCACTGTCATCCTCTGTTATTATTGACAAGGGCTGGGAGGAACCCTGGGGACAGGATGCCTGGGCTCCAGTCTTGCCTCACTCGACCTCCTCTAGGGACTGTTATCTTCTGCTTACAGAGGCTGGAACTGCACTTCGGAGAGAGAAAGTGACCACCAACGCTTCTGTGTTCGCTGGGAAGTCACTGTCTCTCCGTGGGCCTCAGTTTTCTGTGAGGGGTCAAATCAGGCTCGTCCTGCTGGCTCACAGGAGCGGATCTGGGTGGAATGTTCCAGAGGGAAAGGGCAGGGGCTGTCCCTCTGTCCTAACCTCACGTGCCCTGCTGTGACCTGGGAGTCTCTGAGGAGGATTTTCTGGGGGCTGAACTTCTGGGCCCTGGGTCAATGTCTCCTCTGAAACAGGCCGCCCCCTGCCCCCCAGAACCACTGACCCAGCCAGAGCACTACCTGGGATTGATTTGATCCATCCTTGGAGCCCTGATTGGCTGGGCTGAGCAGGACAAACACCAAGGTCGTGTGAAAGGTACGGCCCTGGCCCTGGTCCGGCCTCAGTTCGCAGCTGTGGCAGGCAGGGAGGTGGTGGCTCCTCCGTCCCCGCACTGAGCCTGTGAGTGACACGCGACAGCTATGCAGAGTCTCAGGGCCCCGCTTCTACTGCTGACCGCCTGCCTGGCAGTTAGTGCTGGCCCCGTGCCCACGTCGCCCGACGACATCCAAGTGCAGGAGAATTTCGACGTCTCCAGGGTAAGGCTGGATTGCTAGCAGTCCAAGGGAACATGTCCACGCAGCCGGGGGCAAATCCTGCCTGCCTGCCCAGGTGCTTGTCTCCCCATCCGGGCCTCTGGTGCTTGGTCCCGGAGGGACCATCTGCTCAGAGTTCGGCCTGGGATTCATTGAAACTACACCCCTCTGCATTGTCGTTCTGTGGAGGAGATCGTGCTTTGATGGGAACACACCCTTGAGGAGGCTTGGGCCTCACGGCAGCCCACACCCCCTCACACAGAGCCTGGCTTTCATGAATCTTTCTGCTCATCCCCCGGCCCCCCACTAC
The DNA here is from genome assembly GCF_964194135.1 of Talpa europaea. Classification (NCBI taxonomy): domain Eukaryota; kingdom Metazoa; phylum Chordata; class Mammalia; order Eulipotyphla; family Talpidae; genus Talpa; species Talpa europaea. Next base: position 64,199,085 of record NC_140074.1, on the reverse strand, counting down.
TCGCTGCCCCCCCAACATCTCACTATCTTGCGTCCTCTGCCCTCCCAGATGTGGAGTGGACAGAGATTAGGTCTGTGAGATTATGGGGAGAAGAGCAGCACAGAGATGGGGACTGGTGGGATGAAGAGGCCAGCGCAGGTTCTCTGTGTTCTGCCAGGGGGAGACCCAGGACTACTTTCTGGTCCCAGTTCTGCCCCAAATTACTGGGTGACCTTGAACAGGACCTTGCCCTCCTGGGCTCCAGTCTCTATGTGCGTGTGAGGAGCTCCCTTCTAGCTGTGGGATCCTATAGGCTCTGTTTTCTTTGGGGGACAAGGAAGCATCATGGGCAGAGAGGCAATGAGGAGCAGGGCCCTAGGGGGCTGGGATGGCAAAGGGGCGGAGGCTCATTTGCTCGCTCTGGGGGCAGAAAGTCTCTTTCACCTCTCCTAAGTCACGAGAATGAGGCGGCAGGGCTTGTCCTCATCAGACTCAGGACTCTGTAAGGAGCTGGGCTGCTTGTGCCAGGGCAAGCATCCCGCCCAGGGTGGTGTAGGCACAGGGCTCCTGCTCTGTGTGTACCTCAGTGCAGGGGCATCAGCCCAAGTGAGCAGCACAGATCCCACATCTCAGGGGAGCCAGGCCTTGTGTGTGGTGGGGCCCACCCCATCTGCATATCTCCTGATGCTGAGGTTTCACAGTTAGGGTCCACCTTCCTTGAAGCCCGGTGGTCCCCATTAGCTAGGAGACATTGTCACCCCCAAGGGCTCATCACTGAGAGGACAAGATGTGCCCCAAGCCCTCCTCAAGGTCTAAAGCCAACCCAGACCCCCCGGAGCTCATGGTTACCTCCTAGATCTATGGCAAATGGTACCACGTGGCCATCGGTTCTAACTGCCCGTGGCTGAAGAGGTTCATGGACCGGTTGACCGTGAGCACCCTGGTGCTGGGAGAGGGTGCCACAGAGAGAGAGATCAGCATGACAAGCACTCGTTGGCGGTGAGCAGGGGGCTGGGGTGGGAGGGAGAAGGGGGTGAGGGCCTGGGTGCCCTGGCTTGGGGCCCCTTATCTTCTGCTTGGAGTCAGATGTCAGCGCTCTCCTCGGAGCTCAGATCTCAGGACTCTCTTCCCCTCAGGGCACCTCCCCACCCCTACACCTCAAGGGCAACGCCCTCCCTGCACTATGCCTGTTTCCCCACCTGCTCTTGCTTCTTGGGGTGCCTTTCATTGAGCAAGAACCCTACAAGAGAGTGGGGCATGAGGACCAGAGTGGGGAGTCAGGACCAGGGTCTTCACCTGAAGTTACCGTCCTTTGGGTTTGTTCATTTCCAGCAAAGGTGTCTGTGAGGAGATCTCTGGGGCTTATGAGAAGACAGACACCAACGGGAAGTTCCGGTATCACAAAGGCAAAGCCAGTGAGTAGAGTGCGAGGAGCGGCCGAGGTTCTCTCTTAGGCTAATACTCCAAGTCTTGAGTAGGCGTCCCTCTGCCTTGGCAATCTCTGCAGATGGATGAGTAGATAAACCAAGAGTGGGAGGGGTGGGTGGGCAGAAGGAGGGAGGAATCCATGAAGAGTTGGGTGGAGGTGAAGGATCTCAGATTAGAAGGGCCTCTGTTCGCTGATGTCTTTGTTTTCCGGGCGCCCCTGCAGAATGGAACATCACCATGGAGTCCTATGTGGTCCACACCAATTATGATGAATATGCCATTTTACTGACAAAGAAGTTCAGCCGCCGCCATGGAACTACCATTACCGTCAAGCTCTATGGTAAACACCTGGGACTAGAAAGGCTGGTTGGGGTGAAAGGTGACCCATGATTTAGGGACAGTGGCAAGAGAAAGAGCAGGGCATTGAGCTCTCTCCTTTTGACAAAAATCCAATTGGGGAAAAGATGAAAACACTCTCCCTGGAGAAGGTAAAACCCAGTCTCTGTGTGACGCTTGATCCTCTTCTTTTTTATCTCTAAAATGCAGATCCAGAAAGTCCCAGAGCCTTCAATGCCTTAAAACAACAGGCAAAGTGTCCTCTATGGGGAGTTGGGAGACCTGGGTGGGACCCTGCGAGGGAAACCTCTTAGCTTCTGGTGTTGCTCTTTCCATAATTACAGCCAAGAGATCTGGTTGGGCCTATAGTTTCAAACTTGCCCTAAAAGGACGTCACTGGGCAAAGCAAGCTCAGGCCCTGCCAGTCTGGCACCTGTGGTTCAAGGTGTCTCCTCTGCTTACCCGTGCAGGGCGGCAGCCGCAGCTTCGGGAAAACCTTTTGGAGGAGTTCAGGCAAGTAGCCCAGGGCGTGGGCATCCCCGAGGACTCCATCTTCACCATGGCCAACAGAGGTAAAAGGCATCCCACCCCCACCTTGTGTTTCTGTCCCTCCTTGTCCTCCATGGCCCCCCAGAAAACATCCTTCCAATCCCTCGATCTTTCATAAAACATCCCAGATAGCATGGCTACAGACTGTCCCCATTTACAGAGAAGACAGCTGGGGCCCAGCTCCTAATCACAAGTGTAGACTGGAGTGAGCCGAGACTAGAGCTAATTCAGTGTTTGCTCTTCTGCCACATGCTTAAGCGAGGTTATGCCCAAAATCCATAGGTTAAAAAAGTGCATCCTTAACCATGAACACCTGGGTTCAAAATGCGCTGCATGGCTAGTCATCTGCTCAGAGCCTCATTTTCCTCATCCATGAACTAGAGATAATAATGCCCCCTTTGTTAGTTGCAGGGAGTGGTCAGTGAGATAAAGTTGCCAAATGTAACAGTGCTGGGCCAGGTGTCTAGTAAGTGCTCAGTAAGTGTTAGCCATTGCTATTCATGTGATGGTGCTGATGAATTGTCAGTGGTGGGGTGGAGACAGTGCATCAGATGATGCAAGCAGTCATTTTTCCAATGAATGACCTTGAGTGAGCCAGGGGAGAGGAGCCATGGAGCCATTCTAGAAGTGGGCTAAGGCACGCACAGTCACCGTGAACAAAACTGTCTCTGAGTCTACAATGCTCCCCTAGTTTGGCTCTCTTATTCACCCTTCTCTCCTGTCCTCTGACCTAGGTGAGTGTGTCCCTGGGGAGCAGGATGAAGAGTCCTCTCAACTCTCAGTGAGTACCTCTTCCGCCCTCCCGCCCCACCTCCACCTACTTGACTTTTGCTGCCTTTGCAGACACACCTGGGCTCAGTCTAGGCTCTGCTATTTTAACCTCCTTGTTGCCCCATCTGGATCCTACTTTCCTCATCTGTAAAATGGGGTAATTGCAACTCCAGCATTGTGATAGAATTCAATGACATGTTACACAAGCTTTAGCATAACAATTAAAAGCAATTGTAGTGGCAGGATGGGCCACAGGGCAGGATCTCTATGATTCGAGCAGATGGGTGAAGAAGGGGTCCTGGAGCCCTCAGTGGCTTTTGCAGGCTTTATTAGGATTTTACCGGGTACACAGCAGGCAGGGGTACCAAGGGAACGGGAGGCTGGCAGACCTCCCAGCCCCCAGCAAGTCTTCACTCTTCCTGGGCTCTCCAGCGTTCTCTTGTGTCCTCTACTTCTCTGCTTCTTTCACTCTTCCATTCTGCTGTTCTGCTGGCATCTGTGTGACACCACCCTTATAAGCCCAGTCTCTCAGCCCAGGTGTACCCACTTACATATGCCCACACCCTACTCCAAGTGCCTGCCTCAGGCATGCATTTAGGACCGCAGGGATCCATCATCAATCCTAATGGTGGGAGGGCAGAAGAGCCTGATACTTTTTCACTTACCCTATAGCAATTCAATACTCAGTAATGAAATAATGATACACAATATTGAGTACATGAAAATAAAGTTAATAAATCTTTGTTTAAAAAGTCCAGCAAAGGTGAAAGCGAGTCGCTTCTCGATCCAGCTTCTGCTCTCCTAAGCTGTCTTTTGACTTTTTTGGGCTTTTTCACTCATCTGTTTTATTTTCCTGCCTTTTGCCATATTAATTAAGCTTTCTTCATTTTTAAAAAATGTTTATTTATTCATGCATACAAGAACCGGGGTACAGGCCAGATGTGCGGGAGGGTGAGAAGATTCACCAGAGACAAAGCGGGGAACAGAACAGGCAGACTGACTGAAATACACTGCTGAGGGGAGCAGTGGACGAGATAGGAGAGGTCTGCTGTGCCATGTGGGTATCTTGCCAGTTGGCCAGGATCAAACCGGAGCTGCAGAGGTGGCTGACGGCTTCACAGCGCTGCGCTCAACCCCCTGCGCCGCGCTCAACCCCCTGTGCCACCAGGGGAGACCCAACCCTTCTTCATTTTTTCTCCGGTTATTTAGAAATTATATTCTAATTTATTCTACTGATGTGTGTAACATATTGATGTGTGTGCATGCATACATTTAGAAACATATTCTTGAAATTGAAAAAAAATACTAGAAAACAGAAAAAAAGACAATGTTCTTATTCCTACAGAGAATTAACACTGCTAACACATTTGTTTCCTTCTACATTTTTGAAGAAATTACTGTTCGATTGCATGGATGATTTAAGTTTTCTCCTGCTTCTTACTATCCTATGTTCAGTGAGATATTTCTTCATTTTGATTTGATTTACCTGAGCAGCAGTATTCCTTCATCTGCCCTATGATTTTTCTCTTTTCCTTCATCAAGAAATGCCTGTATGTGAACAGTTTAATGGGGGTTCTGGCAGATAATAGGAGGACCTGAATATAGCTTTCAGTTGCACCTTAAAAAAGGGCAAAGTTGTAGGTTGCCATAGTTTTAAAATTTTACTTTTTCAGTTTCCAGATCTAGCTTGTGGGCAGGAAGACTGCCCGAGGCTGGTAGTTTCCATCATCCCTTCCTTTTTTTTTTTTTTTTAAAGATTTTCTTATTTATACAAGAACTGGGGTACAGTCAGAGGCGCAGGAGGGTGAGAGGATTCACCAGAGCCAGAGCAGGGAGCAGAACAGGCAGACGGACCAAAGACACTGCTGCAGGGAGCAGTGGGCAAGGCAGCAGAGGTCTGCCGTGCCATGTTGGTATCTCTCTGGCCGGCCAGGAATTGAACCCACGTTGCAGAGGCTGAGGGCAGCTTCACAGCACAGTGCTCAACCCACTGCACCACCAAGGAGGCCCCCCTTTTTTTTTCTTAACATAAGTGCATCAACTTTAATATATTATCAAAATTAAAGAGGATAGCCCTATAATTTCAGGGATCTGTAGTAAATGGTAAATAAAACTGCAATCTAAATCTAATTCAAAATTATCAGAAACCTTCAAATTTTACATATTTTCTTATTTTATTTTATTTTATATATTTTTACACCATTTTTCATTTTTGCACAATGTATGCATTTCAATCTTGATTATATTCTTCATACAATTCCCACCCCCTTATTTTGACCCTAATCCCTGCCCCCCCACACACACACACCACAAGCGAGGTTGTGGAGAAAAAGGAACTCTCCTGCACTGCTGGTGGGAATGCAAACTGGTCCAACCACTATGGAGAACTGTGTGGAGATTCCTCAACCTGCTAAAGATGGAGCTTCTGTCATCCCTTCTTTAATTGCCTGGGGTGCTGCCTATGAACTCTATGCCCAGAGGTGCTTTGGGACAGCTGGGCAGTCTGCCCTGCCCTGCAGTGCCATCACCACAGCAAGGAGTGTAGAGTCCATCTCAGGCTCCCTTCTCCTCACTCTCTGGCTTTTTCTCTGTCAGCAGCTATGGGCTGGCCAGTCCCTTCCTGAAAACCAGTCACACTCATACTCCGCCATGTAGAAAGACCTTCAAGTTTCTAACATGGGAATGCTCTGTCTCTGGGATACGTCTCTTTTCCATTATTATATTCCTTTGGACATTTCCACTGGAAAATGGATATGGGGGTATTCTTGTATCTCGTGGCTCTGATTTTCATTCCAGACCAGAAATCTACCCTGTGGTGCCCATGTGGAACTCAGGTTGATATGGTTGGGAAAACATAACCATTCACTAGTCTAGTAACCACTCTGTCTGCATCTTGTTACCCAAAGCAAATGGATCATTTATGTAGTCTAGGGGTTCAGGTGAGTAATAGTGGCAAAGTCTTTGCAACAACTTCTCTTCCCCCAGAGAGCCCGCCGGGCTGTGCTTCCTGAGGAAGATGGAGGATCAGGGGCTGGGCAACCAGTAACTGACTTCAGGAAGAAAGAAGGTAATGCTCACTTACCCTTTCAGTCCCTTCTGCCATACTCCAGAGAGGAAGGGTCTGTGGCCGGCTAGCCCTGGCTGCTCTCACCACCATGAAGTCTGTTTCTTATTTTTCTGCTGGAATCAAGGACTGAGCCTTAGAAAAGGCAAATTGAGTTCTCAGCAATGTGACAGAGGTTGTGGGGGGAAGAGAGGAGCAGAAGCCATGGTCCCTGAGATTAGTAACTCTCAGCTCCACAAAGAGCTCTTGTCCTGTGTGTGTCACGGTGGACCTCCTAGCCTTGGTTCCCTCCTCTGTGGGACAGCAGCCTGCTGGACTATCAGGGCCGTTTTGGGAGAACATGAGGCTGCTTGTGTTTGACAGTGTTCATGAACACTCACTCTCCAGCTCAGCAAAACTTGCTCCATCCCCCAGTATTGGACCCTGGGCTCATGGAGACAAACCACCTCTGCCCTTCTGGAGCTTTTGGTCTATTAGGGGAGGCAGTCAAGGGGAAAAGTGATGGACCCAAAAGGAAGGGTCAGTTGATAGTCTTGGGGCGCTCAGAGGATGGGAGGTGAGGGCATGCAGGAGGGCTTCAAGGATGAAGGGGTGCTCATGCCATGTACAGGTTTCCAGGTAGGGGTTTATGGAGGGGACATTCAAGAGCGAGGAACCACTAAGAGTAAAGGCCTGGGCCTGGGACCTCGGTGAAGAGGTCAGGCTGGCCAGCATGGGTACTGATGAACGTATCCTCAGCTACTATTACAGATGAAACCAATGTGGGGACAGAGGGTCTGTGGGTCCCTGGTAACTAACTCTGCTTGTTTAAATGGAATGAGCACGAATTTTGGTGTGCAACAGACATAGTTTTGAATCACAGATCTACATGACCTTGGGCAAGTCACTTTACCTCTCAGAGAGTCAATTTCCTCATCTATAAAAACAATCGATCATCCTGCCTTTTAGTGCAGGGATGAAACTAAATGAGATGATACTTAAGTTCGGCCTGTTGACAGACACATGGTAAGCCCTCAGTAAATGCTGCCCCCCGCGCTGCCCTCCCCAGAATCCTGCCAGCTGGAGCGTGCGCAAGGTCCCTGCCTGGGGCTGATGAAGAGGTATTTCTACAACGGCACATCCATGGCCTGTGAGACCTTCCATTACGGTGGCTGCCTGGGCAATGGCAACAACTTCGTTTCTGAGAAGGAGTGTCTACAGACCTGCCGCACCGTGGGTGAGGCTCCCCACCTCTCACACTGCACCCCCACAACTCTGACCTCCCAATAAACCTTACTGCCAATTGAAGAGGTAGCAATGGCGGAGTTCCAGGAAAGTGTCCTGAAGTCATAGGAATCACACATTTGGATAGGGGTGACCTCATGGACCCCAGCTCCCCAGTCCATGAGAAAGGGATTAGGTGTCTGGGATGAGCACAGTGCCGGGTCTCTGGCCAGCAATCCTTAAACTCACTGCTCCATGCCTCTCCTCGTCCACAGCTGCCTGCAATCTCCCCATAGTCATCGGCCCCTGCAAAGCCTCATTCGAGCTCTGGGCATTTGATGCTGCCCAGGGCAAGTGCGTCCAGTTCAACTACGGGGGCTGCAATGGCAACGGCAACCAGTTCTACTCAGAGAAGGAGTGCAAAGAGTACTGTGGAGTCCCTGGCGAAGGTAGGAGGCTGCGGGGAAGCCGGCTGGGTCAAGGGGCTGTTGGGACCCGAGGGAGAGAGAGGAGGTGGAGGTCTGGAGAGCTGACTACTGGGCTCCGGACCCGGTGACCAGCCTATCTACTCTCTGAGCCTCAGTTTCCCAAGTAAAATAGGGCCAAGCCCGGGGCCTTACTCCTGCTGGGAATGAGACGCCTAGGGAAGGGCTGGTCAGATGCAGGCCAAGGGTGTGCAGGGCAGGCCAAGAGCTGGGCAGAGCAGGACTCTCGTTCTGGCACTGCCATATCTGGGCTGGTCATGTTAGGCCAGTGCCAATCATGGCACTTACAAAGTTGGTCAAAGTATCTACTTCCCAGTGCTCTCGTGCTTGGTTAGTGGCAGCTGTTACTAATATAGATGGTGGCGCTATACTGATAATAGTAATAGCATTCCAGGGAACTGCAGTCATTTGAGATTTCTGGGCTTGATCTCCCCACTGGCAAAACATAAAATAAATCAGAAGAAGCAAAAAACCAGATCATTCTGTAGAATATACTTTGGAGATATCAAATCCTTCAGCAAGTAGAAGTTTCTGGCTTCAGGCTCAGGTCCCAGCTCAGCCCAAGCTGCTTTCCCCCCCTCAAGAGGCACCCCAGCCCCCACCCACAGACCCCCTGGCGACCTCACACCTTTCTGAGCCTCTCTGCATCCACAGGGGATGAGGAGCTGCTGCGCGTGTCCAACTGACCCGTCCACAGGCCTCGGGGAGGCAGGAGGCCCTGGGCCAAGTGAGCTGGATTCAATTAAAGCCAAACTGTCGACTCCTGAGATGCCAAGTCCTGACTGTTCATTGTCATTATAAATATAATGAGGTGGAGGGAACAGGGGGTGGGGGGATTCAAAGCTGGGGTGGGGATATGAGTAATCCCAGCTTTCCCTAGAAGTGAAAAATGTATGTATTGGAAATATAATAGAAATATCTTCAGTAGATGAAATTGGCTATGCAAATTATGAAACACAAATCACATCAATCATATTCACTCCACAGTAGTATAAAGTGAGAGTGTTTTCTTTTAATAAAGCTAGACAATAAAGGCCACAGAATTGTCTTTAGGAGGATGGGTCAGAGGTGAGGCAGGACTAGATGAGATAATTGTGTCCTAGTGTGTCCAGGAGGATCAGGGCAAACAGCCCACAGGGGCCTAAAATGACTCCCTTGTCCTTTGCCACATGGAGCTCCCTCCTTCCCCCCAATATCTCGCTCTGGTCACAGACACCCTCCCCAACATCTACTAACAGGAGCCAAAAAGCCTTGAGTTATTTCTTCCTCCTTAGGGCCTTCCCTGGGGTCCTCACTTGGGCCCTTTGCCTGGAAGAATGTTTACTGACCCTCACACTGTCCCAGGACCAGGCCAGTAGTGCTGGGCCTGGTCTGGCTTCTCCTTTGAGGAGGCTGTTCAGGGTGGCTGTCCGGGGTGGCCGGGGACACCAACCTGTCCAAGCACACAACTCCAGGAGCCTCCAGTTCAGACACTGGATTCACAAATACCAAATTCATAAACATCCCTTGCTGGTTCCTTTCATCAAAGCCTGGTGGCTGCTGCTGCTGCGGGGGTGAGACCCCAGCTCTGCATGTACTGAGGTGGAAAGCTCAGCAGGCAGCGCCAGCCCGTCTCCACGGGGCGAGCAGAGCACTAAGGGCAAACGGCTAATCAGTCAAGAGTCCCTCTAGGATATTAGCCCGTTTGCTTAAGAGAATCATTAGGAAGGGCAGGAACTGCACGTCCCGTGTGGAGGGGATGAACCCAGATGTAAGGATTTGTGCTCACAAAGCTTTACAGCCTCTTGAAGACCCTCCTCCCTGTAACTGCCCCAAAGCCCAGAGCTTACGGCAGTGGGGGCAGCTCAGGGCAGGGCAAGGAAGGAAGGACTGTCCTCCAAGTGCCATTTGGGGTCGGGCAGGCTGGGGCAGAAGTGGGTGGGTGGGGCAGGGGCAGGGAGACGTGACTGACAGGCTCTCCGGCCTGGAACTCTGGAAGAGCATGGTATCCTGTACCCAGCCTTGTTCCCTCACCAGGCCTCCCCCACCAGGGCCAGCCACCCAGGCCACTTTGAGAGGGGGCATCTTGGAGAGGGATGTTTTGAAGTGCCCTGGAGGGTAAATGCCTAAACCAGAGGGTGTGGGCCTCCAGTGCCTGGGCCAGTTGGTGGGGCGGTCCTTTGGTTTAGAAGGCAGTTTGCAGCTCCAATCTCACCATTTTAAAATGGAGTGTCCACATGAAAGTCTAGGCTTCTCAGTTCTCTTGAACTGTCCGTCCCAGCAGCTGGGGGCCTGCATCCTTCACACCAGTAGCTGAGCTGGAGCAACTCCTCTAGATGGGCTTGGCCAGTCCTGCCCTGGAAGCCACGCCTCCACCACACCCGCTAAAACCTTCACTTCCCGAACCCCCCTGGGTCATGATTTCATCCCTCCAGGGTGGAGTGGGGTTGAAGCAATTCTGTGACCCCGAGTCTGTGTTGTTCATCTCAGAAGGTGCCGGAATCACGCTCAGCAAAATGGCTGCCCTGGAGACTCTCTTGGTCTTAAACACTCTGACCTCACTTTTTCTCTTAAAGATACTGTCCACACTCATTTGTTACAAAATAGATATGGCTGCTTAATATAGAAACATCCTGAATATTTTTTTATTTTGAATCCCGAGGCTGGCATTGGGCTGTGAGGGCTCCAGGCCTATTGGATTGTGATGTCAGAAGCACAGGGGGGATCCTTTCAGCTACAGCCAGCGGTTCCTGGCTTTTGGTTCAGGTTCCACAGAAACTCCTTGATTTCTTACCTTGGAGGGTGCTGAGTCTTCCCGTGAGTAGTGAGTGATGCCATCATGATTTTAGGCAATGTCACGGACCCTCTTCCTTAGATAATGGATGATAGACATGACACAGCACATCACGCGTACGGTTTGGGAGTGGCCGAAGGAAGGGGCTGGTGAGGCTCTCAAATGACCACTGGGCCAGGGGAGCTTGGATGTGGGCCTCTGGAGACGCGCGTGTACACTGGAGGGGTGGGAGACAAAGTCCATGCGGTCATAAAGGGACCAAGTCCTGGGAGTCTGGCTCAGAATGTGGTAAAGTTTCGGCAGCCAGTGACTAGGGAGGGAGCATTAGCCCAAGGGAATGCTGTGGGAACTCCACAGGGTCCTGAGTGGGCTGCCCCATGGGACGCTGCCCAGGTCTGGAGAATGAGCTGAGGAAGGAGGGCACCAGAGCTGCCTGGCAGGGCTGTGCAAGGATCTGGCAACTGCGTTCAGGCACTGGACTGAAAAGTTTGCACCGACTCCCGCTGACTCTTAGCTTTCTCAGATGCCATCAGAAACTTGACAAAAGCTATGGACACTATTCCTAGAAAAAAGACAACACATACGCCCTATCGCCCAGCAGGCCAAGGCTGCCAGGCAAAGGGTCCTCTGGGACTGGGAGATGAAATCTGTCCGCCTTCCATGGACAGCATCCCCGAGCAAGGCAATTTCCTCCCTCACCTACCAAACATCAGCTGAGCTGAGCTGGCGCTGGAGGTGAGCAAGCTCACAGGTGGGGAGGCAACAAGCCTGGCCTCGGGACCACCCCCTTGGGATGGATTGGAGAGCCTCAGCGACCTGCCTCTGGCCCATCTTTGCTCACCAGCGCCTGTAGGTGCCCTGCTCCTGACTGGATGACAGCCCACCCTCAACCCCAGAAATAACGCCACACACGGCCGTCTTCCTAAAGGTTGTTTTATTGTAAAACCATAAATACAACACTGACATGAAATCATTTAAGCAACTGATCCTCTCTAACCATTAAAAGGATGTCTTTTTGCCTTGGCATCAACCAACTGGGAAATAATGTTGCAAGAATTCTAGGGATAAGGGGTGCTGAATTCTGGGCTGGGGCTTTTGGTGATTTAAGAAACCAAGTGGAACCTTCCTCTTCTCCCTGGGAATGTCCCACTTTCGGACAAGGACAGACAGGTAAAAACAGCAACATTTAAACAGCTCAGTTTTAAATTTTATTACTTTGTAAAAATCTTTCCTGTTCCTTTCCTCCATTTGACATCAGTAAAAGTTTTAAACACCACGGAACTGATTTTGGCTGTAAATGGAGAAACGGTACCAAAACAAAGTGAAACAAAAAACCCAAGGACAAACAGAAAACCCTAAATAAACCCTCAAGTTTGGTCTTGGGGGTTTACATATCACAAGAACCGTCAACTCAACCCCCATGCAAAGTGACTCCTTGGAGAGCTGTTGGATCCACACCAACGACACAGGAGACCACAAACAACGTCTTTTGTTAATTAACACAGCAAGGGTGACACTAGGTAACTTTTTTTTTTAAATACAGTACATGGTACACAGGGACCCAAGATGGCCCTGCATAAACCCCTCGTGGAGACTGGAGCCAAGCACTGGCTGTTTATAAAAATATTGTGTTGCTACAAAAGTATAAATTAATGCTACCGGTATTAAGAAATATTAAACACATAAAACTTATAAGGATTAAGAAAAATATTCATTAATACCTGTAGAAAACTCTGGCCTAAAAAAGATATTTTTTTGTGTTTGTTTTTTTGTAAATTTTTTTTTGTATTTTTTTAAGATGACTTGAGTTTCTTGCACTCGAAGAGACACAGTCAGCTGTGCCTATGGTATTGCCTAGAACGTCTTACTACTGAGAAAGGATGGGGTGCACGCACGTGGTCACTGAGTGGGGTGTGGGAGGGAGGGGCACCAAGGCTTTCTCGAGATTTACCTGATGTGAAATAATCACCGATGTGAAGTCACGGGGAAAAGAAAAAGGATCAGAAACCAACTGAAAATAATTTATGCTTTTTAAAAAATATCTCTGCTTTGGGTGGTTGTACAAAATGATTTCCTGATGCTTGGGATCTGAATGGCCCCGGACGCACCACCTGGTGGGTCTGAGCCTCCAGCTCTGCAGAGCCCCCTCTCTCCTGGCTGGAGAGCCCCAGCCCCAGGCCAGTCCACACACTGGCTCCCCACCTGGGAGCCCCCAAGGGTCTGCGGGGGAAGATGGGCTGGCACCTGGGTAGTGGAGGGGCCTCTTCCTCCTGCTGGTCTCAGACCCCACAGTCTCTGTCAACCCAGACTTAGCCACGGGGATCCCAGGCTCCTGAGGTTGCAGACTAGGCTGGGCTGTGCCCCTTTAAGGAACTTTGGTTCGAAGAGTCGAGGTGCCCGGTGAGACGTGTGGGCGGGTGAGTAGGACCCTTGTGGGGCCTGGTGCTGACGCCCAGCTGCCAACCCAGCAAAGCCTTGTGTGTCAGGACTGAAGCTTTAAAGGCCACCCGAGGGGGCGGTGGTGGGGGCATGAATGTAACTCACAGCAACCTAACGATCTCTACCCTCATCAGAGAGGGCAGGTGCCTCTTCACACAGAAACCACAGGGCCCCTCCAGGCCAAGGTAGACCTCTACCGACCCCGATCCTCAAACCCAAATGAGACAAGAAAAACAACAATCCTCCAGAAAACCCTAAAAAGGGGAAACGTAAGAGGGAAAACACTGTATCATTGGTTCACCATAACTGGCCTAGCAAACATTAGCCACAGTGAAGAGGGGCAGCAGGCCCCTGCCCAGTCTCCCCCTGGCCCAGCTGGATATAGGGGCTGAGACAGGAGCCCCCAACCTGCTATCTCACGGAACAGCCTGAACCCGACCGAGCCTCTGGGTGCTGTCTAGCCTTCCTACAGACCTCCTGCAGGGACAGCCTAGGGTCACAGGTGCTGCTGCTGAACCCAAGGCAAGGGCCAAGCTATGAGCTTGACCCAGTTCAGTGGGACGGGAGGAGGTCCACCTGCCCAGCGCGCCATCTCCCCCACTCTTGCAAGCGCATCCACCGTGATAAAAAATGCAGGTACCGTTCCCCTTCTGGGTTGCCTCACTTTTCCCAGTTTCATGTGAAGCCTTTCCGATGAACCTACGGCCCCCCCGGAGAGAGTGCATGCTGCACCCCTAGCTTATCTCCAGTGCCTACTTCCCAAGGAGCCTGGCTCAGTCCAGGCGGAAGCAGGAGGCCTTGCACACGCCCGGGAGCTCCCTGAAGGCAGGGACTTGGGTTCACAGTGGAAAGCACAGCGCGCAGAGTTGTTCTCTGGTGTTTCTTCAGAGAGCAGGAGGTAAAGAAGCAAACGGAAGCAGAGGACACTGGCCGACCTATAGATTTGGTGTAAAAGAAGGTCCTTCCAGGAATCCTGGTGTTACATCCCTTCTCCACGGTGTCACTGGGCTGTCCTCTCCTGGCCAGGGAAGCTCAAGACCATTTTCCAGCCAAGAATCAATCCCCTGATGCCAAGCACGAGGTTGCCAAGTGGAAGGTGGCAAAGCATCCTTGCTCATGCCTGCGGTAGCTTTCTGTGCCATGAGCCCCCAAGATGAAGAGGAAGCAGACACGGGCTCCACAGTTTCCTGTTTTCTAACTATCAGCGGGAATGAGGCAGGCTCCGGAGTGCCTGGTGGGGGGGAGAATGTGGTGGCATGAGGCACCTGCCCACAAAGACTCGGGTGGCGCTGCTGCTTTTGGTGCAGCCCAGACTGCCCAGCCCCAACACTGTCTCAGAGGACCGCCGTGATGGTGTCGCCCTTGGCGTGGGCTTTGGTGGTGAAGCTGACTTCCCACAATGAGGGAGACGAATTCTGCAGAGTGGTGTCTGTGCCGGCTCCCCCTGGGGTCCAGGCATGCCAGAACCTGGCCATTTCTGTCCTGGGACTCACATGGCTTGGGACAAGTCGTGTGCAGGTCAGCAGGTGCCTGCCAAGAACACCGTAGGAATGACCCGACCTCCTGGCCCACCCATTCCCAAAGGCCCGGGGTGGAAAGCCGCTGCGATGGTCAGAGCTGGGAGGCCAATGCCAGGTGGGCAGCAGGGGCAGACCTGGAAGAGCCTTTCTCGATCCTTTGGCTGAACTAGAATTTGGATGAGGCAGATATTGCTGGAATAGGGGGCCAGTGACTGGACCTGTAAGATCTTTGGGTTCTATTAAGCTGTTCATTGCAGGATTTGCGCTGGGGGAGCTGCCCACATAAAAGAGACTAAGGGGGCTTGGTGCAGCCTCTCCTGTTGGTGACGCCAGTTTCTGGGGAACTGGAGGGAGCAAGCATGTGATCTGCCATCTTGTTTCTTGACGTGAGGCAGCCACATCACACCTGCAGAGCAGAGGATTGAACTGAGGGTGGGGAGAACAGAATAGGAAGTGACATGTATGACCAGATACCTAGCGTTTAGTAAGACTTACTGGAATTTTCACTGAGAGTGTGCGGAGGAAGCACACACCAGCTTAGAGAGAAGAATGCCGAGTCTTCTATATGCATGTCTGGGCTTGGTCTCTGATGGCTTTGCAAGAAAACGAAATGCTTATTTTTGAACTGGCCCAGAATGAGGCAACACCAGCACAGCTCTGGTGTGAGAGGAAGGATGAGCTCCAGGGCTCCAGCCTACTGACCACAGAGTGGGCAGCTCTGGTCCTCCCTCAGCAGCCAAGCTGAGGGACCTCTGCTGTTGGTATCTGCCACTTATCAGCAACCCACAGCCGCCTTCTGGAAGGCCCCCAAGGGCCTGGTTGAAGTTTGCTGATGCACCCATATTCTGCATGGAGCGACCTTTGATGACTGTCCAGATTTCTCCCCAGCTCTGGGCCAGATGGAGGCTCCTCTGATGGCATGACCCCAGTGGGAAATGTTCTGGAAGAAACCTGTAGAACTCCTCCAGGAGAGGAAACGGAAATAGCCCACCTTGACGTATTTCAGTATATCCAAGGCGTGCAGGGGCAAGCTGGCTTAGCGCTCACGAGGCAGAGCAAACAGGCGTGACCCTTAAGGACAGTGTTCTGGTCCATGATCCTAAACCTTGAGTTTTTCACCAACTTGACTTCCTCATCGGTCATAGACCAGGGCGGGAGAGGACTGTTGTACAGTGCTTCTTGAAGTCGAGGTATCTTGCAGTTGAGTAATGCTTTATTACCAGGAAAAGATGGAGTGGACTCAGCCAACTCCAGGATGGTAGGACATGCCTTTGCAAAGAGCCTTAGACCAGCCCACGATGCTGGTCATTCCCAGCTCGAACCCTTGGCGTGCCCTCCTCTATGACTCAGCCTTGGGGACAGGGACCACCAGCACTTTGCTCACTCAGAGATGGGGAGAGGGTTGAGCAGTGACCCTGATGGAACCACCTCTTGTAAGGAGGGAAAGGTGCACCCTCTCAGCATTTGGACTGAGTGTGCAAAACCGAAGTTGCTCACAGCTGGGGCACCAGGAGAGGAAAACCTAAGGGTATCTTTCACAGTCAAGATGAACGTGCTCTATTGCCACCCATTCTTGAAACGTCAATCATTTGGCCCACAAGGCACCGTGCTCAACTACTGTCCCAGAAGGAGGGCTGAGGATAATGTGGGGACCCCCATGGCCACGGGCAAAGGAGCCACTGGAACTCCCGAGGCCCTGGAAAGGGAGAGGAGCCCACGGTTCTGAGGTGTGGCAGACGTGAACACGGATCCACTCAGGAGGCCCTGCATGTGTAATGCACTCTGGGTATATTAATCAGACATTCGCAGTACCAGACACAGCGAGCCAGGAGGATGGGGCTTCCGCTTACATTCAGAACTCCTGAGCCACACGCTTCCCTATGGCTGCCACCAAATCCCACCTCTGTAAAACCTGTGAGTCCAACCCCACTCCTGGTCTCCAAACACCACAGCCAAGTTCATGGTCTTGGCTGTTCGAATACACGAAAACTGGACTGTACAGGGAAGGCTAATAAAAACCCTAGGATACTGAATATGCCACTGAGATGAACTAGTTTACAGTGTGACTTGAGGAACAAATAGGGCAATTAAAAAAAAAAAAAACCCTCCAAAACATAAGTTATAGACATTCAGTGCCTCCTAGCAGAGTCTAAATCAAATTTGGGGGAAAAAAAAAAAGATAAAAACCGCTAAAATGTTAAGGAAAAAAATGAAGGAGTGGAGACAGTATCTATACGTCTTTGAAAAATGTCTTTTTTTTCTATCTTATATTAAAAAGCAAAAAGTCAGCTTTATATTCCTAAAGTCTCCTTTCCTGATTTGGGGAGATAGATAGGTGTGTTTCTAAGGCGGCCACCCTGTGGCACCCGAGGGGTGTCACGAAGGCAGCAGCTCAATGCCCTGAAGGTGAACGAGAATAAAGTCCAGTGCAGAAACTGTCCATCTGATGCAGTTTGGAGAATCCATGGCAGAGCAGCCGGGGAGGACCGGGTGTGGGGCGGTCAGGAGGGCTTCAGGGGAGGGATGCAGGGAAAGGGGGGAGCAGAGGGTGGAGGACAGAGAGCGTCAAGTCACTTCAGATCTCAGCTGCCTGAACATTTTACATCAGCTTTCTACCGATCTGCACACCTGAAAACGGAGTCTTGTAAAGCCCCCTTCTGAGAAAAGGAGGTGAAGCGTCTTCCCTCTTTCCCACTTAGCTTTCCTGACACACCCAGTTTAATGCACACGCGCCCACGAGCAGGCATGTGTACATGCACCAGGGTAGTGTGTGTGTGCATGCGTGCACGAAGCCTGTTGAGCCCAGAGCCCACACACCCCACAGCTGCGCACACGGGTCTGGACACAGTTGCACGCGTGCGGGTGTGCACACACATGCACACACACACTGAAAAAAAGCACTTAAGTTTCCAGGGGGCATTTATAATGAGGTCCACAGTGTTTAGAACTTAAAATTCCTTTTCTTTGTTTGCGACAGTGTTGTTTGTTTTTTCCCTAATGTTCTCTTTTTTTTTTTTCCTTCTTTTGTCTTTGTTCTGAGTCAAGCCTTAAAGCATGTTGGATTTCAGAAACATGAGTTTGTTCATATCTTCTGGACTGAGCAGTCGCCTCCTTTTGATTAGAAGAGCTTGTTCACACATATTTACACAACCGCTCCTGGCCCCCACGGCCGGAACCGCTAGGAGCCAGAAGGCCAGCTTGGCGAGTTTTGTGTGCTTTTGGGTCACGCACGACCAGTATTGGAAGAGATCAGGGGTGGCCTGGAAGAGGGGCTCCTGCAGGTAATCGTACACCTCGTTCTTCCCCAGCCGATCGTCTTCCTGAGCTGCAGCGTTCTCGCCGGGGGCGGAGCGCGGCTTCTTGACGCTGGGCTCAAAGTCGGCCTCTTCGGTCCAGGACTCCTTCACCTCATTGATGAGCTCACACACCTTGCCGATGATCTCCTCGTGCTGGTAGGGTGGCACAGGCCGCAGCTTTTGCTGCGGGTCCAGGATCATGGCCACCTTATGTGCTGGGTGCACCTTGAAGTTCTCCTTGAGCGCCTCCAGGAAGAGGTGGCACAGCTTGCTGACGGTGCCCGCGTCATTGGCCTTGGCCGTGAACAGCTTCTCCAGCCGGACGTAGGTGGGCAGCACCAGCTGCAGGGTGGGCTGGCTCTCATTGCTCAGCTCGATGACCGCCTGTTTCACGGGCGTCAGGATGGCCGCCAGGTTGCTGAGCAGGTGTTTGTTGAGACTCTGGATGAGGTTCATCTTCTTGGCCCGGCTGTAGAACTCGCAGATCTGCTCGTAGCGCTCGTGCACCAGGAGCAGTGAGTCCGTGACGGAATTCCAGCAGGGTGGCGGCGAGGTCTCCTCCAGTGACCCGAAAGTCTCCTTCGCAAGGCCCGTGGAGCCGGCCAGATCCTCGCACACGTTGAGCAGCTCGATGACCTCGTGCATGCTGCGGGCCTGCAGCGTCCGCTTGCTCAGCACGCTCTGCACCACCGAGTTCAAGGCACAGGCTGAGCAGCGAAGGCACATGCCGGCCTTGGAGAAAGCGGATGCGCTCACCCGGCAGTCCGTCACATACACTGTCCTGATCTCCGACATCACGAACTCTGATAGCACGTTCTGTACCCAGTGGTGCACCAGGTCACCACTGTCACGAATGTCTGCCCCCTTCACACCCAGCACGTAGCTCTTGATGTGGTTGCCCTCCGCCTGGTAGGCCGTGAGGATGT
This sequence comes from Talpa europaea, assembly GCF_964194135.1. Classification (NCBI taxonomy): domain Eukaryota; kingdom Metazoa; phylum Chordata; class Mammalia; order Eulipotyphla; family Talpidae; genus Talpa; species Talpa europaea. The sequence goes on along the minus strand of NC_140074.1, from coordinate 64,180,316 downwards.
AGCAGGAGTCAGGGCCAACACTCTGTGAGTGGCAGGTGACGCCGATGCCCAGGCAGGCATTGCTGCCCAAGGCACATGTCACCTTTACCTTCACCTGGTTGTACATGCGCGGCAGATGCTTCAGCGCCAGCGTGTTGAAGTTACCCAGGATCTCGGTGACGGAGAAGGCACCGTAGCGGGCGCCGCTGTCCACCAACGTCTGGGCCAGCTTCAGGAACTCCTTCCCACTCACCACGCTCAGGGCGCCCAGGTCGGCACACATGACCCGCAGCAACCGCTCTGCTATGTTCTGCCGTTCCTTCTCAGGGATCATGCTGTTGGGTGTTAAGCTGCTGGTTGTGGCTGGCAGGGGACACAAAGAGAGATAGGATTAACCATGGCATTCACGGCTCCTTGGTATGGCCATAGCCTGAGACTCTAAGCATCTAGTATTAGGAACTCTGGATAGATTTCACCGTGCACACAAATTGTTGGTGTTGGTGGTCTTTAATATGTGATGATCTCACTGTAATACATTTCTGTGATCGACTAGTAATGCCTGCTGTGGGCACAGGAATAGGTGTAATGATGTGTGCAACATAGTTGCTACATGTGTCACTCACACAGACCTTTGAGCCAACTAGTCTAAATTAATCCTCAACAAAGGAACTGCTTCCAACACAGGATTTGCCAGTGAATAAAATACATGAGGCCACAGTGTCAGGAAAGAGCGGCCAATTATGGCGAATGGATCCCAGTTCACATTCTGATACTAATTTGACCCAGAACAGATCACCTTCTGTCGTCCATCCACTGGGGTCAGAATTTCCACCAACAGAGTTTTAGGTATGAGAGTGCTTTGAAAACCATCAGGCATGGTGCCATCTTGGGAGGCATGAGTGCTGCGGGTGAGGACAGCGGGAAGACCCCCTGGGCTGAGGCCTGGGAGAGACCTACTGTTGTTGGCGCTATTCCTCTGGGCCTGGGGTTTCCACTTCTCTTCAACAACAGCAGGTGGTGACCGGGACTGGTTGGAGGCGATGTTGTTCTCATTGTCCGCTGTGGACACAAAGGGCACAGTGCATTACCCTGAAGTACAAGAGGCTGGCCAATGAGAAAACACGAGGTGAGTGTGAGCCTGGAGGGTGAAAGCAGAGTGGTCTCAGGGACTCAGGCCGGATTTCAAATCCTGGCTCCTCCTAAGACAGCTCTCCTAAGCTCACCAAGCCTCATTCTAGCATTTAGAAAAATGAAGACATCACAGAGGGGACACAGCTGCTGAAAAGACTCAGAAGAGATAAGGCAGGGAGAGCCTTATGGGAGCCAAGTGGCACCCTTATTTCTTTGAAGTGTATTTTTAAAAAATCTTTTCAGCATATCTACAAGACCGTCAATCCAACAAACAAAACAAATGTTCTCCACGACAGGAAATGTGAAATTCTCTACCCCTCAATGTGAGATTGGAAACAGAAGTCCAGATAAAGGAATGGATTTGCCCGTGATCACAACATTGGCCACAACAAGTCAATCCAGGTCTCCTGCTTTCTAGATGCATCTTTTCATGCATTTCCCTAATTTTTCACCAGCACAGATGTAATTTATTCATTACTGGCACATGCCCAGTCATCTGTAATCCTGGCTACTCCTTGACTTTAAGAGATTCAGCTCTGTGTACAATGGTTGAGTTACATGCTATCATCACAGGCAACCACATAATCCTCTATCTATAAAGCGCAACAGGTGGGTCACCCACACTCCAAGTCCTGAGTTTCTGGGCTGCGCTGCTGCCAATATTACTGCTCTGTCATGAACCTGCTTGTCTAACATTCGAATACTGCTCTCTGCCTTTTTTGGGTGTTGCTGTTGCTGTGGGTTTAGCTCCTTGATACAACATTTTAAAGTAAGAATTCACAGCTGAGGATGTGAGGGGGGTCAACAACACTTGTTCAGGGCTGTCAGCAGCTTCCATTCTTTTCAACTGAAATTACCTTTTTTTAGTGAAATAGATGAAGGGGTCAAATACCCATGAATATATGATAATCCTCAAAGTGTGTACATGTGGTAACAGAACAGCAAAACATACAAAGCAAACACTGAGAGAACTGAAACAAGAAACAGAATATTCAGTTACAACAGAGATTTTAGTTCTCATCTCTCAGAAATTGTTTCCGAGAGAAAAAGAAGAGGAAAAATGAACACAGACACAGGGGGTGGACACGATCACATAGTCTAGGAAACATGACTGGATTCCCAGAAAAAGGAGGTGGGGTAGCAATCATATAAAGCATGATTCTGACCATAACTGAATTAAATAGAAATCAGTAACAAAAAGATAATTGAGAAAAATCGCAACTATTTGAATATTAGACATTACAAAATAACTCAGGGACCAAAGAACAATCATGAAGGAAATGAGAAAATGTTTTGAACTAAATGAAAATATAATGGTGATATTTCAAAATTTGTGGGATATACGTAAAGCAAGGGCTTTATTCACAGTATTAAATAATTACATTAAACAAAGAGAAATGTTCATGATCAGTATTGTAGGTTTCCACCTTAACAGACCTAAAAAGGAAGGGGCTGTTGAATCTAAAAACAGAAGAGAGGAATAAATGTAACAGAAAGAAATTAGCAAAATTACAAGCTGGTTCTTTATGAAAAAAAATCAACAAAAAGGATAAACTTTTAGTCAGAAAATCTTTTCAAAAAGCAGCACACAGGGCCTCCCCGGTAGCGCAGCGGTTGAGGGCTGGGTTGCGAGGCTGCCCACAGCCTCTGCAGCGCCGGTTTGATCCCTGGCCGCGGGCGAGGGTCCCACATGGCACACAGACCTCTCCTGCCACGCCCGCTGCTCCCCTCAGCAGTGTACCTCAGTCCTTATGCCTGTTCTGCTCCCAGCTCTGGCTCTGGTGAATTCTCTCACCCTCCCTCGCTTCTGACTGTACCCAGTGCTTGTATAAATAAATAAATAAATCTTAAAAAAAAAAAAAAAAGCAGCACACAAATTATAATTATCAGGAACGAAAGAGGGGACATCACTATAATTCCACAAATGTTAAGGGATTAAAAGTGATTAACAACTTTATGCCAATAAATTTAAGTACTTAAATAAGGTAAATAAATACCCTGAAAGCCCCAAAGCAGCACAGGTGACCCCAGAATAAATAACCTGAAATGGTCCTTTGTCTACTGAAGAAATTAAGTTCACAGTTCAATAACCTCTCACAAGGAAACATCTCCCTATGGACTCACCGGTGAATTTGATCAGTTTAAGGAAGAAATGATACAAATGCTATATAAATTCTTCCCAAAAATGGAAGAGGAAAGCACATCTCCCAAATCATTTTATGAAGTTAATATTCTCCTGTTCCAAAGCTAAAGCAAAACATTACAAGAAAGAGAGACTAATAGCCCTCATAAATGCATGTAAAAATCCTTAACAAAATGTTAGCAAGCTAAACATAGTGATACATAAGAAGAATAATACATCACGACTAGGTGCAGTTTATCCCAGAAATGCAAGTTGGGGTTAATTATAGAAAACCAATCCATGTAACTCCCTATACTAAGAGGAAAAAAAAGAAGAAAAATCATCTCCATGGATATAAATGCACATTAAAATGTGACAAAATTCAACACCCACTCAAGATACAAACTCTCAGTAAACTAGGAAGAGAAGGAAACTTCCTTAACCTGATAAAGGGCATCTCAAAAAACCTTTAGTTTCCTGACCTGAGAGAAATAAAAAGGATTATAAGGAAATGCCAGGAACAAGGACTCCAACAAATTAGATGAAATAGACAAATTCCTAGAAAGACATAAACTACCATGAATTAATAAAAAAGAAGAGGAGGAACCATTTCTCAATTCATTTTATGAGGTATTATTCTGATGTCAAAATAGGCAAAAAAAATAACAAGAAACTACAGCCCGCTCTCCCTTACAAAGACTGACACAAATACACTCATAAATTACAGCAGAGGAAATCTAGCAACAAATATAACAAATTATACACCATGACCAAGTGGGATTTAATCCAGGAATACAAAGTTGATTTAATATACGAAAATCAATGTAACGTATCATATTAATAGAAAAGAGGACAAAATGTACATGATCATAATCAATACAAAGTACTTGACAAAACCATATACCCTTTCATGATGAAAACTCTCAGATAACTAGGAATAAGGGAACCTGATAAAAGGCAACGATAAAAAAGCCAAAGCTAAAATCACTCTTAATGTCTAAGATCAGGAACAAGACAAGAATGTTCACTCTCATCTCTTCATTTTAACAAGTATTAAAGGTTCTAACTGGGGTAATTAGGTAAAGGAAGAAAAAAAGGGCATTCAGAGTATAATGGAGGAGTAAGATTATCTCTCTTTGCAGATGACATGATTGTGTGTAGACCAAAAATTCTATGGAATCCACACACACACACACACACACTATTAGAATTAGTGTATGAGTTCAGTAAGATTGCAGAATACAAGATCAACCCTATACAAAAAACAAAAAAACAATAAATGCTCCAAGATTTAAATTAAGAAAACAATTCCATTTATAATTGCTTTCAAAAGAACAAAATACTTAGGGAGACATTCACAAAAGTGCAAGACTGAAAACTAAAAACATGTTGAAAGGATTCAAAGACTTCAATGCAAAGACATTTCATATTCAAGGATTGGAAAATTTAGTTATTTATTAAAATGGCATACTACTCAAGTTGATCTAGATTCAACATAATCCCTATCAGAATCCCTGTTTGGCTTTTTGGTAGAAATGGATAAACTGATACTAAAATCCATGTAGAAATGCAAGAGAACCAAAAGAGCCACAAAACTAATGAAAAGAAACAAAGTTGGAGGTTTCAAAACTAGTACAAAGCTATAGTAATCGAAGATAGTATGTACCAGCATATGTTCATGGTCAGTTGATTTTTGACAAGGGTGCTAAAAAATTCAGTGGGGAAAAGAAGATTCTTTTCAAAAAATGGTTCGGAGACAATTGGATATCCGAGCATAAAAGAGTGAAGTTGGACCCTACCTTGTACCACATACAAAAATTAATTCAAAAGCAAACACAGACCTAGACATAAGAGTTAAAATTATAAAACTCTTGCAATCAAAACAGAGCTAAGTCTTCATAACTTTGGGATAGACAATGACTTCTTAGAGGACACCAAAAGCACACACAATGAACTTCATCCAAATGGACTTCATTCAAATGAAAACTTCTGCACTTCAGAGGACAGCATCAAGAGAAGAAAAACACAACACAAAAAGGGAGAAAATATTTGCAAATCACCCATCTATAGAGGTCTTATATCTGGGAGATATAAAGAACTTTTATGACTGAATGTTGAAAAGACGAAAAAAAAAATAATCCAAAAAATGGGCAAAGGCTCTGAAGAAGCACTTCTGCAAGGAAAGATATTCAAATAGCCAAGAAGCTCATGAAAAATGGCTCCACATCTGTGGTCATCAGGAATATGCAAACTAAAGCCACACGGGCTATCACTTCTTACGATAGCCAGACTCAAAAGACTCCTTATAACAAGTGCTGTCAAGGTTGTGAAGAAATCAGCACTGCTGGGAATGGAAATATGGTGTGGTCAATTCAGGACACAGTGCAGCAGCTCTGAAAATGGCAAAACAGAGTGAGCACGTGAGCCGGCATTTCCTCTCCTTAGATGTACAACCCAAAGCTAGAATACACGTCCACACCAGGGCTTGACCTGAATGTTCTCAGCATGGTCATTCCTAATAGCCACAAACTGAAGAGCCCTAAATACTCTGTGAAAAGGCTTGCTTTGTAGCTTTAGCTGAAAGTAAGGTTTACTCATGAGTAAGTGTGGCCCCCTATGCAGACACACACACACACACACACACACACACACACACACACGAGTGCACAGCGAGAAAGGCCTGGTTGCAAAGCCAGACTAAAGGGTGTCCTCCAGGGAGGGACCAGCACAGGAAGAAGACTGCACTGGTTCCTGCAGGGAGGTGGGAAAGGTACTTGTTGCTGGGTCCCCTCTTCAAGCATGGCACGGCCTCCGCCTTCACTCCGGAACCCGGTTCAACACGAGAAGATGAGCCCAGAGAGGTCAAGGGACTCCACAGGCTTAGAAATGCAGTGTGGGCATTTCAATTCCTGAAACTGAGTTGCCAACTTGTTTGCTGCCTGAGAAGTCCCCTGTCGCTCTTAGTGCAGTCCTCTGGATTATAATTTAAAGGGGGGCCGGAAGGAACGACCTCTAAAGGGGCTTTGGCTGCACTAACCCCCTCCTGCCTACCTGGTTTAACGCGGTGGTTATCAAGAGGGCCAGGCTCTGGAGGCTCCATGAGAATTGGGATGTTGGTGGACAGTGTAACAACAGTGTAACAGCAGGGCCCCCGGCAAGTTCCCAAGCCACTGAGCACACTTCAGTTTCCATACCTGTCAAGTGGAGCTAATATGGACACCTTAGCTCCAAGGGCTTTTCTGTCGAGCTAATACATTTGAAACTCTTAGAATAAGGTGTGGCACTGCCTAAGAGTGCAAGTGATGTTAGAGACTTCACACAAGCTGTGAGACTTTGGGCCAGTGCCTCTGCTGCATTGTAACCTGGATGAGACAGACAGACAGACAGCAGAAATGCTTCTTCGGGAGACTTGATGAAATAACTCTACCTCACCCGGAACAAGTGCTCGCCAAACGTGTCCCACCTTCAGTATTACTGCCACCAAAGCACGCTCTGAAACTGTCATGGGGCAAGATGGTCTTTCCTACAGCACAGGCAGGAAGTTTATTAATGGGAATTACCCTGTGCCATTCAGCAGCCTCTTAATGAGATCGGTGTTATTCGAGGCTGATCCCCCTTATCAGCAGCGCTGGGAGCCGCGCAGATCATGACGCTTAATTTCTCTCTATGGAGTCAATCCTTTAATCCCGAATCAGCCTGGCTGGGATTCAGCCTGGCTTTGCACTGGATTGCCGGCGAGGCATTCTCTGCCAGCGCTGGACCAGAACAAAGCAGCCCAAAGCCCTAGAGGAAAACAAGTGGAGATGCTGGAGGAGGCGGGGCCACCAGCAGGCACTGGCTGGATTTGCATATTAATGGCCTCCACCCAACTGCCTGATGGGCTGGGAAGCTGACTCTTCCCCTAATTACCTTGGGCTCCCAGAAGCTGGCAGGACAGGTGGAGGATGGGGTATTCCAGAGGTGGAGGAGTGGGGTGGAGGGCTGTCCTGGGTCCAAGAGGAGTGCGGGGGAGTGGTCCTGTTGCCTGCAGCCTTCCCCTGCTGCTGTCACTGGTTGCCCACATGGCTGAGTCTAAATGCCCACAGCCGGCCTTCAAGGCCTTCCCAGGTAAGGGGGATTGGTGGTAAGGGCAAGCAGGAGGAGGGAAGAGTTGGAACCTTGGGATCGAGGGGGGCAGCGGGAGACTGCAGGTCTGAGGGCGCTTGTTTCAGATTGGGTCACTTTCCTGCCTGAGGCCTCACAGCAGGGAGGTCAGGACTGGAGCTCATCTGTCTGGACTGCAAATCCAGCTCTCTCCTGACTTCAATGAGTCAATCAGAAGTAAATTATAGCCCACACCAGGCCCAAGATCCTAGCCAACAGCAGACACCCAATAAATACATGCTGGATGAACTAATGTGCGAATGAAAGCCTGAAGAGAGGTCACACTAACAGGACAGTACCAGGCCTAAAAGAGACAGCCTAGTCCTCATAATGCTCTATGGCAGTCAGGCTAGACCTGGATGAGTCTGGAAGAATAACAAGAGTAATGATAACCACCACTAAGGGTGGCAGGCACTCTCCCCTCAGGCTTCCAGTCCCTCCAGAGTCTTACTTTGAGGTTGGAGTGGCAGGGACTGCGAGCTGACACCCTATTCCCCATTCCTGTTCCCTTTATAGAGGCTTGGGGAACTAAGTGTCACCCAAGGTCTAACGTGGGGAAGGAGGTGCGCCTCTCTTCCCCCACCAAGGAGGACTATGGAGGGAGGATGGAGACACAGATGCAAGGAGCCCGGGCCCCAGACCAACCCAACCAGGCCATGTGCATTGAGCTATGATGTGACTGAGAAACAAACCATATGTCACTCAGAACTGGGGGTCCCTCAGAATTGGGGCTTTATCTGTTACAGCAAACAGTGACTCCCTAATTACAACAGAAACTAGACCAGAAGGAGGTGCTACTGTGACAGAAACCTAACAGGGCGGGTGTCAGTTTGAATGCAGGGGGTCCAGAGTGAGGGTGCAGGTCCTGTGAACTGAGCTGGCAAGATGGCAAAATCGCCCAAGAAAGGTTGTCCAGGGCCTCCCTGGTGGCACAATGGGTTAAGACACAACCTATGAAGCTGTCTGCAGCCTCAGCAGCATGAGCACTCCTCAGAGTGCTCCCTGGCAGGCCAGGGAGCAACCCACATGGCGCAGCAGACCTCTCCTGACTCACCCGCTGCTCCCCTCAGCAGTATATTTCAGTAGATCTGCCTGTTCTGTTCCCCACTCTGTCTCTGGTGAATCCTCTCACCCCCCCCACCTCTGACCTGTACCCCAGCTCTTGTATACATAAATAAATCTTTAAAAAGAAAAAAAAAAAAGAAAGAAAGGTTGTCCAGACAGCAGTGGTTCTCAAGTACAGAAGTGCTGTCCCTGGACTGGCAGAAAAGCAGGGCCAGAGGACTTACCAGAAACGACATTCCTAGGCCCCACCTTACACCCATGGAATTCAGGGGGGAGCCTGGAAATCTGTGCTTTCCCTTCTCCCTGGTGGCTCTGAGGAGTGCTCAAGTTTGAGGACAGTGCTTTGTGGGAAAGAGCATCAGTGGGCAAAGGACTCTGCTCTGAAATGGGCTGAGGCCCGATACCCTGAGCAGACACCACTCCACCCCCACCTCCTGCCTCTGCATGCCTTCTTCAGCTCCACCCCCTACTCTGATGGTGCTCCCTCAGAGCACGCTGCCTCCCCCCCCAATACAGACCCCTGCTGCATCCTCATGGCCTGGCGGGTGCTCCCCGAGGGTGGCCGCTGGTGTGAGGATGAGCCCGGGAGGGGCGTAGGTGGGTGGGCGAACCCCTCACCTGCATGCGACTGCATGTGCTCCAGTAGGTTGTTGTAGAACTGGAACTGGATCCCGCAGGCACCGCACGTGTAGGGTTCTGGGGAAGAGACGAAGCAGTTGTATTAGGGGCCAAGCAAGTCCAGGCACTCCAGCTTTGGAAGTGGGAACCAAAACACACACTGGGGTTCCGCCCTCGGGGCTCCAGGCCCAGACTGTCTGTACCCCCATCACTAACTACATTGAGAGAGGCTACAGGAAGGAAGGAGCGGTGGAGAGGAGATGTGCAGATACAGAGGCCATCGAAGCCAATCAGGCAGGTATTTATTGAGTGCTTACTGTATGCCAGGCATGTTCTGGGCATTGGGGACGGGTTGGGGAGAACAGAGAACACCACCAAGGACTACAGCTGTCTGGGGGCAGAGCCGGACCTGGTCCCACAGCCGTCTCTTTGCCATGGAGGCACAGAGGGCCACTGATTGCTGAGTGAACACATGAAGGATGCTCGGAAACAAGAGGGCAGGCTCAGCGGGACCCCGGAGAAGGGGGTAAAGGTAGAGAAGGCCACAAAGAGCAAGAGGAAACGGGGCTGAGAGGAGGAAAGGAAGCGGAGAGAGGGCAGGAGGGCGGGAGGAAAAGAGAATGTAGGCCGGTGCCCGGTACCCTTGATCCCAGCACCCAAGTCAGGGCCTGGCACAGGGCAGAGGGGAAGGAAGGAAGAAGGGGTGCAAGAAAGAGTGAGTGAGAGAGAGGCAGAGGCTGGCTGAGAGGGGGCTTAGAAGAGGTATCTGAGGCTGCCCCCTGGGTAGGGGTGGGGAGTCTGCTCCCGCCAGGGTTGGGGGTAGCGGAGGCAGGCTTGCCAAGTCAGGGCTCTTCCCCCTTGGGCCCCTGTCCAAACTCCTCCTCACCCCCCTCCCAGGGCTGGAACTTCCTTCTGCCTCCATCACCAGTCTACCTGGGAGGGGGCCCAGGTCAGCCGCTCCTGGAAGAGTAGGCTGAGTTCACTCCCTGCCCTGCCTCGCCCTCTCCAGCCCCCCGGGAGACCATCACTTACTCTGTAGGAGAGGGAAAGGATTGGAAATCAGGGGACTTGCAGTTTCTGCAAAAGAGAAACAGTTTAGCTAAGTCTCTTCCAGCGCTCTGCTCTGAGCTGCCTGTCAGTATTTCTCTTCTTGAAGAGAGAGCCAGAGAGAGCTCTCTGGCTCTCTCTGAGTGTCTGGCTCTCTCTGAGTGGGGGTGTCTGAGAGCCAGGCTTGTGTTCTGGGGTGGGGATGGGTCCTAGGCAGGGCAAGAGCAGCTGGGGTCACTCTCAATTATAAGAAAGCAGGTCCACAGGCGTTAGTGAGGAAGTACCACGTAGCTGCCCATTTTGGACAGGGAGCTGGCAGATGCTTCCCAGTCCTGGCACCAGGGTGGGGATGTTTGGCACTGAACACAGGGGCAGCCAGAGAGGGCTGCGCTTCGGAGGGCTTCTGCTTACAGGGATTCCCCGATGCTTCCTTCCCCGATGAGGTGGTGCCAGGTGAGCTTCAGAGGCAAGAGGCAGCCACAGGGGCCTGACAGACTAGTCCAGAAGTCCTGGCTTCCCCACTTACTGCCTGGGACCCGGGGCAACAGCCTCTCCTGAGCCTCATCTAAAGATGGGGCTAACCCTAAGACTAACCCTGACGGGGCCGTGGGGAGGATGCACACACACAGCTCTGAACACGTGCCAGGCACATAGTAAGCGCTCAATAAATGGTGGCTGCCGGCGTGGGGCAGCACTTTACACGGCCGTTCCCAGTTCCGGCCGTTCCCAGTTCTGAGAATCAGCTCTGGTGGAAGGAGGGCTCGGGGGTGTGGCCCAGAGGGTGCGGACGCAGCTTCCTGGCAACTGCAGTTCCAGTGCTGGCTCTACCCACCCTCTGTGGCTTCAGGCAAGCCAACTGGTGGAGAGGCAGTGTGAGTTATGTTTCTCAAAAGGGTGAATGAAATAGCTTGGAAAAACTGATATAGTCTCTGTTGTATAAGGGATCATGTCCACATTATCAAGGGCCCCCACAGTACCCCTCACTCCCTTTCTTAGTGTGCTCATCAAATCACCAGGTTTAAACGAAAGAAAGACAACCACCAAAAAGTCCTACCATGTGAGCGTGTGATTCAGGCAGAGAACCCGCTGAATGTTCACGGCCACAGGGTGAGCCTTGGGGAAGACATACCCAAGTAACCAACCCGTAGGGGCAGCTGGGGCTCAAGCCTCAGCTGGAGATTGATTCTGGAGCTCAGGGGCCCTTCAAGTCTGTGCTGCTGGATGTTTCACAAAGTCCCTGACTGATGGCGGGCCACATCTATCATATACCTTACACCCTGGCTGTGCCCGGCATGGTGCCAGGTGCAGGCCAACACCTAATTTGGTGAATTTAAACTTCAATCATGCAGGAAAGTAAGTGAGCAACCAAAGTGTCAGAATTCGTTTCCCATCCTGACTGACCCTCATTGTGCGGACTGGCCTGCTGTGCCTTTCTCAGATAGACCACCCATGGTTAGCTGCCAGCTGCTCCCAGGTCTGGGTGGGGAGAGTGGCCTTTGGGGCTCTCAATTTAAGGTGTTCTAGGCTCTGCCAGGATCCTCACAACATAGCCACCAGGGGGCGCCAAAACACCATCAGGAGCCTCACAGAAACCCTGTAGTGACTGAAAGGAGCCTTCAGGTAGTATCAGGTCCCAAGTGGAGCCAGAACTCGGGTCTCTGGCTCTCAGGCCACAGCTTTCTACTGCCTCTCTCTCCCTTTGCCACTCCTGAAAGACTAGTGACATTCCCTCAATGAAACAAAAGTGACTCAGGCCCAACACTCAGGGGTCATCTGAATAGATATGGAAGGCTTTGGAGAAGGGAGAGGGCCTGTCTTCACTGGGGGTGTGTGTGTGTGTGTGTGTGTGTGTGTGTGTGTGTTAGGGACACAGGGGGAGTCCCCAGTTGGCCCTGAGGCCCAGAGGAATGTCTTTGAAAGGAAAGGCCCTTCCCAAATCTGCCTGGTCCTGGCCTCCAAATTCTTTGGCCCCAGCTCCCTGCCTCATCACGTTCACCCCAGCCCACAGAACACCTGCTGCCCCGTGGGTAGGAGCAGATGGAGGCAGAGAGAGGCAGCAGGCATGGCACAAGACAGCTGTTGCAGGGCACACTCACCGCTGGAGTTTTGGGAACTGCTATTCGTCTCTTCAAAGTGGTTTTGTGCTTTGCCTTCTACTCTCCGACTGAAAGCGCTTTCTGCTGGGTGGGGACACGAGAGATCAAGGGAAAACGATGGTGACTGGTCAGCACTTGTTCAAGGGGAGGGGCAGGTCAGAGGCAGCTCAGTGGCTGGCATCCCCCCAGGGATGGGAAGCGCCAGGGCTCTAAGCTGTGAACTAGCTTGGTGGGGGGCTCCAAATGCCACCTGCTGGCTCTTCGGTCTCAACTGAGTTGCCTGATACAGGACCCCAGATGATCCACCCTGCGGGTGCCCAGAAAAGGTGGAGGCCAGCCTGGGGTGTGTGTGTGCTGTCTGAGAACAGAGGTAACCTAGCCAAGTAAGCATATGGCAAATGGGCCCAAGTCTTCCCATCTCTGGCCCCTGGGGAGCCACATTTGTGACACTAAGTCATTCGGCCCCTCCCCCCACGACTATTCCCTCTGCCAGATTCTGCTGCCACTGGCCCCACCAAGGAGCAGGCAGGTGAGTTCTCCTGGTGGTGGCTTTGACACAGCAGGTGGGGCAGGTAGCCAGGTCCAGCTCCACATGCCGAGTGTCACCGGGAGGCCAGGAGGGATCCTGGGGGCACAAGTGCAAGACCATGTAGGGAACCAGTCAGGGTTCTGGAAACCTTGGCATGCAGAGATGGGGTCTCATGGGTGGAAAACACCTACTCAGTAACTACCCCCGCCCCCACCCCGCCGCCCACAGAATGTCATAGTTGGAGACAGCTTGGCTTTCCCAAGAAGTTAGGGGCACAATGGGCTGCTGCATGCTCTGGGAAGAAAGGGTTTCTGGGAAGAAGTCAATTAGGGATGAGCAGCCCACCTGCCCTTCTTAAAGGGAAACAAATGACAAGAGGGTATCAAAGGCTGACCACAGAGATCCACTTAGCTTTGTTTACCAAGCCATCCCAGGCATAAATGGTCACTGAAGTTCATTCTTAAAACATCAAATTTCTTAATATCCCTACAGTGGTGATCCCAGGATCCCACTTTGGGAAATGACACCCAGTCTACGCTATGCCAGAAGGGAAAGAGCAAGGCCTAGGGGCATGCGACAGGCAGCCACAGGGTCTGCCCAGTGCCTGGCCCTGCGTCCCAGGGACACTTCCCAGGCCTCCTTTCTGCAGGGGCTGTTGACAACATCACATACCTGAGAACGCCTGGGCTGAGAGCTATGCATTTGCCCGTCTCAAGACACCACACTGTGTAAACTGGCAGAGAAAGCCCCTGATTCTTTGTTCAGGGAAGGGGGGATTCTCACTTACTGAGCACCTATTATGTGCACCTAGCATGACCCAGAACTTTACATCCATGGTCTCCCCGAATCCTCCCAATAGCTCTATGATGTCCATACTGCTATTCCCATTTTACAGGTGAAAAAGCAGAGGAAAGTGACACTGTCAAGTCTCTGGCTTCTCCATCTTAATCCTGTGTGTGCTGGGGGTGGCTAGCTATCTGTGGATGAATTTCCTGCAGGCCAAGCAACATACTGGAAGAACCCAGTCCAATGAGGTTGCAAACTCTTAACATTAGTGCCCTGTTGCCCAGCTGACAATGCCAAGTTTGACAACTGCCTATCCCTGGCTTGGGCAGCTCTGGTTGAAAAGCAGCAGGCGGGACCACAGGTACACCTGCAGACATGCCGTTCTAGAGTGACAAGGGTGCTGACAGCTTCCAGCTCTAACATACAGGCTCCTGCTCATGACCTTGTCTTCTGCTCTGCCAAGCTGATAAAGGCAAGTGTGAACCCCACAAAGCAGTCAGGTCATACAGAGGCAGCAAGAGGCACACCCCAGATCTCTCTGGGAGCTTACTCAGCCACACCAACACAGGCCACAGGCAGAAACCATACCTGTACAAACCGTCAGCCACAAGATCAAGGGTAGAAGCTGAGGCAGAATCCACCAGCGATGAGCTAGGATGACCAGTCTGTTTCTAACTTACGACTACTTTTGTGAAAACACAAAAGCTACTGACTTTTCTTAATACAGTACCTTAAAAACTATCACTTTCAGGGTTGATCAACTACTTTCTTTTTGGGAAATCTAATGGGGCCTCTATAGGCCAATGGAAGGCCCAGGGTCCCAAACACAACAGTTTCCTACCCTACAACCTACAGACCCAGGCAGGCAGCCCAAGGTTCATTCCATTCAGGTCTGAATTAGGATTCCTCATAGCTGGTACTCAGCGTAGTCCGTCTTAGCAGCTTTCCTGGGGGAAATGCTATGACCCTTTCATGCCTTCTCGAACCAGAGGCATTTCCCTCACAGATGCAGCAAACACCAGCCCGACAGCCACTGCTTCCCCAGGCCATGGTTATGGAGGGGGACGGGGAGAGAACAGAACTCCCAGCCAAGCTCTCTGCTTCGTGGAGAGCAGCTCTTCGCAGAAATGTGCTTTTAGATTGGGTTTTCTGAAAGATGCAAATTCATGCCAAGCGGGTCCAGCAGGTGGTGTAAATGGATGAACTGGGCTGAATGTAAGATGGACAACAGTGTGATCACAATGAGAAATGACACCTGCCACGTGGCCACTGTGCTGGGGAGGTGGGAGGGAGTGGTGGGGTCTGTGGAAAATTGGAATGCACTTGCTCTATTAAAGGAGGCAGCTGTGACCCAGCCCCAAGCCAACTGCTGTCCTGCCAGATGGCCAGAAAGTGGGCCCAGGACCACCAGATTGACTTTTCCAAGTCAGCTAGAAAGCAGAAGTTTTGCATAAAATCTCCCAGCATTCAAATGTTAGCAATTGGGAAAAATAAGTTTTAACCCCTTGGGCCATGACTTGGGGAAAAAATACTTTCCTGTTTAAAAAAGACAGTTTGCAAACCATCTTGCACAACCCTCTGATTTAGGGTAAGAAAACCTTGGCTCAGAGGGGGTAGGTGGCTGGTCCCAGTCACAGTCAGTCAGAGGCAGAGCTGAGACTCTTCACCCACCTCCACTGTCGCTCTTGCAAGGGAACAATGACCCCGGGCACAGCTGTGGCAGGTGGGAGAAGGGTGGGGAGTGGAGGAGGGGTGGGATACATAGGCCATTGGTACCTGCGGTTGCCTTGCTTGCCGGAGATCCCGAATTTGGAGTGCGGAACGTCTGGGTTTGGGTGGCTGGAGGGGTGCGGTGTAAGAGGGTGGCGCATCGGACCACGGAGGCCGGAGCTTTTTTCCCCGACTGGTTCGTCTGGGTCTTCGTTGCCACGAAGCGTGGAGACGGGGAGACCTCTGGATGTGAACACTCAGAGCCCGTGTCTGGATCATCCGGTGGCTCCCACCCGGGGGCGGTACCTGAGAGGGTCACGCTCTCAGTCCCTGAGGGCCCCTGGAGCTTTCTCAGAGAGGGGCCTCTCCGGCCACAGACTCGTGGGGTGAAACCTCCTATGGGCCCACGGAGAGCCAAGGCTTTTGCCCCCAACCTGACTCAAGAAAGTGGGAGTGTAGAATGATCCCTACTTCTCCTCAAGGGAGATGCTCAGTTAACTGAAGGCCACTGACCAGCCCACTGTGTGGGTCACCCGTAAGCCTAGAACAGCCCAGGTTCTGAGTGTCAAAGAGCCCAGCCTGTGACTTACACTTAGGACACCTGTACTAGTTAACCCAGGCCCAAGTACGTTTTCTAGAACATTTGGAAGGAAAGTGGGCTTGGAAGTAAGGGCAGGAAGCAGAGAGGCAGAGACACACCAGGGTTGCCTGGTCTGGTAGTGAGAAGTGGAGGAACCCCATGCCACCAGAGGTCTTAGGGGGAGGGGCTGTGAGTGATCCCTGGGTGTGACTGGGAACTGCTGCTCTCAGTGGACTCAGCCCCAAGATGACACTTTCCCTGGACTATGTGCAGCAGTACTGGCTGGCATGTGGGGAAGATCACATCCACCTTCCCCAGACTCCTGCCTCCCTCACCTGAATTCCTCCTGCCTCCCTCACCTGAATTCTCTGCAGAAGTGGGAATCCCTGAGACCCCAAGCTGACACTCAAGTGGTCTCTACCCCTGGTGGTCTTGGGCAGGCAGTAATGGGTGTCTCTCACTGCCCAGGGCCAGAATAACCTGGATGGCAAACCCCTGAACCTGGCCACACTGCCATTCAAAACAAGGGGGGAGGAGGCAGTGATCTTATCGTTTTCACTTGAAAGCCGGGGGTGGGGGGGAATTCAGCAGCAAGTGAAGGGATCCCCTTTGGTGGACTCACAGAATCCACAGGACTCAGTAATGTTCCGAGGGAACCATCTTGACCAGAGCCTGACTAAGCATCACAGCACCGTGCAGTGCTCCCTTGCTTCTGGGGAAGGAGGAGCAGCCCCTACTCCCAGGACAGTGTCCACCTGATCATACAACATCCTGCCTGTGGCTTTCAGAGCCAAGAAATTAAAAGGCGCTCTCTGGGCCTCCACCTCTGCCACCCCTGGCACAGATGAGGAGCTGCCCCATGCAGCAGAACTTCCTCTGCTGGGCTTCGCTCCCAGCTGGCCTTTTAGGGGGAGGGAGTCACCCACCTTCACACACAGGTGCCAGAGGCCAGGAGCTGCAGTGATGGTCCCCTAAGTGAACCTTTGCCCATCGCCCCAGCCCCAGAGGGAATCCCCAAGGCCTTGGTCTGTAGAGAATACAGGTGACCCTCACTACCTCCAGGCCCGCTCTCCAGAGTCTCACTTTCCATCCAGGGACTAGAGAGATCCTGGTGGGGAAGGAGCGTCCCTATGTTCCCTTGGTCTCTTGGCCCCCTCTCCCAGACCCTCTCAAGGACCTTAGAGACCCCCACATCCAATCAGCAGGTGGCTCATCTCACAATTTCTTTTCTTTTTTTCAGTCTCAGAATAGATGTACACGTCAGAGGTAGGTGCCCAGATTCCATGTCTGCTTTCCCTCTGACGCTCAGGTTGGGATGGTGGCTGGTGCTTCACTGTACCAGCAGCAGCATTAAGTATGGAGTGAGGCCCACACACCTCTGCACCCAGGGTCTATGACCTTTGTGCCCCATGGCCTTGGACTCTTCCCCTCTCTTGCCTTTCATCTCCCAATTCATCTCCACTGATCAAAATGGGGTGCAACCATCTCTGTGCTACCAACCTCACAAGCATTTTGTGAGGATCCAGAAGCACCTTAAATGGTAAACTATTCTTCAAATGTGAGCAGCCATTACTGGCAGTTTTGAGGGATAAGGAAGCCAAGGCCCAGATAGTTAACACAATTCTGGCCACACAGAGTTAGTGCCAGGATGGAGCAGAGCTCAGCCTGCTGGTGGGTCAAGCTCATGGGGTGTCCTACTGCACTGGCCCGCACATACTGGGGACCTGGGCACATGCGCCACAGAATTTCTGAAAAACTGAGCACATCGCTTTCCCTCCTAGGCTTTAGTCTCTATCTTGCAGAATGATTTCTAGGAAAGCCTCCGGATCAGACAGACCCTTCCATGATCTACAATTCCTGCTGCCGAGATCCTGGCATTCCATGTGTGAGCGTCCCCTCCTTCCCTGTCGCAGGGTGCTCAGGGATACCATGAAGCACACGAATGACTAAGCTCCAGGGATCACCTGTTAGCTCCAACCACTCAGCCCAGGACCTCTGACATTCTACAGTATCTCAAGTTGCATGGCCACTGCATCTGCTATTCCTTCTGCCTTAACTGTTCTTTCCTTCCATTTTTATCTGGGTAACCACTGCTGGTCCTACATATCTCCCCTTAAGCTCACTTCCTCTGGTAGCCTCCCTGATACCCCACCAGGTCATTTATACTTTGGTCCCTTTTCTTGCCAAGAATTGGTCAACACTGATAATGATGCCTGATATGAACTTTAGGTCGATGCCTCTTTCCCTATTGGCCTGTATGCTGCATGAGGGCAAGACTGCCAGTCTGAACAACCACGCACTCAGTGCCTGGCTTATTCCCTGGCACACAGTAAATATTCCATAGATATCATAATATCAGGAAATCAAAGCATGAATGGCCAGGGAAGTGAAACTCATACCCACTTAAGCAGAGCACAGAGATGGAATGTCCAAGGGAAGACATCAGAAGCCACTTCACATATTACCCTCCCCTGGATCTCCAGGGTCTATCTAAGGCAGATGGGGACACACAAGTGTGGAGAGGTACAGGCACCGCTCCAGGAATAGAAAGCAGGTTGGGTTGATCCTGGATGAACTTCCTGAGCTCCTAATTCACTTCCCTCAACAGTTGTTTCATTTGTTGACCTCATGTAGAATGTTTTCAGGCTGGAATCTCTACCTGGGCTTTCACCAAAAAGGGAAGATTTTCAGATAGTCTGGTGGATTGTCCTTGTAAGAAACCCATTTGACACTAAACAAAAAAGATTATATATGAGAGCTCTGTGATTTCCCCTTTCTGTAAAACTGAGAATTTGCCTGGATTCACAAAATACAGGATTCAAATTCTCAAATATAAGGATTGGACATAAGCAAGCATGAAGCTGAGAAGATGGAGAGACCAGGGGTCTTCCTAAAAACTTACTAGGTGGTAGGGTGGGGGGTTATGCATTCAAGGTAAATGGGAATAGACTGTTTAAAGACTGAAGTGAGAACAAATGGGAGACGTGATGCGAGATAAGTCCAATACGGGAAACCTTGTAGATTTGAATCTTAGAGAGAGAGCTGGAGACCTTACTCTCTGGCCATGACGGAGTAACTGGTGTAGGACCAGTCCTCCCCCATATTCAACTGTAAAGCTGGGGATAATACATGAAACAAATTTTCAGACCTTGAACAGTAGGTGGATCAGGACTGTGGTCCGTGAAGGAAGACCTGCCGTGAGCCCCTGGTCACTCCAGCTCTCTGCCTGGAGATACCTCTGGGCCACGGTACAGACGTGGAGCCCAAAGGAAACACTGCAATCCTGTTGAACTGAGGAGACATTATCAGAGTTCAGGGCTTCTGTGGTGGCTGGAATTTGCAGGGTAGAGTAACAAAGAAGAGGGAATCATATAATAAAAGAACTCTAGGAATGTACAGATGGGCCTCTTAAAGTCTTTGGCTGGATGCCAAACTGATTTGTGCAGAAGGAGCCTCTACAAAGCCCTACAGCAAACAGCTACTGGGGGGCCATGATGATGAATGAGAATTCAGAGGTCACACAAGGTGAGGTGTCTGAGCTCTCACTTGCCAAAGAGGAGAGACCTTGCTGAATACCTTGAGCACTCAGATGAGACCCAGAAAGGCCATGCCTTAGAAGGATGCTTTAACCCTAGAAATAAGGACTATTCTAGACCTGTCCCAACACAGCTCAAAAAATCAGTCTTTAAAATATCAAGCTGATCTCTAAGTAAAATAACTGACTACCAGAGAAAAGTTTATCATGTTTCAAAGGAAGACAACAAAATCTAGACACTCAACAACACAGCATCCACAATGTGCAGTATGGAACAAGAAGTATTACCAGGGAAAACAGGAAAATGAGACTAATAATCCAGAGAAGAAAAAACTGTCACTGGAACCACACATCGATGGCATGAGGAATTAGCAGATAAGGACTTTGAAATAGCTACTGTAAATATGCACAAAGGTTTAAAGGATAATATAATGAGAACATGATATAAAAAGGAACAAGATGGAACTTATACAGATAAAAAAATATGATAGCTGACATAAAAAAATGACCTGATGGATTTTCTAATAAAACAGATTAGAGACTATGGGAGATGATATTGGTGACTTTGAAGGCAGAACTAGAAAAGCATCAAATTGAAGCACAAAGGGAAAACAAGGCTGAAAAACTGAATAGAACTTCAGTTGATATGTTCATCAAACAGTATAAAAATATATATAATTAAAGTCACAATGGGAGAAGAGAGAGAGACAGGGGAAGAAAAATATTTGAAGAAGTACTGGGTTGAAAATTTCCCAAGGGTGATGAAAAATATAAACTCACATATCCAAGAAGATCAGCGAACCCCAAATGAAATAAACACAGAAAACCATACAATATAATGAAATTGCTGAAAACCAACAGTATAAACATTTAAAAGTATACAGAGGAAAGAGACATTAAATGTAGAATACCAATCAGAATTATCTGATTTCACATCAGAAAAAATATAAGCCAAAATACAAAAGAATGACATTTTTATAATGCTGAAAGAAAAAATTCTCAGCCTAGAATTTCCTATCCAGAGAAAATATCCTTCAAAACACAGAAACATTTTCAGTTAAGAGAATATTTAACCTACAGACCTACATATAAGAAATGTTAAAGGAAATTCCTCAGGTAATAAAGGAAATGATAAGAGATAAAATTTAAATTTATTTAAGAAAAGGAAATTGTTCAAAGAAAAAAGAATAATTGTTGGGCTCATAATATGTAGGCATATATGTATAAGAACAACACCAAGGACAGTAAGGCAGTAAAAACTCTTTAAGATTATTACATTGATATGTGATATGATATAGATTCATAATAGGCTGTATATATTATAAGCCACAGAGTAACCACTAAAAGAGTACTGTATTGCTAGGAAAGAGGAAAAAAACCTTTTTTTTAAAGATTAATTTTTATTTATACAAGAGTTGGGGTACAGGTCAGAGTCGTGGAAGGGTGAGAATATTCACTAGAGACAGAGCCAGGGAGCAGAACAGGCAGACAGACCAAAAGCACTGCTGGGGGGAGCAGTGGGCGAGGCAGAAGAGGTCTGCTGCGCCATGTGGGATTCTCCCTAGCAGGCCAGCAATCAAACCGGCACTGCGGAGGCTGTGGACAGCTTCACAGCGCTGTGCTCAACCCGCTGCGCCACAGGGAGGCCCAAGAGGAAAAAAATCTTAATATCAAAGAAGGCAAGAAAATGAAAGATGTGTAATAGAAGAAACATAAAATGATAAACTTAAAACCAATCACAGCATATACTATATTAAATGTAAATGGATTAAACATTTCAAATAAAAAGCAGGGATTGCCAGGTTGAATAAAGGAGTGAAAACCAATTACACACTTTCAATATAAAGAAACAGATTAAAAGAAAAGGATGAAAAGAGATATACTATGCAAACAATATTTCTAAGAAGGCTATAGTGGCCATGTTAAATGAGATAAAGTACATTCCAGAACAATAAATATTTCCAAAGATGAAAAAGGGCATTGCATAATATAAAAAGACAGAATGTCCTTGAGTGTATGCACTTTAAAAACAAAGTTTCAAAATACGTGAATCAGAAACTGATAGAATTGAAAGGAGACATGCCATATCCACAATTATAGTAGTGGGTTTTAATAACTATCTCTCAGTATTTGATAGAACAAACCAATTAAAAGAAAAAGGCTGAAAAGGCATAGTAAATTGAACATTATTAACCAACTTAACCTAATTAACACTACACTTGGGGAATATTTTCCCCAACTCATCTATAATACCAGCATTACTCTGATACTTAGCTCAGGAAGGACATACAAGAAAAGTAAATTGCTGAATGGACTATAAAATGGCATAACCACTTTGTATGGCTGTTTCTTACATCTACCATATTATCATATGGTAGATTTCATTTAGCCATTTCACCTAAGCACAATGAAAACAGTTGCCCATATGAAGATGTGTACATAAATGTTCATAGCAGTTTAACCTGTATTAGTTCCAAACTGGATATAATCCAATGTCCATCCATAACTGACTAGGTAAAGGAAATGATGACATCCATATCTAGACAATGGAATACTACTACTCATCAATTAAAAGAAATGAACTGTACATGCAAACATGGATATATCTTAAGACAATTATGTTAAAAGAAACCAGACCCTGGCCCCCAAAAGAGTACATACTGTTCCATGTATATATTACTGTAGAAAATGCAAACTAATCTACAGTAAGAGTTAGCAGGTCAATACTTGCATGGGAATAGGGAAGTGGTGAGGGATTATTAAATAACACAAGGAAACTTCTGGGGTGATGGATATGTTCATTATCTTGACTGCAAAGATGCTTCATAGGTATATACATAGGTCAAAACTTATCAAACTGTATACTTTAAATATAGGCACTTTATTGCATGACAACATAACTTTATAAAAAACAACATAAATATTTTTTTCAGTAAAACCATCATTAACAAACCACTGACAGAATAGGGGACTTTGGGCTAACCCTAGAACTATAGTTCCTACTCTTGAGGGGTCAGTTTTGGAAGTTGTATTAAAAGTTGGGTAAAGGTCTAAGGGATTTTAGATAGGAGTGATGAGAAAACAAATTCTTGAAAGCTAATTAACTCCATAAACCAACCTAGTTTTTAAAGTAATTTAGATGCCTATCCAAGAAAAAGAAATTTCAAAGAAGGAAGTCAGTTATTCTTATGGCAAAGAAGAAACATCCCATTATTGTACCCTTCTTCAGTTCATTTCATTGTTTGACTTTTTGATAATCTTAATGTGTTTTAATAAAGCATAGGCATGGTGACCTATTAAAACTAAATCAATCCATGCAATTCGCCACATTCTCTGAATAAAAGATGAGGATCACAGAATTAACTCAGTAGATGTAAGGAAAGAACATAAAATAACAATTTATGACAAAAAATTTCAATAAAGTAGGAATAGATGTTAACTTCCTCAACTGACAAAGGGCAGCTATGAAACCTACTTCAGCTAACACAATCCTTAAATACTTGATGAAAAAAATTTCTATAACAGGAGGTTCGGGAGCAAGGCAGAGATCTTTATTTATTTCCTCTATTTGATATTGCACCATTACAGAGAGGAAAGAAAAAAGAGCAAAGGAATATGGATTTAAAAGAAAGAAGTAAGACTGTTTTTATCAACATAAGACATCAGTATGTACATGGAAAATTTAAGACTCTATGAATAAAAGCTATTAGAATAAGTGAACTTAGCAAACATACAGGATACAAATTCAATAAACAAAAATCAATTGTGTTCATGTCAAATAAATAAAACAATTGAAAAATTAAAAAATCACAATATGGGCAAAAAACAAAACATTAAATAGAGATAATTTAATGAAATACATGCAAGACCTTTACTCTGAAAGCACAAACTACTGTTGAGAATAATTAAAAGGCTTAAATACTTGAAGAGATATATATATACCATGTTCATGGATTGGAAAACTCAGTTTATTATGAAATCTATTTCCCCCAAATTTGTCAAGAGATTCAGTATAATCCAAAACAAAATCCCAGTTGGATTTTTTTGTAGCAATCAGCAAGAAGAGTAACACTTATATGGAAAAGCAAAGTTCCCAGAAAAGACAAAATATTTAAAAGGAAAAAGTTGAAAAGCTGAGACTATCTGATTTAAGAATTACAATGAAACTCCAGTAAATAAGACCATGCTGGCATATGCAAAAAAATAAATAAATCAGTGGAACAGAAACTCACATTTACATATATATTTAACTGATTTTCCAAAATGGTACCAAAAAAAAAAAAAACCAAATCTTTTTTTTTTTAATTTTATTTTATTTTATTTTTTTTAATAATAAATTTTATTTTTATATTCCCCCATACAATTGCAAACACCCCATTCTGACCCCAATCCTTCCCCTCCCGCCCCCCACCCCCCAAAAAGTGTCTCTGGTTCATAGTTTTTTGTTGATTTTGATTTTCACTTTCTTATATTCATTTTCCTGGTCCCTTATTTAAGTTTTCTAGATTCCTGCTATGAGTGAGACCATCCGGTATTTTAAAAAACCAAATCTTTACTACAAATGCTGTTGGGACAATGAGCTATCTCTAGGGAATACAATGAATCTTCTTAACTCATATTGTTGTAGAGCAACCCCGATACAAAACGGGGTGCCTGACTGTGGGTCCTCACCCATGCGCTTAAAAGGGCTTATCAATGCTCTACTGCAGGCACACGCGAAAGGTTAATAAAAGGCTTATTTACAAGGGAAGGGGAAATGAGGAAATGTACAGCTCAGAGAGAAAAGTGGGAGACAAAGTTTTAAATGACTCCTACCCGATCCACCGATCAGGAATCCCAAAATGGCACTCTGAGAGCTGGCCGCGAGCCAGGAGCCGTGAAACCAGGAGGCGAGCGATAGCAAGCCCCCCAAGACCCACGTGTTTGGTTTTTATATCCAACCTGGCTGCCCAACTCCACCCCCAGGTCCCAGCCACCTTCCCTTTGGTGGTGATAGGATTTGTCTTTCCCAATGTCTTGATGGCCTTAGTCTGAAGTGAGGGTGGGGTCCACAAAGCCTGTATGGGATTAGCTCAAGACATCATTTCCAATATCTAACAATATCTCTCATCATTCACAAAAGTTAAGTTGAAATGGTTCACTGACCTAAATGCAAAAATTAAAATTATAAGACTTCTAAAGATAATAAAGAATATTTTCACCAGCTTGAGGTAGGGAAAGATATCTTGAGGAGGAACCAGAAAGCACAAACAACAGGAAAAAATTATAAATTAGGTATCTATCTATCAACTATCCATCTATCAAGCTACCCACCCACCCCTCCCTACATTGAAAAGTTGAATCTATAATATATAATAAACCTCTACAACTTAATAATAGACAATCCATATGGGAGCTCTATCTTTAGTAGGTTGAGGAATCTCCACACAGCTTTCCATAGTGGTCAGACCAGTTTGCACTCCCACCAGCTGTGCAGGAGAGTACCTTTTTCTCCACTGGAAGGGATCATGCTCAGCGAAATAAGCCAGAAAGAAAAAGAAAAATACTGGATGGTCTCACTCATAACAGAAATCTAGAAAACCTAGACAAGGGACCAGGAAAAAGAATAACTATAAGAAAGAAAAAATCAAAATCAACAAACAACTATGAACCAGAGACACACTATGGGGGGTGGGGAGGAGGGAAAGGAGGGACTGGGGTCAAAATGAGGGGGTTGCAATTGTATGGGGAATATAAAAATAAAATTTAAAATGCTCAAAAAAAGGATTCTAAAAAAAAAAATAATAGGCAATCGATACCAAAAAAAAAAAAAAAAAAGGGGGGGGGGGAAAGACAATTTCCAAAGTAAAATATACAAATGCTAAATAAGCAAATAGCAAAGTGCTCAACATCATTAGTCATCAGGAAAACACAAATTAACATGACAGGAGGACACATTCACCGGAAGAGCTAGAATTACACAGCCTGGTGCCACAAATATGGCTAGAATGGGGTTAGAAGGTGGAACACATGAAACTCCCAAATATGGTTGGTGGGAGTGGAAGATGCTACAACCATTTAGGAAAATGCCTCATCAGTTCTTAAAAGTTAAACTCTCCCCTGTGACCTAACAATATTACTCTTTGGTATTTATGTGCAAGAAAAATGAACACATATGCCCACAAAAAGCCTCATACAAGCATTGTCACAGTAGCTTTATTCCTAATAATCAAAACCTGAAAACAACTCAAAGTAACAAATGGCTAAACAAACTAGGGTGTTTTCCTATAACAGAATAGTGCTCAGCAGTAAAAAAAAGAACAAATGATATACACAATGTTTGAGTCTTAAAACATTCTGCTGAGTGAAAGCAGCAGTCCCAAAGGGTGACACCTCCACTCGGAAAAACTTCAGCCATTAGCCTAGAACCTTCTGGATACTTTCTGCAGACCCAAGGTCTCCCACGGCATGGACTGGTACTACTTGCTGGAGCCAGCAAGTCCAGGGTCTGATTCCACACAGAACCCACTGACCCACAAATCTCTGGATAAAAGCCCACTGGTTTGCCAGATGATCCAAGGGTGCCCAAATTTCAGCAAGAAATAGAGAAGAGAGATTCATTTAACAAACAGATGCAGAAAGATAAAGCAAGATGAGTCCACAATAGAGAGAAACAAGAAAATGAGAAAAAGGAAGAGTGCACAGCTCTTCAGTGAAAAAGCACCTAGATGCTTATGAAGAAATCAGGGTGCAAATGATGCATCCCTCTGCTGTACCATCTGCTTTGATCAGGATAGCTTCATGGTTAAGAGTATGAACCTGGAGCTTGCCTACCAGCTTCAAGGCCAACCTCCCTTTCCTGTTAACTCTATCACCTGGCTTGTTCCAGGAAGGGCCATGTGGGGGAAAAGCAGAAGCTGCATTGAAGGTATCTGAAACCAAGGCTACGGGCTGGCCTCATAACTGACACCTGTTAAGTGCACTCTGGGTAGCACTCCTCTGGGCAATAGGTAGCAGGGCAATGGCTGCTTCACTGGAGAGCTCAGGAGCAAGGTAACACACACAGCTGGCCCGTTGGCTACCTGGGAAAGTGGGATTCTCAGAGGGTCCTGGGTCGAGGAGCCTGGCACAGCCATTGCCCTGATAGCTCAGAACTATTAGCCAGCATTCACCCAGCTGCCCCACATAGAACCCAGCTATGTGGTAGGCACTGGAGGACCCATACATCCCCAGCCTGGGTGGTGGGATGGATACCTCCAGCTGGGACACTCTAGATGCCTGCTTTATTCTGGAGATGTCTGGATTTTGGACCCCTGGGCTGGAAAAACATCAAGAGCTCCCATAAAATGGGAAACCTGAGTCCAGAGGGACAGGCACAGGGTCACAAGGCAGTCAGGAGCTCTTACGCATGGGGTGATTCCTCAGTCCCTGGCAGAGTACAGGGAGGAATTCTGGGGAAGCTGCCTGCACCAGTTCTGAGTTGTGGCCACCTCTCCCTGGCCACCTAGATGTCCCTGGAGGTGGCGGGGGTGGGGGGTGGGGGGGGTCACACCTGCATGTGCTGCCTTGGCTCCACCCAGCAGATAGCTTGAAGCCCCAAAGACCCTGTGTGATGCCCCCCCCCCCCAATCTCTGGACCTGTCTTCCCATCTATAGATTGCGAAGAAGGATCCCCATAGCTCTGCTGTGAGACACGAAAGCAGGGACACTCTCTTAAACCCCTCTGCAATTGCAACTCTGGTTCAGTCCCATCCTGTCAGAACTTCAGGTGTGAAGTGAGGGGTCTCCTAGCTCATTCACTTGGGGACCTAAGGATGGACATGCCTCCAACATCCAGAAAGGGAGTGGGGAAATCTGTGGGAGCAGGAGAATGAAGGCCTGGAGGCCTGGAGATGGGAAGGAACTTAGAACCTTTTCCCTTTCTGGTCAGGGGATGAGGGAAAGATTGGGGCCCAGAGATAGGATGGGGTCTCCCTAAGGTCACATGCAAGCCTACAACCCCCTTGGGGTTAACATCTGAGTCCCAACTTGGTGCTCCTTCTAATTTTTTATCCTTTTCACCACCAACAAAGAGAGGATGTCTTGTCTAGCTGACCAGCGCCTGGCCTAGGTGAGGGCCTGACTGGCTGAGAATGAAGCGTATCTCACAGTGCTGGTTTTGTGGGGTGGCCTCAGGAACCAGGTGATTTGAAGGTGCTTAGTGGGGGGTGGAGATAGGGTCATTAAAAGACTTGGACAAGTGATATCTACCCTAACCCCAAATCCACATGGGCGCTAGGCCTCTTGCCCTCTGAGGGAGGAATCAGGCTTTTCCTGGCCCCAAGGCAGGGTTCTCCCAGATACTCCAGCTGACACAAGAAGGGCCCCCAACCCCAGTCAGACCTCAACTCCTAGAGACTGGCCTACCCCGGCTCTCCTGTGCTCTCACCTCCTCCCAGCAAAGCTCCAGAACCTTCCACCTCTCCCCACAACCCCATCCACCACCCAGAGAAGGTACTCACTGATGGGGGCGTGTAAGGCCACGTGCTCCTGGTAGGGAGTGTAGTACTTGTACTGCTTTCCGCAGAATTCACAGGTGTAATTGCCGGTTTCTGTCCAAGAAGGAGAGCAAAGAGTGGGAATGGCGCCTGGAGTCCATTTCAGAGCAGCAGCATGCTCCCCCACCCCAACTCCTCCCCATTCTGGGACCACCAACTAGAACCAGGAACCCACTTCTGTCAGAATGCTTGGGTTCAAATCCCAGCTTCGCCACTCGGGCAAACCTCTTAACCTTTCTGTGCCTCAGCTTTCCTATCTGTAAAATAGGGGAAATAAAAGGACCACTTGGTAGGATTGCTGTGAGGATTAAATTTCTATGTCAAGTGCTTAGAACAGTACCTGGCACACGCTGTTCTCCTTCATTGCTCCACCCCCAGGGCTCAGTGCTCAGGAAATGTGCGGTGACCCGAGGTGACCTCCAAGGCCAACCTCTGTCAGCCCCTATTTTAAGCCCCGCTCTCTGCAATGGCTGCTCCTGCGTCTCCCGGACCTTCCCTATCCCCAAGCACCCTCCATCCCCCGAGCAAAAAGGGTCACTTCTTCTAAAGTCCCACCAGACTTTACCTCTCTTTTGGCACTGCCTAACTTCTTTCTTCTTAAAAATTTCTGATGTAATATTGTTCACTGGGGGAAAATTATAAAATACTGATAAATACAAATACAAAAGTTTAAAAGTAAGAGAAATTTCAATCATCTGTAATCCCCAAGCAAAGAGCAACAGCTATCTCCTGGGGAGAGTTTGCATTTTGCCACTTGGCCCTTGGGGTCAGACCCCACCCCTATTCCATCTCTTCTGGGGAAGACTTCTCTCACTGACATCATTTGTCTGGCTCCCGCAGGCCTTAAATTAGCCAGCCCTGATCTATCGCCTCTTTGTAGCCTGGTACATTCAATGGACAACATTTTGTGGACATCTTGCACAATCAATAGTCATTGATCTCCACTGCATTTATTGGCTGCAGCATTCCTACCGGACTTTGGAATTTGCTGAGTCAGTCTCCTGTTCCAGGGGACATTTAGATTGTTTCCAATTTTTTTCCTTTATTAAAAAGAGATGCTGCGATCCATATACTTGTAGACATTTTTTGCCCATCTGTGTATCATTTTTTGCACTTCATTG
Organism: Talpa europaea; assembly: GCF_964194135.1. NCBI lineage: Eukaryota > Metazoa > Chordata > Mammalia > Eulipotyphla > Talpidae > Talpa > Talpa europaea. The sequence continues at coordinate 64,151,338 of NC_140074.1, read as the reverse complement.
CAAAATAAAGATTATCGTGTATAATGTCTGTACATTAGTTCCTCAGGATAAATTATGGGCATGCATTTTTAAGCTATAGCACTGACTTCCTATCAAAAGGTTGGGCCAATTTTCATCCCAATTAGAAAAGTGTGAAAATGATTTGTTTCCATACACAGTAGCCAGCATTAAATATTATCATCTTTGTAAATTGTGCCTGATTGGGGAAACTATATTGCCAGTTTTACTTGTCATTTCTTCCTAGTTCTAAGGAAACTGACTATTTTTCATGTTTAATTAATTATGGTTTTTGTACTCACAGTGTTGCCACAACTATATTTTATATTACAATATTATATATTTTATTATAGAGCTATATATTTTCAAATTGCTAAGAACTCTGTAGATTAAGGACATCAACATTTTGTTTGATATGTTAAAGTATTTTTGTCTCAATTGGGAGCTTAACCTGTTTATGTTTTTCTCAATAAAGAAGCTTTAAAATCTTTGTTAGTTAAATAATGGCTATCTCTGATTCATGAACACTAGAAGAGATATATTATTTTCTGTTATTAAATGATGTATTATTTATTATAGGCTTCCAAGTTGCTAGATCACCTGTATTAATTATATGATTCAACCCCAATATAATGGTGGGCATTTATTTGCTCTGTCAATGACTAAATGTTATGATAGATCCTTCTATTTCATTGTATTCCTACATTTTCTTTGAGTGTTTAGATATGATGTTGTTTGCTGCATATAGGCTCATGAGGTCAGAATCCTTACCGTGAACTGAACCATTTATTAACATGACATGATATTCTAACACAGTGCTTCTCAGAGTATCTTTCCAGGCTAGCACCAGTGACATACCTTGGTACCTATTAGCTGTGTGCAATCCAGAATCTCCAGGCTCACCCAGGACATAATGGAAGAAAAACTGTAGGAATGGAATTCAGCAATCTGTGCTTAATAGGCCCCCTAGAAAATTCTGAGGCACAGGAAAGCTTAAGAACCACTGCTCTAACATTTAATTATTAGATGAACTAATAAAAGCTCATCTGGCATTAATATTATTAACTCTTGATAATTACTTTTCAGGTCTTCCTTTCTACTTGTTTGTATGTGCCTAAAGACATTTCCCTAAATTTTCTTGCACTTTCATTCATTAAACAGATACTGTGCTAAACACTGGCACAAAATGTTGAGCCTAAAAAACAGCCAACCTTCCTGCCTTCAAGGAGCAAACAGTCTAGAAAAGGAGAGAGAAAACTCAAATAATCACACCAACCAATTTAAAACTGTAATCACGATAGGTGCTTTTACAGAGACATTCCCAGGGCTCTGAAAATCTTAACAGGAAATTCAATTTAGTTAAGGAAGCAGGAAAGAAAGAGTTCCTTAAGAAGTTCAAATTCAGGGTAAAAGATAAGAAATTAACTATATAGGTCTCTAATAAAGCATTAGTAATTGGATTATTTTAAATTAACCTAGGAATCTTTGTTTTCTAATAAAAGAGATCATGCCATTTACTTTTATTGCTACAACTGACTTAGTTTTACATTACAATTTTTTTTCATAACCCACCCTTTCTGGTTTATTCCTTTAGCATTATAGTTGTTTGAAATGTGAACTCCTTTTTTTGTTTTCATTATTTTCCAATATTCTCCATTTTATTTGACGGTCTATAAGACGTATTTCTCTAATTGTTACAGTCAAGCAGAAAATGGTATTTTCAAGTCTATTACCAATGAGAAAAGTAATTTAACTCATGCTTTTTAAATTTTAGCATGTACAGTTGACCCTTGAACAACATGGGGAAAATGGAGGTGCTGACCCCCAGAATAGTCAAAAATCATCCTATAACTTCTGACTCCCCCAAAACGTAATTATTCTAATAGCCTGCTGTTGGCCAGAAGCCTTACTGATAACATAAACCATCAATTGACACATAATTTGGATGTCTGATCTATTATATACTGTAATCATACAATAAGGGAAATTAGAGAAAAGAAAATGTTATTTAGAATATAAGGAACACACACTACATTTCTAGTACCATACCATATTTATCAACAACATAAGAACAACTTCTATTTATAAGAAAAGTCATAAGTAAGCAGACCCATGCAATTCAAAAGGGCAACTGTGTAAGAATGATCCAGAAAGACTGGACAGATGGCTGGGTTGCAAGCCCTGAGACTGAGATTCTCTAAGTCTGGCATGCAGCCTAAGGATGTCCTTTTTTTTTTTTAAAATACAAGAGCCGGGGTATAGTCCAGATGTGCGGGAGGGTGAGAGGATTCACCAGAGACAGAGTGGGGAACTGAACAGGCAGACTGACGAAATACCCTGCTGAGGGGAGCAGTGGGCGAGACAGGAAAGGTCTGCTCACCATGTGGGTTGCTCCAAGGCCGGCGGGGATCGAACCGGCACTGCAGAGGCTGCGAACAGCTTCACAGCACTGCGCTCAACTACCTGCACCACTAGGGAGGCCCTAAGGATGTCCATTTATAATAAGCTTCCAGGAGATACTGAAGCTGCTGGTCTGAGGACCACAGGAGGGCTGATTTAATCTACTTTACTGTATCCTTCACCTATTTTTTTCCTTACTGTTTAAAAAATTTTTTGACAGTAATCAGTCCCTTACATTCAATTTTATAATCAGATTTGCAACATTTTAAACTTACTCCTACCTTATCTAGTCTTGATATTCACAAGTCATCCTGTGCAATAAATTCCTCATAATTGAGTCCTTACAAACACTTTACCACTCAGTTGTATACCTCCAAGTAATTTTTTGATGATGTATATATACACAGGAGAAATAGTACAAAATTAATGCAGAGACCACAATTTGCTTAGATATGAAACTCCTAAAGTACAACTTTTTTCCCTTCAAAACTTCTCCAATTATATTCTGGATTTAGGATTGCAGAGAAGTCTGATGCAAGGCCACGCTGGGTGCGTTTGTACACAACCTGCTTTTTTATGACCAGATGCTAACAGAGTTTTTCCCCGTTGTATTTACAGTTTTAAAACATCAGTAAGATCTATTTAGTTATGGGTCTCTTTACACTGACTCTACCTGACATATGATGAGTCTTTTACTATACACATTAAGGTCTTCCTTTTAGCAGGGCAAATTTTTCTTCTATTATATCCTGGGGGTATTGCTTCCGCCCCACTAGTTTAGTACCATCAATTATCTGGAACTGGTTCACCATTCTCACTGGTATCACATTTTTCTCTTACTGTCTTCATCTGTTCAAGATTGTCCTTCAGTTCATGAATTCCATTTCTGCAGGTTGATTCAGCTCTTCACAATCTACAACTAGGTTCAAATTCTGTCTTCATATTTCCAACTTCTTTGCAACTGTCATTCTCACCTCTCTGTCTTTTCCTTTTATCCTGTTGCTTTTTTTTTTTTTTTAAAGATTTATTTATTTATTTATACAAGCACTGGGTACAGTCAGAAGCGCGGGAGGGTGAGAGAATTCACCAGAGCCAGAGCAGACAGACTGAAGTACACTGCTGAGGGGAGCAGCGGGCGGCAGGAGAGGTCTGCGCGCCATGTGGGACCCTCACCCGGTGGCTGGGGATCGAACCAGCACCGTGGAGGCTGTGGGCAGCTTCACAACCCAGTGCTCAACTGCTGCGCCAGAGGCCCTATCCTGTTGCTTTTTCAACAAACAACTCCAGGCTGCTGCTTTTTCATAGGGGTTATGGTATAGACTGAAATGAATCACCCCCAAATTCAGATGTTACTTTCTTATCTCCCAAAGTGATGGTATTTGGAAGTAAGGCCTGTGGGAGGTAGTCAGGTTTAGATGAGGTCGAAAGGATGGCCATTATGGATGAGACACCAAAGAGCTTATTCTCAGTCTCCCCCATGTGGGGACACTCCCAGGCCAGGAGGAGAGTCATCACCAGAACCCAACCATGTTGGCATCCTGGTTTTGGGCTTCCAGTCTCTGGAACTGTGAGAAAATAAGTTCTGCTGTGTAAGTCACCCACTATGTGGAATTTAATTATGGCAGCTAAAGCTGACTGAAACAAGTCCTATTTTCTTATATGCAATTGTGGTTGCTAAACAGAATTTCCTAGATGCTGCAGTAGATCATTTTCACAGGTACGTGCTTCCTGATTCTCCTAAATTCTCTTTTTTCTTGTGTTACACAGAATTTTCATAGTGCCCATGTTTTTAATTTTTTCAAGTTTTCCTTCCTTATCCAGGTATAAAAATCAAGTAACCTGAAAATATACCCACACTTACTCAGTTTCAATAGACATGAATGATTTGGCCTCAATCTTCCCATTACCATGGCAGGAATTATCACGGTAGATAGACCATTACCACAGTAGTAACTCCCAGATCTGCAGGTGTAGAGCAAACTGAAACACAGGGCCCTTACACCAAAATCCTCCAGAGCAGTAGGATTTCCCCTGCTCTGCCAGGGTTCCTGCATCCTTCTCTTCTTCCCTCCTCTTCCTGTTTGCTCCTCCTCTTCCCTCACCCCTCCTCCTTCCTCCTCCTTCTCCAAAACAACCTGTTTCTCTAATTTGCTGATGCAGATGGGGAAGGCGTACTTTCCAGCATGCACAGAGCTCTTCCTGTGACAACTGGTCCCTCCACGGTGCCCTGTGCCTCTACTGGCTCCCCTTAGTCTATGCACAGTTATTTAGGGTACCATGGCATTGTCCTGTTTACAAGGGCAGAAGCTCAAGCAGCAGCTTTCTTATCTTCCAAAGTGATTCCTGAGTGGTAAGCCTCACACTACCCTAAGTTGATGTTTAGGGTGCTCTCAGTTCAGAGCATCTAGTTGGGGCAAGCGGGGAGCCAAACTCACTTCACTTTTCTCAATGCAATTCCCTACTCCTTACAATTTGTGATGACTCCTCCCAGGTCCTCACATCAGCTGTCTGTCAGACTTAGTTACTGATGTAAAGGACAAGTTTCCTCTTGTTCTGCATCTTCCTGGGTAATTAATAAGTACAACTTATTTCAGGCTTTCCATGTAAGTGTCAAGACTACACTAATTCCTTTATAAATACAATCTAATCTCCATGACAATCCTGAGAGGTGTTTTATCACCTCCACCCCCTTTTTAGAGTTGAGGAAACTGGGATTAGAGAAATGATAAGACTTGTAGGATGTCACACAGGAATTAAGTGTGGAGCTGGGGTTTGTATCAGGATGGCAAGAGAGAGCTTGCTCTCACTCCAGACTCTCTCTCGCCAATATGGCTCAGGTGTTTGCCCTGACTAGGGGGCAGGTGCCAACCTGGGCACTTCATGCATGCATCCTCCAGCAGCCCTGTAGGAGCGACAGATGCCCTTGTCCCCAATGTACAGGTGAGACAAAGGACACTCAGAGTGGGTACGTAGCTAGTAAACTGGTGATACCGCATTCAAACTCAGGTCTGTTTGACTCCAAAGCATATTTTCATAATTATGAGGCCACAGATGGAAGGACAGTGCTCTGCCGGGGCTGCTGAAGAAGGGAGTCAGGAACCCCTGTTCCATCCCTGCATCCGTCTAAGAGGTCCTTCAGAGAACATGTCTGATTGCCATATGGGTTTCCCCACAGTCTAACTTCTAACAGTCTGAGTACTGAGGATTTCATCTTTTTCTTCATCTTTAAGATGACTTCAATGCCACTATTTACTAGGTGCTCCCTGTGCAAATGACAAGCGTGCTAACCCTCTTCCAGTGTGTCACATCTCCTGCTTCCTGCCCCGGGCAGCTTTCTCTGCAGACGGGCCCTTCAGATGATAACGACAGTGTACCAGGCACTGTGCTAAAGGTGGTTTATATCCATGATCTCATTTAATCCCCCAACAAACCTGCAGGGAAATGGCACCCTCATTCCACAAGTGAGGAGCCGAGGCTCAGGATGGCTAACAGACTGCCGGGCATGTAAGGAGTAGAGCTGGCACTCAACACCAGGCTGTCAGCCTTCACTGCCCTGACCGTGACCTGAGCTGTCCTACCACTCCTCAGAAGCTAAATCCGAAGACAGATGGGCCCATTTGACAGGGGGCAAAGGGAGGTACAAGAAGGCCAACTGCTCACTGGCTATTGCTGTCACTGCAGGATGAGCAATGCAGCCCCTTTCCAGCAGCGGGACTGACCCTGTGCCCTCCACCAGCCCCTACCTGCCTCCCACCCAGTCCCAGCCCCAGGGAGAGGCCCGCATACTTGGCCCAATTTTCTGGAATGGCTCCGGGGGTTCCTCCTTCACCTCGTCAGCGGCCACCACACCTTGGTCAAAGGGGTCTGTGGGAGAACAAACGGCCCTTAGCATCCAGGTAAACAGGTCTCAGGAATCCAGCCCAGGTTTAGGAAGGTGGGCAGTCACTGAGGACTTACCTGCCCGATTTTCGGGGGCCCCTTCCACACTAAACACTGCGCCCAGGCGGGAGGCGGCAGCCGCAGAAGGAAAGAAGCAAACAGGAGCCCTGTTAGTCCCAGCCCACAGCTACCTCTGCCCGACGCTCCCGCCTCTGTCCCAATAGGTTGCCTTTAGGAACCGGGGGGCTGCCTTGGTGAGCTTGGAAACCCCAAAAAACTCGGGGCCACAGAAGGGTGCACGCCAACCAGGATGAAGCCTGTGTGGCCATCATTCATCCTCCCCAGAGACAGGGGCCACCCTGGGGACACACACCCCTGCCTGATCATGTCTGGATCACCAGCACCCACTTGGGGGGAGAGGGCAGGAGGAAAGGGGAGGAGCACAGGGGAGAGGAAGACTGGGGGGGCAGTGTGGAATGGGGGGAAGATGAGAGGCAGCACAAGCCTGTGGAATAGGAGATTGTCACAGCAGGAGACAGGCTGAGGATGTGAGCCTAGAGAGGGAGACCCCCAAGATCCTTTCCAGGTATAAAAAACTCTAAATGTAGGGTTTCTGAGATTTTAAAATATATTATCTAAATTTATTATTCTAATTTCTAACTCTATAATCTTAGATGCTAAAATACCATCATTCATTTTAAAAATTGGTTTAATTTCACAAGATCATGCAAATACTTAATACGAAATTGTAAAATGAATTGATATGAAACTGCTGAACTCAACTGATTCTGACCTACAAAAAAGGCAATGTCACTTGGGTCATGCTGATCAGAAGAGCACACAGTGAATAAAGGGGACCTTGCCTGCCCCAGAATTCTCAGGAGTGGTCACCCCCCTCCCTCGTGGTCTGGGAAGAGCATACCAGAGGCAGGTGGGGGCTATTAGTAAGCAGCCCTGCGGGGAGGGGGTTTCTGTAGGTGACCCTGCCCCAAGAAGTGAGGGGCCTGACTCACCATCCACTGCATGCAGGTCTCGGTGCTCTTGGAAACAGCTGTAGTATTTGTACTTCTTCCCACAGATATCACATGTGTACCTGAAATTGTCTGTGGGATGGAAAGACACTCCTGGTTACCAGGGCTTCAGTCATGTGAGTGGGCTTTTTTTTTGGACCGGCTCATGTGCCTCAGAAACCACAGACTAGCCCAACCTGGCCCAAATGATCGCACCTGGAAGCCCAGGACACCTGGCTCCTGAGCCAGTCAGCGCCTGTCACTGCCCGTCTCTCCCGACGGCGGCAGCTGTGGCACAGCCCTCTGTGAAAGCCCATTTTCTTCTCCCCCACCTGCAGCTGGGACTGGGAGAGAACCAGCGGTCTGGTCTCCGTGCCAGACCCACCCTGTATCTCTTCTAAGCCCACAGGTCTGGGGTGTGAAGCAGGGGGCCCCACCTTCCTTAGTGAAGTTACATGAGAATAACAATCATCACAGCTACCACCCCCTGAGGTGCCAGGCCGAGAGCATCACCTGCATTTCCCCAGGTAGTCCTGTAATGAGGGAGGAACATTCCCACTTCACACAGGAAGAAACAGTACAGCAGAAGGGGATCTGCCCCAGACCTCAACCGGGAGGCCCCATGGTGGGCAGTTTGTGCATGCTCCCAGTGATCCCCGCGTTGGGCATTCATGTCCTGGGGGATACCTTCCCCTCAAGTCTGGGCTGGGCCTAGGGACTTGCTTCCAATGAATGGAACACAGCAGAGCTGGGAAGTCACTCCATGATCAGGCCACAAGATGTGTGTCTCATGCATGCCACCTCTCTTGCTTGCCATCAAGCTGTGAGCTCTCTGAGACCTGCATGGCAGTTCCTGGTGAATAGTCGGTGAGGAACTGTGGCCCTCAGTCTGAAGGCAATCGGTAGGAAGGTTTCTGGTCCTCACTTAGGTGAACTTTGGGAAACAGATGAGAGTAGCCATCTGCCACCTCTGCTCCCACCACTTCTACCTCTCATGAGCCAGACCCTTCCAGGCAGTGTAGATTGGAACATGAGAATCATCCAGAGGAGAGGAGAATGGTATTTTGACTATGAAACATCTCAGAGCCCCAGGAGCGCTCAGTGTCTCCAGGAACGCCACTGCAGATGTGGTTTAGGACACAGGCACTGGAATTTCAGGAAGCCTGAGCTCAAACCCAACGCTACTGCTGACTAGTGCAATTAACCTCAGACACACGCCCTCATCTCCACACCTAGGTCCTCTCATCAGTGAAATGGGAAGGAGAGTTCTGTTCTCTCCCAGAGCAGAAGTACAGGTAAGTGAGCACAAGGCCTAACAGGCAATCGATACTTAATAACTGTTACTGAGTATTAGCATTTTATAAAGGGAAATACTCAATAACTGTTACCTAATATTATCATGTCACAAAGGGAAACTAGCAAGAGAATGGATGTAGAATTCATCTGTTATCTTCTTAGTTGAGAGACAAGGTAAGTGGGTACGCACCTCCACGCCTGGGGGTGAAGTCATCCCTCCTTATCCACCAGGGATACAATCCATGAACCCATAGATAGACCCAAACCCCATATACAGCACCTCTTGCTGAATGTACATACCTACAATAATGTCTCATTTATAAATAAGGCACCCTAAGAGATTAATGACAGTAACTAATAAAGCAGAACAATTATAACAATTACAATGTTACATAATCACTCTCTCTCTTAATATCAAACTATCTCTGCATGCAGTCTTTCCAGATCTAGTTAACTGTGAGTAACTGAACTATGGAAAGTCAAACTGCAGATAAGAGGGACTAATGTATCACCGTGTCCACCTCCTCCACCCAAGTGGCCACACGGGAGCGGAATGACACCTCTCTGGAACGCAGTACCCTCATCTGGCAGGGCAAACTGGACTTGCCTTTCTCAACAGGGCCCTGCTGGCTCCCAGATCATGGCCAGCCTGTAACCAGGCTGGCAGTGCAAGGACACCAGGTTTTCCAAGCAGCACCACCAGCCTGGGTGAAGGTGGCAGTGCAGGACTGAGAATAAAATAAAGGGCACTGATCATGGGAGAAGCCCTGCCAGAAGGAAGGGAGAGGTAATGGAAGGACTAAAAATACCCCTGGCTACAGAGTCCTCCAGGACAAATGGGTTTCTTAAAACAACGGAAGCCTGATGAACAACAGGTCATCGAGGGACTGCCAGGGAGGCCAGAAAGCCAGAATAGCTGAGGAAGGAAAAACAAATAGGGAAATGCTTTAAATATGTGGCTGACCACAGGCAGAACCTGGGAGCCGGAAGAGAAGGGCCAGGCTTTGCCACCTCCTGTTGTGGGCACTCCGGCAGATGTCTGGTCAGCCTGGGTCTGCGAGTCCCCAGAAGACAGAGGAATAGCCTCAGCCCTGCCTGCCTATCACAGGTGTAAGAGTCAGAGAGAGTGGCTGGGAAAGCTCCTCGGAAGAAATGCTCTGAGGGCCCCGTGCAATGAAGGCCCCCAAAGGCTCCTCAAAGTGCTTTGTTTTGTTTTGATTTTTCTTTTTGGTCATGCTGACTTCTTATTTTTAAAACATCTTAACGTGCGTGTAGAAAACCTGCAGAATGGGGTTTGGTGAACAACGGCTGGCCCACCTGCCTGCCCGCCCACCGCCACTCACTCAGTAAGGCCTTCACTTCCATGTCGTCTCTGGCTGGGCTCCCGTGCCAGGCAGTCAAGCAGTTGTGGCTGAGGCCTCTGGCCTGCAGAGTCTAAAACATCTACTATCTGGCCCATCACTGAAAGTCTGCTGATCCCTGTGTACAGATCCTAAGTGTTTGATTTTCCCAAAACACCAGCGTAAACAGCAGAATCTAGAAGCCCCTTCCACAGGGCAACACTGATTCCGCTTTGACCCCTATGGATTCGTTTCCCCCTGCCTGTGCTTCCCCTGTGCAGATCTTGCAGGAGGAACACTTCTGGGGCAGGTTCTTTTTTTTTTTTTTTTTTTTTTTTATTTTTTATAAAGATTTAGCGGGGGAGGGACGGACAGGGGAAGGGAGGAAGGGCTAGAGTCAAAATAAGGGGGGGATGCAATTGTTTGGGGAATATAACCATAATGAAAATGCATACATTGTGCAAAGATAAAAAATGATATAAGAATTACATAAAATAAAAAATTAAAATAAAGATATAAACAAACAAACAAACAAACAAATAAATAAATAAATGAAGGTTTATTTATGCAAGAACTGGGGAGTAGGCCAGAAGTGCAGGACGTGAGAGGATTCACCAGAGACAGAGTGGGGAACAGAACAGGCAGATCTACTGAAGTACACCACTGAGGGGAGCAGCGGGCAAGGCAGGAGAGGTCTGCTGCACCATGTGGGTTGCTCCCTGGCTGGCTGGGGATGGAACTCCTGCTGCAGTGGCTGGCAGTAGCTTGATAGTGCTGTCTTTAACCCCTGCGCCACCAGGGAGGCATTGCGGCAGGTTCTTTAGCCAACATCAGTTTGTGGCTAGTCCAGGTGCCATGTGGAGCTCTAAGTCTCTCCTGGTCTTGCTGCGCCACAGCCCTTGTGTGAACACTGTAACTTCTTTACCCAACTAGGGCAGAGATGGGGGGAGGTTTGCAGAAGGGGGGCTGCTACAATACCTCTGCTAGAACATCCTTCTCTTTCACACCTTTTGGACACTGGCACACTTTCTGCTGTGTGAGGTTTGCACCTGGGAGTGGAATTACGGATTCTGGAGCTCAGGTTTGTTAGATGGGGAGAAGTTTCCCCTCCCCCCAAACACACATCTGGCTGGTGGCTAATCACCCAGTGATTAGTGCCTGTGGGTGCTGAGGGACATTTCCCAAACATCAGGGATGGAACCCTAGACCTATGAGTGGCAGTTAAAAGACAGGGGAGACGGCATATCCTGGGCCCCTCTTGGAGGTGCACAGGCCTGATTACCAATGAAGAGTCATGAGAAGCCTCCAGTCAAGAAACCTGCAGCTTAGAACTCCAGTGTCCCCCAACTTTTTGGTCAGAGAATCCTTTCTTGACAAAACACCTATTAACTTTCCTGGGATGAGTACACCAGGGAACACACTTTGGAAAAGGCTGCTTTGAGGTACCGTGTTCAGTTTCACAAGGATCCTAATAGCCTGAACCCCAGACTATAGGAACATGTTTACCAGAGAGAGTCTGGGGTTAGTCCAGGATGGTGGGCATGGCTGGAAGTGCATTTCTTTTCCCACCCCAGCCCTCTTGGAACCCACATTCACAAGGAGAGAAAAGTACTCACTGCCTTGGGAGGCTCCCTCCCCTGAGGTGGCTTCGGTGTCTGTAAGAGAAAGGTTAAGAAGGGGGTGAGCAGACTGGACCAGTGAAGCGGGGAGGGGGGGGGGGAAAGAGAGAGGGATGAGAGAGAGAACCAAGATATGACGAGGAGAGCACCCTCCAAAGTGCCCAGGGACTCTCTTCCTCTGAAGAGTCCTCACAGCCCTTCCCTGTGCCATTGCTGTCAGCTGGGCCCTGATCCAGTGCCCTTCCTCCCTGCTAGGCTCCCAGAGGGAGCCCCTCCTGTTCCCTCATCTTCAGAGTAGGAGACAGCACCCACCTTCCTCCCGGGCTGGCATGAGGAGCAGAGATGGCACACGAGACCTTCCCTGCAATGGCTGCAAAAAGCTGGCAGTACCGAGGACAGGGCAGGCAGGGGCACCGGAGAGCAGAGTCTACAGTAGACCAGGTGGTCTCCTCTCCCATTTTCTCCTCCTGCCCCCACTAAAGGAGCAGGGAGGAGACTGCGAAAGGAGACAGGAAAAAACTGGATCTCTAAAGACCTCAGGGGTCACCTGGGAGGGGCGCCAGTGGCACAGACGGACAAAAAAAGAGGAAGGAGCAGCCCTTTGGCTCTGCCTAAGGACACCCCACTCACCTCGGTGTGCCCGTACATGGGTCTGGAAGCAGTTGTAATACTTGTACTTCTTGCCACAGATTCCACACTCATAGGATCCTGGAAAACAGGAAAGAGAAGGATCCGTCAGCCAGCACCAGTATGTCAGGCCGCAGGCCCTGAGTGCTGCCTCCCGGCCAGGCCAGCCACTTGTGAGCCTAACTCTGTAGGGGCGCTGGGGGGCTGGGCTCTTCCAATGGACTGTTCTATCCCCAGCAAGCAAGGGGACAGTGGGGATTTCTAACTTATTGCTGGGCCTCAGTTTCCAAATCTGTTAACATGGAAAAGGAAATTTTTTATACGCAGTCCATAAACAGGAAAAGGAGATGAACATAAAAGGAAATAAAAGGAGTAAGTGGCACCCACATAAGGAAATCATCACTTCAATGCACCATAGTCATTTCCAGCTCCTCTCCTCCTTGCCAAGAGGGGACAGAGGTTAAGAGGACAGGCTTTGCATCAGACACAGTGCGGTCTCCCTCCAGTTCTACCACTTACCAGTAACATAATGTTGGCAATTTCCTTATACACACTAAGCCTCAGTTTGCTCATCTGTAAAATGGGGATAAAGGTGTTACTTCATAGGGGTGGTCCTACTTCCCTAGGAAGTGCCCAGACCTATTACAGATGTACCCGAACAAGCAGAGGGTGCCTCGAGTCTGCTGGGGAGCCATCGTGTTCCCCAGATAGGCAGAAACAAACTCAGTGGTAAATGCCTAAAAAGCCCTTGCAGGGTCCCTGTGCCAGGGTCTGATGGAAACTGCTGGGTTCCTAGTGGGTGTGTCAGACAGGTCAAAGGTGAACAGAGCAGGGGAAAAGACCCATGGCAGGAAGCCAGGCAGAGCTCATCAGACCAACCTGGCATCTTCACATCTGTGAGTACAGGCCCCACCCTTCCCAATGAAAGTCATGCCCCCACCCCCACTAAATTGTGTTAGAATGGCTGGGGCTAGGGCCTCCCTGGTGGTACAGGGATTAAAGTCTCAGCACTATCAAGCTATCACCAGCCACTGCAGCATGAGTTTAATCCCCGGCCAGGGTGCTGACCCACATGGCGCAGCAGACCTCCCCTGTCTTGCCTTCTGCTTCTCTCAGCAGTGTATTTCAGTTGATCCACCTGTCCTGCTCCTGACTGTGCTCTAGTGAACCCTCTTACCCCCTGCACCTCTGGCCTAGAGCCCAGTTCTTGAACACATGAATTTTAAAAAAAAAACAATGGCTGGGGCTAGGGAGGCCAAGCAATTTACCTTTTTCAAAAGGGTCTTCAGGGGATCCTGGGCCCAGCAACCAGGCATAGGAACCACTGATTCAGAGCAAGACAGACCCAGATGAAATCTCAGCTTTCCCACTGGAAAATGTAGACAATGCAAGAGCCCTGATGTGAAAATTGAATGAAGTTCAAAGTGTTCCCACCTTGGGCCCGGTGGGTAGAGGCTGTTTACTGGGTGTGAACTTGAGGTACAGGATTAAGTCAGGAGAACACTGGGCTTGGAGTCAGAGTCAGCCCAACCTTAAAAACCCCAAGCTATTTGATCTCAGGTGTGTCCCTTCACCTGTCTCTGCCTCAGTTTCCTCACCTGTCAGACAGAACTATGACTGCTGCTGAGGTCGGGATTAGGGAGATAATCAGTCAGCTGGCACACAGGCGGCATCCCCACTTCCTACCGTGGGTCACTCAAGAGACTGTGGTTAACCTAACGGCAGGTGGAACGCAGCAGTCCATGACTCAGCACGTACGTGTGTATGTGTGTGTGTGTCTGTGTATGTGTTACATGTGCCTTGTCTCTCAGGGGAAATATATACACGTGGAAGGCAAAGATCAGGCTACATATTTCTCTGTCGTTAGCCCCAGGATTGGCACACAGTGGGGGCTCGATAAATTCCTGCTGTCCCGCTGCTCCACTCATCTGTCACCAAGTAATAATGACCTGACTCCCTTGCTGTGCCTCCACCCGCTCTTCAACAGTTTCTGCCAATTCCCCTTCAAGCAGCCCAGAATTTACTGAGCATCTTCAACATGCCAGCCACGGAGGCCCCGACCTTTCAGAAAACACCCTGGTTGCCCTCCGCCGGGTGTAAAGTGGACGGCCCCCCGGCAAGGAAACATATTTAATGTTGTCATACAGGATGGCAGAGCTGGCAGAGGGAAGCCCAGGGCAGGTGGGCACAGTGCGGACCCTGACTCAGATGCAGGCTGGAGGAGAGGAAAGAAGAGGGGGCCAAGTCTTAGAGGTGAGAAAAGTGTTAGCTGGGAAGATGGAGGGGAAGCCGCCCCCAGGGAAGATGCAGCATCTTCCCAAAGGCCGGGGGCCACAGCCTGTAACAGGGGAGAACTGCCCAGCCGTGCCCCACTCATAGATGAGGTGACTGAGCCACAGCTCTGTCTCTGTCAGGAGGCCCGGGCTTAATTCCCCAATGCAGTCAATGGCCTAAGGTTTTCTCGGAAACTGACAGTAACTGCAGAGTGATGGGCAGAGCCCGCAGGCTGTGGTGGGTGCCGGCCCCTCGCCAATTTGGCTGATACCTCACCCAGCTATAAGCAGTGAAAGCAGATTTTATGGGATTCAACCTCAACCAATAGTCTTGTTCATAGGTCTCAATCCAATTGGGAGGGGAGAGGAGAAGAGACACACAATGTGTCAGCCTCAGGCCCTCTCCCGGCCCCAGGGCAGAATGGAGCCCTGCCTGGCTCACAGAGTCTCAGGACCAGCCTGTTTGCTGGCAAAAGGGATACCTGAAGACAGGTAACTGCCCACCCTCCATTCTCCCCAAGACCCTGGTATTGGGTGCCCTGTCTACAGAAGGGGCTAGATGGGCTGAGATGTGGGGGATGGGTCATGGGGCTTGGGCTTGCTGTGGTGCCAGCAAACCTGGGCTCAAATCCTGCTCATCAAGTAGCAGTCAGGGACCCTGGCCAAGTCCTGGATCCAGCCACATCCCAGGCTGCGCCCCATGAATTGGACATACCTGAGGGGGATTGTGAGCACTAACACTGTGGGGAGACTTAGCACAGTGCCTGGCACATGATAACTGCCGTGACCTCCATCATTTCCTCAAGTTCTCTGGAACCCAATTTCCTGAAGGCAGGTCCAGTGAGAGACAGGTCCAGGCTGAGCACGTGGGAAGAAGACCTGTTGGTGCCCTGACCTGGGAGGCACAGCAGCAGGAGCTGCTGGGAGAAGCCTGCAGTAAAGGAATGCAGCTGACTGTCTAACCCCAGGGCTCCCAACAAATGTGGCCAAGGAACTCCTTCACCCCCTTGGCTGTTTCACAGATGGGTGGCCATGGGAAGCACTGCTGAATGGCTCCCCACATTCTAGGTTTCCACATGTTCCATCCTCCAGCATCTGTCTTTCAGGGTCCCAGGCAGGCTCAGATTTGGCAACACATAGCAGTGACGGGGTTTTGGGAAGGGCGACCCTTCAGTCGCTCCCATAGCTGATGGTACGTTGAGCTGTGCCCCCACCCTCATGCTGGCCCATCAGGTCCTGCCCCTCGGCCATCACATACCAGATGCATATCTCAACGCTTGGTCAAAAATCCAGGTCCCTGAATAGCGGCTTCGCACAGATCCACGGTGGGGGCTGCCTTCGGGCGCTTTTCCATCTGAATTACGTAAGAAATCAGAAAGAGCCCTTAAAGTTGGGGAGTGCCTGGGAGGCTGGGGATGGGGCCAAGTAAGGAGGGGCTCTGAGTCTAGGGTTGGCCAGTAACCTGAGTTTTCTGGGCCTTTGTCTCCCCATCTGCACGCCGAGAAGAACAGATCAGCTTGTCTACTTTTTCACTAGAATTTGAGCTGGCCAAGGAGGGCCCAGGAGTTCCTTGGGGGCTGGGGTATGGCAAAATGCAGCAGCTACAGGCCCAAAAACCTCCCCTGAAGTTGCGCATTTTCTCTGTATTTGGACTTTCCTTGTGGATGTAACATAAAATCATCCATAATATGCTTATAAAATTTCTTTCCAAATCCTTCCAGCAAAAATGACCCTACAGGGAGGAGGTGTGTGCTGTGTTCCTTGCACGCCGGAGTTGGGACAGTGGGGTCTGGAGAGCCTTCTCAGGAACTCTTGGCCCAGACAGACCCTGTGCCTGGTGCCTGACTTCCTGCCCGGCACAGTCCTCACTCTGCTGGGTTGCCCAACTGTCCTTTTGTCCTTTGTCCTTTTGTCACTCCCTGCCTACTAAGTGCTGTGATTCATTTCACTGCCCGGCTCCAAAATCTCCACATGGGCCTGGCCTCTGCCCCTACTGTACAGGTAAGGAAGAGAAGGTGCCAGATGTGAGCACCACGTCCATTTCACATGACCAAGTAGTGGGAGTGGAGTCTGGACTCAAGGGCTTCTAGAATACCAGCTCAGTTCATCCTCATCAGCCCAGAGGACAAAGGTGATTATCAGCCCTATTTCTTAGATGAGGGAAGTGAGGACCGGCACACAGGGCCAGAGGGGGCCTAAAGTCTGTCTTGATCCAGAGACACTAAGGGTAAGCTCACAATCAGCCTCTGGAAAGCATCCGGGAGATGGTGACTGTTAACATTTACCATTTACCATTTACAGAGCACACTCAGGTCTCATGTCTGTCCTCTGTCTTCCAGAAGTCCTCATGTGGTTGGGACAACTCAACTGCCACTTTGACAATGAGCTTGAGAGTTCTAGAGACCAGGTGGCCCAAACCTGGGCTACCCAGCAAGTAGCTGGCAAGGAAGTGGGCCCAGACCTGGTCTTTAGGGCTGTGGTGCCATTCTACTGCCACCATGCCAGGTCATGTGTGCCAAGGGAGCTGTGGGTCCTCGTCAGTCCTGGGGCTCCCCTCTACCACGTCTGGTACCACAGCAGGACTCCCAAGCATCCCCTATCAAGAGTACCGCGAGCAGATGCCAGGGACAGCTGGCAGGGCACACCAGCACATGGGCGCCAAGGCTTCCCCCTTCCTGCTGTCACTGGTGGCACAGGCACTGCTTAGCAGTCTAGCAGGTTCCCTAACCACCTGCCAGGGAGCCTGGCTCAGCTCCCTCCCTGAGAGCTCTAGCAAGGCCAGGTAAGGCCAGCTGAGACCAGGTGGGCCTAGCTGCTGAGGCCAGGGGAGGGAACAGTGGTGCAGAGGGAGCACAGGAGGCTGTCCCTTAAGGACGAGAATGGGGTCAAGCCCTCCACTCACACTCAGCAGCTCCAGATAAGCTAAGTCGCCTTTCAGGATACATAAAATACCACAATTACTGGTGAATGAGAGAAGAAATATGCAAGGCAGGGAGGCTGCCTGTGGAGAGTGGGGGGTGGGAGGGAGATGGGCCAGAGAATGATGTCTCCTTACAACAGGCACCCTGTATTAGCTCAGAGCTGCACAGAAGCTGTGTTCACAGATCAAAAGCTGCTGAGTATCAGTCCGCTTGATGATAAGATGCAACAGGAACTGGGGGAACAGGGGAACCTGGAGACGTAAGTCATGGATAAGTAGCTTTCTGAGGCTCTCTAGGGCCTAGACTCAGACCAAATATCCTCAGGATGAGGGTTTTCCAATGGAGCACAAATCTAGAATATGTGAGCAAAGACAGTATTAAGAACATCAATTTCCCAGTCATCAATTTCCCAACTCTTCTTTTCTAAAATCAGTATGCCTGGAGACTGCGGCGGGTGGGAAGGAACCCTCCTCTAGTTCTCCCTTCCATTTCTCCTCTCCTCCCTCCCACATTTAGGAACAGAATACCCCCTTCGAACGGAACGACCGCCTCAGGACTCCAAGCAAAGATGTAAAACATGTATTTAGAAAGTGGATGGATCCAATGACTAGAAACCAGCTCCTTTTGCAAACCTGGTGATTTCTAATTCTTTGTGCTCAAGGAAACTGAAGGAGGGTCTAATGGAGTTGTCAGTGAAGAAGCCATTAAAAATAACGTCTGATGATAGACCCCCAGTGCGATTTTTGGCAATACAACTTGGAAGGAGTTCAAAAGCTTGAGTGACTGCTAAAACAAAACAAAACTCCATCCGTCCCTGGCTCCTTATATATGTGATCAAGCTTTCTAGGTACTTACACTTATGAAAACTGAGAAACAGGAATTAAATTAATGCTGAATTTTGTCTCATTCAATAACAAGAAATATTAATTCACTGCTCCGTGAGCCAACTGAAAAAGACAGAAAACCCCATTCATTTCATTAAGAGGTGCATTTTCAATAATTTTTTACTTTTACATGTACTATTTATCTAAATTTGTTTTTGACAAGTCTATGCTAATAATAACTCAATTTGGAAAAAAATGTCTTAAAACGTAGCGCTTTACGAGCCCAATGAATTTTTTAGAAATTTCTATTTCAATTTACGCACATCTTGTTGTGGGTGATGAGTGTGAAACAGTGATCAATAAAAGACTCTCAAGCATTAAAAAATATATTACATTAGGATAAAATCCTACAAGGGAAGTGGACCAGAAATAAGAGTTCAAGGAGAAAAAGGAAAGATGTAAAATTTCTGACTGTTAAAGATGAGCTGGTCCGTGTGTCTTAAAAATGGATGACAACGAAGCTCAAAGAGCAGTGGATGGCTTTTGGATTCATTTAAAGGAGTTCACAGTTTTATTTCTAAAATGCCACTTTTTCCTACAATACTCAATACATTATACCCTTTGCAGTGATTTAAATGTTGGGTGTGAACGAATTTCTTGAAACTCCTTTAGGAGGTACAGAGCCAAAAAAAAGTTTGCAGCTGGTGGCCTTTTAGGGTTTCTGACACTGCAGAGATAACCCCAGATATAGCAACATCCTAACACCAGTGGTAGCTGTTTAGTATGTTCTGTCCCTTACAGACAATTTGATCCCCATTACTTCCCTCTGTCCCCAACTGTCCTACAGCAGATTTTTTCATACCTGCTGATTGATGAAGTTAGTATGGCTCAGAGAGGTTAAGGGGCCTGTTCAAAGTTCCACAGCGGGAAGACCCCAGTCTCCTGGTTTACAGCCCACCAGCCTTCTCCGATGGGGACACTCCAGTCAGGACCCTTTCCTCGGGCCACCAAAAAAGGGGTGAGAGACGGAGAAAAGATGTGCCTGGGTGGTGGCCAGAACCCCCCTTTCCTAGTGGCTGCAGCAAAGAACTTGAGTGTTGGTTCTGGCAGGCTCAGGCGCAAAGCCCTGCCAACAACCTATTGAAAGAGGAAACTAACTATCAGCTGGCAGTACGAAGCAGGCGCTGGCACCTTCTCGGCCCGGGTTTGTCACAGACCAAAACCCACGTGGCCGTGGCTAAAAGGCTGTCCCCTCTTCTGCAGCTCCTTCCAGAGCTGTGGCCCCCGGCGCCTCTGGCTGAGTTCCTCCTTCCCGGGCAGCCCTCGTGTGTGGAAACACCTCCACCCCTCGGTGCTCAAAGCTCACTGCCTTGAAACGTCCTTGTGGGATCCAGTCTCCTACATGAGCCCTGACTCTTCCTCCTGGCACCCGATGTAGTGACCCTCTCTGCTCACGCATCTCTGAGACGGAAAGTCACTCCCTCACAGGCCTAGATCCGGGTTCCAGACAGTTCCATGATCTCAAAGTCTTTCCTCTTACTAGTTGAAACACCTCCTGGTGACTTTTCTATATTGCCTGGGGTGACTCTGGAAGTGTCCACTACATCCCCCACCAAAATGCTCCATCATCTTAGAGTCTATCCATCTCCTCTGCCCACACCTACCCCCAGTCTCCTCTCCCCAGAAAAACAGCGCTTAGTTCTTCCACAGGACTCACCCCCACTCTTAGCTGACTAACAGTTAACTCCCAGCAAAAAAATCTGGTAGCTCAATATCCCTCATGTGAAGAGCAGCCCGGCTGGGCCACTTGCTCCCTCCATCAGGCCCTGCGCCACCACCGGGGAGCCTGGTCCCAGGCCTCTGGGTTCCAGTGGCTCTCCCTGGGCTTCCTCACATGTAACCTGGGTGAAGAGTCTCAGGGCACAGGGAGGAGCACCCACTGCTTAGCAGGACATCTGACCCCAGGCTAGGATCCGGGTGTCCTTATCTCCCAGAACCAGGACCTGCTCCATGGGCTGGACATCCCAGCAGTTGAAAACGCAGCTGGCCTCATCTTCCACCTAGAACAAGGCTGGCAGATTTTTCAGTTCTGGCTGACAGTGATTTCCTGGGTGCCCTGTGTTGAGGTGTCTGAGGTACACTGCTGGGTAAGCGCACACTGAGCTGCCTGCAACTCCTCCTGGGGAGGAGCCAAGGCAATGGCCTGTGTTTAGTGCTGCTCAGAGGAGCTCTGAAGCCTCCAAAGCCTCCGGTGTAGCTGTGTCACTTCTCAGGGCTGCCATGGAGAGTGCAGTGTACAACTCGCCAGGCGGGAGCAGCCATTTGCTAATTCACTTCCATCGCTCTGGTTGTATCCCACAAAGTAGTGGTAAGTATCATCTCTTATCATCTGCTTTTTTTTTTTAAGATTTATTTATGCATACGAGAACTGGGGTACAGGCCAGAGGTGTGGGGGGGGTGAGAGGATTCACCAGAGACAGAGTGGGGAACAGAACAGGCAGACTGACCCAAGTACACTGCTGAGGGGAGCAGTGGGTAAGACAGGAGAAGTCTGCTGCGCCATGTGGGTTGTTCCCTGGCCGGCCGGGGATTAAACTCATGCTGCAGTGGCTGTGGACAGCTTCATAGGTTGCGTCTTAATCCTGTGCGCCACCAGGGAAGCCCCTATCTCTGCTCTTTTTACTAAGAAACCAAGGGTCTCGCCCCCAGCCCTAAAGTGGTTCCAGTGGCAGCAATGTTCTTTCTAAGAGTGAAAGTCCCTTCTTGGCACAGGAATTCCTGGGCAGCAAGGCAACAGCAGCCACCACAGCGAGCTTGGCAGCCTGGGTCCTGGGCACTGATGCCCCTCCCGACTCTCCCTGAGAAGCTGCCAAGTGCCGTGCATGCGTCTGTGACCCAGGCTCCACCATGGGAAGTGCCTTGGATAATGTTTGTCATTGGGAGCACTGTTTGCCTGATGACTTACCTAAGGATGAGGGGCGGGGGAGCAGGGCAAGTCAAGGGGGATGGAGTTCAGAGAAAAGGCAAATGGCGTAGCATGGAGTGGGCGAACAGGCGTGCTATTCTATTCAGCAATGGAACCCGAGACTGGCTGGTGGAGCTGAGCACTCCGGACTCAGGAGGTCCTGTGCTGACTCCACACCCCTCCTGCTCCCCACTGCTAGCTCCCCAATGCCCTGCCAAGTGCCTGGGTCATACATTAACTCCTCCATGACCGCAGGGCAGAGAAGCACACTGTGAAACAAGCTAATTTAAAAGGATGGCTCTCACTGGCATTCTGGCCCCTGACAGGTCCCAGAAAGAGCTTCCCCTCCTTTTGGGGTGTGGGAATAAGGGGGCCTGTGAATGGAGTAGGGTCTCTGTGAAGCAGAAGGGAAAGTGACCAACTTGCTGTGTGACCCTGATAACTCTCTTCCTTACCACAGGCCTTGATTTGCCCTTCTATAAAATGGGGGCTTAGGGGTGTCAGATCTATGTGAAGCCACAAGTCCACAACCACAGCAGACACCAATAAGCAATCACGCCCCCTTTAGAATCTTCAATGCAGAACTCCTACCAGCCAGCAGCAAATACTTGGACTTGGCCCACAAGAGAAAAAGGTTCTTGCATCTTGGGGCTAGAGGATTTTAAAAATTTTTGTTCTGACATTGATTTATTTTTTTAAATCTTTCTTTCCTGGTGCTGAGATGAAGGTAGGTTCCTCTGAGCCTGGCCTTTGGTGCCAAGGAGAAAAGTCAGCCCTGAGGGATAAGAGGAAAAGCCACAGCCAGCAGGGAAACGCCCTGGGCATGGTTCGGCAGGGTTTCAAGTCTTCACACTGGCTTTATAAAGCCACAAAGTGGCTTTACACTTCTTCCATGAGGGTCTGCCAGAAGCTGGTCAGTCAGTACTGCACAAGACACATGACCTGAATTCCAGAAGGCCGTCTCAGTGGCACTCGAAGAACTGGACAGGTAGCCTATCCTGTTTTCAGATAAGAAAACTAAGGCCCAGTTAGAACTCGTGTCTTTTGACATCTCACATGTGCCAACTTCCTTCCCCATCCCACTTTTTCTTTAATCGCTCAGATTTATTCTTAGTCTTTGAAAAAAAAGCACAAACTACTACTGCTGCTTCCTCTTGAAGAGACACTTAATACCATTAACACTAGTACTATCACTGCCATTAACAGCTAATACATTACCAAACACAATGCTGAGCGCTTCACATGCGTTTTCTTATCAAAGCTTCACTAAGCCCTGAATTTGCAATTGTGAGAAGTAAGGCACAGAGAAGTTCAGTAGTTTGCCCAAGGTACAACAACTACTACATCACAGGGCCTGGGTTCACTCAAGCCGGAGAAGCCCAGCTCCTTCTCCTCATTCCTTTCTGCTACCCTTTCCATCCCCACACCCAAGAGGTGGCCAGGACAGGGAGCATGCCTTGTCCAACAGAAGATGGCACTAAGGAGGTGGCAATGGAAATGGCCTTGCAGGATGGGGTGGATTTAAGCAGTGAGGCCAAGGACCCCGCTGCTGAGCAGCAGCTGAACTGGAAAGGAGCACCGGTGGCTGACATGAGGGCTCAAGGGCCCCGGGCCTCTTACTGTGCAGGCAGCTGGCCCGGGAAAGACTCCCCTAGCCCAGTTTCTCTGACCTTCCCAGCCAAATCCAGACTGCTGGCTCCATCCCAAGATTCAGATTCAACTACCCTTCACTGGGCATCTCCTGGTGAAGGGCATAACTAGCTAGTGGGCCCACTGAGACTTAGAACATAGCTCCTGAAGTGAGCAGGGGCACGTCCTCGCCTCAGGTTACACAGCACACCCACTAAGGCTAACACATTCAGGAGTGAATACTGATGGGGGGGTTTATACTGAGGACCTTGAAGACTCTTCTTTCATTCAGCTAAATCACTCATGTGCTCACCACACATTTCTGTCACATAGAAGGATGGCATTTCCAGGTCTCCCTAAGATTGGGTAGTCTAACCTTAGGGAGGCTGTCCAGGTAGACAGTCCTGGCTAATGCCTGTGAGGGGAATCGACGCGCCTCACTTCTAGGCTGGAGCAGGTAACTGTCAATGGGACTCCCTCCTTGTGTTTCCCTCTGTCACCTGGTTGGCAATATTCCAGAGAATGCAGGTTTTAGGCCTGGGTCCAGAGCAGAGCCCCCAAATGATCCGCAATGACTAAAAATAAGAAAAACTTTGTGGTTTTCAGCTACCAAGATCTCGTTACATTACAAGCTTTTGTTTCTGTAGCAAAACTTAGCCCCAACCTGACAGAGCCCAAATGTCAACCCTGCTTCCTAGAAATCAGTATGTCCTTAGATCTCGTGCATGGGGGTGGGGAGCATAGAGACATAGATCTGACAGGTCCTGTACCTCTAATTTCCAGGAGCTCCCAAGTTCATGGCAGACACACACACAGGTAGGGACACTCTAATTTAAAGTAAATAGTGGGGGCCTCCCCTGGTGGCACAGTGGTTGAGTGCTGGGCTGCGAGGCTGCCCGCAGCCTCTGCAGCACCAGTTTGTTCCCAGGCCATAGGCGAGGGTCCCACAAAAAAAAAAAAAAACTTTACGTAAATAGTGTGGGAAGTGCCCAAGTGAGGCGCTGGATAGATCAACCAAAATCTGATCAGAAAAAATCAAGGAGGGTGTCCAGGAGGAGGTGGCAGTGGAACTGGTCTTGAAGGATGAGTTGGATTTAAGCATGTGGAAATGGAGACAGGCCTTCAGGGTACAGGGAATAACATGAACAAAAGAGTGGGAAATGTTTTAGAAAAGTAGACTGTGCTGGAATGAAAGGTCTGGAAGATCAGATGAGAAAAAAAAAGAAAGAAAAACTCAGATTATGGAGGATCTTGATGCTCTGGTCTTGACCTGAGACACAACAAGAAATCCCAAGTATATAAGCAGAGGACAACATGGTCAGTACTTTGTTTTGCCTGGCCTCTGGCAGCCAAAGTGGAAAGTAGTGCGGGCAGTGAGAGGCACAGGCATGGCCATTAGGGGATGCTGCAATGAATCACCCAGGTGGGCTGGTAAGGCCACAACCAGCACAGGAACAGCTGGGAAAAGGAGCAGGAGGCTGGTTCCCAGAGTTGGAGAGAAATGACAATAACACTTGAGTCTAAATCTGGGGAGACAGATGCAGAGGAATCTGCGCAGGAGACCCCTGCGTGCCACACACAGGAAGTGCACCTAGAAGTCTAAAAGAGGGGAGTGAGAGCTGGGCAAGGAAGGACAGGGGTGGCAGTGAGCACAGGAATGAGGAGGAGGAGGGTGAGGATGAAAATGAGGTCCGGGACCATGCTGGGCAAGCCCTGATGCCAGGCTGAGGAACACAGGCTTTATTTTACAGACCAGGGGTTGCAAACTTATGGCCCATGAAATGACAGCTGACCCGCAGATGTTTAGTTTGGCAGATTTGAAAAGCTGAATTCACTGCCAATATTTAAAGCCAAAAGAATTCACATCAAAATCCTCGCTTCTGGCATGTGGTTTGTCCAGAGATGGGGAGATGCGAGCCCATCTCCCCACTCGTTACTGTTAGTGGCGGCGGAGTAGCGGCCCGTGCTGTATGTGAGTGTGGACTCTCCAGCTGGACACGGTCCCCACCACCTGTCTGTTTGGCTCATCTCTACTTATGCTAAGTAAATGTATCTG
This sequence comes from Talpa europaea, assembly GCF_964194135.1. Lineage (NCBI taxonomy): Eukaryota > Metazoa > Chordata > Mammalia > Eulipotyphla > Talpidae > Talpa > Talpa europaea. The sequence continues at coordinate 64,126,502 of NC_140074.1, read as the reverse complement.
CTGGGCCTTGCAGACATTGAGTCTGTGAACCTGGCAGGAACGCAGGCGGCTCCTGAAGGGGGCCCACTGGCTCAGCTGCAAAGTGAGGGGAGAAGTGATTTCTAAGGGGCTCATCTTTACAGAGCTCCTCCGAGCCTGGCCAGACCAGGAGCAGCTAGGGGAGGTGGCAATCTGCCCTGATGCCATCCTGACCGGGAGACCCCGGTTAGGCCCTAACGGGCCATTCTAGACCCAACTGGGAAGAGAGCCCCACAGCATGAGGGACCCCACTGGGCCTGTGGTAAGTTCCAAGCATCTGATTTAAACCAAGACCTTTTTAAAGACTGGGGAGGATTTTGTCAGGTCAAGTGTAAAGAACAGAGCTCAAGACTAGAACTGTCCACCTCTTCCCTGAGGGCAGTGGGTGGCCTCCGGAGGCTCCCTCAGCCAGAGAGGGGCAAGAGCCCAGGTCTCTTCTCCCCAGGTCTGCAGCCCACGTTCCTGCCCTGGGCAGGGTCCCAGCCTCACAGGTGGGTACTCACCAAGGGTCTGCTGGTTGCGGACTCCACCGATCACCACACAGATCTCAGCAGGCACGTCTCCAGCCCCATCCTTGCCGACCGCCTTCTTCTCCTCCTTAGCCTCGCCCTGCCAGATCACCTCCTGGATGTAGTCGTCTGGCAGCTCTGTCTTGACCTTCACCTCCGTCATGGTTCCCTGCTCGGCGCTCAGTGAGCCCTCAGCCGGCGCAGGCTCTGGCCCCTCCACCTTGGTGCTCTTCTGGCTGCGCTTCAAGCGCTCCCTGAGGAAGATGAGATTCCACTCAGAAGAGAACCCCATACCACCCCCAACCTAGCTGAGAGCCCCTGCCAGCCCAAGAGGTGGCCTCATGTATAGCTTCAGATCCACGTCTTACATGTCCACGGCACCCCAATCTACCCTGGGGTTCCAAGGATCAGTTTAAAAACCATTGAGCTAGGATGCCTCCTTGGTGGCGCAAGAGGTTAAGATGCAACCTATGAAGCTATCCACAGCCACTGTAGCACGAGTTCGATCCCCGGGCGGCCAGGGAGCTACCCACATGGCGCAGCAGACCTCTCCTGACTCACCCACTGCTCCCCCCAGCAGTGTATTTCAGTCAATCTGCCTGTTCTGTTCCCCACTCTGTCTTTGGTGGATCCTCTCACTCCCCCCACCTCTGGCCTATACCTCGGTTCTTCTTGTATACATAAAAAAATAAATCTAAAAAAATAATGTAAATAAATAAACACCACTGAGCTACTATGCCTCCAGCTCCACCCATTTTACAGATGTGGAAGCTGGGGTCTAGGGGTCTGAAGGTACCCAGTAAATCCTTGTAAATGTAGCTACAAGAGACCTACAAGAGCATTTTTTCCCAAGCTTCAATGTGTACATAAATTGGCTGAGAAACTTCGTGAAATGCAGACTGCAGGGGAGTAGGCCTGGGGCTTAGCCTGAGACTCTACATGTGCAGCAAACGCCCACTTGCAGCCCGTGTGCTGTTCCTCAATCGGCACGTTGAACAGCAAGAGTTTAAGTGGTTGGAAGTGTGCAAAGTATCTAGTGCTGTTCCCTTTGCGCCTTGGCAGAAGCACTAGAGTTTGCATCCAAGCTCTTCGCCGCTCCTGTTCTACAGACAGGGAGCTACAAGCCAGAAAGGCTCACTTAAGCGGTTGAGATGTCACGGAGCCAGCGCTTGGCCCCCAACAGTCTGGCATCGAGGTGGCTCTTCAAATGTCAGAAAACATCCTCAAGGTAATGAGCTCAATATTGAGATGGGCCAGGCATCTGCTGCTGAATCTTTTTAACGAGGGGGACACTGAGCCCCAGAGGGGAGCTGTGTGTTGCCTGAGCCACTCACTGACTTGGTGGCTGACCCAGGAACAAAGCCAGGGCGCTGCAGCCACTCCTGCACCATTTTGTTTTCAATGTGACTCCGTGTTACTGTAAGGCCCCCCATTCTTCTGGCAGGGGGTCATCACCCTGACTCCTGCTTCTGAAAAGGGAAAGTCAAGGCAGGCTCACACCCTGGGAACCCCAGTCCTGTTCCAGGTTCAGGGAGGCTGGGAGGCTGCCCTGGCCACATCCTGCCCTCTTCACTGTTCCAGAGACACATCCGGACTGTGACTTTCGAGGGCTGGAGGCAGATCCCATGAAGGCCTTTGGATTGGAGCTTAGTGGCGGTGTCGGGCTGGGATGAGGCAGGTACTGGGTTCTGATCCCAGATCTGCAATGGGTTTGCTGTGTGACTTTGGGGAAGACACTGTTCCTCTCTGGTCTTTGGCAGTCACTTCTGTCACAAGAATGTGGGTTTTTATTACATTGTTTGTCCCTCCCAGTTCTCAGTTTTCTCCCAGGTTAGAGAACTGAGAAAACAGAGAAGAAAAACTATAGCTAAGGAGTGGCGGGGGGGGGGGGGATTTGAGGCCACGGGGGAGACACTATGGACTGAATGGATTGAACTATATCTCCCCAACCCCTTCCCCAAGTCATATGGTGAAGTCCTAATCTCCAATGTGACTGTATCTAGACACAGTCCCCAGATCGCCTCTGGAAGGCAATCCATATTAAGTGAGTTCCTAAGGGTGGGCCCTACTTTGATAGGACTGTGGTCTTGAAGAAACAACAGCCAGCTCCTTGCCATATAACTTGAGACAGATACTACCTGACTCTCAGCCTCAATTTCCCATCTGCAAGATGGACCAAGCGGGGTTGTCACACAGATGTCAATCAACTAACTGATGAAACTTGTTAGCACTGTGGCTGGCCTGTGGCTGCTTCCAAGACACCCTCGCAAACACCATGATTAATGAGAACAAGCTGTTAGAGGGTCATCAGCACCCAGCAGTGCCTCCTCCTAGTGTGTCTGCCACGGCGGGGCCACCGTCTGGCCTCATCTAAGCTTTTGCCCTACTCTGCAGTGGGAAACATAAAACAGGATGACTCAATCACTCAGCATTCAATTCTTTTATTTTGTTAAGAAAAACTGAGCATTTCCTATGAGCCAAGAACTGTTCTAATGCTCTTTTCATCCTCAGTAGCACCCTATGAGGAAATTTCTGATGGAACCTCCATTTTACGATGAGGAAACTGAGGTACTACGTGGTGAAAGAACTTCCAATGAGTCACATGGGTTTAGTAAAAAGTAGAACCAAGCTTTGATGCAGGCGCCCTGGCTCTCATCCCAGTACATCTAGACCAGGAGAGGAACTCTGAGAGGGAGGCTTGTCCATTGGCACCTGCGGCAGCTCCTGTATTACCCACTCCTGACCTTCAGCACATCCAGAGAGGTCAGAAGTGAGGTGTTAGTGGAATGAGAGGGAAGATGGGAGTCTCCCTGCTTTTCTGGCTGCTGCTGCCTCCATGGTGGAAGGTGGGGGGAATCCTGAGTTAGAGCCCCTCTTGCTAAGGTCCAGTGCCCCAAAGAGATATCATGGCAGCCAAGCCATGGCAGAAGCGCCTCTAAGTTCGATAAGGCCCCAGGAGCACAAGTAGGACCAGCAGGGCTGAGACGTTACAAGGGGACAGCAAGACTCTAGAAAGGGAGGATATACCTGTCAGGCAGCAACAGAAGGGGATGTTCCTGGGGTGGGTGTGGGGAAAGCTCCCTGGCATCAGATGCCCTGGAGTAGAGGCGAGCTGGTGGCCTGGGGAGAATGGGCTGTGATGAAGAAGACCAGGTTCTCAAGTTGGACCATTCCCAGTCAAGTCACAGAACCACCATTCAAATTATGGGTTCCTGCACAAGTGGCTTCACTGCTCTGAGCCTCAATCTTCACACCCTGTCTGACTCTCAGTCTAGCTCCTGGTTCACTGCCATGTTCTATTTCCTTTGTATCCCTAGCTGCCATCTGAAAATATCTTGTCTTATTTATTGACTCTTAAGAACAGATGAAGGGGCCTCCCTGGTGGCTCAATGGGTTAAGACGCAACCTATGAAGCTCACCGCAGCCAATGCAGCACAAAGTTCGATCCCCGGCAGGGGAGCTACCCACATGGCACAGGAGACCTCTCCTGACTCGCCCACTGCTCCCCTCAGCAGTGTATTTCAGTAGATCTGCCTGTTCGGTTCCCCACTCTGTCTCTGGTGAATCCTCTCACCCCCCACGCCTCTGGCCTGTGCCTCAGTTCTTGTATGTATAAATAAATAAATCTTTTTTTAAAAAAAAACGAACAGATAGAGCCCTTGGCAGCTTTGTGCACAGCTGCATCCCCAGCACCCAGTAGGCACACAGCAGATGCTCAAGAAGTAGTGTTTGTTGAATGACTGAATGATTACCTCCTCCTGGTAAGTGAGCACTGACACTTCAGCCCCCTGTGCATCCTCAAGGTGAGTTAGTAAACCAGATGCTCACCCATTCTCAGCAAGCCTGGGCATGAGTGTATCATGTCACAAGAAAGACTCCCAAAGGCGCAGCACAGCCAGGACCAAAAGCCACCTCTCCCAATTCCTCATCTCTTGTCCTTTCCAAGGAACCAGCAGTCACAGGTCACTTAAAGTACCCAAATCACTGAGGTGGGGAGAAATGGCTTCTTTCCATAGGAGGCAGACTCTTCTTACTCTTTTTCCCCAGTCACCCCCAAAAGATCAGAGGCTATGCTTGCAAATACAGCTGCAGGGCCTGACCAGCCTGACCACTCCCACCAGCCCACAGAACATGGGAGCCCCGTGAGTCACCCTCACACCCACACGCACAACGACGCCACCCCACCATCCACTCGTTTCCATATAACATCCCCGAGCCCTCACAGAGCTGAGGACATGGCAACTTCTCTCCCCTGGTTTCTTGCTTTAGATTTACAAGCCCAAATGTTGCTTTTCTCAGGCGCTTTGCATTTAATTAGGTGTCCTAATAACAATGGAATCGCAGAAGTACTTATATCACTTTGAATTAGTAGTGCAGCTCCTTCTAACTCCTTTAAAATTTTTTTTCATATATCATTTTTTAAAATAGAGCTCATTATTTTAATTATATCCATTTAAATGTACAGTGAAGCCCTTGGATATTCTCAGCACGAATCATTAGGTATATTAGTGAAAAAGCACTCGGAATCTATCTACATGCTGACACTCCATAATCTATTCTATTTGTGTCGCTGTAAAATAGATTTATATATAGATAACTACAAAATAGTTGCTCAAGATATGCTATGAATTTTATATTTAACCCGAGTAACACTTCAACATAAAATCTAAAGTCGGTCACTAAAAGGGTATTGCTCAGTAAGTACATACTGTCTGTGGTCACTGGGTACTGCTCACATGGGCATGTTGAGAGAGACGCTAGGTGAGTGGGTTCACACCTCAAGAATTCCCTAAGGGCTTTGGTCTTTCACTAGGACAATGGTTCTCAAAGTGTGTCCCTGGAAGACCAAGGGGTTCCACAGTAATGGCTCAGAAGCACCGATGAGATCTGAACAAGGAGGATGATGTTGGGTAAAGCTCCAAGATCCCTACTCTGTGTCTTGGATATGCACAGCTTTGTTTTTTTATTGTGTGTGAGTGTGTGTGTCTGTGTCTGTCTGTCTGTCTGTCTATACGGGCTGTCCCTGTAGTGGGATAAATGGTAACCCCCTCCCCAAAGATATACCCACTTCCTAACCCCTAAAACCTATGAAAAATGTGACCTTATTTGGAAAAAGAACCTGCAGAAGGGCCTCCCCGGTGGCGCAGTGGTTGAGCGCTGGGTTGCGAAGCTGCCCGTGGCCTCTGCGGCACCGGTTCGATCCCCGGCTACTCCCCGGCCACCAGAGGAGGGTCCCACATGGTGCGCAGACCTCTCCTGCCGCCCGCTGCTCCCCTCAGCAGTGTACTTCGGTCCTGCCTGCTCTGTTCCCCGCTCTGACTCTGGTGAATTCTCTCACCCTCCCGTGCTTCTGACTGTACCCAGTGTGTGTATAAACAAACAAACAAAACAAAACAAAAAAAATGCCTCTATTAAAAAAAAAAAAAAAAGAACCTGCAGATGTAATTTAAGGGTATTGATCAGAGATCATTCTGGATTATCTGGGTGGGTCCTAACACAATGTCGAATGAATGCCCTTTCTAAATGACATGAGGCAGATTTCACAGATCAGAAAAGGAGGCAACCACAGAGGAAGAGATTGGCTGATGAGGCCTCAGGTCACGGAAGTGAGGAACACGCCAGAAGCTGTAACAGGGTGGTCCCCAGGAAAGGGGGAGGTTCCCTGCCCCACCCAAGGGAGGGTGGAGCTGAGCAGGAAGAGGAGAAGCTGCAGAAGAGACTGAGGAAGGAAGCAGGATGGAGCCAAGAGACCTGGAGGAGGCTCATGGAGCCTAGAGACACGTGAAGAAACTGCGCTTGTTTTTTGGTCGTAGACTGGGTGACACAGATGTGGGTGAGACCCATGGGGAGGTGACAATGGCAGTTTTTATCTTGATGTTGATTTTGCTCTTTTCCTTCCGGGCTTGTCTGGTTATTTCTGACCCTTTGCTGTGGGTCCCCACTGGAAGATGCTTTAGACTTATGGCAGGCTTTGGGGCTTTGCTCTGGGCCAATCCCATTTGGATGGACTTTTACCCACGAGGGGACGGGTAACTTTGGGTGCTTCATTTAGAAACTAGACTCTTTGCCTTACCTGTATTGTTTCCTAGTTTTATCAAAGATCCTTCCCATTAAAGTCTCATATGTTTTGTGTTGATGCGGTGGATGGCAGAACCCATTTAGAATAGGCAGGTTTGCGGGGTTTGGGCTGACCCTCTCCCTGTCCTATAACAGATTTGGCGACCACGAAGATTTAGGACAGCCATCCGTGGTTAGTCAGCCCCATGGGGAAATTGGGCTTCCCTATGGCACTGGCTACCATAAGCGCAAATGTGATTTTTGGTTTCTCCGGTGTGTTTGTTTCATATGTCGATTTGCTGTTGGAAAAACTGGCTTGGGCTTTGTGAAGATCTGTGTGTCTGTATGTAATTTGTTTGTAGTGACTTGCTAAGACATTTGATTTTGTGGAAATTGTTCTGTGCCAGTTTTACTCAAAAGATTAGGCAGTACATTGGACCACCATGTGGCCAGATCAAAGATGGCGTCTGAGGCCACTTGGTGTGCTCTTGTAAAATTCAGAGGTTCTGGTTGCTAGGACTTTGGAACTTTTTTTTTTCTTTCTTTTTGTAAGAATCTCTGCTGTCTCATTAGCATTTCTAAAGGCAATAATGGTTCTTCAGTGGTATGTTGCTTTGTCTTTGGCTACTTCCTGCTCTCTGCCTGATGCATTTTGCCAGCCAATTGTGGAGCAGTGGTGTTTAAATTAGCAAATGTATGCCTGGGTGTTAAGGAAAGAGTAGCCTTAAGCAGTAACTGGTAATTGCTGGTATCCTTGATGGATTCTTGGAGATAACTTGAATTTTTGCAAAGTCTGGATCAGAAAAATTAACAAGATTATGTCTGAGTCTGAAAGGATTTGCTGCTGTGAATTTTGTCTACACAATTTGTTTTGGGCATGTTTGCCATTTTGAATCCTGAATTTGTTCAATTGCTGGTGTAAGACAAGATTCTAAGTTTCTGCTTCCTACTGAGGAAGGTCTGTTATGGAAAGCACTCTTTAGGATGCATCATGTAACTATACCAGGTTTTCATACCTGTGTTGTTGTTGTCCCTCCCTAGTGTGGGGGAGGTGTAATCTGTGCTTAGATGTTGAATCTGCTCTTTCAGCTTCTGTCCCAGAGTGGCTAACAGAAGTAAGGAGATGACTCCTTTTAATTGAAAGTTAATTACTGATATTTTGATTTTGCTTTTTCAGGTTCTATTCCAGGAAACCCAAGGAGTGCCTGCTTGGTGGCTAACAAGAGATGACTCCTTTTGCTTAAAAATTAACTGTTACTTTTATTCTTTCAGTTGCTGTACAGAATACCCCAGGATTGACTTCTAACAAAAAGTCTTCAACACTGAAAACCCTAATGTGATAAACAAGGTCGTGTAACTCTTGTGATTAATAAAACTTTTCCTTCCTATTTCCAAAGTCTTAGGTTTGTAGGATGACAACCGGAAATTTTTCTGCCAGCAACACTCCACATTTTTTTTGGACTTTGACATTTTTTTTCTGAGCCTATGGAGTAAAACTGCAGTTACATAACATATTCTACGTAGCATAACTAAAAAAAAAAAATGTCTTTGTCTATACGTTATATGTTGTATGTCCTTGTGTCTGTCTTGGCCTAGAGAGGTTGAAAAATTGGTATACGTGGTGCCCATAGACGTTGGGAAAAAAAAAAAGTCTCCAGTTATGAGAAAAACTAAAGGTTATGGTTTGATTGTCAACATTGTGCTACTGAACTAAGCCGGTGCCTTCATAGAGATTTAATATTGTTGTTTCTGCTAATTTTCTGATATTTATGGCAAAGCTTCCCAGAAATCTAAATTCAAGTACAAAATTTGGTAGCCTGTCATTTGACTGATGCAAGGAAATTTTGTGGAACCTCAGTAGAGCTCCTGAGACACTCCACGAAGTTTCTCCCTTTCCTCCTGGGAAGGCATTAGATGAATTTGTTCTATTTGGATTTTACCTAACGAAGTAAAACTGGAAGGGAAGCATTGTCACTTGGGAAAATGGTAAATCTTTGGTATGTACAAAATGTTAACAGTAGTTTTCTAAAATGTGTATATAAAAAAAAAAGAAAGAAAAAAAAAACCTCTCAGAATCGGGTATGTATGTAAATTGTCAATGGTGATTGTCACCTTGTAATATTGTATAATTCAATTGTTTCACATCTACAGAAATTGTTTCTGGAAATATAGGGAGAAAAGGTCTCAACAGATTCCTATTGATGGAACTGTTGAGAGTAAAAAATTTTCCTACAAAGGACTGAATAGACCTGGAAATACACCTGACATTTACTAAGGTTTCTTTGACATAATACTGGAAATTTTTTTATGCATTCTATCCTGAATCCACAAAGTTTTGTTTTGTTTTGAGTAACCAGGATCTGCAGCAAGGTTGCAATTTTTTCCAGCAAAGCTAACTTGTCACATTTTCTCTCCCCTTGATACCAATACAGCATACAAATAATGGTAGTAATTTTTGCTACTTATCTCAGAGTCTGTTTTTGCATAACTTCCATAGGGATTTTGTCTGCTTAAACAACAACAAAAAAAATTGGACATTAGTTTGATTGTGTGGCTTTGTGTGGAGTTCTTCCAAAAAGTTGAAAAAGAGCTGAACCAAGAAGAGGAGAACCTGTTTGCCTTGTTTGTAGGGTTCCAGAGACCTCCAAAGAAGGTGAGGAAGCTTGCCTCCATTGGCAGGACTGGACAACCCGGCCAACGAAAATGCCCTGGTACCCTCGAGAAGAGGAAAGCCCAGGTGGAGTCTGATGAGACCAACTTTATACCTGAAGCCTACATCGACTGGATGCCACCGGTTCGCTCTGATCCTGTATGGAGTATTTCAACAAAGCCAGCTAAAAATTGCTGTTAGTTATTTCTGCCCTGTGATTTTATGCAAAAATAGGAAAAATGGTTTAAAAGTAGATTTAGTTTGCAAACTTTTGCTATGCTGTTAAAAGTTTGGGATCAAGGTTGAGAAAATTTGTGTTTTACATCAGTTGAATCATTTTAACATTTTTTCCCTGTGATTTTGATATATTTGCTATCATGTTTTAGCCAATGCTCCAGTTTTTTTTTTCTTTTGGCTTGGATAATGGACTATTTTTAAGTAATGAAACTGTCATACTGTACATTCATGGACAATGCTGCTGACTAATTGTTGCTTCTCTTACACACATTGTAACCCTGAAAAAAAGACTGTCTCCTAAGATTACACCATGAGATCTGTGCCACCATAGATATGGTGGAATAAAAATTAAAAGGGGGTAATTGTAACAGGGTGGTCCCAGGAAAGGGGGAGGTTCCCTGCCCCACCCAAGGGAGGGTGGAGCTGAGCAGGAAGAGGAGAAGCTGCAGAAGAGACTGAGGAAGGAAGAAGCAGGATGGAGCCAGGAGACCTGGAGGAGGCACATGGAGCCTAGAGACACGTGAAGAAACTGCGCTTGTCTTTTGGTCGTGGACTGGGTGACACAGATGTGGGTGAGACCCGTGGGGAGGTGACAATGGCAGCTTTTATCTTGATGTTGATTTTGCTCTTTTCCTTCCGGGCTTGTCCGGTTGTTTCTGGCCCTTTTCTGTGGGTCCCCACTGGAAGATGCTTTAGACTTGTGGCAGGCTTTGGGGCCTTGCTCTGGGCCGATCCCATATGGATGGACTTTTACCCACGAGGGGACGGGTAACTTTGGGTGCTTCATTTAGAAACTAGACTCTTTGCCTTACCTGTATTGTTTCCTAGTTTTATTAAAGATCCTTCCCATTAAAGTCTCATATGTTTTGTGTTGATGCGGCGGATGGCAGAACCCATTTAGAATAGGCAGGTTTGCGGGGTTTGGGCTGACCCTCTCCCTGTCCTATAACAAAGCTAGAGAGACAAAAGACAGACTTGCCATAGAGCCTCTGGAATGGTGTGTTGATACTCTGATACTTTGCTGATGTCGGATGTCTCTAAAACTTCTGGACTCTTAAACAACTTCTATTGTTGTAAGCTACCCCATATGTGGCAATTTGTTACAGCAGCCGCACAAAACTAATTTGAAGAAATGGCTCTGGTGTGGTGAAGTTTTCAACCATTGCTCTCCACCACTCTCAGTTTTCTTTGCTTCGTGCTTACTCATTCTGCTATTGTCTCTGGTCAATACAATGTGCGTGCAGAGCTTGCCTGGGGAGGTTTCAGAAAATGAACCTCTCTTCCTTGGGATCTTACCAGAAGGCTTTTATAGGTCCTTGTACCAATCTCACCAAACTGGCATTCACAAGCACGCTGTGACCAGCTTGGAAACCGAAGCACAGAACAGGGACCTGTCTGTCTCATACAGAGCCAGACCCCACTGGTGCACAGAGGGAGTCAATCCACAGGGATGAATAATGGTCCACACAAGGCCACATAATTCCAGAGATGAGCTTGGTCTGAAAACAATTCCTCTGAGTTATCCTGATGCTGTTTTCACTAAACCCTGTAGCATTTAAGGCAACACAACCAAATAATTTGCTAGTGGACTTGAGGACTGAAGACAAAAACCATTTCTGACCCTGTTGGAGGGAGAGATGATAGGGCCTGGGAATCAGACTCCCTTGTTACTGGTCACAGTTTCTCTATCATTCCCCCCAAAATGCTAATACTTAAAGTTCTACCAAGTGACAGTTCTCAGTTCCCTTGACAAGTCCTCAGCACACAGGGCTATCTCTGCTGTGCCTTGGTTTTCCCATCTGCAACAGTGAGCTGCATCTGATATCTCAGGTCCCGGTAGAAGCCAGGCCTCCACCTACCCGGCTATATCTCCCTGCACAGGATGGGAAGCAGTGCACCCACCTTGGCACTGGTGCAGCCCTCTACTGTGTTTACCCTGGTACTTTAGTTCCCTAAAACACTGTTAATGGGCAGAGGGATAAACTTCTAACTTGGTTAATTCCCTGAAGACTAAAGCTTCCTTGAAAGATTCCACTCAACAGGGATGAGGGTTAACTGTTCTCAAGTGGGATCTCAATACCCTGTCCATGAGCATGTACAATTTAAGTGAATTAATGCTCACCCAGCTGCGACTTCAGGGACCGTGTTTATCTGCTGCAGAGGCTGACCTCTGATCGAGCCCTACCCAATCTGCCCCCCCCACCCCCGCCCTGGTACAAATGATTCCTGTCTACTCAAGCTGTCAGTGGCCCCTTCCTGGGAAAAGCTTCCTCAGCCCATGAGGTTGTTGCCTCCACTATTTCACTATGGCTGCTCTGAAGCCGCCCATGACCTGGACACGGTCAGCTCCAGACCATTCTGGGTCCTCATGGGATGCATGTTCTTAGACGCAGCCTTTGATGAGCTCCTTTCTCTCTCCTCCACCCCGTTCTTCCCTCACCTTGCTCTGTGCTCCTACCTTCTGGCCACTCCTCCTTCTTTTGTAGATTCCTTATCAACTCAACCCTTATATACCAACCTGCCCGGAGGATCAGTTCCAGAACCGCCTCTATGTTTACCACTCACTCCCTCAGTGAACTCATGCAGACTCATGCTTTTAAACATTAACTATACGATGATGATTCCCAAATTAAATCTCTAGCTTGGGTCTCCCCTGAACTCCAGACCTGCATAAATTGTTTGCCACCTCCACCTAGCAGCCCAACAGGTAAACGCATTTATGGGGTCCTACTGAGCTGCTGCTCCGGCCCTCCCAGCAGTTAGCAGAACAGTTCTCCTGATTCCCACCCCAGTGTTCTCCCCACAAGTCTACAGTCTAAGACTCCAAAACCAAATAACAGATTTTCCCATCTGTTAGTATCAACTCCATCCTTCCAGAAGATCGGGCCCAGACGCTGCAATTATGCTGACTCTTTCTTTTCACTCATTCCCTACAATGAATAGACCAGCAAAATCCTGTCCATTCCGCCTTCAAAATACATTTGGAACATGACCACTCCTCACCACCCCATGGCCACCATCTTCCTCCAAACTGCCTTCCCTGCCTTGTTTGTTATTATAACCTCACGTCCCTCTCCCTACTACTGCCCTTGCCCAAAGCCTGAGATAAAAGTTCAGCACAGCAGCCAGGGCAATTTGACTAAATTGTGTAGACTAAGTTGTGTCACTCCCCAGCTGAAAACTCACTTGTGGGCCTGCGTCTCACCCACAGTGACTGCCAGAGCCCTTCCCCTGACCCACTGTGACGTGCCTTCATGCTTGCTGACCTCATCCGACCACACCCCACCGCTGGCCACCCCAGTCTCTTGCTGTCCCCGAACGCACAAGCAGACACCTGCACTTGCTCTTTCTCTGCCGCTCCCCAGGTGCCCCAGATGAGTTCCCCACCCCCCAACCAATGCGAGTGGGGAGACCCTGGGCTGCCTAGCTCAAATGCCACCCATCTCACCCCAGCTGGCCTTCCACAACCCCTGCCCGCTCCCCACATGTATCCACCACACCTGCTAATACTCACGCCCTTCACTCCGTCTCCCTGAGCAGAAGGTGAGCCACCAGAGGACAGGGTCTTGTCTCCTCGGCTCACTGTCACACAATGCCCTGCACAGCACACAGGCAATCAGCAAGTCACAGGACACCAGGAATGAACCCTTGGAGGTCCAAGGAGCACAGCCTTTGAGGCATATGAAGCCTCAGATCCAATTACCCTCCTTCTGCTATCAATCCCTCATCCGCCCAAAGAACTTCTCATGGTTTAACTGCTTCAGTCAACTTTCAGAACCGAAGACAGCAGTGTCCCTCGGTCAGAGGGCTGGAGAGGGTTCACAGGAGCCAACTTTCTGAGTAAGTGATGACTATTTCTGGAATGTCAAAGCCTTGCCTTTACCCTTTCCAACAAAAATGTTCTCAAATGTAACCCACTCTCCCTAATTTCTGAAATGCCAAAATAGAGTAGCCTGGTAATGTGCTGACATTAACTTTATTTTTAAACCAGGTTTATTAAGATACTCCACATAATGTGTAAGTGTGAGGTGCACGATGAGATGATTCAATAAATATATAGCGCAACTGAGTCAGGGTCACCACTGCATCATCAATGAGCTGACTGAGGCACTCAGAGCATGGGGTGGGGTGCTGAGATCTTAAGGTAGCTGTCCCCAATGAACAGCAGCCTGCAGGGGTTCTGGGACCACGTCTCTCCACTTCTGAAGGGTTCCTGCTCCAAACGTGTCCTCTGACTCCATGTGCTTCTGGGGACTTCCAGGGACAGGGGTTAACCCCACCTGTTTTTGTGTCCCTGTGCCTGGCCCTTGGCAGAGGTCAGCTAACAACTGCCGAAAGACGCGAACAGTAAAGCACCAGACGTGAATACGCCAATGCGCAGGTGGAGGAGACGCTGGCGGTGACGAAGGGGATGATGTGGATGACGAGAATAACACAGGAAGGGGGACAGGCGCCCTGAGTGTTACATGTGCCAGCAGCACTTCACGCAGTGCTCTTCCACCGTCTCACTCCTCGGTGCCTTCCGTGGTAGGAAGTTTTGATTTAATGATAAGAAAACCAAGGATCAGAGAATAAAACGACTACTTCACCATCACACTGCTCTCTCGTGACAGAGGTGGGATCCAACTGGGTCTGCCCGGCTCATGCCTGGACTTCTAATGGCCTAGATTTGTTTTGTCTACTCATGAGAAGATAACAAAGACACTTGGTAAGTGAATGAACAAATAAATGACCAAAGGGCCAGAGGCTCCAAGAGATGGGGAAGTTATTCCCTTGTCTCCACTGCATCCTTAGTACCTTACCCACGGCCACAGGCTGGGATGCTTAAAACAGCAACACAGAAACGCAGTGAGATAAAGGGCCTGCAGAGACTCCTAACCTCATGGTCTGGTCCTCTCAAAGTGATTCCATCTCCGCCACACAGAAAAGTGCTGGGCTCTGTGCTGGCTGCTGACCTCCAACTCCCCTTGACGTGTACTAAAATGGCCATTGCGTCGAGATATGTCCTTTGGCTATAAAGAGACTCTTGTTTTTACCGACAAGGCTAGAAATCATAATGGAGAAAAGGTCACAGCTTCCACGAGCCAAGAGAAGAACCTATGGTGAAACCCCATAAACCCCAGTAATGAGGCCCGTATCTGTATTTACTATTTTCCCCACTCATGTTTTAAATCGTCAAGACATCACCCATGCCTGAACAGCCTCAGAATTGTCTCCATTTCCATTTCTGTCATTTAGCACTGATCTATTTTAATAAATAGTCACGTAGAAAAGATTAGATTAATAGATTAAAACTATTAACCTATTAAACAACTCTTAACAGTCTAGAAATCCAAAATAACCTACAATGCATAAATATATCATTAGTTTGAGATAATTCTTAGGCACTTAATTTTCTTCAATGTATGGTGTCAGTCAGCCACAACGCTGGGTAATATCGTAGTTCAGAAAGACAGCATGAAGATTTAAATATGAAGAGTTAATTCCCTGCTTAATTGAAACCTCAAATAAAGAAAAAGAGGAGTCTTGAGCAATGCTGTCGAGTCACAAATTCCAACATTTCACGGGGGCTCCCTAGGTAAAACTGTGAGCTTCTTTCCAGGGTGGTGTGGCACAAGGAAGGCTGGCCCAGGTCATGAAAAAGAAGTCCCCACTGTCTCACCTCCCAGGGGCTCGGTGAGGGCAATCAGCAGCACACACGGGTCTCTGAGGACCCACCTTCCGTGTCTCCCCACACACAACAGTCAGGACACTGGAGACTGGGAATTCTAACCCAGGTGGACTCCCCTCCACAAGCAGGCAGGGTACTCGAAGCCTCTGAGGGGCCCATACATACCCCAGTCCCACAGAGATCTTCCAGCCACCATGGGGACCACGCCGACCCCAGGGTTGGTGACAGTCAGCGAAGAGTGAGGCCATGACTACATGTCATCCCACTGGATGTTCAGAGAATATATATGCCCTGCCACCAGTGTTATGTCCTGTGGAGGGAATGACTTTACAATCATTCCTTCCTCTCGCTCTGATGCTCCACCCCTTTGGCCACTTTCTCCTCGAAATGAAAGGTAATGAAGCTCCCCCAAAGAGCTGCTCTCCCTCCAACATCTTGCCCACACTGGCCATGAGGGCCTATAACTGCCCAGCTGCTGTCCCTTCAATATGCTACCCTGGTCCTGCTGTTACTCCTCGCCTCCTCTCCTCCACTCTCCACCCTCCAATGGGCCAGCCTGGAGGAGCTGATGACAGACTGAAGTTGCAATTCACAGCCAGCTCTGCCCACAACACTGATGGCAGGCCCTGGCCCAGTCCCTCATCACCCAGGGACATCTGCCCTCAGACACCCCAAAGAGATCCCTGAGGACACGGCTCCCAAGATGTCTTGGGATGATAACTAGATGAATGGCCAGTAACCCAGCTTCCTGCCTGCCCACCCCTCCCTTCCTTCAGGGACAAGCTGTGAGAGTTTACACTAACTGCTAAGGGCTGCATAGAAGAATTAAGCACAGAGGTGGACTAAGGTGCCTGGCTCAGCAGCACACACAGAGCAGTGTTATTCTTCACCCGTCCTCACCAAGTACTCACCAGACAAAATGTGAAAACTCTGGTCAAACTATGAAAAAGATGAGCTCTTAGGCCAGCAGGGATGGGACACCCATAAGTGAATGCAGAAGAAGGACTTTTACTCCCATGAAGGCAAAAGGCCACCCTCCATGGATGGAGAGGAGGAGGAGGCCACGCACTGCAGCCAGGCCATCTGCAGGATGGGAGGGAAAGGGACTGATGGAGGAGGGATGTTTGGAGTGCATCTGGAAACAGGAGGAAGCAGAAGGCAAGGGTGAGGACTGCTCTTCCACTGGCAAAGCCAGACAGACAAGGAGGTGTAGAAATATCTCGAGCTGCCTTCTCAGATCAGTCATGGTTAAACCGAGGCTCTGCTAGCCTAGCGCTAGGTTTAGGGCTACCCTATCCTTAGCCTCGGGAAGCGGCCAGGTTGGACCATCCCAGGGACCAGTGTGTGCTTCTTTAGGATCAGGCTCTAAATGGAAAACTGCAGGTTCACAACAGCTGAGCAGGGCTTCCCCAGGAACCCCAACCACTGCCCTTTACTGGACCACTGCAAACTCCAGAACCGCAGCGCTGTTTGGCAAAAACGATTCACTGGTGTCGATACTCATGTGTTAAGAGTCTGCATTTGCAAACTCTGTAAGGTGTAACCTAAGGATGTGTGGAATTGCCAAGAACCTGCCCCATTTTCAGAGTCTAGGTTTAAGTGTGATTGATCAAACAGTGAACCCTGCCCTCCGAGAAGCCAACTGGCCCCTTTGGAATAAGTCAATGCACCCCCAAGAGTCAGCAATTTATGATTTCTCTAGCACAACTTCACACAAAATTTTGCAGAGTGACAACAGCATTTTTGGAAATCAAGTCCAAGCTCCAATAACAGGAACATAAGCCTAGAACCAAGATGAAGACGCAGCCTGACTATATACTGCCAGCGTTCTCAAAACACTCGTCTGTTCAGACCACGCTGGTCACTGGCCCACTGCCACTGTGAATTTTTGTGCCAATGAAGTTAATTTGTTTAGGGCTACTTTTATTTTACTGCTGAAAACCAAAATGCTAAACAAGAAGATATTATTTAAAAATATTTATGCAGCCACATGCATGTGATTATCAGATTAAATGACCCACCAGTGGAAAACACTGGTTTCAAGGAGAAGAATTTAGCCAAACCCAAAGTCATTTTACTATTTGAGTGACCTCTGAGGAAGGCAGAGGCCATCACTAAGTCAGAGCTGCTGGGGGGAACCAATGAGATCTGTGTAAGCAACAAGGCCCAGTCATGGTTGTGATAGGCCTTCAACAAACACCAGTTCCATCCCCACCTTCATCTCTGCTCCTCCAGCTCTCTCTAGGATATCAAGAAATCAACTGGTTTCCCGCTGTTACCCCCTCCTAGGACTAGAATCAGCATGGTGGTGATGAAATAAACATTTATTGAACACTCACTCTGGGCTGGAACCTCAATATCCTCATCCATAAAATGGAGATTTTCTTTGTACCTCCCACATTCTGAGGTCAAATAACTAGCCCAACCAGGCAGAGGACAGCAGCAGAATCTGAACCCAGGCAGTCGGGTTCTTCAACACTGTGCTAAGCAGCTTGGCCCTTAGTGGGGCTAGAGAGAAGGCAAGGAAGATGCCCACAGTCCTGGTGTCTAGAGCTGGCCACAGTGGTCCAGCTGCTCCACCCTCGGGCTATTCCAGTACCACGCAGGAGGTGTGATTTTTCATGCAGAACTCACACAATGCTTTGCCGAGCTGGATCCTTCAAGCCTGAAAAAAAGGGCCTTTCAGAAACTCACTGCCAAGGCTACTCTTTAAGGTCTTGTCCTGAACCCTTGACAAGCCCTCTTTAACATCCTGCCCCCTGCAATCTATTCTCCTGGCAGCCAGAACTACACTTTTAAAACCAAATCATATCACACCACTGCTCTGCTCAAGATTCCCAATGGCTCCCCATCTCACACAGGGTAAAGGCCAAAGTCATGACAACCATCTCCAAGGCCCCACATAGTCCTTGCTGTCACTCCCACACAACGTACACACTCCTGCCCCAGGGCCTTTGCACCTGTTGCTTTCTCTGCCTAGAATGGCATCTTGCCTAGATGACACTAAGCTTGGTCCCCTTTCCTCAGATGTTCAAATGTCACCTCAGTGATGCGGTGCTCTTGCCGGCTCTCCGAGGCACCCTCCCTGCTTTTCTTTGACAGCACTTTTTATCACATGACATATTATATATTTTATATATCTATAACCTCTCCTCCACTCCTACGAGAACATTGGCTCCACAAGGGAGGGGACTTCTGTCTGTACTGTTGACCGCTATATTTCCAGCACCTAGGACAGACCCTAGCGCTGAGTTAGGTACACAAGAAGTACTGGGTGACAGATGAATGACTGATCTCATCTTTCCCTACGCCCCAATCACCCTGTCTGTAAGATCCTGACCACTTGTTAGGTGACTAGAACATTGAGTAAATCAAATGGACCTTTAATATCTCCTAGCCCTGGTTTCCCTTTCTCCAAAATAATAGGGCTGGACCAGATTATGATTCTTTTAGTTCTGAAACCTTCAAATGACCCCCCAAAAAAATTGAAGAAAAAAAAAAAGGCCAAATGCTTCATTATAACTAGCCTATAGCTGGACCTACTTGATTATAAAAACTGCATTGCCTTTAGAATTCTCCCAGCCCCCATGCCTCTGAGAATAAGCGAAGTGTGGCTGCGGGTGTGCTAGGTGACTTGTAACCTGCACGCAAAGCCAGCATTAACCCCGAGTGTTGGGGTCACTGGTCTCGTAAAACCGGCCCAGGCTGGGTTACAAGGAAGTAAACCAAACCACATTTGGTTGTTTCTTAGGCTCAGAAACACCACCTCTCATGTCCCCCTCAATTTAACATAAATCCTTAGCAGCCCGTGCTGTTGCCTTTGGGGTTCAGCCAGAGGTTCTCTGGAGAAGTAACAACATTAGGAGTTCCAGACCAAAAGAAAGGCGCTGGCAGGAGAGCAAGCCCTGGTATAATAACAGTACTCCCAGCACAGCTGGAGGGGAGCCCCAAAATGGAGGGGCTGGGGTCTTTCAAGGTCATTCCCCACTAGGGCGATAAGGTTTAACTCTGACTTGGGGGAACCTCAGGTCTCGGTTTCCCCATCTGAAACAGGGACTACATGAGTCTATGAAGTTTCTGTAAGTCTACATCCCACCTAGCCAATCTAACCCAAGTAAGGTCAAATTTACCAGCAGCATCCCCTCAGGCCACACAATGTTCTCTTGATGTTAAATGTAAATTTCACTTCTCTAGTAGATGTTAGGTCACTATGCAATGACCCGGCTTTGGTCTTTCCAAGGATGCTCAGTTGTGAGCTGCTCCTTCCTGGCCAGTTCCCAGCTGTGGCATAGCCCCAGCACCTGACAAGGGCTCCTGTAACATCTGTGAGCTGATCCTTCATATGCAGCAGCCAGTGAGCAGCGGGAGGGCGCAGTGTGAAGTACGTGCACCAGAGACGTCACACCTGGGGAGACGCCTGATCCACCACTCACTGCCAATGGGGCCAGCTCGAGTCCTGTAAACCTCTCTGTGCCTCAGCGTCCTCATATGTAAAGTGTGACTAAGAGTATCTCCCTCCTAGGACTGTTATAAAAGATTCATAAATTAATAATAAATTAAGATATGTAAGCCCCTTTGCTCAGAGCCTTACAAGTAAATGGACCAAATGGTAGTCTCTACTCTTAGACATTTCTCCTTTACACCTCAAGTCACACACAGCCCTAAGAACTGGGCTGGCCCTTCCTGGTACACACTCTGACACCAGGTAATGGCACAGGGCTCCGACACTGAGTACATGCAGCCTGGGCCAGTCAGGGAGAGCAGAGACACAAGCGTGCCATCCTACCTGCCTGACCTGGGCAGGCATCTCCAATCCATCTCGGAGCTCTTCTCCCTGACTGCAGCCCTGGACTGATAAGATTCACTTGAGAACTGCAGAAGCACTGGTGAGGGAGAGATTAGAGAGTGAGGGCAAGGATCACAACTGGGTGGGAGTCATGAGGAAGGGACGGACTCTCCTCCTCGTCCAGTCCCAGCAGCACTCTGCTGTAGACACTGCGCCTGCCACACAGCACACACTCAGATGTCTGCTGGATCCTTCTGAGGCCTCCCACACAGCACTGGACCTGACGCAGCAGGTGCTCCTTGTATATGGGAGAGCTACGGAGAGGCTGGCCAGCCCCTCACCTGAGCACAGCATCACTAGGTAGAGCAGGTACCAGCTTTAGCAGGCCTGATACAATCACGTGCTTTATCATATGACTCTAGCAGGCCTGTCCCTGCCTTGGGTACAGTGACAGGGTGGGACTAGCATAGCCCAGGACCCCCTTCCTGTCCTGACATGTTGACTTGGAAAGTACTTTCAGGCATCATCAGTCTGGTCTGAGGGCCCCCACTGGCCTGGAGGCCATAGCCTCAGCACTGTTATCCTCAAAGTCCCATTACGGGGGCCCCGGAGAGGAACAAGTCACCATTCATGGGCCCATGTCCAGCTGTCCACCCCTGTGTTCTAGTCCACTCTCCCTGGCCCTGTACACATCCTCTCCATCTCATTCAGTGTATCCACACCACAGACACTCCCTGAGTCTGGCCAGGGGTCTGCCCACTGTTTGCACAGTGTGGTCGCTGCGCAGAGCTGGCACTTCCAGGGGAGAAGCAGTGACAGTTCACTGACCAGCAGGATAATGAAAGGGTGTGAGCATGCCTTGAGGGACACATGCCAGGGCCCTTGAAGAAGTGGTCCTGGAAGGCTTCTCTGAGGATGAAACCAAGACCTGAGGGATAAAAGGGCACCAGTCATGGGAAGATTAGGAAAAGAACATTCCAGCAAAGGGAACAGTGGTTGCAAAGGCTCTCAGGCAGGAGTGCATTTAGATCAGAGGTCATCAGATGACCACCGTTTAAGTATTTAAGTATAACCTGTGGCTGCTTTCCTGTTACACTGGCAAAGCTAGGAAGTTACCACAGTGCCGTGAAGAACAAAATATTTGCTATCTGGCACTTCACAGGTAAAGGTGACCAACACATGGTTTGGAGTGTTAGGGAAAGCTGTAGGAGCATCACAGACAGACTGAATGAGGGGCGGAATGACACAAGAGGAGATTGGGGAGATGGCAGGAGCCCCATATTGGGTTGGTGGGACACAATGACCTCCAGCCTGGTGGCACCATCTTCACTCTAGCCATTCCCAACCACCTGCCAACAGGTGCCAGCGTGATCTCCCTGAAACACAGAGCTGGATACTTTATTCTTCTGTTCAAAAACTGGCATCAGCTCTCTCCATGGTTTCCCAAAGCATGTTTCAAAAAAACACTTGCTCCAGGGAATGAGCTTCAATAAGAGTTCCATGGTTAAGCAAGTTTGAGAAACATGGCATTGTTATCACTCACTCTTAGATGTTCTCAAACACACACATTAGCAATTAAAGGCTCTGAAAAGTCCAACAGCAAAGAAATCTGTTGACTTTGTTAAACCCACTCTCCTTTAGCCACAAAATCCCTCTGTTCCACAAAAATCTATTACCATTTTCAAGAACTAGTGTTCCAAGACAAACTAAGACAAACTCCTGGGCTTGGCATTCGTGATCTGACCCCTGACTCCAGAAGGTGATCCTAGAGCCTGTTCCAGACTTTGTGTGGCCTGGGGAGACATCTCTCTTCTCTGTTCCTTGCCTTCTTCTGTCTCTGAAGCCCTCAAAAGGCCATCTGACTACTCTAGTGCTGTATGTCATTGCGTGGGCCTGTCCTGTCCTCTTTCCCCCTCCTTGAGAAAGCCCAGCTTTCCATTGGGGTTCGCCCCATTTCCTGCTAGCTCCTGGTCTGGCAAAGCACAATATTCCCCTTCCCTGCCTTGCAGTGACTGACTTGGGGCACTAGTAAAGTCCCCAAGTCAGGTCAATGAACTCCAGACTGGGATGGGGCTGGCTCCTCCAGAGTTCACACACAGTAGCTGAAATGGATTCAAGCCCAGGTCCCGTCATCGTGTGCTTCACCCCTAAATGTGCCCCAGTTTGAGTGGCCAAAGGCCAACCGAGGACTGAGTCATCCTTTGTGCCAGTCATAGGAGCCCACGGAGGGTACCAGGAGGGCTGGAAAGTGCTGCCCACCTCAATCCTCTGGGGAAGCATGGGTGTTTCTCAGCAAGGGGAGAAGGCCTGGACCATTTATCTTTTCAGGTAGAAGGTGAAGACCAATACAGGAATGTGGGTGCAACTTGGGGCAGGGAAGGGGGAAAGTACCTGCTTGCCGTGCTTTTCCTTCCTGCTGCACTGGCTCCGTCAGCCTGCAAAAGAAACCCAAAACACCCACGTCAGCCAAGGCGAGAGAGAAATTCTACCCACTGCCACCCCACCAAGCTCCCACTCAACACTCCCTTTAGATATGGGATGGGCTGGCCACAACGACCCGCTCCATTTCTCCAGGCTGGGAAGCTCTGCCCCCAGTGGTAAGAGGGAGTAAGAACATCCCCCGCCCCTTTTGCCTGGCCCTTTAAATCCAGCTGAGCACCCACTGCCAACACAAACCCAGCAACCACAGAGCCCTGGGGACTCGGTGAAAAGTAAGTAACCAGCTAAATCTGAGATTGAATTGCACCATTTTTATTTTCATCTGGGATTTCCAATAAAACAGTAGCCACAGATTTATTCCTACCAACCAGAGGGGGAAAATTCTACTAAGTTAAAATAGTTCGTCCCCCAACCTTATGAACAGAGGGAGGCAAGTGAGTGTCAGTTTCTTAATCTCTTTTATTCGGGGGTAAAGGATGGGGGTGCTAAGACTGGCCAAATGAAATTTACAGAAATCCTAAAATTCTGTTTCAGGTGGAGAGACTGAGGCTCTGAAGTCTCATGGAGCCTGAATGTCAAATGCCTGGGGACCTTACTCCCAGTCCAGAGCTGGGGGGTTGGGGAGGGTGGCAAGGGGGAGTGAAGGGGAGCCCAGCTCTACCGATATGGGAATAATGCCTAGGTTCCCTGCACCACCACTGGTGGAAGATGCATTCCTTACCTTTGTTAAAACATTTATAATAGTAATCAAAGTTGGATAACGCAAGCTCAGAACTCTGGCACACATGCGTTTCCAAAATCAGAATCTTTCTAATTTTAGAAAGGTAATGTCGCACGTGTGTTCTATATTTTGAACAGCCCTGGCAGGGCGTGGGGAGCCCCAGTACTCAAAACACACTGATACTGCTATAGTGAAACTTAGGGAGTCAGCCCTGTATGACCTAAATGAACACAGGGACTAGCCTCTTCTCTCTTCAGGTCAAGTTCTGCCACCTCATCATCAGTTACTAAAAATCATTTTGTTTTCAAGCTTTTCAGATTTCAGGACTGCAGATGAAAGGTTGAGGACCTAAAATAAAAACAGCAGCAGCTACCTTTTGATAAGCGCTTGTGAGACATTGCAAAATGGCAAAACTTAATGACCAACTTGGATTCAGAGCCAATATATAAAAATAAAGAGATCTCATCCCCAAAAGGGCCCAATTTCAGCTTCTGAAAGCCACACAGTCCCATGTGACCAGGCAACTAGAGCTGGTTCTCCACAGTTCCTACCACTCCCTCTTGCCTTACCCCCAGTCATCTGCCTGGCCCCTGTAGGTATTCAGACTCGCTCCTACCCTTCAGGTGCTAGTGTAGGGACATCAAATGTCTCATTTCCTCTTCTCTATAGTTCACCCAATACACATATACCATATCCCCAATTTACAAGTGAAGCACAGGTGGTCAAAGGATTGAATTCATCTACTGAAAACCTCTTGTTACAAGCCCAGATCTGGGTGACTTCGAAGCCCACCTTTCTCAGCGCTGTCATTTTTTATCTCCCTTCAAACATTCAGGAGAGCCAATCTGGAAATGGGGGAACCCACCTTGCCCACATTGGCCACGAGAGGGAAATGGAAAAGTTAAGGACAAATAGGAAGGTAGAAATATGAGACCTGGGAGGGAGAAATTAATGAGATGCTGATGTGTTATTTCAGAGGAAGAAATAAGAAAGCAGAAAATGATTTGTGTATCAGTTCACTGGGAGCAAAGGATCAATTACAGCCTCTTTGCGACATCTTGATTCCTCATAACTACTATGTAAAAGCAAAGGGGAAGTTATTTTCACGTACATATGCTAAGAGGCAGAAATGGTGGACAGCTTCAAAAAATGGTAAAATCCCAAATGATCTCTCACCTTTCAGACTCAACTCTGGGCACTTATTTTTAGCTTTTCATCCATTTTTTCATACACACTTTCAATGTTCTTTTTTTGTCCTTTTCCTTCACAATTTCACAGAGAGTCCAGTTCAAGTGCAGTGAACACATGACTAGGTAAGAGACATGAGTCTCTATTTTCGGCACACCTGATCATCTCCACCTGTTTCCCTTTTATAATGTTTATGACACGGGAGCGTCTTATCACAGGTAGCCAACACACAAGGTTTTCCATCCGCTTTTACAAAACACGGACAAAACATGAAAAATGTTCAAACAGATGTCCAAACAAAACCTATAGTGGTGGGAGTGGGGAGAGAGACTGACTGGAAGGAGGAGTGGACCTCAGCAGCTGTGAAATGTCCCCTAACTGGTAGACATGAAAGCTGATAAAGGCAGGGGTGTGGACAGACAAGGGGCGCAAGGCTGCCCAAGACAGCGTGTGACAGTATCACAGCTTCTGTCAATCACAGCGTGGAGTCTGGCTGAGTCTGGCCCCACCATAACAACAGGGGCAGCTGTGGGGCCACCCAGCTGAAACCCAGAGTTCAGAGCACCAATTCACACACAAACCCATCCTTACCCAGTATCATATAACTTCATTTGCAATTTGAACCCAAGCTGAAGAGCGCCTGGGTTCAGAGTCCATGGTCTAAGCTGGAGTCCTGGTTCTGCCTCCTTCTAGCGCTATAATCACAGGCAAGTCCCCTACGTGCTCAAGGATTCTTGTTTCCCTCATGTGCAAAATGGCAATACACTAATCCAAGGACCTACCTCAGGAGACTAGCGTAAGATTTAAGTAAAGTTAATGTATGTAAAGGCACTTAGCATAGACTCAGCTGTAATAATAAAGATCATTAACAACCCTCACTACAGTTATAAAGGTCCAGTAGAATGAGGTGCAGCTTGAATGAAATTACGTAACAGAGGAGCAAGCTGGTAGGAATGGTGCCAGGGGTCATCCCAGCCTGGCTCTGGCCTGATCTGCACCCCAAATGGCAAGTAAGCATCTCATGAGCATCCACCAGACCCCAGAGGCCTGAGGTTTCTCCAGAGTCAGAATGACGCTGAACACAGAAACACAGGTGCCAGCAAACCTGGGGAGGGACTGCTTAAGTAACAGAGCCTCTACTTCGGCTGCCACTGTACCATGTGCTCCTGAAGGATGTGGCTCCCTGGTCCTCCTCAGTCTGACTCAAGGTACGAAGACCTTGAACTTGGCTAAGTTCTTTTCTTTCCCTATGAAATTCTCATAGGTTAAAATGGGAAGAGGAGGCTCGAGATTAAGTCGCATCATTGCCTCCTCCCTTTCATCTGCCACTGTCTGTAGAGCTGACCCAACTTTAACCTAATCCCTCTGTAGCAAAAAGAAATATGGTAAGGCACATGGATCCTTGAGAGACCCTCTTACTCACTCTTCCAGAAGTGGAGGTAAAGGTATCCACAAACCACTGCCCCAGGGTACCTGCCCCCTTCTCCAAGCTCTACCCAGTCCTTCTACACCAGCTTCTCCCTAGGATCTGGGCAAGGCTATTTTTGGTTTCATCTGGCCTTCCTCTTCCCTCCCAAATGAATGTTGAGTTGTTCTTTTCCATTCTCTTATTAAGGATTTTCTTGGAAAGAAAATATTATTCCAAACCCAGAAATTTTATTTCTAAATTTGTGCAAATGTAAGTTGTAAGACATTAGCTGCATTTCACATTTTGTGCAAATGGCAGAAACAGGCAATTCGTGTGCTACGGGATGGGGGCTGGCCAACGATTTCGATAAAATAAACCCTTTTTTAATTTAAATGCTAATGCACTGAATTAAAATTTAATAACTGAGGAAATTGAAAAGCCGAGCAGGAATATTGGAAATAAATCCAAGCAGAAACAGCTGAAATTAAAAATTCTAGAGAGTGGGAGGATAGCAGCTAAGCTGTCTTATATGATTACATTTTTTTTTTTTTAGAATGAAGCAAAAAAAAAAAAATCCTATCTCTCGCTGGCTCTAGGGCAGTAAATCCACAGTGCTGTGATTTATTGCTCAATTTTCCTGAGGGAAAAAGGCTTTCTTTCATGCTGAAATATTTCATAAATTTCAAGCCAGCATAAATTCTTAATTTAAAAGTTATGGAGGTCACATTTAGTGCACTGGTACGGTTCCAAAATCTTAAAGGAATAGCAGCGACCCAAAAAAAAAAAATAAATAAATACAAAAAGGAGGAGTAGAATTTGCTCCTTTTTTTCCTTTTTTTTCCTTTTGGTTTTAATTCACAAGTTGAAATTTCATTATCAAAGATTTCTCGTGGATGGATAGAATCCAAGCACGTGGCAAACTGGTATGTATTTGGAAATCTGCAGCAAAAGATGAAGAGATAAAGATTTAATTCAATTATAAAAAGGCATTTTTTTTTAAAGCCACTTGAGGAATTTCTGGTAAAAATTTCCTCCCTTCATTGCCCGGGAAGGTTGAGGGTGGGGGAGGGTGGCCAATGTAATTGCTTCTCTTAGATCTCCAATCTTTTGTGCACACTGATATATTCATTTGTTATACAGCTGTTCAGCGGCGGAAAGAATGCTGGGGCGCCCATAATTCTAAGCAAATCAATCAAAAATTAATGATTTGTCATGCTTGCACAATGGAGGAAAACAGCTCCTTGGGTCCTGGCTGCCTGATCTCGAAAAATGAAATGCCTTTCTGTGATAAGAGAGTGGAGCCACAGACTCAGGAAGCTGAGGTGCCACCACAAATGTGGGGGCTTGAGCTCCCTTGGGCTCAGAGCGGGTTGAGGGGGCCACCAGCTTTCAGGGGGCAACTTCAAGATGGCGCCTCAGCCACCGGTCAAGCCCAGTCAGTACAGACATGGTGTGGCCCATTTCCATGGTGGTCTAATTAGGACCCTGCCTTTTCCCTTCCACACAGAAACTTAAAAAGTACTTACTTTCTGGAGACCTCAGTGACTCCTCCCCCACTAGATTTGATTTGTCCCTGTTCATTGTTCTCCCAACATCACTAACACCTCACCACCAGCACCTCTGACCAACTCCGTGGGATGGGGCTGGCCCTGGAGCACCCGCCTTCCCCCAGACTGGGTGCTCCTCCTGAGCAAACACCACATCCCACACAGGGCCAAGATGCCAGCACCCACGGCAGGTGCTAGACTGGGCAAATATTACAGTCACCAAGTAGGCATCCGTTTATTATTATTTCTCAGGAAATACTGATAATGAGTTGCTTAGATGATTGATGAACTGTATTAGTAATTGCATTTGGATGAGATAACAAGTGATTCTAAATAATTATTCCTTTGCTTGCTCAACAGGTACTACTTCTGAAAAGCCTACTATGCATTAAGCACTCTAATGGATAACCTCAAATCCACTGGTGGACAATTCCAAGTCCACCACTCACTGTTCCCAGGGCTTCCCTCCACTCTTATGGAAGGGCAAGGTGACTACGAATCCAGGAGAGAAGGTCTCTGCATGCTGAAATGCCTTTGAAGTCTTTTATTTTTTGTATCAATCCATGTGCATGTTATAGTCATGAGTATCAAATACATATTATTCCATAAAGTGTCTTTTATACATATGGGCATGAATTTGAATACAAAAATTTGTTTTAAATGATCAATTGGTACAACTGATTGTACTCAGAGCCTCCGCCATGAGTAAAACCAAGGGCACTTGAGCTGGAGACCTGCAGGAGGTACCACACCTGCAAGAAGTAGTGCGGAGCCCCTGTAACTGCCCAGAGAATGGTTCTAAGTCCCCTACTCTTTACTGAAGACTCGATGACAAATGGGTCTGGACAACCCAAGCTCCGTGAACCTACTGCTTTCCTTTCCAATATCCAGTGAGTTCCCAAGACTTAACTTGAATTTTCTGCTTCTCCCACTAAGAATCAAGATTCAAAGTAGGAATAAGTCACTCACTTATCTGACAAGTCTTACTATATACCAGACACTGTTCTAGGCAGCTGGGACATATTCCTGCCCTCAAGGTGATTACACTCAAGTGGAGGGAGATGGTAACAGGAAGAATAAATAAGTAAAACATATGGGAGCAAGTATTGAGTCCTAGGAGCAAGGCAGGCAGGAGTAGCAGGGTTCAGTGGGATAAGGTGGTCAGAGTAGGCATCACTGGGCAAACAATGGAAGGCGGTGAGGGAGCTGGCCCTGTGGGGTGTGGGTAAGAGGGAATGGCCAGCACCTCGCTTGATGAACAGCGAGGATGCCAAGATGTCTGAGATGGAGTGAGTGAGGACCAGAGGAGCTGGGATCTGGGAGGTGACCTGTGTAGGGCCTCACAGACCACGGAAGGGCTTTGGCTTTTACTCTGCAGAACCGCTGGGAGGTTCTGGCATAGTGACACAATCGACTTCCTTTTTCAAAAGATCATTCTGGCTGCTATGCTAAGCACAGACAATGCAGCAAGGGCAGAGGCAGCAGGAGGCCTTTGAAGAGGTGACTACAACAGCCGCCCCAGTGAAAGAGGAAGGTGGCTGTGAGGGGTTGGGTTCTGAATTTACTGGGAGGTAGAACCAACAGGACTTACTGATGAACTAGATGTGGGGGTATGAGACAGAGTCAAGGAAGATTCCAAAACTCTTGGGGCTTAGCATCAAGAAAAATAGAAATGCATCTCTTTGGTACATGAGATTATCAATCATCAGCACAGCGCTCTGTGGATTGTTATACTTCATGGAATTCTCCCAGTAACCCTGCAAAGGACACAATGCAGTTTATCTTCTATCACAAAGAATTAAACAAGCATCCAAGGGTTGAGTGACTGGCTCACACATCTTCTCAACCCAAGCTTGTGACCATTTCTCTTACACACATGTCCTTCATGTATGAACCATCAAATCAAACCTGCCCCCAAACAATGTAGATGAACTGCTTCCCTACTAACCAACAGACCACAACGTAACATAAGCACAGGTCGTCCTCTGCTTGTTCTCGCCAGGTGTTCCTGGAACACCTACTGAGGGTTTGTATGCTAATACCAAACAACAGCTTTGCAGGTTATAAAGCTGATTCCATTCCCAGGAAACTAAAGATATAAATTCTCTAACAAGAATCTTGTTTTTTATATCACATTCAATATATATATTTTTAATGTGTATGCCTGGCTTTTAATTTTGCATTTGCTTCCTAAGTTTACATGGTGACTCAAGGTCACAGATGCCCTGGGTCCGAAGTTTGAGGGGTGAATGGCAGCTGCCAGAGAATGCTCTGGATTAAAAGTGCTGAAACCCAGGTGAGTGATACCATTTTTCAGTAGATGCTTAGAGTTAATACTAGATGTGTGATTTTGAGCAAAGCCTTAGGGTGCTGACACTAAATCAGACATAGTTCCTTATTCATTCATCAAATATTAGCTATTAAGTGCTTACTCTGTGCTGGGCACCAGAGTAGTTAGTGGGATACAACAGCATCAAGGACAGTGGGGAAGAATAAAGGCAGTTACTTAACTACTTCACACTATCAATGTATAGTAACCAACTGAGATAGGTACAAAGAGAAAGGCCTGGGCGCCATAAGCACCTTTGACAACAGGATCCAATGAGACTACAGGGTCAGGAAGGGCTTCCCAGAGGGAGGGATGCTGGGGATGCACAGAACCCCCACTCAACAGAGGCAATTTAAAACCTAGACGCAAATGAAGTGGCCACAAGCTGGGTGCCAGGAGTAAGAAGGCCGGTGCCATCTTGCCCAGGTGGGTAGCCTGTTGCTGAACCCGCCAGAGCTATAGGCTTCTCTGAGGGCCTTCACCAATCTGAAGGAAAGGACCAGCCCACCAATATGCCAGCAGCAGGCAAGGATCCCCTGCCTAGATGCCCCAGGCCAGAGTCCACACCTCCATCTGGCCTTGCAGCCTCTAGCCCTGGGAAGGATAGAATAATGGTTTCATCTTTTTTCTTCTCCTTTGCTGTAGAGTAGCTACAGTGCTCCACAGAACAGACATGTAGCCTGGCCCCCAAACCGGTACAGGAAGCCTCTCCAAGGGAGGCCCCAAAGCCACTATCACTGATTGGTTAAATTTCCAACTACAAGAGAATCCCACGGGAACTGACCGATTTCTTTATTCCTCCCAGTTACGTTGTTCCTTCCTCCCTACTCTAGGTTCTTGCTCTCCAAGGTCAAGTGTCAAGAAATCAGGCTTCCTTGGAATGGAACCAGCAGGGCCTTGTCTTATTCTTATGGGTTCCCAGGTACAGGCAGGTTCTTCTCTCTCTGGTGGGTGGCCATGAGGATCATAGCAGCCTCTAGAAGTTGTCTTCTTCTTCTTCTTCTTTTTTTTTTTAATTTATTTATTTTTAAACATTTATTTATTTATTTATACAAGCACTGGGTAGAGTCAGAAGCGCGGGAGGGTGAGAGAATTCACCAGAGCCAGAGCGGGGAGCAGAACAGGCAGAAGGACCGAAGTACACTGCTGAGGGGAGCAGCGGGCGGCAGGAGAGGTCTGCGCGCCATGCGGGACCCTCCTCCGGTGGCCGGGGAGCAGCCGGGGATCGAACCGGTGCTGCAGAGGCTGCAGGCAGCTTCGCAACCCAGCGCTCAACCGCTGCACCACCAGGGAGGCCCTCTTCTTCTTCTTCTTCATCATCATCATCGTCATCATCGCCACCACCACTACTGTTTCTCATAACAATAGCAGCCAGTAATTACTGAGCACCTGTAAACTGCACTGGGGAGTTCTGACTTATTTCAAGGTTCTCAGCCACCTCGGAAGGCAAGTGCACCGTTGAAGGCAGCCAATGCCTGGGAAGGAAGCCAACCCAGAAGCCACGGTCATTTGTAGGAAAGGGAAGTGATGGTTTGGGAACGTGGAAGAAGAAAAAGCTCCAGGACATGGAACTATTGGGAGTAGAACGGGCTAGAAATAAACACCTGTCAGTCTCCAGCTTTGTGCAGTGGGCCTGGTCTCTACCTCCACGCTTGGGCCTGACTCCCAACCTCAGAGGAAGGGGGACTGCTGGTCTCAGAGAGGGGGCGGCGGCCTGCCTTAGCTACCATGCGGGAGTTGGCATGCAGGTCCGGAGAAGTCTCCTTATTCCAGAACTCTGGATGCCACCAAGGGGTGCGCTCTGGGTCCAACACGTCAGGTAATAGTTACTGGTTGTTTAGTGTGTGTAAATTCTGTTCCCCCCACTGGGCTGACTCACGAAGGAGTGTAAGGCTGTGAATGGAAGCGTGAGCTTGTTCCTGGGGTCAGGTCCAATGAGGCTATGGTTTTTTTTAAACACTTTATGTTGAAATAAGTTTACCTTTATAGAAGTCACAGATAAAAGAGTGAGTTCCCTTATATCCTTGACCCAACACAAAGAGCTTTAAGCAGAGGAGAAACATACAGAACTCTGTGTGCAAAAGGACTGCTGGAAAAGGCAAAGGGAGGCATTAAGACCAGGTACAAGACTGATACCCACATCCAGGCAGGGTCAGTCAAGGCCTGGTCTGCCTTCTGGGACCAGTGATGGAAGCCCTTAGGCTCCAGGACTAAAGATGATGGCTACCAGCAGCAGAGTCAGGTGGGGCACAACCCTGCCCCTGGCTAGTGAGACCTCAGGCAAGTGACTTGACATTTCAGTGCCTTTGTGCCTTCCTCTGTCAAGTGGGAATGCGCTGCTGCCCAACTCACAGAGGCTGCTGTGAGGAAGAAGAGAGCTCATCAGCTACAGGCTTGGAGCAGAGCCTTGACATCCACATAATGGGGCTTGTATTATGAATGCTGTACCAAGGGCCTCCAATGGCCATGATAATCACAAGCAGTTGGCACCTGCTGAGCACCTCCTATATGCCAGTCCTGGGTGTAGGCACTGCATGCACCATCTCACTTCATCTCCTCAACCACCTTAAGTGGTAAGGACCGTCTCAATCCCACTATGTAGACAAGGACACCAAGATCTGCAGAGAGCAGGGATCAGCTGGGAAGAGGCTCCGCAGGCCTCTAACCTAGATGCTCCACTCTAGGTCTGCATTTCTCACACCCTATACCACACTGCCCTTGGGCACAGCGCAGAGACCCTGGCCCTTGGCGAGTGACAGCCCCCACCTCTGTCTTCCGAGAGTGGACACACTCCTCTGGGTGAATAATGCTGCTCTGTTTGTTTTCTTTTAAAAAAAGAAAAGTGTCTCCATTCTTTACAGTCACACAGTTAATCTCTCAATTTACAAAAGAGTGAGTCATGTGACTGGATTCCACAAAAATTCTCTCTCCAGGTTTATGATTTTACAGAAAACTCCAGGGAAAACCGCCTGGAGCGAGTTAAAACCAGATCAGCCATAAACCATGTCCTGGTACAGCCTCACCAAGCCAAGACTCAGATTACTCATTAAATACATGATAAATATTCGCTTCAGATCAGCAGGAAGTGGTGGTGGGGGGGGGGCCCACAGGGGTAAAAAAAGAAAAACTTTTTTGCTTCACAGGGGAAAAAACCCTATTATAAATACAGACAGTTGCAAGCTCCAAATTAGGTGAACCCAGAATTGGAAGACAGTTTTCAAAGTTACCCCTTTAGGTATTTTTTCAGTAAGGGGAAAAGGTTGCTCCTCAAAGCTCTTTCAGGGAGACCACAATAAAGGGCTGTGACATGTCCAAGGTGATACTGGGGTGCCCAGACAGTCCCCAGGGAAGAGAAGCAGCCCCCCCAAGCTGGGAGAGGACCCTGGCCCCAGGCCTTCCTCAGACTGCCAGCCCTTCTGCTGCCCATCTCCTGGACTTACGGCCTCTCAGAAACCTCCTAATTCTGACATCTGGGGTGAGGCAGAGAGGGCTCCAAATTCAGCCTGGGCCACTCAGGAACGCCATGAAAAACACAAGTCACATCACACGTTTCAGTCTCAGTGTCCTCTGTAGAAGAATTTCCTACAAAGCACAGCTGCTGGGTGGACGTAAAGGTATAAACCTATAACATTGCCAGCAGTGCTAACAGTGCCACATGAGTCACAGATCCAGGTGATGTCATCATGATTACAGTGATGGTAGAGAGTAAAATTAATACATTTTATTTTTTTTAAAAAGAGGCATGTATTTTTATTTATTTGTTTGTTTGTTTTTGTTTGTTTGTTTATACAAGCACTGGGTACAGTCAGAAGCAGCGCGGGAGGGTGAGAGAATTCACCAGAGCCAGAGCGGGGAGCAGAGTAGGCAGAAGGACCGAAGTACACTGCTGAGGGGAGCAGCGGGCGGCAGGAGAGGTCTGCGCACCATGTGGGACCCTCCTCTGGTGGCCGGGGAGCAGCCGGAGATCGAACCAGCGCTGCAGAGGCTGCGGGCAGCTTCGCGACCCAGCGCTCAACTGATGCACCACCAGGGAGGCCCAAAATTAATACATTTTAAAAAAATACCCAAATATGTTCTGATCCTCATCCCCTCCTGCCCCCACCCCCACTACCCCGAAAGATTTACTTGGTACAGTACTTCGCAACATAGAATCTGGAGTCAGCTGGCCTGGGGTCAAACCCTGGCTCTGCCACTTACAAGCCATGTGACATGAGGAAGTGTCCCTCCAAGACTTGGTTTCTTAATCTGTCAAATGGAGATAATAACAGGACTTACCTCACAGGGTACTCAGTACTTGCTCAGTTAACATATGCAAAGCTCTCAAAACAATGCTGGCAAATATTAAATGCTATATAAGTATTGGCTGTACGCGAATATCATTTATTAAAATGACTTATCATTTATCTTGAGCTTTTTAATTATTGTTTATTTAGGCAAGTCCTGTCTTTCCTCTGAGCCCCAGATTCCCTGGCTATAAACTGAAGACTCTGACCAGGGGTGTTCTGAGGACCCTCCTGGTTCTGAAACTTGTAGATTCTGTTTGTGTTACTTCTGTCTTTGCTCCACGCTGTCCTCACAGGTGTACTGAAGTCCACTCTGACCAGCTGGGCCTCAGGCACCATGCCAGGAAGCAGGCCTTCTTGTCTACAGACACAGTCTTCTGGAGCAGCAAGGGCATGCTTGCACACCTGGGAATACCTCCACCTCTGCAGCCATTGCCTGCAGCAATGTATGGAGAAAGATTCTGGAGCCAGAGCAGAGCTCAGCTAGGAGGGGTGCTGTGATGGATTACTGATGTCTGCAGCCAGCAGGGTAAAGCAGGAGGTGGTAGCATGCGCGCCCCTCCACTCTCATCCAAAACCCTTTTCTTAAAGATAAAGAAACTGAGGTCTCCTGACCCTCAAAGTACCCCTTTCCCTGTCACCGCATTCTCATGTGTAAACATAATTCTTGTGAAAAAAGGAGCTATGGTCTTTCAGATCTTGGAGTAAAAAGAGACACCAATGAGGAGAAAAGGCCAGAATCAAAAGAAATACACAGAGCAAAAACTACATGTAAAACACAAGGCTGACTCTGGTTGTGAAAGGATTACACAAGAGCGAAGTGGATGCTCTAAGAAAGATTTTTTTTCTTTTTAAAGTCAGAAAAGTCTGGAACACATGCTCAAAGTAGAAATCTTACAAATTCCTATTGCAAAATAACTCCTGGTCAGCCAACCACAATCTCTATAAATATATCACAAGATCAACAGCCCAGGCAAATAGGGGGAGGGGGAAATGACTGCATGCATTTTTAAAAAATCAAAATAGTTCCTCTCACAGTTGGATCGGATGGAGTTGCCTGTTTTCTTACGAAAATGAGAGGCCCATGAAGAAAAGAAAGATGGTAATTCTACACACATCCCAATGAATGCCTGCTGAGAAATTTGGACAACCAGACTATTTTGAAATTATTCTACAATTCTGATGCTTTGGGTTGCTTTTTGTTTTTTGTTTTTTTGGCAGGAGAAAAATCAATCTGTTGTCCTGAAGTCACCAGGGCAGTCGTGATCTTCCAAAGGCTTTGTAGGGTGGGAAAAGCCCAAAGCTCCAAGGGGCCTGATAAGTGGGGTATGTCCTATAGCAACTATCCTGGAAGACCAGATAAACAGAAACCACACTAGGTATTTAAAGTGGAGGCGATTTAATGTAGGAACTTGAGTACGAAGGTGATGAATGGGCAGAGAAGTCCAAGAGGAGATAGAAAGGCAGCCAAGGATTAGTATATGAAGGAACTCAGGTTACCATCTCGACGCCTGGGGAAGTGAGGGGAACAGAGGGTGTTACCAGAAGTTGAGGCTGATCACAAAAGCCGCCAACAGGAGCAGATCGTAGAGGGAGGACCTGGAGGCACAGAAAACACACCACAAGAGCAGCAAATGAGTGGGAGGAAAATCCCCAGGCTTTCCCTTCCTCCGCCTTCCAATCTCCCTGCTGTGCATCCTTCCGGCTAAACTGTTAAAAGACCAGAGAGCCCAGAGAGACGCAATGGCACCTGGGAAGGGTAGTTTCCTGCAACAGTGCACAGCAGAGAAAAGAACAGGTCCCACCAACAGATGATCAGCTCAGATTAGGGAACCTGCAGGGCAGCAACCACCTGAAGGCAAGGTCCTGCAGAGCTCACCACGAGGTCCGGGTCTGGACTAACTTCCTCACAAGCAGAACTATCTTCCTTGGTTGAGTGCTGAAGGGACCCCACAAGTCTGAGAAAGGGAAGCCTGCCCATCCAGTCCCAGGCCCCAACATGGGAGACCTTTGCATGGCCTTCCAGGGTATTTTTGCTTGCAGCAAAACAGAATCTACTATTGACAGAAAACTTGTAACAGAGAGGGCAAGATGTCCCTCATCTACCACTGAGCAGACCCCAGCACCCAGTGACGCTCTAGAAGCATCTCTTGAGCAGATCTAGAACACTATGTTCACTGGCATCAGGAGCAGAGGTTCTGCTGGGGTGCTGAGGGGGAAACAGTTCCAGGATGCCAGGACTTTCCACCTTCAAAACCCCTCCAGATCTACACTGGAAATCTGTGGTATTGCTTGTAAAACCATGCCCTAAGAGAAAGTAGCAATCCTGTCCCATAGGACAAAGACTCAAGGCTGAGCGCCTCTGTGTCCAGGCTGATATGAAGGCTTCGTTTCCAACTATCAATACATTGGGCAAAGAAAGGGCCTCTCCCCTTCCCTTGAAAGCTCCGCTCCTACTTCCCCCAGGCCACAGGGCCCATCTCCCTCCCCTACATTCATAAAGCACTTATTCCCTGGGTCATTCGATGATATTGATCAACCAGCTGGTAGACTCCATCATCTTTTTATGACCTGTCTTCCCAGATGCACCATACATCTTCCCAGGACAGGGGCTGTGCTGCTGGATTCCCTAGTGCCCACCAGATGGGCCAGCACACAGAAAGCATCCACACGGCAACCTTAAAGGGGAAGATGATCCAGATTTCCAGAAACCTGAGTCTGGAGTGAGGCAGGAATAACACACTCATTCTACCAGTGCCCCACATTTCTTTAGTGATTGACAGATGTCCATATCCATTACTTCACTTAATTCTTTACAAGGTAGGAGTCAAGATTTCCATTGCGGAGCAGAGGGAATGGAGGTTAAGAGACTTTACCCAAAGTTGCATAAATTACTGGAAAGGCTGAGATTCAAGTCCAGTGAATCTCTTCTTCCAAGACAAATACCTGGTTCCTTTCATCTGCTGGTTCCAGTTTCCCTTTCCAAGATCTCATGTCTTGCTTTTCTTTCGTGAAATAAATTAACTTAATGAAACTGTTAAAGTAATAAAAGTTAATAAATGTAAGGCCTTAGAACAGTGCTGGCCTGTAAATAATGGCTACCATTGTTAGTGTCACTGTTAGTGTCACTATTTCTTCATCACCTTTAAACTCATCTCAAAGAGTCAACATACCACAACATCAACAGTCTGCAATCTTCACAGTCAAGGCAGCACAATATGGAATATGCCTAAACTTCATCCAGACTGGGAAATTGCAGGAAATCCTACAACTTAACAATTAAGAGGAGACATTTGAAGACACTATGATTCTCAGAAGTCTACCCAAAGCTCTGACCACTCCTGTTCGAGGCAACCACCAACACTTTAGTCAAAACTAGGTTTGAATCTCCTTTTCTGACTGACTGACTTCATTAGAGAACATGTGCACAAATTACAGCATTGCCTCATCAATGCAGTTTTCTGAGACAGAAGGTCTATTGTATGAAGGGAAAATAAAAGTCTAGGGTGGAAGTAAGATGCATTGTTAGAATCCAATCAGCAAGGCCCTTTCACAGGTGCTGGCTTTATATCATTCCTGCACCAGGCCCATGTGGAGCTCTGTATCATGGGCACTGATGTGTTAGAGGCCAGGCATGTAGAAATTAGTATTCTAGCCACCAGCTCATGATCCAAAGTCTTTGGGCAAATAAGACAAATGAGCAGCTACCAACCTCAGCTAAAACAGAGGATGAGAAGGCAGTACTGTGGCTGAACTGTCATGTCAACTCTCCCAAATGGTGTTCTTCTCCAACAAACTCCGAGGCAGCTGTGTGCCCTCTGCTGTCACATCCACTGCCACCTTCCAGGAATTTTAACTTGGCACTGTCAAAACAGCCTTACCAATTCTCATGCCCTTTGACTACTTTGGGGAACAATTCTGCAAACATCATACAGAAAATGGATTCATGCATAAAGATGTCCAGTAGGTTAGCTATAATAAAAACTAAGGAACAAACATTATGCACAAGGATGTAAACAAATTGCTACTTACAAAACTATTAGAATGGATGCTCGTGAATGGTAGAGAGCTACGTGAAAAACACCAATGCACTGAGAAGGACAAGCGCAGAAAACGATACACATCCCTTTACACAAACACACACTATGTGCACATACATATATCCCTTAAGTGCTTGCCCTGGAAGGCTCAAAAATGGAGGTTATTCTCCTCTCCTTCCTATTTAGCTTTCTACCAATACTACATTTAAGGAAAAACTCAACCTACTCTATAAAGGCTGCACATCTACAAAGACAGGAGTTGGGACAAGATGATTTCCTGGGATGCTATGTCCTTCTTAAGGCTGAAGGTCTGGGACTGTATGTACAACACTTCTATCTACAGTCTGCAGTCAAATGCTCTACCCCTTAGATACAACCCCTGCACTTACAGGGGATCCTCTGAAGATGTGGTGACTGAGCAGATATGGAGTAGAGTCCAGGCACACCTGTCCACGGGGAAGTTCAGCACTCACTGCATTCAAGATCCACCTGGCAGCTGAACAAGATGACCTTGAGCATCCCTTTGCAAGTAACTGAGATCGCCTCTTTCTAAGACGCTTGGACAGTGGTGTGGTGATCTTTCAGACTATTGCTTTTTTAAATACACTGGACACTGAGACTGAGGTTTTTACACTGTATGTAGTTGCACCACAATGACCACAAAACAGCCCATGTGTACTGAGATGCTACTATGTGCCAGTGACGCTTGAAAGACTCCTTAAACATGCTATCCATCATCCTCATAACAGACTGTTGATCCACGTTACAACTGGGGAAATGGAGGTCCTCAGAGAAGAAGTGAGTTGTGGCTGTAGCAAAGATATTGCAGTCCTAGTCCTTCTGGATCCTTCTGAATCCAAGTGAGAGCACTCATGTGTGGGCAGTCCAAGCAGGGGGCATGGCCTAGAACGTGACTGTATTCTTGGTATTCTTTAATAGACCATCTCATTCTGTTCTCACCACTTCACTGTTGCCACCTTTCTGGACCTTCACTGAGTTCCCAGTACTATTGTGATTCACAAGGAAACTGAGGATTAGAGAGTCAAAGTCCTATTACCAAAATCACACAGCTAGTACACAACAGGGTTGGTGTATTTGAACCCAAGCTTATCTGGCTCAAAAGATCATGTACTAGACCATTGTGCCATGCTGACTCCCCCAAAATGAAATGAAATGAGAGCGTTCTAAGGAGACAGGCTGTACCACAATAAAAGAAAATACAATCAGAGCCACTGAGCTTTCCGGTTGGCTCCCTGGGGGAGGTGTGTCATCAACGAGTGAACAGCCATCTGGTGAAAAAATAAGCAGTGGCTACAAGCAAAAGAATGGATCAGCTGGGGTGGAAGAGGGAGGCAGTGAGAGTGGAATGAAAGAGGTGGTGATCCTAGCAAAGAGATTCCAGTTCTAGATGCTTCTGGGAAGATTGCAGCCCCTCCTAAAATTTCTTCCTATTTATCTAGCACTTCTTGTCCTCCATATTTAAGGGCCACCATCTTTAAGCAAATTGTTGCAGACCAAATATTTCATTTCCTTTCTTCCTCCCTTCCTGGCTTCACAAGTGTAGTAAAAAGTTAATGAATCTATAAATTGCTCACCAGCTTAAAAAAATGGAAAAAAAAAAAAGTTAATGGAAATTTTAATGAAAGCGCCCGGTCCACAGAACTGATGGCAAAGCCAGGGCCAGAATACCTGGCACTGCATGGCCGAAACCAGGAACCATGAAAGCCTGAAAATGGGCTTCCAACCTTGACAATGAAAGATGAGAAAGTGTCTCTCCGAGCTTGGCAGTAACAACCACCCCTGGGTTGTCAAATGGGGAAAGCCCATTTCTGAGAAGAGGAATATGGCACAAAACCATACTTGCTAGGGAGCCTGAAGCCCAGATTTGGGACTCAGCTTCAAAGGTGGGCAGAGTCACAGCACAAGAAAAACTGTCATGTCCAGCTGGAGTTCCAGGAGTCTGTCCGCCTGTTAACTGCCTGAAACCCCCTCTTCTGGTGAGGCTACAATCAGGCAGAGGTGGGGGGTGCAGATTTTGGAAAGGTGTCCCCTGGGTATGCTCCCCTTTTCAACCTTTACAACCTTTACAGACAGTTTCTGATAACCCTTCTCCTATATAGAAAGGGAAATAGAACTACTGCCACTTTAATCAGGTAAGGAAAGGGAGGCACAGAGCAGTTAAGTGACCACCTCAAAGTCTAGAGCTTCTCCATCCCCATCACAGCAGCTGGATACCCAAGGTCAGCACTCATGAAAATCAGCCAGGCTTCCTTCCAAAGACTCCACTCGATCCCCTTTGCTCCAGCAGCTCCTGTCTGCAGCCTGTTTGCTCGAAGATACAAGTCTGATCCTGTCATTCTCCTGTTTAAACCACTCCCTCCCGCCCCCTTTGCTGCCAAGGTAAAAATTGGGCTCCTCAGCCCTCACAACAGCAATCCTCACACCCAATGATCGGGCTAAACCTAGGCGCTTGGGCCTACTCCCTTGCCCACTGATGGCTAATTCTCCTCCCCACACTTATACTCTCATCCTAGACATCACCACCAGGAAGCTTCTTGACATCCCCACATGTCATCCTTGACCTCTCATCTCTGTCTCCCCAGCCACCCAAGGCAGCGCTGTATTACATTCAGTCCAGTGACCACTTGGTGGAACCCCCTGACACTTTCTTCCTGCTGAGAGCAGCCTGGGGGCAGGCCTGGCCTAGGAAACACCGAGAATGTGCAGCATCCTTGTCACACATCAGGGTCAAAAAGCCCTGGGACTAGGTCCAGCTCTACCCACTTTGCCAGCCTTGCCAGGGACAACCACATGACAGCAGCTCATGGTTCCTGGGGGTGACCAAGCATTGGTGAGAGCAGGAAAAGGTCACTTCCTCCAACACCTTCAACCTCCTCACCGGTCCATTCTCTTCTAAGAGGATGAAAGTGGTTGAGAGAGAGTCAGAGAAATGAGAGCCAAAGGAGCAGCGAGGGGCAAGAAGCTACAGGACAGGAAAAGAGAGCTGGGGAGGGCAGAGCCAGGCCTGCGTTTGCCCTGGGCGATCTGAGGCCCAGCCAAAGCTACTAGGAAGCAGACAGAGCCGGGATCTCAAAGAAACAGAGGAACAAGGAATACCTGGAAATTGTAACAGCTGCTTTAGTTTCCAGAGATTTTGAAGCCTCTTTCTCTTTGTTTTTCCCCTAAACCAGTTACAATTAGCATTGAGGGATATAATTACGTTGTTAGTCTAATTGCCTGTTTGAAGCAGGATCTACGGGGGTTTAATGGAAGATGGGGGGGGAGGGGGCGCAGATAAAATAAAAAGTCAGGATAATCACAGAAGAGCCGTGTAAAGTGTAAAGCGACTTTCTTCCCAGGTAGAGCCCTGCACTGAGCCGCACCCACTCCCTCGCCTGGCTGGGCGGGGACCGGCGCTGGCGGGCGGCGCGACTTCACTGGAAATTGATTTTGGAGACGCTGACCTAATTAATCAGGAACCGATCCTAGAAAGGCCCTCATATTTGGAGCCTTTGCACTATTATTGGCTGACACACTTACACATCAGCGGGCAGTATTTTCCCAGGCGGGGTGAGCGTGGTGGCGGCTGGCAGCGCTGGGCTGTGTGGGGTCAGAGACCTGCCTTTCAGGATGGGAGGGGCCCTTAGCAGCGGGAGCACATGGCTCTGTGGCCTTGGGGACAGAACCAGAGTGAGTGTAGGGTAAGGAAAAATGTCAGGCTTTTCTGCCCTCCCACCATCAGGATAGATGATGGATCCTTGTGGTCCTGAATGCATGCCTGATGGCGGGCACCTGGAGTAGGGTGTGGGCATAGGTAGATGAGATTCACCTGGGCTCAGACTGGGCTTTAAGGTCGGCGTCACGGGGACGCCAGCAGAAGCCAAGAAGCCGAGAATGAACAGAAGCCGAGAGAGAAGCAGAGAAGGCCAGAGAGCCCAGACAGAGTGATGACTTGCTGGGGGCTGGGAGGCCTGCCAGCCTCCCGGCCCCCCAGCACCTCTGCCTGCTGTGTACCTGGTAAATCCCAATAAAAGACCTGCAAAAACCACTGAGGACTCTGACTCCTCCTTTACCCGGTCTGCTGGATCCTAGAAAACCTGCACTGTGTCTATTCCTGCCCTTAAATTGGTGTAAGTCAGCAAGATGATCCATGCAGACGGGTATTGGAGCCCTCCGAAGACCTGGAGGGACTAAGGAGTAACAGACTGTGTTTGCCCGTGACGATGCTGGAGGCGCCATGGCGGCACAGAAGGTGGATACGGTCCAGGAGCTGCAGGATGAGCCCTCGCATGGAGGAGACGCCGAGAGGACCAGCCAATGACCCCTGAGGCAGCAAGAATCGTCGGGAAGAGAGGACCACGATTCGGAGCTCGCCGGTGCTGATGGCAGGGAGAGAGGCCTAATGGACTTGGACTGATGGACTTGGACTGACAATCCTGCCAGAAGGCGGAGGACCTTGGCAGGTGGGAATCTGGGGGTGGCCAGTGGGATGGCCAAAAGCAGCCTGTGTATGCCCAGCACCTAGGCGAAGGAGAAAAGCCAACTGAGAAGGCAAAAGCTGATGCTGGTGCTAAGTTGAGAAACCCTGAGTGGCTGTTAAGCAGCCTGAGTATGCTGAAGGCCAGTGAGTCTCGTAAAATCACCTGTGGGTGATGGCCCTGCTCGCTGTCGAGTGAGGGTGAGGAGCTGAGGAACCTGTCCTTGGGGGACGAGTGGGGAACGTGGCTTGGGGTGGAGCCCAAGCCAAAGAGGGGACCCGAGAGAGGCCGCATGTAGAGTTTGGATCCCCGACCCACGTGCTTGTGCAGTGGGCTGGCCTGAGTGCAGGGGTCTGAGTGTCGCACTGGTGGCAACGAAAGCCAAGCTGAGTGTTGGAGTGACCGCAGACAGAAACCCTGAGGGTTGGCGATTACCCCCAACAGAATAGAATTGCCAATCCCAGAGTGAGTGCATCCTGGGGGTGGATGCGGTGTGTGGCTTGTAGCCGAGACTACAGCCAGAAAAGCCCAGGAATCCTGGCGTGTTACAGTAGATGCCATGAGTGGTTCCCCTCCCTCGTATGAGCAGTGCCTTCGGCAGCAGATTTGGTGGCTCATCTGCTGGTACCAATAATTGTCTTTTGCCACTAGGTTGGTGCCCTGCCTGGACTTATTTGTGTTCTGTTGTATTTTGTTGTTATATTGTATTTGCTTTTGTGGGCCATGGCTGCATTGTTTATGTTTGCTAAGAAAATAGTACATATGAAGACTATATGGCAGAAAACCCTCAGGGGATGGACTGCAGGGTAAGGAAAAATGTCAGGCTTTTCTGCCCTCCCACCATCAGGATAGATGATGGATCTTTGGTCCTGAATGCATGCCTGATGGCGGGCACCTGGAATAGGGTGTGGGCATAGGTAGATGGGATTCACCTGGGCTCAGACTGGGCTTTTTAAGGTCGGTGTCACGGGGACGCCAGCAGAAGCCAAGAATGAACAGAAGCTGAGAGAGAAGCAGAGAAGGCCGGAGAGCCCAGACAGAGTGAAGACTTGCTGGGGCTGGGAGGCCTCCCAGCCCCCCAGCACCCCTGCCTGCTGTGTACCTGGTAAATCCCAATAAAAGACCTGCAAAAACCACTGAGGACTCTGACTCCTCCTTTACCCGGTCTGCTGGATCAGAAAACCTGCACAGTGTTCTGTTCCTGACTCTACAGTGAGGCAGCTCAGGCAGTGAGCACCTGGCCATGACATTCAAGCTGGGGGACCCTGTGGTGGGAATGCAGAGGAACCACCTGGAAGAACCAAATGTTTTGGAGGTCTGTGTCCAGACCTCAGAGAGGCGGGGTCTGGCGGGACAGTGGGGGAGGGCAGGGTTCTTTCACAACAGAGGACACTTCTAGCCACTGACCCTGGAGTTCGGGGACTTTCATGATAAATGAGCGCGCAGCCCTCACATCTGGGCGCCTTCTCCAGCTACTTTTTTCTGAGCACACATAGCAATCTGTCACCAGAAGCTGCCTCCATGTGGGGAAAGTGATGCTCCAAAGCAGAAACCAAGGCAAGGTCATCCTAGGTGCAGTGACGGCCACCACTACGGCCTTGCTCTGGTCAGGGCTTCGCCTCCATCTTCCCACTTAATGCAAGTACAGCCTCTGGACAGGGATCAGGAGCCTGTGTTTAACTAATCTCTGCCACTCTGAGGTTGAGAAAATAGGCAAAGGTCAACTGACCCACTGTCCTCTCAGGCCTCCCAGCCTGGAGAGAAGGGCGAAAGTGCCCTCTCTCATGGTGCCCCTTCCCTGCCCCAAAGGACGCTCACTGACCAAGTCAGCAAGTGCAAAGACAGAGCTCTGTCAGATCTCGCCCTGTTTCACTGCCATGACAAGTGGTTCCCCTCTGCTCCCCCCAGCCCGGATGGTTCCTAACACAATGCCCGGCACAGAGAGGGCACTGGACTGGGAACTACCAGGTAGGTCTGATGAAATGATGCAGGCCTTATAATTCTTAAAGCTTCGGTATGAAACATCTCAGCCTCAGGGTCAGAACAGAGGACTGCCTCAGGTTCCTTCTAGAACCTTCCTATGCCCACAGCCACCTGCCTCCTCTGACTTGAAAAACTGCAAGGCTTTGAGGCTGGTCACAGCAATTCTCTTTAAGCC
Source organism: Talpa europaea (assembly GCF_964194135.1). Lineage (NCBI taxonomy): Eukaryota > Metazoa > Chordata > Mammalia > Eulipotyphla > Talpidae > Talpa > Talpa europaea. The sequence goes on along the minus strand of NC_140074.1, from coordinate 64,081,983 downwards.
CCTGAAACTTTCCACAGAAAACTGAGGATTTGGGTTTCCAGCAAAAACCACCACAGATTTGGGAAGGTACACCCCACTCCGTCTTCTGACTAGCACCCATACCTGTAACAGGACTGTCATATTCTGAATCTTAGGGCTGTGGGGGAGAAATGAGTTCTGTATGGCTTTCTGCACTTTTCCCCACTCAGGTTAGACAATGGAGATGGAGTACGCTTGAGGTCCTCTGTACAAAGGAAAAGAAAATTCCATGGCATCATTTATGAGTCTGTGCTGCCCATGTGACCCAGAGCAGAAATGACCCACTGAAATCCAATAAAGATGAGGGGCAGGGAAGGCTGCTCTGTTTCCAGAGAGGCCGACAGCATGCCCTTCCACACAAGCTGCCCAGCTGTGCTACCAACCAAAGAGATGCTCCTTGTCAAAAACAAGATGGCAACCAAGGGGACTTATGGGATTGGCCCTTCATAAATCCCTTCAAAAGTGTTGGCCTCCCTGGTGGCGGAGGGGTTAAAAACAGCACTATCAAGCTATCAATCTATCACCAGCCACTGCAGCACGAGATTGATCCCCGGCCAGCCAGGGAGCTACCAACATGGCTTAGCAGACCTCTCCTGACTCGCCCGCTGCTTCCCTCAGCAGTGTATTTCAGTCAATCTGCCATTCTGCTCCTCACTCTCTCTGTGAATCCTCTCACCTCCCGAACCTCTGGCTTACAAACCAGTTCTTGTATGCATAGATAGATAAATCTTTAAAAAAAAAATTCCTTCGAAAGTGTAAGGCAGCTGTGGGTTTCTCAGTGGTTGAGAGGAAAGACAGCAAAAGTTTTATTGATAATAAAACACAAAAACAGAGCCATGGCATTTGTTTTTCTAGAAGAAACAACTGGCTGGCTGCTTCCATATTCTGAAAGTCTGAGAGACTTTGGACCTGCTTGGAAGCCTCCACATCAGGGCGGTTCAGCCCCGGAGCACGGCCAGGGAGAGATAGAGGGCCTGGTCCCAAACAGGGTCTCCAGAGGGCCTGGCCTGAGCTTTGTAAGTTCTAGGCCAGAACTCTAAATTCTGATGAGTTCAGTTCATTAGTCACTGATTATCAGAGAAGGCAGGTGGCTGAGGGAACTGTTAGGTTCTAGAAGGGGTCTGTGTCTGTCAACCTTGTGCTGGGGCTGATGGACACCTCCAGGAACTTGCTAGACAGGAGGCCTGAGATGGAGCCACATGGAAATCACACGATGTGAGGAGGTACTACAATCCTCTGCACCACCTAAGCGTCCACTATATGTGTTTAGGTACACTGAGTACCTGCCACAAGCACCTCTTTTAATCCTCAATAATGCTATGGGGCAGGTCATCTAGATCTGAATTGCCCAGATAAAGAAAGAACTAATGTGATCAAGTTTCTTGTTTAAGTTGAAAAGCAAAGCTTCAAAGCCAACTCTAATTCCCAAATGCCATGGGCCAACCAACCAGGGGAAAGGGATTCACTCAAAGGTTCCAGGACAGAGTCTTTGTCCAGATCAAGAGAGCCAAATGGACATGAGTTTGCTCCCTTCATTCTACAAACCTAGCCTGCACCGCTCCTCTGAATCAGACACCCGACCTATGAGATCTGAATATCAGGGAGTGTAGGAACATAGTGGATCACCACTTAGGAGGGGTGAGAGAGAGACCAGTACTGTAATCCACCAATGGCACAAGGATTAAGAGCCATCGATGGGAGGAAGCAGGTCTTCCCACGTGCCATTCAAAACCAGTCAGTGGTCAGGACGCTGGCAGAAGAGAGATGGATCAGGTCCCCCTGGAAAGCCAGTCCAGGCCTCCCTCTCAGCTCAGTGAGCGCAGACGAGTCCAAGAGCTCAAGCCAGCACAACACAGAAGCTGCTCTCCCATCCGCCCAGCCCCACCATGCCTGAGTAGGGGTATTTTCACAGCTGCTTCTGAGACGAGGAAAGGAAGCACACAGATCCTCGCTCCTTGGCCCATAATCGGTAGAGAAATGTAAGGGGCTGTTAGGATGATTAACATCCCAGCTTGCCCCCCACCTCGAGTAAGTAATTAACACTGGGTCAGATCTGGGGTCCCTCCCCCTAGGTACCGGGTCTGCAATCACAGGAATGATGGAGGACCGTGTGGAAAGGGGGCAAGGCTGGCTGTGTCTGTGAACTTACATCAAGTCCCAAGTCTGCCTGCTCCTTGGAAGCAGTTTCTAAACCTGTCACCTACAAACTGCCTGAATCTTTTTGGGGGTGGGGGGTGGAGGGAGGTTTCCCCCACTTCATTAATTGAGTCCACTGCCTTTTTCTCCATAAATTTAATTATCCTGCTATGCAACCTTGGGTCAGGCAAGCTACTGCCTGTTTTTGAACTCAGTTTCCCTCTCTGTCTAACGAGGGTACACGCTATTCTCAGTGAGCCTTGACAGTACAACAATCCCAGGAATCTGTGACTGGGCTTGGGCTAAGCCCATGACCTTGATGCTCCTGGCTGCTTGAACCAGAGCTCCACAGGGGGCCATGACCATCCTGCTCCAAATGACTCCCAGCCCTGAGTCAGAGGCAACAGCTCTCAAGAACTTGAGTCATCCAAGATGAAAAGGCAGGACGGTCTAACTTGGCAAAGTCCCCTCTGTCCCCCACAGACCCCCAAAGCTCAAATTTGCCTCTGGCATTTCAACGGAGCTGCCAGTCCCTGGGTGTAGAAGAAACTCCAGATCAGGGGCTGGATCAAGAGCGTAAGCGTGAGGCTGAAATTGTAATAATAATAACTGACATTTATATCACGCCTTTCATCCCCAAATCCCAAATTAATTAACTTTTTACGAGACATTTTTAAACTAGTGCCATTTAATAAAATTCTATTAGGAGAAGTCTTTTTTTCCCCAGCCCTATATTTTTATTAACAGCCACCAAAAATATAATTTACAGGCAACCAAAAGCCAGTCAAGAGAGAGAGGGGGGAGGATGATGCTGCTAGTAAGAAAGCAGGCAATCCAGCACTGGCCATAGGGGCGGACCCCCTGGCCTAGGGATCTGGGTCCTCTGGGGGTGCTGTGAGCCCTGGTTACTCTGCAAGACTGAATCTCAGCCCTGCATCATTCATCTCGTGTTATTGATCACCTGTGCTCGGCATCCACTATACAAGCTGCTATGATGAAATGAACACACAAAGCCCTCGCAGTCCGCGCATTCGGTCCATGCGCTCATGGGGCAGAGACGTGCTGGACAATGATTTCACCAATAACCAGGATAGTTAAAACCATGGTGGATGCTAAGAAGAAAGTGACCCATCTCTTTCCCTGTAAGAGCATCCAACAGGGAGACAGAATTTAGTCTGAAGCTGGGCAAGGAGAGCACAAAAGGCCTCCCGGGAAAACTGACATTTTACCTGAAATATGGTTTGGTGTAAATCGGGCAGTGAGAGGCGGGGACGGGAGGCGGGGGCCCATCCAGCCTCTGAGGGTGCAGAGGCTGGAAGCTGCCTGGCATGTTTGAGGGGAGAAGGCCAGCCTGGGGCGGGGGCAGAGAGAGAAAGGGAGTGAGGTAGGGCTGGAGAGAGGAGGAAGCTGGTGGGATTCCATCTTCAGAAGAAGGGATAGTTGACTAAAGCCCAAGCAGGGGGAAGCACGAGTAAATACCTGGCTCAGGGTGGATGTGTGCGTGTACTCTTTGGCACATGTAGGCTAGCACCTTTTCATGTACACCTGTGACTGCCATACTGTCCAACAGCACTGGCACCAGCTACACGGGGCTTCTTGAGCAGGTGAAATGTGGGTAATTTGAAGTGTAATGGGCTGTGTGGGGAAAATAAACACCAGTTTCTAGGACTTTGTGCAAGATAAAAAAATGCATAAAAGCTTAATAAAAAATGTTATATTGATTACATGTTGAGATAACATTTTAGAGATATTGAGTTAAATGTATTATTGTTCATTTCACCTGTTTTTCCTTTTCTTTTGTGGTTACTAGAAAATTTAAAGTTACATACATAGCTTGCGTATTTCTATGGGTATCTCTGTGTTATGTACTTAAGAGGAAAGAATTTTAAATAATATATTTATTCATCTTACTCTGGGGGGTGGGGAGCGAGATGAGCCCTCAGGACATCTAATTTAGGCCCCAAGTGTATGTATCAGGGCCTCACCCTGTTCTCCAATTTATCAGAAGAGGAGGGAGAGAAGGGCAAAATTCCCACATGGGATTAGAATTATGCAGAATAGGAACAGGGGGCAGAAGGAATTAGAGATGCTAAGAAAACCAAGCAGCCTCAATTATCACTATCCTGTTCCCTGTCCAGATTAAGTAAGAGATAAAAGAAAAAAAGTCTAAAAAACTAACTTGACCCCTGCCGTCTGAGTCACACACAGGAAAAGTATGGTTATGGGGCATCAAGGTTCCCCAGAGTCACCTGGACTCTCATTCAAAGTCAAGGTCAAGCTCTCCTTCCCCGCACTGGCGGTGGACCGGACACCATCAAGGCCAGTCAGGACCCCAAGGTCTCTCTGTCTTCTCTCTGTTCCCTAAACAGATTTCACAAACTAGTGGCCTGGAGTGAATTTTCTTGGGTTTTCACACCAACCGAAAGTTCTGTCAATAACTTACCATAATTTGAAATTTAAGAAATTTTATATAAAACTCCAGATTGGAGCTCTTAAAAAAAAAACAATGGAGGCTCTGGCGACAGTAGGTCTATGTTCTAACACAAGCACAGTCAGCTGAGGGCAGTCTTCCAGGATGGACCACAGAGGCTTCCCTCCCTCTTGCAGCTGGGCCTGTGCCCCCCAGATGCACCACACACTCTGGAGGCTCTCAAGCTGCCAGCATGTCGCACACACTTCAGAGCTTCTCCACACACAGCAGTTGTCCAGCATGCCCTCCCCTCTCCTGTCCACGCCTGGCTCCTCTCACCCAGCTCTGCTCTCCCACCTTCCCCACGCCTCCAGCTCTCCTGCACTGTCTCCAGCTCTCCAGCACCGGGTGCAGAGCGTGCACTTACCACACTCACTGGCAACCATTCACTCCCCTTGGGCTCCCCCACACTGGACATTGAGCCACTGAAGGACAAGGATCACATCCTGCTCTTCTCTCCTGTCTCATCAGTGCCCAGCAGAGAAGACGCTCAAAAATGTTAGCTCTGTGAACCATGCCAAGAGAGAAAAGATGTTGGGCATCACACCCTATCCTCATCTCCTCCCAGCTGAATTTCTCCCGGTGATGTTCCAGATGCACCAGGGACAGCTGTCAACTTGGTGAAACCATCCTAGGGCAAACCTCTAAAAATAACTTAAACTTTCACCAATTACCTGAGAGGCTAAAAAAAAAGAAATAATAACCATCATTAGAAGCTGAAACTTACTTGGAGTCCAGAGTGACTCTGAACCCGTGTAATCACCCTAAAGTGCTCTTTCTGTTGAGCAAGCAAGAATGTCTTGATTACCCTTTTTGAAGCTGTCAGAACCCTGTCTTGTTGCTATTAGAAAGAAGTTTCACAACGGTCCTAAACCAGTTCTTCTTGTTTTCCTAAAAGAAGAGACTGCCATTCAGCCACAAATAAAATCTTTTATAAAACTGTAAATGCGAGGGGGCCTGTCCAGGGAAGTGAGAGCAAACCTTTCTCTAGGCAGGACAAATGGAGCACGGACTCAGCGGATTCAACATTTGCTTTCCAGCATTTCCAAGGTCCTGCTACATGCGCCATCGGAGGGTGCGCAGGTGAGCTTCCAGTGCCAGGTCAACAGACAGAAGCAGGGGAGACACCAGAGGGCGTGCCAGACGCAGACCAGGTGGAGGACATCAAGGTGTCACTTATGCCATCAAAACAGGCTCAGGCAAGGCAGGTCCACAGTGCTTTCTCTTTGGCAAATTAAAGGTTCGTTGAATCCCCGGAGCTGCCTTCAACAATGTTACATTAACCAGAAAGGGCAAAGCAATGGAGAAATGAGAAGATGGGGTCAGGGCTAGGCCAGGAGGGGCAGAAGAGAAAGAAAAAGAGGAGAGAAGAGACGTAAGACTTAAGATTCCGGAGTGAAAAATTCTCATTAAATCATTCCTCTGTGAAATTCAAAAAAAGGGCGGGAGGGGCTCACTGGAAGCACAGGGATTAAAGTCTCAGTGCTATCAAGCTATCGCCACCACTGCAGCAAGAGTTCAATCCCCGGCCAGGGAGGTGACCCACATGGCGCAGCAGACCTCGCCCGCTGCTCCCCTCAGCAGTGGATTTCAGTAGATCTGCCAGTTCTGCTCCCCACTCTGTCTCTGGTGAATCCTCTCACCCCCTGCACCTCCTGCCTACACCCCAGTTCTTCTACACAAAAATAAAGTATTTTTTTTAAAAAGGAAAACTATTACCTATAAATGTATCAAGTCTCATCATTTTGAGTAGGGAGGCTGAGGGTCAGAGAAGGTCCTATCTTGTCTCTGCTTCAAGTCTAGCTCAAAGGTCCACTCCTTCCTCCGTCTGCGACAGCTTCAAGGACCAAAGAAAGAGCAGCTTCCATTGCTGTCAATGTTCTGTTGGCTGTGCCTACTTTTCCCAGCAGCTCCCTGTGATGGGCACTGTTCTTATCTGCCTTTGCCAGGTGAGAAATGGGAGCCTTATAGCTGGGAGAGCACTGGCCAGCAATCTGGTTGCCAGGACCTCCCTCCCTGTCTCTCAACCCTGGAGAGCCAATATTGACCCAACAGTCACTCATTTTTCCAGAGCGAAGTACAGACAGAAATAAAGGCTCATTTTCAGAGCAAAAGATCCAAGTGCTAAGGAGGGGAAATGAAAGGCAATATCCAGAAACACCCTGGTAAGGTTGCCCAGCTCCAAGAGCACAGAATAACCCTAAGGCTTCCACAGAAGGGAAAAAAGAGAAAGAAGACTCAGTCTTGCCTTAGACTTCTCGTCTGCAAGACCAAGGGCCAGAAAACAAGAATGTCGAGGCTCCAGGTTCTAAGTAAAAGGACTCAGGTCCTACAACTCAGTCTCAAGTCAACCCGCCCACCATTCAAGTGTGAGGAAAAACAATGACCTTCTGATGTGCACAGACTCTGGTGCCACTACAGCCTTTTTCTGAAAAACATTGAGGAAAATAACTCCAAAACAAATCAGATAGAATTCTAAGAAGAGGAGAAAGAAGCCCAGCAAAAACCAGAATTTTAGTGTAAATAGTGACTGAACCAAGTTAGATGTGAAGCTCAAGGCAGCTCTTACATAACATCCAAAAACACAATGCAGACTTTTTTAAAGCTGGAAATAAAATTCCATTGTCATATTAACTAAGAACAGATTGTGGAAAGAGGACAAGGAAAATATAAGAGCATTTAAAGGTCAAATCTGGGGGGAGGGAATGCTTCTTTGAGGGTAATTACAAATACCAATTTATTCTTGCCCAAGGTTAAATGTTTGTTAAAAATTTAAACATGTAAAAAATGAGAAACAGGATCATGGGAAACCAAAAACAAATATGGTGGCAGCAAAAAAGTTGAAGTAATCACAATCTGGATAAGTATATAAATTCCCCTGCTAAAGAGAGGGGTATCACAAATTAGGGCACCCGGGGTAGACCGGGTGTGAGAAGGGAGTGAGATTATGTGAGATGTTATCAGTGAGGAAAACTGGAGAAAGAGTACAGGGGACTCTATCATATCTGCCACTCTTTGTAAAGTCTTAAATTACTTTAAACTTTTTTTGAAAAAACAAGGGATTAACAAATGACACTAGTCATATGCGAATAAAAAGCAGAAATGTAACAGATGGACTCCAAGGCAAAAAAAGAAAAAGAATTACAAAGGACAAAAAGATTGTTTCAATTGATATAAAATTCAACCACTAAATGGATATGAAATAATGAACTTTTATATATCCATAAAGTATACAGAACAAAAATTATTGAAAATACACAGAAAAATGGAAAAACAATCATGACTTCCCAGAAGCATACTTACCAGAAATAGACAAATCCAAGGGATTAAAAAAAAAAAAAAATTGAGGCAATAAAGAAGTTGAAAACACAATTAACTGGTTCGATATATTTTTATATGTACTTATAAAACAATGCACATCTTTTGAAAAGTCCATGAAACAATTGCAAACTGATCATGTGACAGACTGCAAAGAACACCTCAATAATTTTTTTAAGTAGAAATTACACAAGCCATATTCTTTGACCATGAAGCAATAAAACTAATAATTAAACAAAAAGAAAGCCACAAAAAAAATTTAACCACTTGGAAATGGAACCCAAAGGTTATTTAGAGGTATACTTTTTTTTAAGAAATTAAAACAAACTGCAGACTATTTAAAAATGAACAATGAGAGCACTATTCAGCCAAACCCAAGGGATACTTCCAAAGCAGTCACTCGAAAAAGAAATGAAAAAATAAAAATCAAAAGCCAATAGAATGTACAACATGAATAAAAATAATGAGGAATTAAAGAAATAGAAAACAAAAGACTTAATAATAAAAGTAAGGGTAAGTTCTTTGAAATTACCAAATTACCAAATTACTAGTCCCACCCATAACCTCCTCCACCATGTGTCTGGCCAAGTAAAAATTAAATTTAAAATATTAAGAAATAAGGCAGTACCTATTACTAGAGTCAGGAGGGATAAAGGAAAGGAGGAAGGCAGGAAGGATATATATTTAAATGCATACAAAACATATCAAAATTAAAGTAAGATTACCCAAAACTGACTCGAGAGGAAATAGAAACTTGAGTAGATCAATAATCCGAGAAAGAAATTTGAATTATAAAACTATTGGGAATGCTCATATAATTTTACTATCAAGTTTTACCAAAGCCTCAATAAACAGATTATATCTCTGCTCTCTTAATTGTTAGGGAAAAGGGTACATCCTAACTCTTGTTACAAAACCAATATACTCTATTAAAACTGGGCAAGGATAATTGAAGAGAAAATTACAGACAAATCTTACATAAACACAAATCCAAAATTCCTGCATATATGTTAGCAAATAAAACATGGCACTAAATTACAAAAGTAAAGTCAACTTCCAAAATAAACATCACCCTATGTCTTCTGGGATAGTTTGAAATTAAAAAAAAAAAAAAAAGATGAGTATAATTTACTAGGAATTTTTGTTAAACCTCCATAAAAGATTCTCTCTCCAAAATACTTAATATAATGCCTGGCTACTCTAGTGAATGTCAGGAATAATCGAAAATGAACATTGTCATTACCTTACGAGTCAAAATTATTCTGGAGATCCTAGCCACTGTGAAAAGACTGGAAATAAGAAACTTTAAGTACAAGTATTGGAAAGGGAGATGATCCTGCCATTATTCACAAATGCAGTCATCTACATAAAAAACCCAGAAGAATACACTGAAAAACTATTAGAACAAAAGACAATTCAGCAAAGTAATCAGGAACAGGATTAGTATTCACAAATCAGTGACTTCCCTACACACCAACAATAATCAAGAAAATATAACCAAAGGAAGACTCCAATTCCCATGTGTAGCTCAAGTATAAAACACTAAGACACAAACCTGTCAAGAAATGAGCATGCACCAGAAGATGGTGACACTTTATAAACAGTAAAGATGTGAATGATGAAAACCTATTTCTGGATGGGAAGACAATATGACAGATATGTCAATTCTCTCAAAATAAACTGACAAATCCAAGGTCACTCCTATCAAAATCCCAGTAGGATTTCTGCAAAGCCTTCTGGAGTTGATATAAAATTGAAGTATAACAATTTTCTCGAGCATAGACTTTTTAAAAGAGTAACATATGATATCACAGTAGGGAGAAAGGGTAATTAAAATAGCCATAAATATGTCACAAAATTAGGTAAACCGATCCATTTAAAAGAGTAAGATTTCAAAAGTCAGAATTATATATACTTCTGACTAGAAAAGTGTGAATGTAGATTTCCAATCAGTGGGAAAGGACATGCTATCCAGTAAAGCTGTGTCCTAACAAGGGATGCTGAGGACACCGCGGCATAACTGCTGTGTGTTCTGGGGAAAAAAATAAAAAAAAACTTCTCCTGGACCTAATCATAAGGAAACCTCAAACAAACCCAAACTGAGGGGCATTCTAAGAAACCACCGGCCCATACTCCAAAAAAAGATGTCAAGGTCATGAAAGACTGAATCAGAGGCAGGAGATTAAAGAGACAGGACAACTGGATGCAGCTTGTGATCAGGGCTTGCTTTTTTTTTTTTTTTTTAAAGATTTATTTATTTATACAAGCACTGGGTACAGTCAAACGCGCTTGAGGGTGAGAGAATTCACCAGAGCCAGAGCAGGGAACAGAACAGGCAGATGGATTGAAATACACTGCTGAGAGGAGCAGCGGGCGTGGCAGGAGAGGTCTGTTGGGCCATGTGGGACCCTCGCCATGGGCTGGGGATCGAACCCGCGCTACAGAGGCTGCAGGCAGCTTCACAGCCCAGCAGCCCAGCAGCCCAGTGCTCAACCGCTGCGCCACCAGGGGAGGCCCTGATCAGGGCTTTCTTTTCCCATAAAGGACATTGGGGCGGAGGATGAAATAGGAAGATGGTGTGCAGACTTGCACCATCAGTACCCCATCAGTGTTAATTTCCTGATTTCAATCACCACACTGTGGTTTTATCAATGAATATCCTTGACAGCGTTATGGGGAGGGGGAGAAGGGAGAGAGTAAATGTGAGAAATGTTAACATTTGGGGTGAAGGCAATATAGGAATTCTTTGTACTAGAGTCTTATAACGGATCTGTAAGCCTAAAAATTATGTCAAAATAAGTTTTTTTAAAAGAAAATGTAAGTTGCAAGATCCCTTGGGATAGTTGTGGTTTTAGTCATATATAGTATTATTATAAAACATGTCTGGGAATTATAAACACCAAGTTCTAGGTTGTTGTCACCTCTGAAGAGGGAAAGGATTGAAGCTGTGAAGGGGTTTCAATGGTCTCTGCAAAGCTTTATTAAATAAAATCAGATGTGGCAAAAACAAATAAATAAAATTTATAAATAGATAAGAGTAAGACACCTGGAAAAATATTCAAAAATAAATGCCAGATGGATTAAATAGCGAAACAGAAAAGAAAAATACTAAAAAAAATACTAATACAGGAGAATGGTTTTTAATAATAAAGGAACAAAGAGGTATTTCTAAGCATCAGAAACAGAAAGTAAAACAATTAGGAAAAAAAGTAATATTACCAACATGGCAGACTATGTTCTAAGCACATTTACATCTTCATTGATCCTTCTAACAGCCTGGTGGTGTAGGTTCTCTCTCCTTTTTAAAAAAAGATTTATTTATTTATTTATGCATACAAGAACTGGGGCACAGGCCAGAGGTGTGAGGGATGAGAAGATTCACCAGAGACAGTGCGGGTAGCAGAACAGGCAGACTGACTGAAATACACTGCTGAGGAGAGCAGCGGGCGAGTCAGGAGAGGTCTGCTCACCATGTGGGTAGCTCCCTGGCTGGGAATCGAACTCATGCTGTAGTGGCTGAGATAGTTTCATAGGTTGCGTCTTAACCCCTTGTACCTGTAGGTTCTTTTATTCCTGCTACATAGATGTGGTTCTGAGAGAACCTTGTGTCAGAGGTCCAAGACACCTCCCAGACCCAAATTCCACATCAATCCCCATCTTTTTATGTTGCTCACAGCAGAAGGTCCCCAGTTTTTTGTAACTGCCACACAGAAAATAATCCAGGAGCAGCTAGATTCCAGAAGGTTCTAGAAGATTCCTACTCTTTCAATATATATTTGCTGCTTATGGAAAAAAAAAAAGTACCTCTTTTTATTGGCACTTCAATTTTTTTTTAGTTAATCCTCACATCACCATCACAAAGGAACTTCTTCTGTCTCTATTTTCCAGCTCAGGTAACTGAGGCGCAGACTCTGGGAGTGAGTTATTCAAGGTAGGAGCTAGTCAGCCAGAGCAGGGATTTGAACCCAGGTCTGTCTGTCTCCAGAGCCTGGCCCCAGCCATCATGTTACATTGCCTTTTCTGCAGTGTGCTCAAGGTGCCAGCTTCTGTGAAAAAGGCTTCCCCTGGAGAAGGAGAAAGAACTCCACCCCTGGGATGTTGGGAAAACAGGCCTGAGCTGCTTCCGCTGCAGTCCCCAGTGACAGGTGCACAGAGCTGCAAGTAAGCGTGCATGTGACCCACCCAGCCGGCATGTGTTGAGCAGCTATTATGTGCGAGGCTCTGGGGACATCGTGGGGAATAAGAAATTTGCCATTCTCGAAGCTTGTAGTCCATGGAATTAACTATTCAGTCACCATACTTAAGGAGGAAACCAATTAAGACTAACTCGGAATGAGGGAAGGAAAGGATGAAGTAGGGGGATTTTACAGAGGACCCTCATGTTCCCTCTTTTTACAGCAGCAACAAAAGGCCCAGAGAGAATTGTTCTCTCAAAGGTCCCAAAGTGGCAGTAGAAGATAAAAGCTTAAGGTTTCCAGGTCCAGTCTCGGGGCAATGCTCCTTCTCTGGCTGGAAGCGACACAAAGACATGCTCAGGGCCCATCACTGCATGTTTCCAGGACCGAGCAGAGAGATGATGATGTCTCTGTCCCTACGAATAGTTCTTATCCCAACTCTGCCTTGTGGGACAGAGGCCAGAGGACATTGGCCACCTGGACCTGCCCCTGGATTGGTGGTCCCCATTTCAGCTTCTAAAATGACACCCTTCATTGGTGAGGTCTCCCCTCAATGGGAGACCTGCTGTGGGTAACTGTGGTGTAGTCGGTAGGGCCAGCCAGAGAGGCCATGGCAAGTCGCTCCATCCTGAGGACTGGACACCCCACACCAGCACAGGGGCTCCACCCAAGCCACCCCAGATTTCCATCCCTGATGAGCCAACAGGCTTGTCACTGCTCATAAAATCAGACCCTGGGTCTGAAGCTGCTCAGGCCTGAGCTTGGGGAGAGCCGGGCTTGTGCGGGTTTTGGGCCCCATCTCCTCAACCTGCCGTGGCTCTTTACAGAGTTGCTGCAGCAAATGAGCTCACAAAACACAAAGCTGCACACACAGAGGTGCCAGCGGCCCCCAGACTGTCCATGCTCAGGCCAGCACTGACAGAGGCCTCACACCCAGGTCTCCTGACCCCTCCGGTCTGCTGAGTCACATGCTGGAACTTAATCCAGCTCCTTCACTCTGGACGTGAAGGTCGCAGCCTGACCAACAAGAGATGGACAGACCAAAAGGGTGGAGCCCCTTCCAAGTAGTGCACTCCAGCTTTCACACCCAGCACCCAGACTGCCCTTGCCACGACACACTGTACACCATCTCAATCTCCAGCACCCAAGCCCACCCTCCCAGACTCTTCCAGCGGTCCTCACCCTAAGGGATGACCTCCAACACACAGACCTACATCTCCCCTTCCCTGCCCACCTCCCTCACTATCCTTCCCCAGCTAAGTCCAGGCCCCCTGGGATAATCCACCCTGGCATTGTCTCGCCTGCTCTATCCTTCTACTCCCTGGAAAAGTCCCAAGTCTACTCCCTACCTGCCCTGTGCTGAAGGAACGCAGAAAACCACACCGATTGTCTTGCTTTAAATTCACGACCACAAACCTCAAGTGGGCCATTGCTATGGCCCAGTCATTTCCCTCCTGATTCACTAGATGAGTATGAGACTTGTCCCCTCCCCTCAAACTTCAGACACCCTGCTCTCTGCTGATGGCTACTTTCCCTGAGAAAATGAAGCAGTAGGAAGAAAACGACTCATCCATCTTTCCTTAAGAGTCCCTCCTCCTGCCTGTTTCACACACTGGCAGAGGCACCCTCCCACCAGCCGCTTGGGTTCCACACCTTCCTCCAAGCCAAGGTCACCACTGCTCAAGCAATGTTCCCTCCTCTCCTACAATTTCAGTTTCCCTTTCTCTGACCCTTCCCACAGCACATAACAGGTCCTGACATCCCCACCAGGCCCTGGGCCTCCACCTAATGTTGCTTGCCTTTGGTGCAAAAGTCCACAGCACTATCTATGCTCAGGGGCCCCATCTCCTCACTGACGTTCTTTCGATTCCACCGCACTCTAATTAGCTGATCCTCCAGCACACCACTGAGATAGCCCTCCCCGAGGTCACCGGAGCCGACCTCCTCTTGTTGCCAAACCCAATAGGCCACCCTCAGGCCTCCGCTGGGTTTGCATGGTTGATCTCTCCTTCCTTCCTGCAAGTCTTTTTTCTTGGCTTTGAGGCCCTGGCATTCCTCCCACCTCACCAGTGGTCCCCTTAACCGTTCCTCCGTCTCTTCTGAGACACGGGATCAGCTTTGGGACTCCTTTCTAGCTCACTTCGTAGGTGACCTCAGCAAGTCCCATAGAGTTTCTGGCCACCCACAGCATTCCAGTGAATGCTGACCATTCACCAATTTACTATGGGCCATGCCCACTGCTCATCTGAGTGCTGGACTAAGACCCAACTGCTCACTCATCTCAGAGGCACCTTAAATGTTGATTGTCTAAAGGTTCCATTGCTCATCCCACCCCAGGACCTGCTCCTCCCTGAGACTCACCCAATCTGACAGTGGAGGTACCAGTGTCATCCAGCAAACATGCAGACTGCAAACAGCGTTGACTGGCTCTGCTTTCCTCACATTCCACCTCCAACCAACTGCTAAGGCCCCAGGAGCTTCGTGCCACATCTGATCCCTCCTCCCTGTCTCACCTCTCCAGCGCCCTCTCCTCCTAATGCCTCACCCTGGCTATCTCTAACTTTCCCAACCTGTCTTCTTAGGTCTATTCTTCTCACAGCAGCTAGAGGGATCCTTTTCAAATGAAAATCAGATGCTGTAAATCAGATGCTGTCAAGACCTCCAGTTCAAAACCTTACAAAATCCCTCCAGGATCTGGCTACCCCTACCTATTCCAGCTGCCTCATCTCACTTTGTCCCTAACTTTCTCCATTCAGTCACTCCAAGTTCATTCCTGTCGCAGGACCTTTGCACTAGCTACCCCTCCACCTAGAATGCTCTCTCCCACCCCAACAAATCATAAGGATTGTTTCTGCATCTCATTCAAGCCTTTGGTTACCAATGGCCTTTCCCAACTCCAGGTCTCAAATTGTCCTCACCACATTCCCTGGTGCCCTCTATGTGCCAACCTCATTTTCTTTTCTTCACCGTACCAAACATCTAGATTCCACTCGCTAGTTAGTTGTTTCAACTCTGTGAGGGCAGTGACCATGCCTTATTCACTGCTGTATTCCCAATGCCCACAGCAGTCCTGGCCCACAGTAGGCATTCTCTAAGTATGTGATAAATGAATGAACCAATTACTACCCTGAATAGACTCCCAGCAGCCTAGAGAGTGGAGAACAGAGCTGTCCATTAGAAATACAATGCGGACCACAGGTGGGCACAGGCATTACCATGTGCCCAGGCTCGGTTGTGTCCCCATCTACTGGTGAATTTAAGAGAAGCAAATCCTCCAGCCCAAACATGAAAGAGGAGGACATCAAAATCTACCAGGTGAGGACCCCAGTTTCAGCTCTCACTTGGAGAGTGTGTGGCGGTCATCCCTCTCATCTCCTCACAAGAAAAAAGTTGAACTGAAAATCAACAACTGTCTTTAGATGGGAAAACTGAGGTCACAGAGCTAAGCACCACCCTGAAAATTGGTAAGGCAAAGGCAAAGGAAAGTAGTTTATGGGGAACTGGAGAAGAAGGCGAGAGCTAATAACTGGTAGGATCTCTTAAAACTGCAGTTGTCTAATTGCTAGAAGCTGAGTGTGGACTAGCTTGAGAGCTGAACAGTCCCGGAGACCAGGTCTAAAGGGAGTCACCACACATTGTGGGAACCTCAAAAGCTTTGTGCTTCAGTAAGGAAAGTGGGAGAAAGAAGGAAAAGTGACCATTTTGAAATGGTACAGTCATTCTGTTCTCCAAAACATAGGCCTGTCCTCAAGAGAAACTACTTGATCACAAACTTACCTGACCTCATAGACTTACCTGACCTGGAGGAAAGAAAACAGGACCATGCCACCCTGCACCCTCGAACCTTCCTGTCTCCCATAGCGCAGAAAAAGAAAAAACTCAGAAATGCTTCTAGAGACCATACAGCCCAGGAACCCAGATCACTAAACCATATGAAATTTAATCATGAATATAAACCACTTCCTCTCCCTAATATCTTCCCATCACATCAAAAAGATCAGAGTATAACATGGGAAAGTCACACGACACAAATTCTACTTAAGAAGGCATACTTAGGGAAACCTAAGGACAACAACAAAGGAAGAAAATAACAAAAAAGGTGGAAACTGAAGTCTCTGACATCTATATTTTGAGCAAACATAAAACTCAGCCCAGTAATGTGACATAGTCAGAGAAGTATAAAACTTCCTGCTAAAATTCTTAAGACCCCCGCCCCCAGTTTCTATTACTACATATACCATTTGCAGCTTTCAATAAAAAATTACAAGGCCTGCTAAAAAGCAGAAAAAACAGTATAGAGAAACAAAGCAGGCCTCATAACCAGACCCAGATATAACACCAATTTTGAAATATAATTTAAAATAACTATGACTCATATGTCAAGGGCTCTTGTGAAAAAGTCAGACAAAAGAACAGATGGATACCCTACACAGAGATGGAAACCCTAAGGAAAGAGAAAAGAAAATGCTAGAAACCAAGTGCACAGTTATAGAAGTGAAGAATGCCTTTGATGGGCTCTTCAGTGTACTGGGAACAGTCAAGGAAATAATCACTGAGTTAGAAGACAGGTCAGGAGACACTACTAAAACCGAAATACTAAGAGATAAAAGAAAGAGATGATGTGAACCTCAGTTCCAGGTTCCACTTCAATACATAAAGAGCTTGGGAAGTTATCACTCCCCTTGCTCATGAATAAACTGGAGACTTGTCTTAGATCTATGCGAGGATTGAGGTCACATGACAAATCACTGCCCTGAAAGCAGGAGAGACAGGAGAATAAAGACAAATGCCACATACCAGGAGCTGAAGCTGCCACTAGAGCTAGTATAGGAACACTTAGATGGTTGCTGGAGACTGAGCATGGACTGGCCTAAGAGATTAAAAACTCTGAGGGCCCCAACACTTTCTGAGTTTTACCTGGGTGCCTTACCAGCTTTGAGATAGAAGAGAAATCTTCTGGGGGAGGGGAAAAGTAACAATTTTGAAATATACCCAGAATATTCTGTTTTATTCCACAAAAGCCTACCATCGAGAGAATCTATTTGCCTGAGCCTAACTAAAGTGAGTTTTACCAGAGCCTGAAGAGGAAGAGAAATACTCAACTCCAGTACCCTCAGGCTTTCCTGTCTGAACTAAGGAGAAAAAGAAAACTAATAGCACTGGTTAAGCTCACAGCCAGGGGC
This sequence comes from Talpa europaea, assembly GCF_964194135.1. Taxonomy (NCBI): domain Eukaryota; kingdom Metazoa; phylum Chordata; class Mammalia; order Eulipotyphla; family Talpidae; genus Talpa; species Talpa europaea. The sequence continues at coordinate 64,064,683 of NC_140074.1, read as the reverse complement.
CAGGCCTACCAAGACTGAGAACTGTTCAAATGATTCTCCAAAGTGATTCTCCTCCTGCTCCTCCCCCAGCACTTGATTACATCAATAGAGTTCCCAAATAATCAGAGAGGATTATTGCTAAAAGACCAGCAAGGTCTTTTCAAAAATCTTTTCAAGGAATCTCTAAGGAAACTCTAGAATAGAGTTTCAACAGCAGAGAAAACAGAAGCAAGGATACCACAGTTAAGCTTCAGCCTCTGACACCTACAGCAGGAGCAATCTGTAAACACAGCCTAACTCCTATTAATAAATACAAATCTTTCCTAAAGGTTCTGAACATAAAATAAGAAAGCCTTAACTAAAATTAGAGCTGGGAAGGTCTGTAGAGGGTGCTCTTACACATTGTCACTTGCCACCATGTACCTGTCTTCCTTGCATGCCCTAATGGGAAGTCATCTACAGTTCCAAAAATGTTATCCTGCCCAGCAACAGCCCCACCAGTGGGAAGTGCTGAAGACCAATGAATGAGAAGCCATCAGCACCATGGGCTCTTTCCTCCAATGAACTCTCATTTTGAACAGCCCCTTTTTTCCTCTATACGCAAACTCTACTAATCTTTTCTTTTTTTTTTTTTTTTTGAATTGCCTAGGGTCCACTATAGCATGCATTTCCAAAATTGCATTCCTCTGGCTATTCCTGAATAAACTCATTCTACTAGTAAATTAGCTAGCTATTTTTGATTTAAAGTCAACAGGCCTATTAATCTCATTTCCTTTTACCCGGCATACCATGTATGGCTTTCGACCTCACACTAAAATGTTGATTACCTCAGTTCCTATTACTAGATACAGCGTGTTTGCCTTTCAACAAAAAATTGCAAGCCAGGCTAAGAGCAAAAAAAAAAAAAAAACACACAAACAGAGCCTGGAGAAGCAACAGGCATCAGAGTTAAGAGTCAAATATGACACAGACTTTGAAATTCTCGAAACAGGAATTTAAAATAACTATGATTACCATGCTCGTGGCTTTAATGGAAAAGGTGGACAACATGCAAAAACAGTCGGTAATACAAGCAAAAAGATTAACATTCTACAAGAATCAAAAGAGGAAATGCTAGAAATAGTAACCTCCCTAAGAAACAAAGAAAAAATAGTAAAAAAAAAAACAACAAAAACAAAGCAAATCACTCAAGAACTATGAGGCAATTACAAAAACTATAACATACACGAAGAGTATACCAGAATGAGAAGGTAAAAAAAGAAGAAGGTCGAAGTAATAATGACTGAAAAGTTTGCAAAATCAATGGCAGACATCAAACCACAGGTCCAGGAAGCTCAGAGAGCATCAACCTGAATAACAACAACAAAAATCTACACCTAGCCATATTATATTCAAACTGCAGGAAATCAAAGACAAAGAGGAAATCTTGAAAGAAACAAGAAGAGGAAAAAGAAAGTTTTTCCTCTCTTATTTCTACAGAAAAATAAGTTCTCTTCAAAAACCAGTCAAGCAAGAAAATAGCGAAGTGAGATATTTAAGGTGTTGTAAGAAAAAAACCACCAACCTAGAAATCTGTATCCAGTGAAATTATTCTTCAAGAGTAAAGGAGAAATAGAAAACTACAATTCTAGGGGAGGGACGGAGCAACATGGCGGCGAGGAGACGCTGCGAGTAAGATCTCCCATTAAAAAAAGTTAATAGGGAGGAAAAGCGGCAGGTCCCAGTGAGAACTGGGACACGGAAGATAAACGGACGACTCCAGCAAACTACCCGAAGAAGAAAGTGGCCATAAAAGAGGACGAGAAGGGAGGGAAGCGCAGAACCCTGCTCCCCTCCCCCGCCCACAGAGGCGGCACTCTCCGACCGGCAGAGAGGAGGGAAACAACAAACCAAAACGGCCAACAAGAACAAAGGACGCAGCAAGCGGGACTGTGAGTGGAAAGGAACTATTGCAGCCACCACACCCCGTGAACGGGAGCTGAGGCGAACCCTGCAGGATTCGCCGCGGCGGGGAGCGAACGGCTCCGGGCGCCATTAGAGAAGAACAAAGACCCCGGGAGACGCGCACACAGCCCGGGCTGCCGGTAAGCTTGCGCGGATAGCGGCGCGCTCGGCGCGCTTGAAAAGCAAGTGCAGACCGGGATCGCGGCTGCCCAGGTCCCCGCGCCTGCGACCTAGGCTTGGGAGACGACCTAGGCTTGCGGGGAGACACGCGGAGGTCCTCACTGAGGTGAAGGTCCCTCCCTGAGTAAGCAGGAACCAGGCGCCCAGGCACGGGAGCAGTGGAAAAGGCGCCATTCCCGCGCCACTGAACTGGGCTACAGCCCGCGTCCTGGAACTGAGGGCTTTGGAACTGAGACCCGGGGCACGAAATTAGGGGCGTGGGTTCCCCACGACGGTGGGGCACAAGGCAGACACAGCACCCCAAAGCCGTTGAGGTGTACCCTACCATCCCCGCTCTGCTCCCTGTCCCACGGGGTGGAAAATCAGCTCCCCAAGGGCTCTAGGAGAGATCTCTGGCGCCACCTAGCGACTTGAAGCCAGCACAGGCTCCTGAAGGAGCTAGTGGCCAGCTGGGGAGTTAGCCCACACCCAGCCCCTTCCGAACAAGTAGTCTGAGCCCACAGGGAGAGCGAGCACCCACAGCCAGGGCAGACCAGGCACGCAGAAGAGTGTGCCTGACACCGGACGCGCAGGGAGTGTGTCCCACATCACCATTTTAGAACAGGGACATTTCTTCAGTAAAGACTACCTGCAGAAGGCTTCCTCAGGAGCCAGAGGTGAGCGGGGGAAGTTCACCCACGACAGACCCCCTCTGGCCTGCAGTCCAAGCCCAGAAGGGGAGCAGGAACCTACCGCCGGGGCAGACCAGGCGCACAGGGGAGTGTGTCCCCACATCGACATTTTAGGACAGGGACCTTTCTCCAATAAAGACTGCTTGAAACTGACAGATGACTCCTGGAGGAACCAGAGGGGAGCAGAGAAGCTCACCCAAGATGCCGGCAAGTCTCAACAACACAGTGTCCCAACGCATACGGCAAATTAGAAAACAGACAGTAGGGAGGAGAAGAACCACACGCAACCTAGCAACTCTCCAGAGAAAAAGCACACCACAAAAAGAAAACCAGCCCCCAGATTGCAACGACAGTAACTTGGAAGAACTTCTGAGCCTTCCAGAAAGAGAATTTAAAATTGCCGTGATTAAAAAACTGACAGAAGTCATAAAGGAAAATAATGATAAGGGAAAAATAATCAACGATCAGAAGAATGAAATTGAGTCCCTAAAGAGGGAAGTAAAAGAAATGCAGGAGATCAAAGAATTAGTGGAAGAACTAAAGAATTCTGGGAAAAGCAATAAAAGCAGAATTGATGAAATGGAAGAACGAATAAGTGCTCTTGAAGACACAGAAATAAAAAGAACCAAAACAGAAAAGGAAAGAGAAGTACGAAGGAAAAAGAATGAAGAAAGACTTCGGGAACTATCTGACTCCATGAGGAAAGGAAATATAAGAGTTATAGGAATACCAGAAGGAGAGGAGAGAGAAGTAGGAACAGAGAAAATATTCAAAGAGATAATTGAAGAGAACTTCCCAAATGTGAAGAAGGAGCTGAAAATTGATATACAAGAAGCAAGAAGAACACCAAACTTCCACGACGAAAGAAAAAATACAGCAAGACACATAATAGTAAAGCTCCCTAGAATCCAGGACAAGGAAAAAATAATGAAGCTGGCAAGAGGGAAGAAACAGATAACATTCAAAGGAAAGCCAATCAGGCTGACATCAGACTTCTCCGAAGAAACACTACGGGCAAGGAGAGAGTGGAGGGACATAGTCAACAGACTCCAAGAAAACAGATGCCAACCAAGAATACTCTATCCCGCAAAGCTCTCCTTCCTCTTTGAAGAAAGAATATGGACCTTCCCAGACAAACAGAAACTCCGGAATTTCATTGCAACTAAACCCCCACTCCAAAAAATACTACAAGGAGTCCTAAAGCCAGAACCTCAGAGGGACGAATAACAATGAAAGAAGGCCAAAAAAAAAAAAGTTATTAAAAGAATAAATAAATAAAATCAAAGGAAAGACAAACACAATGGCAAATACAGATGTTAACATATCAATATTAACTCTAAATGTAAATGGACTAAACTCTTCAATAAAAAGACACAGAGTTGCATCCTGGATTAAGAAACAAAACCCAACCTTTTGCTGTCTCCAGGAAACACATTTAGCTACAAAAGATAAAAATAGGCTCAAAGTTAAAGGATGGAAAACAATCCTACAAGCAAATGGACCAAAAAAGAAAGCAGGAACAGCTATACTTATATCAGATAAAACAGATTTCAAACTCAAAAAGATAAAAAGAGACCCCAATGGTCACTACATTATGATCAAGGGGACAATACTTCAAGAAGAAATAACACTCATTAACATATACTCACCAAACGAAGGAGCACCAAAATATATCAGACAACTGTTGTCCTCTCTGAAAACAGACATCAGAGAAAACACATACGTAGTGGGAGACTTCAACACACCACTATCAACAATGGATAGATCAACAAGACAAAAAATAAGTAAAGAAACCAAAGCTCTAAATAAGGACCTAGAGCAATTGGGCTTAACAGACATCTATAGAACACTAAACCCCAAAAAAACGGAGTACACATTTTTCTCAAGCACACACGGATCATTCTCCAGGATCGATCACATACTGGGGCACAAGACAAACATCAACAGATACACCAAGATTGAAATCATATCAACCATCTTTTCTGACCATGAAGGCATCAAACTAGAAATAAACCATAAAAAGAAGGCAAGGAACTTTCCTACCTCATGGAGATTAAAAACCACACTACTGGAAGACCACTGGACTAAGGAGGAGATCAAAGAAGAAATTAAAAAATTTTTTGAATTGAACGACAAGGAGGACACCAATATCCTAAATGTATGGGATGCAGCAAAAGCAGTAATAAGAGGAAAATATATAGCAATAGAAGCTCACATCAAGAAACAAGAAAGAACTCAAAGAAACAACCTAATCTCGAAGCTCAAAGATCTAGAAAAAGAACAACAAAAAAACCCCAAAACCAGTAGAAGAAAAGAAATAATAAAAACCAAAGCAGAAATAAATGAAATTGAAACTAAAAAAACAATCCAAAAGATCAATGAAACCAAGAGCTGGTTCTTTGAAAAAATCAATAAAATAGACAAACCCCTAGCCAGGCTCACAAAGGAAAAAAGGGAGAAAGCACAAATAAACAGGATCATCAATGAAAGAGGAGAAATCACAACGGACACAGCAGAAATCAAAAGAATAATCAGTAACTACTATGAACAGTTATATGGAAACAAGTTTAATAATCTAGAGGAGATGGACAAATTCCTACAACTCTACAATCACCCAAAGCTAGATAAAGAAGAAATAGAACACCTAAACAGACCAATTACAATTAGCGAAATTGAAATGGTAATCAAAAACCTCCCCAAAAACAAAAGCCCAGGACCTGATGGATTTACAAATGAATTCTACCAAACATTCAGAGACGAATTAGTGCCTATCCTTCACAAACTCTTCCAAAAAATTGAGAAGGAAGGGACAATACCAAACACGTTCTATGAAGCCAACATTACACTAATACCAAAACCGAACAAGGACAACACAAAAAAGGAAAACTACAGGCCAATCTCCCTAATGAACACTGATGCAAAAATCCTCAATAAAATTTTAGCCATCAGAATCCAACAATGTATCCATAAGATAATTCACCACGACCAAGTAGGATTCATTCCAGGGGCACAAGGATGGTTTAACATCCGAAAATCAATCAACGTTATCCAACACATCAACAAAAAGAAATATAAAAACCATATGATAATATCAATAGATGCTGAGAAAGCTTTCGACAAAGTGCAACACCCATTCATGATAAAAGCCCTTGAAATTCTTGGGATACAAGGAACATACCTCAACATCATAAAGGCCATCTATGACAAGCCAACAGCCAGTATCATTCTCAATGGTGAAAAGCTGAAAGCAATTCCATTAAGATCTGGAACAAGACAAGGATGTCCACTCTCACCACTGCTCTTCAATATAATACTGGAAGTCCTAGCCAGGGCAATAAGACAAGAGAAAGACATCCAAGGAATCCAAATAGGAAAAGAAGAAGTCAAACTATCACTATTTGCAGACGATATGATATTATACATAGAGAACCCCAAAAACTCCACAGAAAAGCTAATTCAACTCATCAATCAGTTCAGTAAAGTGGCAGGATACAAAATCAACACGCAAAAGTCAGTAGCCTTCCTATACACAAACAATAAATCTGAAGAAGAAGAAATCAAAAAAACCATCCCTTTTGTTATTGAAACAAAAAAAATCAAATATTTGGGAATAAATCTAACAAAAGAGGTAAAGGACCTATACAAAGAAAACTATAAAACACTGTTAAAAGAAATAGAAGAAGACACAAAGAAATGGAGAGACATCCCCTGCTCGTGGATTGGAAGAATAAACATTATTAAAATGGCCATCCTTCCAAAAGCAATATACAGATTCAATGCTATTCCAATCAAAATTTCAATGTCATTCTTCAAAGAAATAGAACAATTATTGATGAAATTCATATGGAATCACAAAAAACCCCGAATAGCCAAAGCTCTCCTGAAAAAAAAAGAAGATTATGAGGGATAAAGAAAGGCATCACATAACAAAAACGGGGCTAATTATCTAGGAAGATATTAACAATCTTTAATGTGTATGTGTACCTAACAACACAACATCACCCTATGTGGGACAGAAACTTGTAAGAAAAACAGACAAATCCACCATCAATACCCTGTCAATAAAGTGTGCAGCAAGGAGAAAATCTGGAAGGACACAGTTTGATTGAACTGCATTATCAATCAGATGTCTCTATCAGTGAGTACCAACAAGAGAATACACATTCTTCTCATGCTTACAAGGGACATTCACCAAAACAGATCACTTTCTAGGCCATAAAACACACCTTACCAAGATTTAAAACATAGAAACAATACAAAGTATGCTCTCAGACCACAACAGAGTTTAAAAAAGAAACTTAAAAAAAGAAATTGTTAAATTTTCAGATGTTTGCTTCAGAGTTCAAAATGTTGGAGACTGAATATACACATCTAATTAGCACATCAACTAAAGCAGAAGTATCATGAAAAATTTTTAAATATTTTGAACGAAATGAAAATTAAAATGCAAATCAAACTTTGGTGGAAGCCACAGATACAGTGCTCTAGACAGAATTTTAAAGCTCTGAATACATATACAGGAGAAAACCAAAGGTCTAAGGTTAATAATCTATGCATCTACCTTTGCAAACTAAAGGAGAGCAATACAAACTTAAAGCAATCACAAGAAAAGAAATAACAAAAATTGAAACAAAAACGAGTGCAATTGGTAACTGAAAATCAATAGAGAAAATTAATGAAACCAAAGATAGGTTCTTTAGGGAAAAAGCAATAAAATTGATAAATAAAATTGATTGCTCAGGCTACTCAAGAAAAAAAGACAGAAAACACAAATTACTAATCTCAGAAATGGAATAGAGGCCATCACCACTAACCTTAAGGACATTAATGGAATAAAAGAAGATAATGAACAAGTCTTTGCTCACAAATTTGACAACTTAGATGTAACAAATCAATTACCTGAAAGGTATAATCTACCAAAATCACACAGAGAAATATGTACTAAATATTCCTAAATATAACTGTAAATCTAAATATGAAAGAAAGTAAATCAATAATTACTAACCTTTCAAAAAAAGAAAGCACTAGGCCAGATGGTTTTGGTGATGAATTCTAACAAATAGTTATCGGACAAAAATAACTATACACTCTCTTGTAGGAAACAAAAGCAGAAGGAACAATTTCTATCTTGTTTTATGAAAGCAGCATTACTCTAATACCAGAACCAAATTAAGACATTACAAGAAAAGGAAACCACAAACCAGAATCTCTCCTGAACATTTGTGCATAATTCATCAACAAAATATTAACAAATTGAATCCAACAAGGTATAAAAAGAAATGTACACCATGACCAAATGGGCTTTATTCCAGGTCTACAAGGCTGGCTCAATACTTGAAAATCAATTAACATAATCCATCACATCAACAGGCTAAAGAAGAAATTATTTCACATCAATAGATGTACATTTGACAAGATCCAACAAGCATTCATGATAAAACTCTCAGAAAACTAGGAATAATGAGAACATCTTCATTTGATTAAAAAAAATGTACAAAAAAACCTAGAGCTAACAGTGTACCTAATAGCGAGAAAATAGCTATCTTCCCACTAAACTTGGGAACAAGACAAGGTCCCTTCTAACCACTCGTACTCAACATCTTACTGGGAAATCCCAGCAAATACAGTAAGACTAGAAAAGGAAATAGAAAAGTATGCAGGTTGGAAGGAAGAAATTAAACTGTCTTCATTTACAAATCACAGACTTGACTATCTGTAGAAAACCCCACGTAATCAATAAGAAAAACTGGAACTAATAAGTGACTATAGGAAGGCTGCAGGAGATAAGGTTAAAATAAAAGTCAAAAGCTTTGCCATATACCAGCAAATAACTGGAATTTGAAATGTAAAACACAGTATCAATTACACTAACTCCAAAAAAAAAGAACTTTGATATAAATAACAAAATATGAACTGTATATGAAGAAAACGACAACCTCCGAGCAAAGAAATTAAAGACAATGTAAATAAATGGAAAGATATTCCATGTTCATGAAATACTCAATATTGTGAAGATGTCAACTCTTGCCAACTTAACCTATACATTCAACAGAATCCCAGTCAAAATCCAACAAATTATTTTACGGATATCAACAAACTGATTCCAAAGTACAGATGAGAGACAAAAAACTTAAAGGAGTCAGCACCATATTGAAGAACCTATCAGAAAACTTTCACTACCCGCTGTCTTTAAGACTTACCATAAAGCTGCAGTAATCAAGTAATGAAAGAGTAAACAAACACCAATGGAACAGAACAGAAAACTCAGGAAAAGACTCACATAAGTAATGTCAATTGGCCTTTGAAAAAGAATCTCTCTTGATCTTTGCAATGGAAAAAGGACATTGGTCATCCACATGCAAAATAAACCACCCCAGATCTCTCCTTGCCTCTTGTTCCCCAGTGTACAGACCCCAACTAAAACCACCTTCTTTGGCCAGCATATATTACCCTCCTGGCAGCTGTCAACTTATCGTCCCTCTGCCCTACCTGCTCATTTCATGCCCAATCACAAGTGGTTGGGGTCAAAACTCTCAGAGCCCACAGTGATGGTCACTGTTAATTTCAGACTCCCAATTTCAGTCCTGCTTCTACTTTCCTTTTTTCCCGTCTTTTTTCTACATAAATTGCTACCAGAAGAAATCCCTGATTTAGTCGTGGTACTGTGTGTATAGCAGATGCCAGTAAACACTTGCAAATATTTAACTTTTTAAGTTATGTACATGTCATAGGTCTACTAAACACATACATCAAAATATCAACACGTCAAACATCAACACCCAGAACAATTTCTGGCCACGAAGAAGGTTATGGTGATTTAGAATTTTTTTTTAATTACTTCTTACTCATCTGAACTTCCTGACTGTTCAACAATGAACACGTATTTACCTTGGATAATAAAAATAGCAGAAGCCCCCCAAAAAGCAAGAGAACATAACATAAGGGAAACCAGGTTGATACAAAGGAAACCCCAGGAATGATGATTCACTTTATAGAAGGCACCTTTCACTTTATAAAAAGCTTTGTCATAAAAATCTTTTATGCAGGCATAGAGTCCAAAAGAGAATTTGATTTACAGGAAACTTTTCAGTGTGGTGTGAAGCTCTGAAAGTGCTGCCTCCCCTGAAGAGGATGGAAGAAGCTGCTCCAGCAGTCACATGCTGTTTCCTTTTCTTCTCCAAGGGGGTCGCAGCACAATCCCAATTCAGCTCTGAGCTGGGTGACTCCTGGCCTCACCAGCCTCAGAGTTTCTCTTGCAGGTGTGGAGAATCAGATGGGACACTCACCTGGGTGATCACCAGGTAGGCGCCCTCAGCTTACTGGATAAATACAGAACACCCTCAGCCTGACAGGCAAATGGCCTCAGGAAAACCCTTCAACCCAAAGACTTCAGATGACAGAGGAACAGCAGCCCCATTACAAACGACAAGCTCTGCCCTGTGCCATCTCTGCGTACGTTTCACTCACTGGCTCTGAAGCTCACAGCAGAAGAATCCAGGTGCATAACTAAACTGATCTGACAAAAGAGGAAACAGACCAGAGAGGGGAAGTAATTTACCTGCAGTCACACTACAAGGAACTACAACTACTACAGCTACTTCCAGCTATTAAAAGGAAGAATCCAGGCTCAGGACTCCAACCTTGGTCTGACAGATGCAATAGCTTCATGATAAATGGAGTTTTCTGTTCAAATAACTTTTGAAAATGGCAAAGGGTCTCGATCATTGCCAGGTTCCGAGGGGAAGAGCCAGGACCACCAGTGGGACAGATGCTGCCCCTGTCCCTGCATGCTAGCAAGGCAAGCCCATTGCCAGTGCTAATAACCATACAACTGTCTTCTGCTTGTGGAACAGGCTACGAGGTAGAGCCCATGCCCTCAGCCAGGTGGGATGCAAACGTGTGGCTGAGCAAAACTGTAAGCAGACCGGTGGCAAACTGCAGAAACCTGCACTGCCAAGTCCTTCTACTGCTACTGTGAAGTGTCACTGTCATGGCTCCTCCATGTGCGCTAAGCTGGGGGCTTCCCATGCTGGGTGAACGCATGGCTGGGCTGACAGCTATAACCCCAGGTTCAGCAAACTGACCTCCCACATCCCTAACCAGAGAGCACAGGAAGCTGACTGTCCCTGTTGAGTGGTCTTTCGAGACCCGGTGGAATCCCTCCATGCCCCCACCTCAGTGTCACATAGTAAATGCTCAATAAACAGGTTGAAGGGAGGCTCCTGAAGTTCTTTGCTCTTGCCCTGTCTTCCCTGTCCATGTCACTCTTTGCTGCTGCCTCCACCCAGGAGAGTGTTGACAGCGTGGTAGCTGGTGTTCAGCTATCCCCCTGTACCTCTACCCAGTACTGACATTTCTTTAACTCTCATGATTTCCAGATCCCTCAGCTCCCTGGAGAGGCAATCAACTCCCCTTTTCGGGTCTTGGATTTTCCATATGAGAACCACCACCCCTGATTGGCCACCTCTCAGGAGCACCATGCAGAGCTGGCGAAAAGAGACCAGGAGGCGCTGAGCCCAAGCCACTAAACCTTCTCCGTTCTGGTGGAGAAGGTGCCACCAGGCACGCTCCTCTGAGACCAGCACACAGCACGGGGGCAGCTAGGCCTCTCCTGACTATGAAAGGCTACCCCTCACCAAGGGGGCTCCTGGCATAAAAGTCTGCCAGCTGGATGGCCAGGAGGCTCCAGCAGCCAGTATTTCTCTTCAGGGTGCGCGCACAACACTCAGACACATACACAATGCAACTCATAAATAAAAACCTGATTATCACAGGCTTTTCCAAAGCCAGTGTGACTGAGTTTTAATTTTTTATAAAGAAAAACTCATAAAATATTCAAGCGAGCCAGCACGTCTCAGGAGACGTGAAGTGGCTCTGGGCAGCCCCCAGTTACAGTCACACTAGTGGGGGCCCCAGGACCTCTGCCATCAACCATTGGGGCATCCTGCCCACCGAGGCTGCTGTTCAGCTAAGTCACTGGCAGTGAGCAGCCAGCTCCGCCAGCCCCCGCTAACACTCCTGCCAGCCTGCTCCCCTGGGCTGCTCGCCACGCTCTTGGCGCTTTCTGTTCTACAAGATCAGGGATGCCCTGGGCTCCTTTTCAGAATGTGCAGCGCTGAAAAGGGGACACACTGAATTGTCAAACCCCTTGGGCGCATGCGGAGAGGAGACAGCTAAGAGAGCCCTCCCCTTCTAAATCACCAATTCAGGCTAACCAGAAGAGACTAGTAAAAGTATGAATTGCAGCTTCTGTAATCTGACCTGCTGAATCTCCCTTTCTAGAATACTCTCTCATCCATTCACTCAAAAATTATCCACTGTGACCCGGCTATGTGCCAACACTGTGAGCACTAGAAATATAACCAAACGAGAGGTGAAGACAAAAACCCTGGGAGCAAGGAAGAGCTCATTCTTCAGTATTCACATGAAGACATGTAGAAGGAATGATGGCAATAGGAAATTACTATTTGGCAAACATCACAGTATCACTGTTGCAGACAAGAATCCTTCACGGATGCTAAAATGAGTGGACAAAAGAAATGACAAGCAAGCTATGTGCATTATGGCAAAGTATCCCCCCCAAAACACTAATGAAAAGAAGGGGAAGAGAAGAACTTTACAAAGGTGACACCTGGCAGGCGCCGCCTTCACCAGGCATTCAAATTCACATCACAGAGAGAAGTCATCTGCCATCCGCACCTCGAGATGCAATGCAGGGAGAAGGGGCCTGCATCCCTCTGGGGTCCCACTGGCAGAACTGCATCAGGGCTAATCTAAATACCGAGTCAGGACTCTAAAGGGGCCAGGGGCAGAGGATTCAAAAAAGGCCAAGGATTCGTCCCAGGCAGGCAGAGACTATGGAGACCAGGCAACTACAAGCCACGTGGAATCCTGGGTTGGATCCTGGACCAGAAAATGGCCATTAGTAGACGCACTGGTGAAATATGAATAGGTCTGCAGATTAGTTCACACTACTGCATTACTATTAATTTCCCATATTAATATTAATTTCATTGCATAATTTGAGCATTATACTATGGTTATATAAGGAGGTAACATTTGAGGAAGCTAGCTGGGTGAAGGGTATATGAACACTCTTTGCGTTAATTTAGCATATTTTCATAAGTGTGAAGTTCTTTCCAAATGAAAAGTGAGAAAAAAACATTTTTTTAAGACCTGCCTTCAAAAATTAGATTCTTGGGGAAAAGAGGAAGGAGACAAAAAAAAGATAATTTTTTAGAAAAGGTAAAACGTATACTGCTAGGTGGCAAGAGTACTATGGAGAAAAATGAGTTGAAAAGGTGCACAGCATAATTTCAAATACTATAGTCAGAGGTTTGCTGAGGATATGTTAATGTGAGGAAATGAGCCACAAAAATAACGGGGGATGCATTCAGGGCAGAGCAAGTGCAAAGGCCCGGAGGTTGCAGTGCCTGGTGTGACCAAAACAAGGCAAGGCCAGAATAAGCCAGGGCAATCTCTCAACTCAACCCTGCCTCCAGGAGGGGCTGCCTGCCCTGTTCCACCCTTTCCAAGCCCCAATTCCCCTGAACAAGTTGCCAGATGTTGCAGTCACAATGTCAGCAAGATTAAGTCTTAAACTCAGTATAAAAAAGTGAAATCTCACCTTTTAAACTTCCAACAAGTTATTCCTTAGGAAGGCACTGGTGCTGGAGACTCTGCTCCCATTATTTAGAAATCCAATAGCTAGTTTGTCCTTTTGTCCTCCAGAGTTGGAAGACAAGAACCGGATGAAGATGGCTCACATTACGGGACTATGTCATAGCAAAGATATGTATCTAGGAACACCACCACCATTGCCAGGCCGGCAAGATGTTCCCATTCTGAGAGGGACAGCAACTCTCCCGTCGTCATGACCACAAGGGCATCGCCACCTGCACAATCACATTCTGTTCCATTCACACTCCAAGCAAATATGCATTGTCTTCAACGTGTATCTGATAAGGTGGCGGGTTCATCAAATCATGACCCTGCTTCAAAACCTTGCATGGGACAGTTTCAAGCTAGACTGGTGCCCTTGGCATTTACAAGTAAACAGTGGACATTTCCTAATTGCAAAAGAACTGCAAACAAACTCAGTGTGAAGCTTTTCTTCTATAAATTTTCATTTGAAATATAAAATTTCACTGGGGACCTGTTCCCTCTCATCTGCACCGAGCTCTCATCATTGGTCCCATGAAGGAACAAACAAAAAACTAACACCAGCAGAAAGACACAAAATCAACCAACCCTGCCTACGCTGTCAGCTTGCTCGCTTTCTGGGCCTGGGCTCATGGCTGTGATTTTTTATTGCAGTCATATAACACAGTCATATTTTCTGCTAGTAAAATTGTCCCTGGGTCATACAATGGAATCAAATTGATCAATATTTCACAGTGCTGTTACAAAAAAAAGCTTTCTGCTGGCCCCATGCTTCCTTCTAATACACACACACACACACACACACACACCCTAAGAATGGTCCATCTTCATTGGTACAAAGTGAGACTAATATCTCCTCATAAGGTTGCCATAAAGATAAACATGATAAATACCCACTTAAATACCTTCATTCATTCACTCAACAAATACTTCAGAAGTCTCTACTATGTCAGGCCCTTGCTGGAACCTGAGACTACAGTGGTGAATAAGACAAACACTGTGCCCTCCTGGGGCTTAAGGCCTGATCACTCATTTCCTTGGTCAGTCAAATTCTCCACCTGGCTTCAGGGTCCTCCCCAAGGACACCTGGTATCTGTCCATTCATCTCTTTCTCTTCCCCTCCCTCTGCCCTCCACACCCTTTTATGTCCTGCCACTCCCCAAATACTGTGTTCAAGTAGACCACCTGCTATTTTCAGCCTCCCTCACAGGATAATTTTAAGCATTTTGAAATATCATTTGCATATAAAGCCTCTGCTAATTATAATCTTTCTATCTCTTCATTAGAGCCTGGGATAGCCTCGCCTTTCCCCTATCTGTACCTCGGTATTAACCACACCACAAGGTCACACACTTCCTCCACGGGTGCCCCGAGTCCCCTAGAGCTCTTTCCCACCCTATACCCCAACATTCCCAAAGTTCAAAGGAAGCCAACATTCTAAAGTCTGGGAGCTTCCTCACCCTCGTCTCTCTGACGGCAGGTCAAGGTCAAGGACCTAATCCACTGTTTCAGAATCCTCTACCCCCATCAGGACATGTTGGACAGAAGCAGTGGGTGAGGTGAGGTTGGTGGCTGGAAAGCACCCTCCCTGGCATTCCGGATGCCACTCTGGTAGGCAGCAAGCTCCGGGAGGCAGGAAGGCAGTTTTTCTCAACACCATGTTCCAGCCCAGTGCACACAACCTGCTGCACAGTAGGTGTTCTCTAGAGAAGGGCTGGCTGGTGTTGAAACTGCTTAGCTATGGAAGTTTTGCTGAAAAGGTAGAAGACTTCCTCTACGGTTAATGGAGAGGAAATGAGCAATGGTAGGTTTACTGTGCTCTTAAAATATTGGGGGAAATTGTCCTTACAAGGGCAGAACTGCAAATTTCAACGGGTCAGGGCCACTCAGGTAACTCCCTCAATTAAACCAGGCAGGGGAACAGAGTTGGGATGAGAAGACTATTGCCAAGGGCCTCCTCTGGTGGCGCAAGGGTTGAGCACTGCGCTGCGAAGCTGCCCACAGCCTCTGCAAAGCTGGTTCGATCCCCGGCCCCCGGCGAGGGTCCCACAAGGCGTGCAGACCTCTCCTGCCGCCCACTGCTCCTCTTGGCAGTGTATTTCGTCAGTCTGCCTGTACTGTTGCCTGCTCTGGCTCTGGTGAATTCTCTCACCCTCCCACGCTTCTGACAGTACCCAGTGCTTGTATAAATAAATAAATAAATCTTTAAAAAAAAAAAAAGGAAAGAAAACAGAAGATTATTGCCAATGGGGGGGCTCCCTGGTGGTGCAGGAGTTAAAGTCTCAGCGCTATGAAGCTATCGCCAGCCACTACAGCACAAGTTCGATCCCCTGCCAGGAAGCTACACACATGGTGCAGCAGACCTCTCCTGTCTTGCCCACTGCTCCCCTCAGCAGTGTATTTCAGTAGATCTGCCTGTTCTGCTCCCCACTCTGTTTCTGGTGAATCCTCTCAGCACCCCCCCACCCCCACCCTTGACCTACACCCCAGTTCTTGTATGCATAAATAAACAAAATAAATCTTTTAAAAAAAAGACTGGGCCTCTCCAGTGGCACAGCAGGTTGAGCACCGCGCTGTGAAGCTGTCTGCAGCCTCTGCAGTGCTGGTTCGATTAACAGCTGGCCAGGGAGAAACCCACATGGCTCAGCAGATCTCTCCTACCTCGCCTGCTACTCCCTTCAACAGTGTCTTCGGTCCATCTGCCTGTTCTGCTCCTCACTCTGTCTCTGGTGAATTCTCTCACCCTGCGGCACCTCTGACTGTACCCTAATTTTTGCATAAATAAATAAATCTTTAAAAAAAAATGCTGAACATTTACCCATGTTAGAACGAAAACTAAGTATTTAAAAAAATAAAGACTATTGCCAGTGGGAGTACGTGCCCACCGCTGCTCCTGGGGGTGGGAGGGAGGGTCACAGCAAGTGAGTGATCTGATTTTTTTTTTTTTTTTTTGGGTGGGACCCTCACCAGCGGCCAGGGAATGAACCAGCACTGCAGATACTGCGGGCAGCCTCACAGCCCAGCACTCAACCACTGCGCCACCAGGGGAGGCCCTGTGATCTGAATTTTTAAAGATGAGCAACTAAATCAACTCTGTGGTAAGACAGCACTGAGTCTCTGGTTTAACCTTTGTTCCAGTGCCCTTCCCCTTTACCCAGACCCCCATCTTGTTTACAGTTTTGAGCAGAAAAGGTGTTTTTATAATTAGCATAGTGTTTATATTCCAGCGAGAGTTTTTCAAAGGGCTTAAAAATAGACTGATGTCTTACACACCTTAGACTTCTTCCCCTAAAGATCTTGTTTACACTAGCATTTTCCTTAGCAAACCTCCTTCTGAAAAGGTCAGCTGCAGTGCACAAATCCTTCAAATGGCGGCTCCGAATCACTGGGATTTCCCAGTACATGTTGACGCACCTTCCAAGCCCTACCAATGAATGAGTGGTGTGAAGTGGGGAGGAGAGTTTCCCCACAACAGCACATTCAACAGATAAATGCACTCAAGGGGAGCCCCACGCAGAGTAGATTCCAGATCTTGGCTACTCAAGGGCTCCTGGGAACAAGAGAGGCTCCCGGAACTTGGCCAGTCTCTGATCCTGGAACAAACAGGGACTGTGGTTTAAGAAAACCTGACTCAAGAGGATTTGGACACCACCCTGCTAAGGGCCGGTTTATCCAATTTGCAGAAAGGGTGTTGTGACAAAAAGAGCCAGAGAAGCAAACCCAAGCAACCCTCGTAATGAGTAGTCCTCTTTGAATAGTCCACTTCCAGGTATGTAATATTTAAGTGTTTATGTCTCCTTACTTGAACCAGCAGGCCATTAAACAAAAGGTGTGCCTAGAGAGGCCAACAGGGATTGGGGGTGGAGGGATTGAGTAAACAAAGTTAATCTCCTTTGTTTACTAAAAGACTTCTCAGAGCCCAGGGCCCATGAATGCTCCATTCACAGACTATTGAATATCTGGCCTTCTCTGCCAGCCACAGGGCAGCCACTGAGTACCCTGCCTGAGCCACCTTGGCACAAGCCTAAACCTCTAGGATTAGGAAAGGAAAGGCTATGCCCAAGATCCACAGCTGACAAATGAGCAAAGCTGTCCTCAGGCCCAGGACCACGTTGTCCCTCAAGACTAGCACTGGCTGGTTTGGCTGAGCAAGACATGATGTGCAGAAGCCAAGATAGTAACCCAGTGTCCAAGCGCAGGGGGCAATGCCTGAATTTCCAGCCCGCTCTCAGCACAGAGTGCTGAGACAGCGCATAGCAGCATCCGAGCCCGGAGCTGCAGGACCAGGGTTCTGAGGGCCTACCCACTGGCCAGCCTCCCGCACCTCTGGGGATGGGGTGTCCCCACTTCTTGCAGATTCCTTCCATCTGGATTCTGGCTAGAGAAGAAAAGCATGTCTAGTGTTTTCTTTCCCATGACTGCACTGTTGCACACTGCAGGACTGGTAGGGGCAGTGAGGGGGTGGGGGTGTTATAGGACAGGGAGAGGGGCAGCCCAAGCCCCGCAAACCTGCCTATTCTAAATGGGTTCTGCCATCCGCCGCATCAACACAAAACATAGGAGACTTTAATGGGAAGGAACTTTAATAAAACTAGGAAACAATACAGGTAAGGCAAAGAGTCTAGTTTCTAAATGAAGCACCCAAAGTTACCCGTCCCCTCGTGGGTAAAAGTCCATCCATATGGGATCGGCCCAGAACAAGGCCCCAAAGCCTGCCACAAGTCTAAAGCATCTTCCAGTGGGGACCCACAGAAAAGGGTCACAAACAACCGGACAAGCCCGGAAGGAAAAGAGCAAAATCAACATCAAGATAAAAGCTGCCATTGTCACCTCCCCACGGGTCTCACCCACATCTGTGTCACCCAGTCCACGACCAAAAGACAAGCGCAGTTTCTTCACGTGTCTCTAGGCTCCATGCGCCTCTTCCAGGTCTCCTAGCTCCATCCTGCTTCCTTCCTTCCTCAGTCTCTTCTGCAGCTTCTCCTCTTCCTGCTCAGCTCCACCCTTCCTTGGGTGGGGCAGGAACCTGGAACCTCCCCCTTTCCTGGGGACCACCCTGTTACAGGGGCAGCATGGATTTACATGCACCTGCCATTCTGAGTGTGGCATCCCTAGGCTCAAATCTCAACTCTACTACTTGCTGCTTGGAGGCTGGACGCCTCAGTCTCCTCACCTGTAAAAGTGGGGCTACCACTTCCACTGGGAGGAATGAGGGATGAGACTGTAGGCCCTGACTCTCTGGTGTCAGGTCAAATGCAGATGTAACCAGTGCAGCAGTTTCTGGTGAAATCCACTCTGCTCACTGCCCTCTCCCCAGACCTGGACCTCCCCTTTGGGGGACCTGTCCTCACAGCCACCCTGAAACTTGCCCAAGTGAAATTGATGTGAAGGAGGGGCAGAGGCCAGTCACTTCTTAGTAACAGCTGTCTCTGACCAGAAGAGACTGGAAAAACTGATGACTGGGGCTGAAGGGGGTGTGCTAGAGCCAGTACACTGCTTAACTGTACAGCTGGGGAAACTGAGGCCCCAGAGCAGGTGACATCAGCCGCAGTATACAGAGAAGGTCCCAACAATCATCTGTTCCTCGTTTAGTGCACCCCACTATGAGGGTGGAAGACTAGGGGAAGAAGTCTAGGAAGGTGATGCAGTGTCCCCAAACCCTAATCACGTTCCACTGATTTTTTAATAGACTTTAACAATTTACTGACACCAGCGGAGCTTATAAAGTAGTTTAATTGAATTAATTAGGCAGTCACGACTTACTCCTGAGTTCCCCCTTGGCTCCGGGGAGGCTGTGCTGTTTAACCCCTTGCTTACTGGAAGGGCTGTCAGTCACTCTCATTTAAGACAATTCACCAATGTCTGCCAGTTTCTTTCCTAACCAAGCTTACCTGAGGCCCACCTGTATGCCAGCTCCGAGTATGTGCATGTCTACAGTCAGCATCTGCTAGCCCTGAGCGGCTGAGATCTCAACCTGATAACCCTCTGCTGGGCACCAGCCCCAACATGGGAGCTGCCCACAGGCCTGGGCAATGGACACACATCCCCTCCTTTATGCTTAGCTCCAATGGACAATGGACAGACAATGGACACACATCCCCTCCCTTATGCTCAGCTCCAATTACCCACTCTCACCCAGAGCAGAGGAGGCTTATGCCACTCAAACTGTGGTCCACACAGCACAGCCTCAGCATCCTATGGGTGACATGAGGACGCAGCTTCCAGCCCACCCTCACCCACTGAACCCCAATCTCTGGGGGTAAGGCCCAGAGTGCTTTTTTTAACAAGACTCTAGCTGACCTTACCCCCACTAAAGGTAGGTGGTCTGGGTGATCATTAGGGTTTCTTCTGGATGAAAAAGACTGGGGAACAATCCGAAACGTGAAAACGGCTTCATTTACAAGTCTTCACAGCGTCACTTATAACGGAAAAAACAGGCACCAGGAAATACCCCCTCAACAGGGCACTGCTGATACACGAGGGTGCAGCCACTTCATGAGTACCAGACAGGGCTTATATGAAAATTGGGAAATGCTAAAATCTTATAACATTGAGCATTTTTTTAAATATAAAAATTAGTTTCTTTATTCCTGTTATTTTTTTTTAAAGATTTGTTTATGCATACAAGAACTGGCATACAGGTCAGAGGTGCGGGAGGTGAGAGGATTCACCAGAGACAGAGTGGGGAAGAGAACAGGCAGATTGACTGAAATACACTGCTGAGGGGAGCAACAGGCAAGTCAGGAGAGGTCTGCTGCGCCATGTGGGTTGCTCCCTGGCCTGCCAGGGATCAAACTCATGCTGCAGTGGCTGCACATAGCTTCATAGGTTGCGCTACCATGGAGTCCCCAACATTGAGCATTTTTTTTTTTTTTTGAGCCAAAAGAGAAATTTTCTCTATTGCACCTACTGGTAAAAAATAACAAAAATAATTTACAAGGGAAAAGTTCAAAATAGAAAGGTGTAAGTATTTGCCAGAAATGGATATTTTCTTTCTTCCTCATACTTTCCTATGTTTTGCAACTTCCATAATGAGCATTTGCTATTTTTTACAATGACTAAATGTTGTTTTGAATGAAACAAGGATTCTATGAGAAGACACTGCTTAAGACAGCAGAAGATGCTGCACTGGGGCTTCTTATGGCTCCTGCTAAGCTGTGACAGACATGCGGCACTCCCTGCACACAGGAGGGGTAAGCCAGCAGGGACAGAGGTGCAGGGAGTGGCTTCAGATGTGCCACTCTAAGACTTCTTCTGCCATACAACTGGATGTTTTTTTTTTATTTTTTATTTATTTATGCATACAAGAACTGGGTTACATGGCAGATGTATGGGGGTGGGGGGGTATGAGGATTCACCAAGACAGAGTGGGGAACAGAACAGGCAAACTGGCTGATATACACTGCTGAGGGGAGCAGCGGGAGAGTCAGGAGAGGTCTGCTGTGCCATGTGGGTTGCTCCCTGGCCAGGGATCAAACTCGTGCTGCAGTAGCTGCGGATAGCTTCACAGTTCTGTGCTTAACTCCTTATACCACCGGAGCGGCCCACAACTGGATGAATTATTTAAGTAAAAAACAGAATGGTGAGATAGGAAACAAACCTGAAGAGGCCAACCACGAGAAAGGAAAATTTAAGTCCTAAACCTGCCAGCTGATGCCCAAATTTTATAGCTGCCTTTCTAACTACTACTTAGCACAGTTTGAGAATATATGTTAATTGCTATTTACTATTAAAAAGAAAAGCTGAGGGCCTCCCCTGGCGGCACAGAGGTTGAACGCTGGGCTGCGAAGCTGCCTGCAGCCTCTGCAGCACCAGTTCGACACCTGGCCGCCAGCGAGGGTCCCACATGGCGCAACAGACCTCTCCTGCCGCACCTGCTGCTCCCCTCAGCGGTGAGTTTCGTCGGTCTGCCTGTTCTGTTCCCTGCTCTGGCTCTGGTGAATTCTCTCACCCTCCCGCGCTTCTGACTGCACCCAGTGCTTGTATAAATAAATAAATAAATCTTTAAAAAAAAAAGAAAGAAAAGTTGACTGAACTGAGCCCATAAGACTTATAAAAACCCAAATATGTAATAAGTTTCCTCTGAAATGGATGTGAGAAATGTGAATTTTATAAGAGCAGTATTTATCCTAGTTTAATTCTAACAGGATGTCATGTCAATGTTATGGTCTGATTAAGAGAAACACTCTGAGAGAAAAAGGAGAATTTGCCTGGGCACACCTGCTGGCAGGGAGAGGGTCATTAGGCCAGTAATAAGTCACTGATTCCAGGAACTTCTAAGCCCCTGAAGCTGGTGCTCGGGCGCCAAGTCCACCCCAGCTGGAGGAGCAGGCACTTCGGGAATCAATAATTACAAAGCAGAGCAGGAACAGGCACGCACACTCCAAAGGAGGATTAGAAGCTGGCCGGGCAGGACGCTGCCGGATCCAGAGGCCAAGATGGGGACTCATCCCACACTCCCTCTTTCCTCCTGGGGCCTGGAAGTCATTGTGGCAAGGTTCCAGTCAGACGGAGAGCATGAACCAAGTGTGGAGTTGGGGGATTAGGTGAATCTAGGAGAGGGGGACATGGCCAGGCTGTGAGTAAGGGGATGGGTGAGTCCCTCATCCAAGTGCAGAGGCCTGGAGAAGCTAGATGGAGGGTGACAAGGAACGAGGTACCCCATTCTGCCGAGCCACTGCCCAGTCCTAAGAAAGTCCATGCTTGGGGCCAGCAAGCCCCAGGGAGGAAAGCACGTCACTGGCCTCGCTGGCCTCTCCCCCAAGCTGAGGGCAAGCACCTGGTTCCATGAGAGCACGCACCTGGTTCATGAGAGCACCGGACAGCTGCCCACTGGGCTCTGGGATACCCAAGATTTCCTAAATCCCAGGAAAAGTTCATCAGCCTCTGAGATGGAGCCAAGAAGAGGAGAGACCACCCTGAGCCACTTGACTGTTCCCCTTCCTCATTCCAGCATCTTCTCCATACTTGCTGTCAAAGTCCGTAACAGGGGGAACAGGGACACACAACTTCTGGCATCTGAGCTACAAGCAAGGCCCAAAAAGCTGGGATATCCGAGCTGCAGGCATCACCATGGTTCTCCCTTTAGCATCAAACAACTGCAATATGAAAGGCCTCTTTGGCTAAAAAGATATTTGAAATCTTGTAGTGAGCAAAATAATGTTCTTCTCTACAAAGTTTTAGAGTCTTAGGAACAAAAGAACTGTGTTAGTCACTGAGCTTCTCCAAGCCCAAGTCTCCGTTCGCAGGACATCCCCGGCGTCCCTCTCCTGGTATGTCTGATGGGATGCAGGCCGCTGCACATTCTCCTTCCCTTTCATGTGATTTCCACTGTGTGTCTGCAGACACTGAGAGTGCTCGATGGGAAATACAGTGCTGACCTCTCCAGAAAGGGACCCCCACTTCGGACTCACTCCCAGCTCATGCAGTGAACACCTTCTTTGTTCCGCAAGGAGCCGCTCACTTCTGAAGGAGGGAAACCCTCAAAACTGGATAAACTCACTGAACAGTCCCATATGGAGGAGGGAAAATCCTTTCAAGAAAAGCCTAAGCAAGGGAAAACGCAGCCTGTTCAAGGAGTCATCAAGCTGAGGTCTCCACCTGCTGCATGGAGGTTGCTGGGGAAGTCTGGTTACATCCTGGCTTCTTGACATCAGTCCCCTGGGAGGGAAAGGAACGCCCAGGGGATGCTGGGACGCCAGGGCAGAGGATGCCAAAGCTGGATTAGTTGGCTGCTCTAGTGCAGCTGAGGTTCTTGACCACCCTCAAAGGACTGCTCATCCACCAGAGATGAAAGAGGAGCTTGGGCGTGTCCTCAGCCTGCTGGGGCCCTTGTCTCCTGGAACCCAGGACTCAGGCTTGGCTTATGGTTCAGTGACCTCTGAAGTAGAACAGGCACAGCACTGTGGGCTCTCTCGACATGCAAAAACCCCCACTCCCCCACCACACTTCCACCCCCACCACACATACACACACACACAGCCAGAAACTGGTTCCAGACCCCCTGCAGATACCAAAATCCTTGCATTTTCAAGTCCCTTCTATAAAATGTCATAACATTTGCATATAACCTATGCATATCCTTGGTATACTTTAAATCATCTCTAGATTACTTATAATATCTAATACAATGTAAATGCTATGTAAATAGCTGTTATACTGTATTGTTTAGGGAATACTGACAAGAAAAAGCCTGTACATGTTCAGTACAGATGCAATCACAGCAAACCTAACCACAGAGTATGTGTTTTTGATCCACATTTGCTTGAATCTGAGGATATGGAACCGGTAGAAACCGAGGGCTGGCTATAGTCCTCTGCTATCCCGGCAGGAACAGCTCACTCCCCACCCTGAAGCTGAAGAAATGGGGCACCTGCATGGAAACACCCAGGTCTGACCCTTCCTCCAATCTGTTCAATGTCCACGTCAGAGTTCTGGGCAAGAGACAGCTCCCGCGAGGAGCAAGAGAGGGGAAGCCTCACCTGCCCAAGGTGGTGAGAGAGAACAGCTGATAGCCAGAACCTGGGAGGGTGGGATGCCATGGTCAAATCAAGGCCAGATGAAAAAGGACAGCCCCTCGAAGGAGCCAGCACCAAAGGAAACTATAAGCACCACTGATGACGGAGCTCCAAGGACCAGAGTGGCCTGGCTAGCTCTGAGAGGCCAGAGAGGTACCGGGGACACTTAGCACTACCTCTTCGTCATCCATTTTCCAATACAGAATTCTCTTGTCCCTTCAGGAACCCACAAGCTAAGTGTTTCAATGGCTATCCCCAGCCCCCAAGGCCAAGAGGAGAATCAAACGACCTAGGTCCATCCAATCAGAACAACACGCCCTCCTGGCACTGTGATTGGCTCAGGGATGAGTCTGTAATCCAAGCTGGGCCAATGAGAGTCTTCCTTGGGTCTGTGGTTGAAATCCTTGGGTAACAGGTGCTCTCCTTCCACTGAGACTATCCGCCAGGATGAGAAATAAGCCTGGGTTGGCTACTACAGCCACCACTTGGGGAGGGTCCACCTGAAGATAAGTCAATACAAGGAAACAAGGGCTGACAGAGGGAGAGTCACACGTTTCTAATAACATCATCTAAGTATCTGGGTGCGATCCTGGAGTTTTCAGTAGGTAGTGTCCCTTTTGGCATAAGCCAAGTTTGGGATGGGTTTCTGTCACTTGCAAGCTAAGAGGCTGTGAATAAAATGGATGGTCTGATGTAAGAAGTGACAGTTTTGGTTTAAAGGCAGAAAGCATCCTTGCTTTGCTGGGAATTAACTGTGACTTTAGACCTTGGGCAAGCCACACCACCCATTCTCCTGTTTCCACTTCATGTCAAACTCTCAAGGTTGTGGTAGAGAATTAAATTTATATCACAATGCATACATGATACACTTGGGACATTATGTTGCATTTATAGGTGCTCAATAGATGTCAAGAAAGAATGTAGCAGTCTAACAGAAGACCCCCAAAGGAACCCCCAGTTGCTAATGAAATAATAATAATCCTATACACCCAGCCTAAGAATAGCTTGGCAGAGCAAAACGGCCATCAGAGACCCAAGATAAAGGAGGAACAGTTAGGAGAAGCCTTTTCTTAACAACCATAACCCTTGGCATGTTCCCAACACTTTACAGTGCTCCAAGCAGTTTCATATCATCATCTGTCCCCCACAACCCCTGCTATTAGATTGAGACTCTCAAAAGTATAAAGCAGCATCGTCTTTACAAGGGCCAAATTGATAACATCATTAAAATGTGCAGTCTCTGGCCCCACAATGCCTCCTCCAGCATGTTCTCCTCCCAATGTACCTTTCTGAGAGCAAAATTATATTAACATAAGCATGGTGACTTCTAGGCAGAATGGGGTAAGAGGGAACAGATGTACTACCACTTGCAATAAGTAAAACACTAGACAAAATGTATGAGACAAGGATTTCTAGACACTGGGTAACTGGATAGTCAGTAATCCCCCTAAAAGAGGAAAAGCAAGCAAAGTTGGTCTATGATGGTCCAAGCTTATTGCCAGGAGGACTTTCCAGGACTTTCCAGTTGGTCTACGATGGTCCAAGCTTATTGCCTGCAGGGAAAATAGACCCAGGTAGAGTTCAGGGGTTCCTGTGACTTAAGGAAACGGTTGGGGAAGGCAGGAATTTGCAAAATAGAATCATAGTGTGTGGCGCCCAGAAAATTAGGTTTAATTCTTCAGCTGTTTTAAAACTGCCCAGCATATGCGTATAAGGAAATTACAAGAACTAACAGAAAGAACCCAGTAAGGCAGTTCACATTCCCAACAGCCGAAGTAGAGAAATTTCACAAAGGGATGAAAACTCAGAAAGGTATGGTTCAACAGTAGAAAAAAATCAGCCCTAAATCAGAGGTCAGAACACCTTTCCAAAATGGGCCAGACAGTAAATAATTTAAGCTCTGTGGATCATTTTAAAGTGAAAACAGTCCTAGACAAATCCTAAACAAATGGGTGTGTAGCCTGTGTTCTGATAAAATTTCATTTATGAAAACAGTTGGCAGGTCAGATTTCCCCCATGTGCTGAAGTTTGCCAAACCCACTCTATTTCAAAGACTTCTCTGGTCCTAATAACAATGTAAGTGCTGTGACAGGCAAAATAATGGACGCTCTCCCCCTCAATGATTTCCACATCCTAATCCCTACACCTGTGATTAAGTCAGTATAGTGCAAGTAGAATTAAGCTTGCTAATAAATGACCTTGAGATGAGATTATCCTAATCGAATGGCCCAATGCAAGAGTCCTTCTGAATATAGGAGGGAAGCACAAGAGAATCAGAGAGGGCACATGAGGACTCTGCCCAATACTGTCAGCTTTGAAGATGGAGAAATGGGTTCAAATGCCAAGAAATGTGGGCAGCCTCTAGAAGCTGGTAAAGGAA
Source organism: Talpa europaea (assembly GCF_964194135.1). NCBI lineage: Eukaryota > Metazoa > Chordata > Mammalia > Eulipotyphla > Talpidae > Talpa > Talpa europaea. The sequence continues at coordinate 64,038,350 of NC_140074.1, read as the reverse complement.
ACTGATTAACCCCTAGAGCTTTCAGAAGGAACATAGCCCTGCCAACATCCTGATTTTAGCCAAGTGATAATAAGTATAATTGTGTTCTTTTCAATCATCAACTTTGTGGTAATTCATTACAGATGCAATAGGACAAAACAGCAATAATATAACAAAGCAAAAAAATATTTTAAGATTACTAAAACATCCAGCACCAAACAATGTCAAATTCATGATGTCAACAATGAATGCATGAAGGACACACAAGCCAAATGACACAAAGAAACCCAGAAATGACATCAATTATAAATTTTAAGGACATTAAAACAGCTATCATAAACATACCCCACAAATTCAAGAAGACAGGGCAAAACATGAGCATTTGAAAAAAAGAAACAGGAGATAGGAAAAATGACCCCAACTCTAGAAACGAAAAATCTATTGCTTAGAATGTCAAATACACTCAATGTGATTAAGAACAGATACCACAAAAGAAAAGACTGATGAACTTGAAGACACAGCAATAGAAACTTAAAAATGAAACAGAGAGAAAAAAAGATTGACAAAAATAAACAGAGCATTGATGTGCTACAGGGCAACTCCAAAAGGTTGAATATACATGAAATTGGAGTCCCTGAAAATAAGAAAGTGGGAGGACGTGAAGAGAGACAAGATTAGAAGAAATAATAAGGTTCCAATTGGTGTGCTATAAATGCACAGAACCCAGAAGCTCAAGGAATCCTAAACTGAAGAAATAGAGAGAAAACTACTCTCAGAAACACAGAGATCAAGTTGTTTAAAATTAGAGGTAAAGAGGGGCTCCCTGGTGGCACAAGGGGTTAAGATGCAACCTATGAAGCAATCCGCAGCCACTGCAGCATGAGTTCTATCCCCGGCAGACCAGGGAGCTACCCACATGGCACAGCAGACCTCTCCTGTCTCACCTGTTGCTCTCCTCAGCAGTGTATTTCAGTCAGTCTGCCTGTTCTGCTCCCCATTCTGTCTCTGGTGAATCCTCTCACCCCCCACACCTCTGGCCTTTAACCAACCCGGTTCTTGTATGCATAAATAAATAAATCTTTAAAAAAAAAAACAGAAGTAAAGACACATTATAAAAGTAGTCAGATTTTAAAAAGACATTTTACATGCTGAAGAGCAAAGATACGAATTACAAGCAACTCTCATCAGAAACAATTAAAAACAGGGGCCTCCCTGGTGGCCTAGGGGTTAAGTCTCGGCACAACCAACACAACAGACTGTCTGAGGAATTGGATCCCCCGCCAAGGAGCTGACCCACATGGCACAGTAGACCTCTCCTGTCTCACCTGCTGCTCCCCTCAGCAGTGTATTTCAGTAGATCTGCCTGTTCTGCTCCCCACTTTGTCTCTGATGAATCCTCTCACCCCTTCTCCCCCATACCTCTGGCCTACGCCCATTCTTCTATGCAAAAATAGGTAAAATCTTTTTTTTTTTTAAAAAAAGAAACAATTAAAAACAAGACAGTAGAGCAACATCTTCAAACTGCTGGGGGAAAGGAGGCCCCCAGAATTCAACCTAGAATTCAATAGCTAGCAAACATATCTTACGAAAACAAAGGCAAAAGAAAGAAAGATTTAACAAAACCACTCATCAGCAGCAGACCAATACCACAAGAAGCTCCGGTTCTCTGACTAGCCAGAAAACTGGCAGTACCCTGAATACCTGTAAGTAGGGGACAAGTTACATATGATAGATCCTTTAAAAAGAAAATTGAGTGTGGATAAAAACTGAGGCAGATCTTCTAGGGTTAACATGGAATAACCTCATGACTCCCATTAAGTGGCAACGCTAAGCTGTAAAACATTTTTGCCTGTAAATGTTTAAGAAAAGACCGAGCAAGATATACTCCACTGTCAAAGTGCTCACCTAACACAAACGGAGCTTAGAGGGCATAGAGCAAGGTAATGGGGTCTTATTCCTTTTTTATTCTTCTTTCCACTACTTCTTTGTCATCTGAATTGTTTTCAAAGAACATGTATTCATGTCTATTCAAGTTGAAATTTTTAAATTTTTTTTTAAAGATTTATTTATTTATGCATATAAGAGCTGGGGTGTAGGCGCCAGAGGTGCAGGGAGGGTGAGAGGATTCACCAGAGACAGAATGGGGAGCAGAACAGGCAGATCTATTGAAATACACTGCTGAGGGGAGCAGCGGGCAAGACAGGAGAGGTCTGCTGCGCCCTATGGGTCGGCTCCCTGGGATCAAACGCAGGCCGCAATGGCTAGTGATAGCTTGATAGCACTGAGACTTAACCCCTTGAGCCACCAGGGCATTATTAAATCAAGAGGACCTCAGCTGGGACCTTAGGCAAGCCCAATAGACAGTTAACCTCTTCCTTGGCCAAATGCTACTTATGACTGACCCCTCACGGAGCAGGAAAACACCCATTCCTTCTGCTTCCGTCAACTATCTCTATTTCATTCTACCCTGATTTCCCCCTCTGGGTACATGTCTTAACAAAAGTCTCATGGAAGGCCACACGGGAACATGCAAGAGGATAGATATATCCTGCAGTTTTATTTGGGGTGGGGAGAAGTTAAAGCAACATGGTTGTCATTGCTAAGAGGTGGATGAGTAAAATGTGGGGGCCGTATGCAGTAGCTAGAAGTAATGTGACAAGTCTCCAAATTTTAGAATGAGGGGCAAGAGAAAGGAACAGGATGAAATCTAACATTATAGCACTTATGTAACTTTTTTTAACCTGCATAAAAGAACAGCACACACAGAAAGGTGCATGTTAGACACAGAGACTGTTACGAGACAGGGGAGGAGCAGAGCAGGAGGACATGGGCATAGGAAGAAATAACTCGGTAAAATAAGAGAGGATCCGGGGTTAAGCACTGCACTATGAAGCAACCCCCAGCCTCTGTAGCACAAGTTCCATCCCTGGCCGGCCAGGGAGCTACCCATTTCAGTCAGTCTGCCTGTTCTGTTTCCCGCTCTGTCTCTGGAGAATCCTCTCACGCCCCGCACCTTTGGCCTGTACCCCAGCTCTTGTATGCATGAATAAATAAATCTTTGAAGATGAAAAAATAAATTAAATGAGAGGATCCTATACCATGAGCCCTAACCTGAGTTTAAGTAACTTAAAATGCTAGAGATGAGCTTTTAAAAGAAGGGAAATAAACAGGTAACATTGCAGTGCTTATTTAGAGCTGGGTGCTTGACATGTATTGACTCGTAATCTCTGTGATGACTTCTCTTAGGGGGTTCTCTGTTCTCTGCTGATCTCTAATGATCTCCAATGTCTGGTTTATAAAGAGGGCAGAGACAGAGAGGTCCAGCAATTTGCCCAGCGTCACAGAGAGAGGAAGTAACCGTCACAAAGAGAGGAAGTAACCGGAATCTAGGCTGTCTGGCCCGCAGCCTGCGCCCTTCACCCCTACCAGGCTGTCCCTACCTGCCCTATAGACAATGAGAAAACAGAGAACCTGGAACAAAAGACACAAAGGGTTACGAACCAAGGGAGGGGCAGAAGAGAGGAAATTCTTGCTTCCTGATTGGTGATCCAGCCCCAAGACAGCAGAAGCCTGGGTTTCAGTCACTATAAGTAGTTCATGAAACACAGACCCCAAGAGAAGCCAAGTCTGCCCCTTGGTCAGGCCTGGCACTTGGCTGGGACGGGGATGCCCCCGGGAACAAGGGCCTGGGTTCATCACGTCCCGGAAAAGCCCGTGAGGCCCTGGCACAGGCGCTGATGTATCAGCTAATGTCTCATTCAAGTTGTCAGCGTTTTGTTAGAGCCAATTCAGTGGGTAATTAAGGAAAAAGTTGGGACCAGATGGGGAAGCAGATGCTAGCTCAGCCGCAAGAACAGCTCCCTGCAAGTGTCTGAGAAAGCGCTGGGCTGGCCACGCTGAGAGAGAAGAGTGGAGAGACAGCAGTCCAGGCAGGAGTGGGAGAATGGAGGTGCCCATTTAAAAGATGAAGAAACTGAGGCCCAGAGTGGAAGGGACCGGAGGGATGCTGGGAGGGTGACAGAGAATGGAAATAAAAAACCAGGAGCTTGAAGAAAATGGGTGACTTTGCACTGAGACAGAACTGGAGCTAAGGCTGGACACCCCAAGTGGAACAAAGGACTTTCACCAACAGGGGAGGAGATGGTGTCAGGGGCAGGAGACTGGTTCCAGACTCAGCTCTGCCACAGACCAGTGGCTGCTTCTGGGGAAGGAGGTGCAACTGGCGAAGGACACAAGGAGTCACTCTGGGAGATGGGTATGTTCAACCGCCTAAGGATGCGAGTTACACGGGCCTATCCCTATCCAAACCTTCGCTACAAGGCTCCATTTTACCTGAGGAAGTTTTTTCCTGAAACGGCTGTAATGTCATCATCATCGTTGTCACTGACTGAGAAAAGAGGTGGAGTAACAGGTGATATGACCAAGAATGGCAGCAGGTCACAGTCAAAGCTGACCCTGGGACAAAGTCTTAAGCAATTTTGATTGCTTTGCATATTTTTTGAAATTTTCCAGCAAAATATTTTTTAATAGGAGAAAAACTGTATGATGGTTTCTCAAAAAAAAAAAAAAAAAGAAAGAAAGAAAAAAACAGATTTTCTATCTAATCCAGCATTTCTGCATCTGGGTACATATGTATCCAAAAGAATTAAAAGCAGATTCTTGAAAAGACTATAATACTCATGTTCATAAGAGCATTATTCACAATGGCCAAGACACAGAAGCAATCCAAGTACTGATGAATGACTGGATAAACAAAATGGGCTACAGATATACAATGGAATATTATTCAGCCATTAAAAGGAGGAAACTTCTGGCTCGAGGCAACCTGGAGGAAGCTTGAGGACATTATATTAAGTGAAATAAGTCACAAAAAGACAAAAGCTGCATGATTCCATCTAGCTGAGGTAGTTAGTCAGATTCATAGAAAGTAGAACAGTTGTCAGGGGATGGAGGAGGAGGAACAGGGAGTTGGTGTTTGAAGAGTAGAGTTTCAGGTTTACCAGATGAAGTTCTGGAGACTGGCAGCACAGTAATGTGAAAGAAGTAAATGCTACCGAGCTACATACAAAAAATGGTCAAGATTATAAATTTTATGTGTATTTTACCACAGGTGAAAACTTGGTAAAAATGAGGTCCTGAGATCCAGAAAAGATCTGACGAATAAGCCACTGCAGAGGGGATTCTGCTAGAAGTCATGGAGGTGGGGAGGCAGGGGCAAATCAGAGGGTGTCCCAAGCACACTCACCCTCCTGCAGATTGACAGACTTTTTGGTAACACGAAAACCAAACACAGAGGTGGGTAATTAGGGGGTGAGTTAGGACCTACAAAGACCATGAGAAAAATTCAGCTAAGCTTCTCCCAGGTAGTGCTTTCCAGCCCAGTCCTGACCCTCCCAGGAAAGAATCTGGTCGCAGACCAGTGGACATGCCATAGTGTAGCTTCACCAAACCAGACTACGGAACCCAAAGGGCAACAAGCTACCGCCCCACCTCGCCACATCAGCCTGGGGCCTCCCACCACTATCTGCCTATCAGCTTATAGCACCCAACCCTTCCCTTTGGACTCCAGATCTGTGCAAGTAGCTACTGACATCTATACAAGACCAAAACAAACCTTTCCTTATTTAACATGAATAAATGAAACAAGTAAAAGGAAGGCAAATGAAACAGAATTGTGTAACCAAAAAAAGGAAATAAACATTCCACTCAGAGATTCAGAGAAGGAACATATAAAACAGTTTTACTCCAGGAAGTGGAAATCACTTTTAGATATACTCTTTTATCCTCTCAACAAAATTATAGACAAGAAAAGAGTAAACTGCAAAGGAAGGTAAATGAACTAAGAAGAGAGTACAAGGAACCCAATGACCCTATGGCAGAAGTTAATTCTGCATCAGAAGCAGCCAACAGGGTCTCCCTGGTGGCGCATGGGTTAAGACACAACCTATGAAGCTATCCACAGCCACTGCAGCACAAGTTCAATCCCCAGTCAGCGAGGGAGCAACCCACATGGCGCAGCAGACCTCTCCTAACTCGCCCACTGCTCCCCTCAGCAGTGTACTTCAGTCAATCTGCCCGTTCTGTTCCCCACTCTGTCTCTGGTGAATCCTTTCACCACCACCCCACCTCTGGCCTGTACCCCCAGTTCTTATACGCATAAGTAAATAAATCCTTAAAAAAAAAAAAAGAAGTAGCCAACAGAACTGTCAGAGAAGAACAGTGATGCCAAGGATCAGTTTGAGAAGGATTTATAAAACTCAGAGAAAATAAAAAGACTAAAATAATGAAAGATGAGACAATTACAGAAAACAAAAAATAGGGACAAATGGACATACATGGGTAATTGTCATTCCAAGAAGAGATGAGGCCAGTGAAACATACAGAATAAAACTTTTAATCTTATTAAAAGCTATGTCTATAGATTAAAAATACATAGCAATGAATTAAAAGATATCGAAACACATATACTGCCTGAAATACCCCGTGAATTTCAGTGTGATCAAAATGATACAGAGATTCAGGAGGTGGGGGAAAGGGAGTAATGAGAGAATTTGTCACAAAAGTAAAGTACGATGTGTCCCTCTGCATTCTCTTCTGCAATAGTAAAATAAAACTACAGAACATTGACAAAGTACTGAGAAAAAAATACGTGACCTGAAAATACAGTCATCCAGGCTGCTATTTACATAAGAAGAAATCAGAAATATCTTCTTAGTTATACAAATACTTAGGGAGAAAAGAAAACCAGAATTAGATGAAAGAATTCACAAAACACATTAGGTATTATAGTAAATATAAATAGGGTTGTAAGTTTATATTAAAAGACAGACTCAGGCTCTGTGATTTTAAATATAAATGACATGCTATCCAAAAGAAATAAAGCCTTAAAAAAAGGAATAGAAGGGTTAAAAGTAAAATAAATATGTTAAGACTAAATCAGGTAGGGCCTCCCTGGTGGCGCAAGGGGTTAAACACCGCACTATGAAGCAATCTGCAGCCTCTGCTGCACAAGTTCGATCACCACGACCAGCCAGAGAAAAAAACCACATGGCAAAGCAGACCTCTCCTGATTCGCCCGCTGCTCCCCTCAGCAGTGTATATCAGTCAATCTGCCTGTTCTGTTTCCCACTCTTTGTCTCTGGTGAATCCTCTCACCCCCCGCATCTCTGGCCTGTACCCTGGTTCTTGTATGCATAAATAAATAAATCTTAAAAAAAAAAAAGAAAGACTATACCAGGTAAATGCCAACAGAAAAAAAAGCAGTAACTGCTCTGTGAAACTCACAGAATTAAAGATGAAAGCAGCAAATGCATTACAAAAATTTAAAAATCTAGACCTGGGCATCCCCGGTGGCGCAGTGGTTGAGCGCTGGGTTGCGAAGCTGCCCGCAGCCTCTGCAGCACCGGTTCAATCCTCGGCTACTCCCCGGCCACCGGAGGAGGGTCCCACATGGCGCACGCGCGGACCTCTCCTGCCGCCCGCTGCTCCCCTCAGCAGTGTACTTCGGTCCTTCTGCCTGCTCTGCTCCCCGCTCTGGCTCTGGTGAATTCTCTCACCCTCCCGCGCTTCTGACTGTACCCAGTGCTTGTATAAATAAATAAATAAATAAATAAATAAATCTTTTAAAATAAAATAAAATAAAAAATAAAAATCTAGACCTAAAAGCAGAAAACATAAAGCAGGTCAAAAAAGGTCTATATTCACAGATTAAGGATACAACCCATAATAAAATCTAGCAGCCAGGTATATTTCTGCAAAATAACCTAGCAATAAAATATATGAAGTAAAATATATAAAGCAAAAGGTAAAAATCAAAAGAAACATTATAGTATTGAAAGACATTAACAGATTCTCGATGTCTTGAAAACTTAATATGATTAGTACTCTACAGGGAATCTGGAAAATGTTATTAATAATGTCAATGATATATGGAATTGAGATATATATGTATACAGCAAACAAACCCTAAAAAGCAAAAATTACTTCTTATGCAACCATATGAAACATTTATACAATCCAATCATTCCTATAAATTACATAAAACAAAACTGTATCTGGCAACATTCTCTCACAATAAACGAAAAATGCTTAAAAATAAACACTAATTAAAAAAGGAATCACACAAAAAAATTATACTTTTAAATAATGTTTAGGCTAAGAAGAACATCAAAACTAAAATTATGGAAAACTGAGGGGAGAAAATAGTAACAAACAATACTTCATAGTAAGGCTTACAAGATGTGACCAAAATGTACTCAAAAAGAGAAAAATTCAGAGATTAAGCATTTTTATTATAAAACAGAAAATAAGAAAGAACTACGGATTCAATTCCAAAACAATCTAAGGAAGGAAGGATGGATTATTTTAACATAAACATATAATAATTGAGACAATTTATGTAGTTAGAATAAAAAAAACCTTAAAAATTTAAGAGATGGGGTGCAAAAACAATTAATAGGCCTGGGTACCAGTATTCAACAACAACAACAAAAATGAAGAAAAAGAACAAGTGCAAAAAAAATTTAAAAATCAGATTAAGAAACACAACCAGAGCACTTAAAAAAAAATGCATTCTGTTCTATGCAAATATGGCTCAAATTCTTAATGAAATGAGCAAATTTCTAAGAAAACATAAAGTAACAAAACTATTTCGACAAAAATAAAAGCCAAAAAGTTAATGAAAAGAGGATTACAGTGGAAAACAATTATCTCCAAAAAGCTAACAAAATAATTGTAAAGGCAAGTCCTTTTAAACTTTCAGAAGACAGATAATTCCCATATAATATAAATCATTCCAGGCAGGGACTACAAGTAAACATCTGGCGTGCATGCTTAAACTCTCATTTCCTACACTCTTAACAAAATACCAAATTCTTTACACATGACAAGTCCTCAGAATCCTTCTCAACACAGCAATATCAGCAGCCACTACCAATAAGTACACTTAAATGTATTTATCCTCCATGTTCCAGATCACTGAAATGATGGAAAGCTTCTCAATTTCTAAGCCACCATACAAGCATAACTCCCATTAACAAATGACAAAAACAGTACACTAAAAATAAAACAGCTAGCCATCTCACTAACATAGATATATAACACTGCAAATGGACCCAGGATATAGTAAAATCATCACACAACATGAACAAAATGGGTTCCTTCTAGGATAGTTTAATATTACAAAATCTATTAATATAAATCATCACATCAGCAGATCAAAGTAAGAAAGCCATATGGCCATCTGGATACATAATGAAAAGGCATTTGTTAAAAATTCATCATCTTTTTATCCTTATTACTAAATAGCTTTATAGTGGGGGAGAGGATGATTCACACTCCATTGCAAACAAAAAATTCAAATACAGAAAAGTGAAATTCACTCCTAAATCATACCACTCAGCTCCATCTTGATAAAATTAAATTTTAAAACCCTTAGCAACTCAGAAAAGATGCTTACTTAGTGATAGAGTATCAGAAACCAAAATAAAACTTTACACTTGATTACAAAACACTAGAATCCTTCCCACTAAAATAAAAATTAGTCCAAGAATACATACTATCCTTGGTCTTCATTAAAATTTTCCAGAATATCTTGTCAATATAAGGGAGGGAAAAGGGCACTATTGTAAAAGAAAGGAAATGGCAATTTTCTATGTTATAGCCTATCTAGAAACCACAAGAAATTCCTGCAACTAAGAATATAGACGAGATCCTCTAATAAAACAATGCAAAACCAGTAGCTTTTCTATGTACTTGTATTAATTAGGTAATATATACACAGAGGGAAATGACCCCACTTACAACTGCAGTAAAAAATATCAAATACCTAGAAATACACTTAAAATAAATGGCCAAAACTTAACTTGAACACTACAAAACTTTACCCTCGGTCCATGTAAGAGAGCACAAATGAGTGCAAAGACAGAATGAGTTATTGGATAGAAATACATGTTATTATGAGAATGTCCTTCCTACTCAATTCAGTCTAAAATGCACTTCAAGTACAATCACATGGCAATTTTTACCCTGAAAAGGGATTCTAAGTCAACTGGTAGAAAATTATGTGAAGCTACTGAAAAAATTGAAAACAATAATTAAGAGAGATGTTTATCAAACATTAAAACATTTTAAAAGCAACATTAACCAAATTAGGGTGGTACTGAACTAAAGTCAGCACACTGTTGGTTCTGTTTCTGAATGTAACCTATTCCATTTGTCTGTCCATGCCTATACCAGTTCCACTCTCCTTCAGTTGCTGTAATTTTAAAGTATTAATATATACATCTTACCCATCAAGGATTAGCTAAAGACCTCAAAGCACTTCAGCCCAGCAGCAGCAGCAAATGTGAGCTGTAACACCACCACATTGCCTTGCCAGTGGCAGACATCACTAATCAATCTCCGTATCTCTTTCCACCTGTGGCCTATCCAATGAACCCATGACAACCAACCACATCTGCAATTCATAATGAAACCCCTCTGACAGCTCTAAAATTCAATTCCTTCATATTAAGGATGAATGATTTCTTATCCTCATGACAATTTTGCAAAGCAGAGCAGAAAAAGGTCACCATCTCACATGCCAGACAGCAATGTTTCTGAGAGAAAATAACACAGCAAAACAAGTTATTAGAGAATTCTAACTAATAAATGAAATTGAGAATAATTTATTGAAAAATACTTATATAAATAAAACAAGGATAGACAAGAAACTAGCAGAGAGGTGTGGAATTATGTAGTCTTTTCTTTTTTACATATATGTTCTAAGTCTTCTTGCTGAAAATGAATGTCTCTCATAATAATTTTTTAAAAATTTTTAAAAGAATGTACCATATTTATTTTCCAAATCAATATAGTTTCCCAAAACCTCTTACCAAAAATGCTCAAAAAGAGGCAGGATATATAAAAATATATTAAACTGATAACTACTCTTGTCCCAGTAACCTCTCTGAGAATATATCCAAAAAAAATGGTTTTAATATATCAGATATTTAATATATGAAAACATTCACTACAGTATAACTTTATAAAAGAGAAAAAATAGAACCAAGCTACAACCACAGTGGAGTATGCATTAAATAAACTATGTTCACTTTATGTGGTGAGTATTATGCAGTCTTAAAATTTATAAGGAAAATAAAGTAGTTAAACAAAAGGAAAGGCAGGTGGCAAAACTCTTAACACATTACAATTCAAATAATAAAAATGGTTGCACCAAAATTTTCATAGTGAACATAAGGGGACTAAAATTTATTTAGCACAATCTTTTTATTTCCATATTTTCTGATTTCTTTGTATTATCATTAGGTTACTTTAATTACTTAAAAATCAACTTATTAAAACAAAAGTTAGCAGTGCTTATTAAAATAAAAAGCACCAGTGAGCTATCTACAGTCAGTTACCTAACCTCGCTGAACCTCAGTTTCCGTATCTATAATGGCACTGAGGCAAATCTGAGAAGAAGGGATCTGTCCAGTGAAGGAGTCCCCCAGAAAGGTGCCCGTACTTGGTGAGCAGGCACAGACAGCTTACAGATCTGTTCCTAAAACACCCTACTAGTATTTAAGTTTACTTCAAGTTGAAACAGTGGTATAACTGTACACTCAGAGCAGTAAGTGTCCAGACACAGGCCTAAATAGATGGAAATTTAACATACCATAAAGATGGCAACTCAAAGTAGGGAAGAAAAGATGGATCATTCAGTTATTGGTGTTACAGTACATAGCTCACCATCTGGGGAAACATAGAGCCCTATCCGTATGTCCCTCCTCTAAAGCAAAGATTCCAAATGGATAAACAACTTCAATGTAAGAAAACAAAATCTATATAAAATAATAGCACAAACGAGGATTTCTACAAATTCTTTTTTTATTTCCAGGTATTTAATATTATAAACAATTCTATTACGATTACTCATGCACGTCTCCACTTTCTGTACGTGTGTTCCTAGAAGACAAACTGTTGATTTCTTAACCATCTTTTTTTAAGTGTACAGTTCAGCAAGGCTAAGTATTTTCACAGTATTGTGCAAGAGATCTCTAGAACTTCTTCATCTTGCAAAACTGAAACTCTCCACCCCTGGAACAGTATCTCTCCATTTCCCCTCACCTCATTCCTTGGCAACCACCCTTTATTTCTCTTTCTGTTTCTATGAGTTCGGCTACTCTAGATACCTCATATGAGTGGAATCACATGTATCTGTCTTTTTTTGAGACTGGTTTATTTCACTTAAACATAATATCCTCTAAGTTTACCCATGCTGTAGCATGTAACAGAACTTCCGACTCTTTGAAGGTTGAATAATATTTCATTTTATGCATAAATCACATTGTGTTTAACCATTCATCCATCAATGGGCATAAGAGTTTCTTATACCTCTTGGCTATTGAAATTAATGCTGCATGAATATATGTATACAAATATCTCTTGGAGATACTGCCTTGAATTCTTTTGGATATACATTCAGAAGATGGACTGCTAGGTCCCATGGTAGTTCTAGTTTCAATTTTCTGAAGAACGGCCATACTCTTTTCCATGGCAGCTACACCAACAATACATAAAGGGTTACAATTTCTCCACATCCTCACCAAGGCTTATATTTTGGTTTTTAGAAATGAACATCCTAATGGATGAGGTGATATCTCATGTGGTTTAAAATTGCATTTCTCTAAGGTTGAATGACACTGAGCATATTTTCATGACTGTGGATCATCCTATCTTCTTTGGAGAAATATCTATTCAAATTCTTTGCCCATTTTTTAAAAAAATCAGATTATTTTGTTGTTTTTGTTGAGTTGTGGGAGTACTTTATATATTCAGAAAATTAACTCCTTCTCAGACATAAGATTTTCAAATATTTTCCCTTTCTATGGACTGCCTTTGCCTTATGAATTATTAACGTGGAGAAGTAAGTGTAAGGGTGACACCAGGAAAATAGAGACAGAATCCAAAACACAAAAATATAAACAATTAACAAAATTGTATTGGGCCTACCTAATGATTTGAAGTCTAAAAAATACTTGGAATCCATAGTTCTTACATACATACACACACACACATATATATGTATATTATATATATGAGAAAACATAAACACCCCCAAAAGGAAAATGAGTAAAACGCCTGAATAGAAAATTCAGAAAAGAAGAAATGGAAGTGGCTAATAAAAGTATACCAACAGAGTGGTCAACCTCATTGGTTTGCCAATCAGGTCATCAACAATGAAAGTTACTGGCAATACAAGGTGAGGACCACAATGCACAAAATGAGCACTTGCAAACTCCCAGAAGAGATGCCAGCAGAGACCACCTTTCTAGACATTTGGCAATTTCCATCTGCATACAGAATGCCAATATGTTGTGATTTAGCAATCAGCCTTTTAGAGGGCGATGCTAAGGAGATTACCGTTCAAGTAGGAAAATATCACAAGTAAAAAATGGGCCTCCTTGGTGGTGCAAGGGGTTAAGACGCAACCTGTGAAGCTTGCCACAGCCACTGCAGCACGAGTTCGATCCCCAGCCAGGGGAGATAGCCACATGGCACAGCAGACCTCTCCTGACTCGCCCACTGCTCTCCTCCGCAATGTATTTCAGTCAATCTGCCTGTTCTGTTCCCCACTCTGTCTCTGGTGAATCCTCTCACCCCCCGCAACTCTGGCCTGTACCCCAGTTCTTGTATGTATAAATAAATAAATCTTTTAAAAGAAAATCACAAGTAAAAAGACAAGGAAAAAAAAAACAAATCTAATATAGTCTTGAGTTAGGGGATATATATCCAGTTGAAACACAATGCAGGCAGTAAAACAATAATGAAAATACATAGATATATAGATATATACACAAATACATATATATACGATGAAGAAAGATATCCACAGTTTAAAAAGACAGAAGAAAGCAGGCTGCAGAACAGCATGTAGAATATAATCCCATTTGTATAAAACTATAATCATATATATTTAAATAAGCAGAGAGATGACTTGAATAATGCTCATCAAAATGTGAATAGCGGTTATCTCTAGGTGGTAGGATTTTGGGTGATTTTTTAAAAAAGAATAATCATATTTTTCTGTACTTCTTGAATGTTTCTATAATAAACATTATTTTTATAGCCAGAAAAAAAAGAACCTATTTTACGTGGGGAAAAAAACGAAGTGGAGAACCAGCTCTTAGCCCATTTCACATTCAGAAGCAAGAATGGGGCACCCTGGGGCAGGGTGGTCCAGGAATCCTGGGTTCTGGCTGACATTTCCCTCTGGCTGACCATGATTGCTGAATGACTTGGGGGCAAGCTATTTAGCTTCTTGTGTCCTGATTTCCTCACCTATAAAACAGTGATGATAATAATTCTATGCATAAATATAGTTAGAAGACAGAGAGACTAATACTGAATAGGTTCTCAATAAATATTAGTCTCATTCTTTTTCTTGAATTCGTTATTGAATTCAAATACTTAGTAACTGGACCTGGTACTTTTCAGGTGCTCAAAATGTCTGAATGGGAGAGATGGATGGGAAGGATGGATAGTCCCTAACCAAGCACAAGCATCTGAAAGATAGAAAGATGAAATGGAGAGGATGGACAGCAGAATAGCTAGACAGATGGACTGAGGATGGACAGTTGGTGTGGCCGCCTGTATCTTCCAAAGACAGCCACATCAATATACAGCCCATCCTACACACTCCACGTGACTGACACACTCCACATGACTGACACACTCCACAGAGAGGTGGAGCTTATGCCTTTCCCCTGAACAAACAAACCTTTGCATGAGCAGGCCTGATATCTGCATTCTCCCAAGACTTAAGTCATAAAAAGGGATCCTGCATCTGTTTGGCTCTTCTCTGTTAGGACACATTTGGTGGGAGCCTCAAGGAGCCTCACAGAAGTCTGGCTAGGTCAGACTGAAGCTTCCATGCTTAGGCGATCAGCTGGAAGAGGGGGAGGGGAAAAGGAGGAGCCAACCAGACCAAACTGATGGAAGAGAAGGAAGAAGAGGGAGGAAAGGAAATCAGGATGCTCCAGACGGGGGAACCTTTCAGATGACCCCAGCCCTCACGACCTTATGATCACAACCACACACAGACCCTGAACCAGACTGCTCAACTGAGCTACTCCAAATTCCCAGCCCACAGAACCCGTGAGAGGCAATAAATGATTATTGTTGTTTTAAGTCACTAAGTTTTGGAGTCATTTGTTACATAGCACTGGAATCTAACGCAGATGAGATGAGTATCTTTGGGTGCATGAGGGACTGATGGCACAGGGGCTAAAGTCTCATCTCTATCAAGCTATCACCTGTCACTGCGGCACAGGTTCGATCCCCAGCCAGGGGCCTGACCCACATGGCTCAGCAGACTTCCCTGTCTCCCCCGCTGCTCCCCTAAGCAGTGTCTTTGGTCCATTTGCCTGTTCTGCTCCCCATTCTGTCTCTGGTGAATTCTCTCACCACCCCCAACACCTCTAATCTACACCCCAGTTCTTGTATGCATAAATAAATCTTAAAAAAAAAAAAAAAAAAAAAGAGGGACTGATGCCAAATGATGATTCTCCCTAGACCCATAGAAATTAGCAACAACTCGGGGTAAACATCAAGCCTGCTCTTAAACCTCTCTTATCTGTTCCAATAGCGTCCTGCTTACTTATCCCAAGCCTTTCTCAACTTGGTTGTTTATAATTTCAAAAGCCAATCCATCCTCTAGTGCTCCAACTCTAATTAACTGCCCTCCTGCCACTGAACCAACCAACAGCACAGGCTTTCTGTGACCACCCAGTTCAAGCCCTTGTTGTATGGCAGGGGAAACTGAGGCCCAAAGGGGAAGAAGTAGTTACCCCAGAACACAGCTGAGTTACAACAGGGCTCAGACTATGGACCACAATTCCCTTGCCAAAGCCCAGAGCTGTTTCTCCTCCAGCAGCCTGTGGGCTCCAGGGTTCCTGGGTTCCCAAGTCTGAGTCCTGCCTCCAACCCTCGCTGCTTGTTACAGTCCCACCAGGGCAGCAAGCGACGCCACGGGCCCCGGCTGGGACATGCCAGAGCTCTTGGCTCCAAGCTACCTTACATCTGTCTGGGCATAAATTTGCATTCTGAATCCAGGAGGCCCAGATTCCAAGTATGTCAAATGTAATTAATTACAGCAAACCTTCTGCAACTGTTTTCAAACGTGGTATTAAAGGCTCTGTGTGCATGAAACACACAACCCACTGGTCCGCTAAGGCTGAGGAACGGGAGATGGGGAGTCCCCGACGCAAACCCCAGAGTGGGGAGGGCCACTTCCCACCATGCCAGGGTTCAGTACAACCCACCACAGCAAAGGAGGGGGCACGAACAGAGGAATTACAGGACCGGATTCAAGTCCCCACCAACCACCAACTCCACACCTGAACAACTATAATTGAGGACTTCACCTTTCTGACCTTTTTCAACTGTAAATGGGGAATAAGACTTCATACCCAAAAGGGATCTGTGAGCCTGGACCAATCAAATTTGAATCCAAGGACCCCTTACCAGTTGAGGACTCTCGAGCAATTTCTCTGGCCTCTGAATCTCAACTCCCTCTTATTTTAAGAAAAAAATAAATCTACTTTCCAGGGCGCTTTCATGAAATGAGATAATAGAGCCTCCCCTGGTGGCGCAGCAGTTGAGCGCTGGGCTGCAAAGCTGCCCGCAGCCTCTGCAGTGCCGGTTCCATCCCCGGCCACTGGCAAGGGACCCACATGGCGCACAGACCTCTCCTGCTGCACCCGCTGCTCCCCTCAGCAGCGTGTTTCATTGGTCTGCCTGTTCTGTTCCCGCTCTGGCTCTGGTGAATTTTCTCACCCTCCACGCTTGTATAAAAAAATAAATAAATATTTTTAAAAAAGAGAGAGAGAGAGGGCCTCCCCGGTGGCGCAGCGGTTGAGCGCTGGGTTGCAAAGCTGCCTGCAGCCTCAGCAGCGCTGGTTCGATCCCCGGCTGCCCCCCGGCCACCAGAGGAGGGTCCCACATGGCGCGCAGACCTCTCCTGCCGCCCGCTGCTCCCCTCAGCAGTGTACTTTGGTCCTTCTGCCTGCTCTGCTCCCCGCTCTGGCTCTGGTGAATTCTCTCACCCTCCCGCGCTTCTGACTATACCCAGTGCTTGTATAAATAAATAAATAAATAAATCTTTAAAAAAAATAATAAAAAAAAAATAAAAAATAAAACGTTTGAAAAAGAGAAAGAGAAAACAGATGTTAAAGGCAAACCCTAATGCCTCGCATAGAAGCAGCCCTTTGTAAATGTACAATTATTCTACTTCAAGCGGAAAAATTCTGTTTTGCAAAAATTAAGTGAGGTAACTAAGAATGCTAACTTTTAGCCTTTCAACAGAAAGAGCTCCTGATTTAAAAAACAAAAATTTGTAAGCCTGAATTTCCACACACAGCTCAAACTCCTTTCAAAACACTAAGCTCAGGAGAACTGGACCAAAGTTAGAGACCAGGGCTCAAGGTCTGTTTTGCTTCTTTCTCCTGGGGCGAGTTGGCCCCTTCCAGGTCTCTCTACCAAGTTGTAGGTCAGGGGACCCACATGGCTTTCCCACCCTGCCAGATCTGTCCACTGTGGCAGGATGATCTCTTTCCCAAACCATTACAGGGAGCAGAAAGAGACTTAACAAGAGAATGGCCCCCAGACCCAGGACCCAAAACCCACAGCCCCTTATGCGACATGGGTTTGCAATCCCAACCCAGCCCCGTACAGCACTCTCAAGCCAGAAGACCCTGGTTAAAACCCAAAGACCAAACAGACTTGGGACTTTTTTGACAAGCAGAGAAAATGCCCAGGACAATCTTTTAGATTTTTTTTTTAACACCTGCCTTGTTAGATTTACTTTCTTCCCAACTGTTTAATTAATGTTTAAGAAATGAATATACAAAGTGGGAAACAATTTTAATTTCCCCCCCTAAATTACTCATGCCTCTTTCTCCTCCCTCCCTCTCCCCACCATCTCTCATCAATTCCTATCACCTCTCCATTTTACCAGCCTAATTATGCCCAAATCTGTGTCACTACATAATCTTTTCTTCCCAACCCCAAGATCTGAGTCCCTCTTAAAATAAGAGGGAGTCCAGTTACCTGCTGAGGCCGCTGTATGACCCTGAGCGAGCCACGTCCCCTCTCCAGGGGAGCAGGAGAGGTGATGGGCACAGTGCAATCAATGGAAATGCAATGCAAACCACACGCGCCATTCCAAATTTTCTAGTAGCCACATTATAAAACAAAAACAAATAGAATTAACTTTAATAATGTATCTTATTTAAATCAATACCAAAAATTGAGCTCTTTTACAGTATTTTTCCTACTAAGTCTTTGAAATCCAAAGCACTTTGAAGCGCATTTCAATTCAGGTTGGTCACATTTCAGTGCCCAAAGCCACACGGGGCTAGCGGTTACCAATCTGTACTGGATGGCGCAGTCTCAGACCATCTATCTGAACCTTTTTAGCTCTACACTCCTCCAATTCAAAAAGACTAGCCTCACAAAAAATACCCCCTCAAGCCAGCAGCACCCCAGAGAAGGTTCCCTTCCCGGAGGCCTAATTTCAGACCAGGGTCAGTTTTATTTCAGATCAGTTTCATTTTCTGCTCTTCCAGCATACATTATAAAAACATCCACATAAACACGGTAACTTTTGCTAGTTATTTCTCCCAGTTGATAAAATTTTTTTTTTTTTAAATACACAAGACGTGGGTTTTCTGGTTTTTTTTTTAAAGATTTATTTATTTATTTATACAAGCACTGGGTACAGTTAGAAGCGTGGGAGGATGAGAGAATTCACCAGAGCCAGATCGGGGAGCAGAGCAGGCAGAAGGACCAAAGTACACTGCTGAGGGGAGCAGTGGGCGGCAGGAGAGGTCTGCGCGCCATGCGGGACCCTCCTCCAGTGGCCGGGGAGCAGCCGGGGATCGAACCGGCGCTGCAGAGGCTGCGGGCAGCTTCGCAAACCAGCGCTCAACCGCTGCGCCACCAGGGAGGCCCCCAGTTGATAAATTTTTTTAGATATCCCCAGCATCCGGGCCTCCCCGGTGGCGCAGCGGTTGAGCACTGGGCTGCAAAGCTTCCCACAGCCTCTGCAGCGCAGGTTCAATCCCCGGCTGCTTCCTGGCCACCGGAGGAGGGTCCCGCATGGCACGCAGACCTCTTCTGCTGCGCCAGCTGCTCCCCTCAGCAGTGTACTTCATCAGCCTGCCTTTTCTGCTCCCCGCTCTGGCTCTGGTGAATCCTCTCACCCTCCTGCGCTTCTGACTGTACCCAGTGCTTGTATAAATAAATAAATCAATCTTTAAAAAAAAGAAAAAGAAAAGAAATCTCCAGCATCCAAGAATATCTTTATTGCCTAAGTATTCCAGATGCTAGTCTACTTGGTTGGCATAAGCCAGAGTCCACAAATAAGACAAAACACAAATTCTCTGCAAATATTCACCCAATGAAAATTCCCATCCCAAACGCTCTACAGCAACCTGGGGCTGGTGGGGACATGCGCACAGGGGCTGGAAGCCAAGGTGGGGTGACCCACTCCTGGAGTGTGCGGTCTTGGACAGTAACACACAGTCAACAGGCCAAAACTGCTTCTGACTTTGAGCTTTTCTGGCCGAGGGACACTCGCCCTGACAGAGCTGGCTTCACTGGAGAGCAGCTTTTCTGTGCTTTCTACAGCAGACTTTCTACAGCAGAACCACCTGACTCCGTTTATTCTCTTTAGCTTATATACGAAGCCTCCTTCTGCCTTGTCAGCCAAAATATTTATATCATTTTTCTGCCGACTCAATACCATCCTCACCTCGGCCTCCTTCCTTTCCTTTTTAAGAAAAGAAAGGAGTTGTAGCCAACATGTTTCTCCAGTTCTTCACTGTTTATGAAGCACTTTTGAGTCCATGAAATCATTGGATGCTTGTAGGAAGCCTGTTGGGGTCTGGAGTGGACTGTTCTCCCATGTAACAGATGACAGAATAGATGCTATGTCAGGGGTGCCGGGCCAGGTAGGCCATACATGTGGTTGAAACAGAGGAGGGTAGGGAGAGATCACATACTCAAAGGCCTAAAAATTCTGAACTTTAAAAATCTGAAGTCAGCAAATCAAATAACGGACCAATTCACCTTGCAGACACCCCATCTGTGCCTCTGGGTTTACACGTTTACCCAACAAGGCACTAATAATTAGTGATCAGTGTTAATTATAAAAATTATCACATATAGAGGTCTTTAGCATTTAAGAAGCACTTTTGAATGTTATCTCATTTCATTCCTGTGAAGGATTATGACCATCCCATTTCCTAAAAATAGAAAGTAAAATTCTGAGAGACTGAGGAATTCATCTGTGATCTTAGGGTATGTAATCAGAAAACTCGTTCTAAACACAGGGATCATCTAGGAACCCCAGGGCCTTCCCTGCCCCTCCACCAGGCCATCTAGACTAGAAGGAGTGAACCAATAAAAGACACTAGACCCAGGGGTCGGCCACCAGCATCTCCCCTTTGAAACCTGATCATTCCGGGATCAGGCAGAAGCAGGTCATCCAGCCCTGCTTTGATGACAACCCCAAGGGTATCTAATTATAACAGAGAAGGGAGGAGCCAGGATTCTCTAGCTATTTCTCAAGACCAAATTAACTTTAATTCCTTTTGGCACAGTGTATGTGCCAATAGTTGGAAAAGCATTGGTTGAGGAGTAAGAAATCTGAGGCTTAAAGTTCCACCTCAGCTTATCACTGAGGTTCTATGCAAGTCTTCCATCTCCCTTACCAGGCGCGCGTGTGCGCATGCATGCGTGTGTGTGTGTGTGTGTGTGTGTGTGTGAGAGAGAGAGAGAGAGAGAGAGAGAGGGAGAGAGAGGGAGAGAGAGGGAGAGAGAGGGAGAGAGAGAGACAGTAGATCAGGAAAGGCAAATTGGCTTCATGACCCATGTTAAACCCAACTGATTAGTAGAATCATTATTAAAAAGGCCTCTGAGGCTACTGGACAGACTCAATGGAAAAGACTGCCATGATCGATTAGCAATGTCTGCCACAGGCTTGGAAATGGAGAGTGGAGATGTGTATATTACTTATTCACCACCCCTGGACTAGATGATGGATGAACAACATGCGGTAAGTAAAAAGCATTTTGTCTTTTACAAACCTTTTTTCTCACATCCTTTACAGTTTTTTACAAAAACCCTGTAAGGAAAGTACCATCACAATCATTATCATTATCCCCACTTTACATGTAAGAAAACAAAGCACAGGGAAA
Organism: Talpa europaea; assembly: GCF_964194135.1. Taxonomy (NCBI): domain Eukaryota; kingdom Metazoa; phylum Chordata; class Mammalia; order Eulipotyphla; family Talpidae; genus Talpa; species Talpa europaea. The sequence goes on along the minus strand of NC_140074.1, from coordinate 64,017,129 downwards.
TGAAGTAATGGAAAAGATCACAATATGATTAAGTAATGGAACCGAGAGGGAGCAAAGTCTTGACCCTCCAACTTCGATTTTTGAAATGTCAAGCTGGTGTTCTGTCACTGGTCAGATAGTTCACCCAGGTTGCAGCAGAAGGGATGACCTGTTTACAAGACTTTACCTCCTGCCAATTTGCTACTTATACCTTTCAGAGAAGGGCTCACAGCAAAGTTATGAAACCCACCGAAAGACATGAACAGAAAGGGAGGCTAATTCAGAGTTCTAGAAGCTACTTTCCAAAGTGAAATCCCATCCTCACTGTGCAGGTGGAGAGTTCAAGTCCAGAGGCACATGAGGCAAAAAGAATAGAACCAGAAGTCCCAAAATTCAAAGGCCACTCTGCCAGGAGCATGACACCATAGTCCCTCAATTACAAGATATCTTAGGCAGTTAGATATGACATCAATTTTATAACAGCTTTCTAAGAAGGAAAAAACGTGAGAAAGTGTGCTAAAAGAATACATACATTATAACACATATACCAGTTTCAGAATTGGGAAAATGACGAATAGGGAAATGTGATCTACCTTAAGCTGGGATTCTGTGCTCACTGTACTGAGTTGGGTGATAAAGTGTTAAAAACGACAGTAACTTCTTATAAATAAAGTTAAGCAGATGAACAGAATGTTCTCGGTTTTCTCCCATAAACTTTCCTTGAATCTTGGAATCCTTGAATCTTTTGCACCTACAATCCAGAAGTCCACCAAAGATGAGATCTGGTGGAACATCCAATCACACATTTAACTACTTCATGGTTAAGGGACCCATGCGTCCAGGTGTTCTGCAAACAACCCCTGAGGTCCAGTTCCTGGGCCCGTGGCCAAGAAGACCAACTCCCAGAACAAGCACAGGGCACTGCAAGTCCCTTCCACCTGCGACTTCCCCCAGTCCCCTCCTTAGAAACGCTGAGGTCCATTCACCACCATACCTGCAAACCAGTCATCTGCACGATGACCCCAGATGGCCCTCCATCAAGTTTAAAGAAAAGCTTTACACAACAAAAGTGAAAGGGGGCTGGGAACTTTTTAAACATTCCCCAGGAGCATTCTCCCCATCCAAGGAGCCAATCGGACATACTATTCCTAGGCAGCCATGGGCTCCAAGAGTCAGCTCTAAAATGTGCTTCTAGGGCTCTCTAGTAGACACTGGTTTTGACCAAACGACCAACCCTAAAATAGTTACCTACTCATCACTAGACTCACTGGCCAATCTCAGCTTATTCTCATTTCCAAAATTCAAATTAAGTCATCAAATATTTATTCAGCTGCTGCTCTGTGAGAGACCCTAAATGAATAACCCAGGATCTCTGCCCTCAAGAAACTCACAAGCTGGCTGGAATAACAAAAATGCAACCAACCAATCACAATGGTGGCCCATGGTGTTGGGGAAGGGCTGAGAGTGGGGAGAGATGAACTCACCCTGAGGAGATTCAGGCTCACAGAAGAGGACTCAAGGGGTTTCAAGGGGGTCTAACTTCTCATGGAGCAGAGATGAATGAGGAGGTGACCAGACAGGAGGCCCAGCGTGAGCAGAAGCTCAAAGGTACAGTGGGTTGAGATTCATCCCCTCCTTTAAAGACTGTGCCACAGGCTTTGAAACAAATCCAGAAATATCCAGAAGAAATGAAACATCCCTGGAACAAAAGCATCAAGAATACTTTGGAGAGCCGCCCTGTTGGCACAAGGGGTTAAGATGCAACCTAAGAGGCTATCCACAGCCACTGAAGCACGAGTTTGATCCCCGACCAGGGAGCTACCTACATGGCACAGCGGACCTCTCCTGACTTGCCCACTGCTCCCCTCAGCAATGTATTTCAGTCAGTCTGCCTGTTCTGTTCCCCACTCTGTCTCTGATGAATCCTCTCACTCCCCACACCTCTGACCTGTACCCCAGTTCTTGTATGCAGAGTAAATAAATTTAAATTTAAAAAAGAATACTTTTAACAAGGAAGATGTGGAAGGTTCAGGAGAAGTCCCATCCCACTCTGTTGTAAGCAATAACCAAAAAAGTGTGTGTTTTCTGTTGTTTCCTAACTCTGACCACTAAAGACAAACTACCAAATATCCAGAACTACAAAATCGTGATTAGAGGGACTCAGTCTCTTCCAATTTAGACCCACTGATCTCGGGGTCAAGCGTCTTAGGACCAATTTCTAGAGACTGGCTGGGTATTCACACACACTGCTTCATGTTAAAACAACCCTTCAAGGTCATGATTATTTCCCTCATTTTTTGTCCAGATGTAGAAGCTGTGGTTCCAAAACCAGAAGTGATTTTCCCGAAGTTACACAAAGCTAACCACCATAAAATGAAGTTGGATTTCAAACTCTAGTCTGGCTGACCTCAAATCCAACTTTCCATTTCACCACTTGGGTGAATGTCAGAAAATCTCCATGCATCTGACCTGAAGCCTATGCTGGAGGAATTCCCTGGGGGCTCCTTGTTGAGTTTGAAAGTGACCATTCTGCCCTCTGATCTCCTCCCCTTCCTCACGGCACCAACTTGGTCCCAAAAACCTGTTGTATTCTTCCATCTGCATTCTGCTTTCAGATAACCCTTTATTTAAACACTTTAAGAAATCCCACCTCCAAGGACTGCCTCCCGCATACATGCTAAGAATCACCATCCTGGAATTGCTAGCCATCATCTATCTTTTTTTTTTTTTAAAGATTTATTTATTTATTTATACAAGCACTGGGTACAGTCAGAAGCAAGGGAGGGTGAGAGAATTCACCAGAGCCAGAGCAGGGAGCAGAACAGGCAGACGGACCGAAGACACTGCTGAGGGTAGCAGCGGGCGCGGCAGGCGCCATGTGGGACCCTCGTCGGCGGCCGGGGATAGAACCGGCGCTGCAGAGGCTGTGGGCAGCTTCGCAGCCCAGCGCTCAACCGCTGCACCACCAGGTGAGGCCCCATCATCTATCATTTCTAACTAAAGCTTTCTGGCTGAACCCTGGCAGAAGACTGCTTTGGGACAAATAAAAGGGAGACATGGGCCACTTTAGTCAGGAGGAGCTAACTGGAGGGAACTCATCACCACTATAGGGTAAAAAACCTCCAAGCATTTAAGGCGCAGGAAGGAAATCCCAACAACAAAACCAAGGGGTTTATTTAAAAAGATGTGTCACTGACCTTCTGAGGCCCCCCAGTAATGACATCTAGAAAGACAGTGGTCTTGTCCCAATGCTATCTAACAAAGAAGCCACTAGCCACATGTGGCTTCTGCACACATGAAATGCAGCTACTCAGAATTGAGACATGTTATTGGAGTAAAATGCACATCATATTTTAAAGGCATAATACTCCCCAAAGAAAGAACGTAAAACACATTAACAATTTTTTCCTATTAATGACATGTTGCATTGACAGTATTATGGAAATACTGAGTTAACGAAACTATATTGTTGAAATTAATTTCACCTGTTTCTTCTTATTTTTCCTTAAAGCTGTCCTAGAAAAATTTAAAATGACATATGTGGTTTGCATTGGTGGCTCAAGTCCTATTTCTGTTGGACAGCACTGGGCTGACACATTCAGAAGATGAGGAGACTAAGACCACAATTCTGGAGGAATGTTAGGAATTTTTTAGGAAGTGTGTACATACAAAAATATAGACATTCACGCAGAATCTGATTAAAATTTAAACATAGGGCCTCACTGGTGGCACAAAGGGTTAAGTATCAGCACTATGAAGCTATCCGCAGCCACTGCAGCCCGAGTTCAATCCCCAGCCAGGGAGATACCCACATGGCGCAGCAGACCTCTCCTGTCTCGCCTACTGCTCCCCTGAGTAGTATATTTCAGTCAGTCTGCCTGTTCTGTTCCCCACTCTGTCTCTGGTGAATCCTCTCACCCCCCCCCCCAGCACCTATGGCCTGTACTACAGCTCTCGTATGCATAAATAAATATATCTTTTAAAAAAATTTTAAATATAGCATAGATATGAACACTCTGCCTCTAGAAAAATTCTTCTAACAATTTAAAAGCAAGGAATGAAAGTAAATGTGACTGCTCCCCGCCAACCTCAAGACAGGGGTTCCGTACCACTTTAAATCACCTTTTCAGCAAGAGAATGTGGCAATGATGCTGCCTGCAAATGGGCAGCTACCCTACCAGTCAGTGCCAAGGCTGACAATGTTGCACACTTGGACCACCAGGTGGGCTGAAACAGGGGTGCTCACGGTGAGCTCCATCAGGGGCACAGAGGGTAGCATAGGACACCGACCACTCAGGAGTGGAGTAGAAATCAACCAGGCTAACAAATGAGAAAACAGAGGGCCTCCCTGGTGGCACAAGAGGTTAGGACTCAACCTATGAAGCTGTATTAAGCCACTGCAGCACGAGTTCAATCCCCAGACAGGAAGCTGCCCACATGGCGCAGCAGACCTCTCCTCACCCGCCCGCTGCTCCCCTCAGCAGTATATTTCAGTCAATCTGCCTGTTCTGCTCCCCACTCTGTCTCTGGTGAGTCCTTTCACCACCGCCCCCACCTCTGGCCTATTCCCCAGTTCTTATATGTATAAATAAATAAATCTTAAAAAAAAAATGAGAAAACAGTCTGGGCAGACAAGTGTAGTGTACCTGTGGCACATCACAATGGACCATGCAGTCGGGTTCCCTGCAAACTCTTTTAACCATGCCTCACAATGGAAATTCCAGTCCTTGTCACGCACACACATCGGCAAATATAAATAAAGCGAAAAGTTCATGAGAACTTACCTTGACTACAATGCTCTATCTCTGCTATATTGTGTTCCCCGAATTCTTTTTTTTTTTTAACGTTGATTATGATCCACCAAATTGATTTTACAACCCCAGACAGGTCACAATCCAAAGCTTAGTCTGGGTATTTTAACAAAGAGGTGCAACCCCCACTCTGTGGTTGATACTATTTGACTATTGCACCCCACTCTCTAGAATATGGGAATCTGGATGTCATCTCAGAATCCTTCTCAACACAGTGATCAAGGCAGCCATAGCTAATCACTTGAGTCAGAATCAGAGACCAAATCAATTATTATCATCCATGCTCTGACCCAAGGCTCTCATTTCACAAACATAAAAAGGGAGGCTCAAAAGGAAAGTGATTTGTCCAAGGTCATATAGCAAGACCTTAGACCTTGGGAGAGTTAGGGCTCCTGTGCACCCACAAAGTCACTCCATTTAAATCACCCGGGTAGGGACACAGCTGACATGAAACATAACAAGAACATGGAAAAAACTCAAAATTTCACCCTGACCATGAAAAGTCAGTTTACACATCTAGTGAAAGGCCGCCCGGAAGTTCTTATCACCCCACCAAAGCGAAGACATGAGGTCAGAGGAAGGGGCATGCCCAGAGCTAGTCCAAGGTTGGGGGAAAAGCTGTATCTGACAATGGAAGAGTTTTCAAACTCTGTTTCTCAAATGAAACAAACCACTGGCTATTTATTTTTCTGGAACCAGGGAGAGGTCAGTCTTACACTGACCAGCCATCTTTGTTGCTTCCCTTCGGCAAAGCAAGAGCCCTTGTTCAAGTTCACCTCTGTTCGGGGCTAAAAGTATAAGCAAACTCTTTTTCCTAGCTTGGTCCAAAGTCAAGCTATAAAGCAGGCCCTTGAAATTTCAAACCTTATTAGAAGGGGGAAAAAAAAAAAAAAAAAACCTCCTAAGGCAGAAAAGCAAAACATTAAGTAATAAGAGTCTCCACTGTGAAACTGTGTATAAATGATCTTTCACCAAAATAACTCAGCCCATCATCAAATAACCACTCCTCAAGTCCAATTTACCAGATTTTTCGCCCAATATTCTAAAAGGGTAGGGTGAACCGACATAGACTAATAAAAATTAGCTCATATATCCATTTCCGGTCACAGAAGTAGGACTAGAAGGTGCGGGAGCCAGGGCCAAGGTGGGATCTCAAGCCAGAGATGCCAAGAGAAACAAAAGAGGGCTGACCCCGCCCCCACAGTACCATCATGCACCTCTATTTCCTTTACAGCAAACCTGATCAGAATATCTAATTTAAAAAAAAAAAAAAAGGTCTACACAACAGAAATGATTTTCGATTTCTAGCCAGGAGTTTCCTTTACAGCATAGAAAATACAACAAAATTTCAGCAGAATGGAATGAAGGAATCTGAATTGTGTGTCAGGAGATCCACGACACACAAAGGGATGTGCTGCAATATTTTTATTCCTTGCACCAGAAATAACCTGTTATCCACAACCCTGAGTCCCTTTTTTTTGCAGGACACCCAATAGGGGTGCCCACCCACCCTTCCCCAGTGCAGGTCACAGCTCTCCTCCACTACTTACTAAACTCAGGCCTACTGTCTCATGAGGCCCAGAGACCTCAGAAATTATAAATTCTTTGACCGTCCTAGACCTTGGCCTAAATAATTCAAAAGAAAAAATTTTTTTTAATTATGGTAATTTTTTTAATAAAAAAAATCATTCCAAATATCCCAGAACGTGGCTTGTCAGGCCTGAAGGATTTCATTTCAAAAAAACAAATAAAATCTCCCAAATACAATGGTGATGATGGGAAATGTCAAACCTCTGCCCCTGTTAAATATATTTCACAGAATTTGTATTCCCTTGGAAATTTGAATTTGCCCTGAAAGGGTTGGGGCCACCACTTCTTCCAAGACCCAATGGAGGCTGGCAAAAGGGCACAGATTTCCTGTACCAGCCCTGTATGGAATACCATCGTCTTCCACCCAAGGTCTCACCACCATCCACCCCACAAACACTAACAATATTCCTCCTCCCTGTGGATAGAAAAATTTTAACTTTTTTGGGGAGTTTCAAAATCTACACCAAGTTCAATGAGATACTAATTTATCACAACAACCTTTCACTTTGGGTGGGTACCTTATTTTCAGGGTTAAATTTCAATTCAGTCAATATTTGTCTTCAAACTAGAAAAAATATTTTTTTATTTCACCTTCATTTGGTTCATTTTAAAGCTAAAATACTACATCAAATACTATCTGCTCGTATGTCTTCACGTTCCAAAAGCAAGCACCTTTGGTTCAGGTTTTTGTTTGTATTTTGATTTTTTGCCCATAAAAAAATTAAATTTTGATGCTAGAATCAGCTGAACTGGTATTTTACCCCATTTCTTCAGCAAAGTAAGTGTTCCACTACAGAAGATGGATTAAGAATCAGAATTTTTATCTCCTTTCTGTCTTCCTTTTTTATCTTTCCTTCTTGTTAAGTCAGTAAAATTTGAGCATTTTTTTTATATCACAGGAACACCCCCCCCCAATCATGATCAAGGCTAATAGATTTTTTTTACCCTTTGAAGGTAATTAAATTTGTGAAAAATACCAAATGTTAATAAACTAGCAAGCCTACATCACAATCAAAGAGGCCTGAAATCAATCTGGTTTTTTTTTAAATAATAAATTTTTCAAATTGGAAGATGAACAAGCACAGGGAAGGAAAATTTTCTTCCTACCAAGGATTCTTCAACCCTTGTCTTTATTAACTGATTCAGTTGCATGTCATAAAAAATGAGCTTCTGTGAATCCACTGTTAGTTTTTTCATAATAATGTTAATTATGCATATCTTATTTTAATGGCGGTCTCTCCTACAAATCTGTGGGCTACTCAATTTGTATAACATAATGAATTTACATTTTTCTCCAAAGAATACTGCTCAAAAAAAAAGGTTCCTGACATTTTCTGGATAAAACAACAACAAAAAAGAAATGCCTAGACCTTTCAGGAAACAAAATCAGAAAACAGTCTTAATTATTCCATCATAACAAAAAAAATAAATAAATAACACAAATCCCAACAAATGCAGAGGAAAAAAGACAGGATTTCACCCTAACTTTTTCAGTTTCTGTTTTTCTTTAGAACCTTGGGGTTTAAATGCAGTAAAATGTAAATGCAAAATTAAAAAAAAAAAAAAACCTACAATTTTTGGGTGTGTCCAAAGCCAATATTTTAAGGTCTGTTTTCTCTTTTAAATCCTTCCTTCTTGGGAACAGAAAAACTTTAAATATTGCCAAATGGTGAAATTAGTCTTTTTTGCCCGCTGAGCTAAACAAGTTCCAAATTACAATGAAGTACAATTTCTAATTGCTTCATAAAGCCAATTCTCCCAGTTTTCCCTCAACTCAACAATTTCCCTCCTTTCCTCATTCCAATTAGTTTTTTTCTCAAACTAAAATGAGTTGGACAGCCAAAGTGACTTTGGTTTTAGAAGGCTTTTTGCTTTCTTCCCTTCAAAAACTGAATTCATTCAAATTCCAGCTTAATTTTCATTTACATATTATCTGGATTTGGCTTCAGAAATGAAAATTGTCTCCATGCTCCTGAAAAGATCAAAGTGAAAATTTTCACCCCCAAAAAGAAAAAAAAGAATCTCTTTCTCCTCCACAGCCTTACAGTGCAAACTTTTGAAAAAATAAGAAATAAAAAATATTTCTTTTCAATTTTAATTTTTTTTATTTACAAAATAGTATCCTCTAGGTGGCGTCGTTTTAATGGGAAAAAACTACCGTTTGAAGAAAAATTAGAAAAAAAATTGAGAAAGGGAAATATGGCCTAAAAAAAAAAAAAAGATTGTTGCAAAGATGGGGGGCCAGGGGGAAAGCTCGCCCTGGGGGTCGTCAGGAGCCCCGAGCGCAGAGCGGGTCAGGGGGGAAATTGCAAATTTGGGGGGGAGGGGGGAGAGCTGGAAGGGGTTGCATTTTTGCAAAATGTGAATTGTCCAAACTGAAATGGCTGCTCTGTTCTCTCGCCGCTTTGTTTTCTGGGCTCCGGTCCGAGCCCGGGGCTGGAGGGGGGCGCTGGGTGAGGGCCCAAAAAGACCCCCTGGTCACCCTCACCCTCCGCACACCCCGCGGCGCCCGGGGGGGGGCTCCCCAGACCCCGACCCTCCCGTTTGCGCCCACAAAAAGCCCGCAAACGTGCCCAGGCACTTTGCATTTTGCAAACCTTGCAAGCAAGTGGCGCAGCGCCCCGGGCCCGGCCCCCGGGCCCCCGCGCGGTGCCTGCCCCTGGCCCCCGGTCGTACCTGCGGAGCCGCCGCGCCGCCCGGCTGGTTCATGGGTCCTCGCGGGAGGAGGCGGCCCCGGCGCGTCCTGCTCCTCCCGGGCCGGGCTGCTGGTGCGCGCACAATGCCGCCGTCGCCGCCGCCGCCGCTCCCTCCTCCGCCCGCCCCGCTCAGGCCGGGGGGGCGGGGGCGCTGGGGGCGCGCGGGGGGGGCGCCCGCCCCTCGCCCCCACCCCCGGCCCGCACCGGCCGGCGCCGCCGCGCCCGCCGCCGAGCCGCCCCCGGCGGGGCCGCCGCCGCCCCCCGCCGCCCTGCCCGCCCCCGGGCCGGCCTCGCCGCGCGGCCCGCGAGCTCCGGGCCTCGGCCTCGGCCTCCGCGCCGCCAGCCTCCGCGCCGCACACAAAGCCGGCCGGCCTCGGGGCGCTCGGCGCCCGCCCGCCCGCCGGCTCCCGGGGCCCGCGCGCCCGCCCCCCAAACTTTATCGCGCCGTGCCCTGCCCTCCCCGCGCCCCCTGCGCCCGCCCCCCGGCCCCCCGCCGCCCGCCCCCCACTTCGCCAACCCCGGCGAAAGGTCATTTTGATGTCGGAGGGAAAGTTTGGGGAGCCGCCTCTTGGCGGAACACGAGGGGTTAATGAGAACTCTTCTGCTCCCCCCCACCCACCCCCCAAAAATCAGATGGATTTTTTCAACAAAGTTTGAAGAGTTGGCCTGATGGAGGAGTCGGAAGGCGCAGTGGAGCGAAGCCTGTGGCCCCTGCCACCCCCTCCAGATATTCCCATGCAATTGAGGCACAGAAGTTTTATGTCAGACCAGGGGGGGCCTCTTTCTAGCCCCCCCCCATCAGACTGATTTTAAAAATAAATATTTGAGGAGCTATGTTAGGTGGAATGCGAGAAGAGAATAGTTCTGGCTTCCTCTGTCAATTAAAAAGAAAGGATATTTTTTGAAATGAAAGTTTGAAGAACTGGCCTTAAGTGACACAAGAGAGTTTAAAGGTTCAGGGGGGGCACAGCCCCTTCCCCTGTCCCCCAGTCAGGTTGTTTCTAAAAAGAAAATTTTGAGACTGTTTCTGTGTGAAACAGTGAGCGGGAATATTTCTATCCAACACCCTTCAAAATATCAGATTTTTTTCTTTTTCTTTTCTGAATTTGAGGAACTGTCTCCTGTGACTTGGGAAGGTTTAAAAGGGATTTTGTTTCTGTCCTCACCCTTCCCAAATAGCAAAAGTTTTTTTTTAATTGAACTATGCAGAACCTTTCCCATCAAGAGACAGGAGGGGTTACTGGATGCATGTTCCATCTCCAACAATTGATTTTTAGAATAAAAATTTTAAGAATTGCTTATATGTGAGATGAGAGAAATCTTTCTTTACCCCTCCTCAGGAAAAAAAAAAAGTAAGAATACTTTTTAAAAATAAAAGCATTGGAAATTGAGGGCAATTAGGTATCTCTTCTCTGTCCCCACCTTGAAAAAAAAAATGAAAACTTTTTTAATATTTAAAGAGCTAGATCAATGAGACAAGAAGTTGTGACAAAAATTTTTCCCCTGTACTCCCCCTCTGGAAAAGTTATTCTTTTTTAAATGTCAGGAAACTAAAGGAATGTAACAAGACACTTCCTCTCCCTGAAGAATAAAAATTTAGAAATGTAGCCCCTACATAGGCAGCATGAGATGAAAAAGCAGTCTTCCGTCCACCAATCACAAGAGGCTAAGAGAAATCTTCTGATCATTCCCGCTCCCACAAAAAATTGGGGAATCATTGGAAATAAAAAGTGGCCATTTCCCTCCATGCCAGCCTGGCAAGTGTGTCTCTGGTAGGGATTTGGTAGCCTCTGCCAAGGTTGATGTAAGGCAAGCACCCAGCATAGTTGGGCAGTGTTGGGTTCCCATGAGCCCCGGCAGACGTGACCCCTGTCCACCAGCCGCTTGTCCACCAGGTGACTGAAGCCGTGTTGCCAAGAGAAATGCCCCTGGTTTGATGTTGCTGATTCCATCCCTTTATGAAGCCTGCTGAGCACCTGCCAAGCCCCCTCCTCTGCTTGACTTCAGGCCCTAGCGTAGAAAGAAACTGAACCCAAATAATATTGGAACTCATAGTTCCCATGATTTCAAGTGCAGAGAAGGCCAGTCCCAGCACAGACTGTTGCCTCCCTCCACCCCAAGAGATTCTTATTCAGAGGTAGGGACTAAGAATTTACCTTTTTTTTTTTTTTTTTTTTTTTTAGGATTTTATTTATTTTTACATAGAAGAACTGAGGTACAGGCCAGAGGTGTCGGGGGATGAGAGGATTCACCAGAGACAGAGCGGGGAACAGAACAGGCAAACCTACTGAAATACACTGCTGAGGGGAGCAACCTAGACAGGAGAGGTCTGCTTTGCCATGTGGGTTGGCTCCCTGGCAGGGGATCAAACTCATGTTGCAGTAGATGCCAATACCTTCATAGTGCTGAGACTTAATCCCTTGTGCCACTAGGGAAGCCCCATAATTTGCATTTCTAATGCTAATGCTGATAGTCCAAGGACAACACTTTTAAAACCATTACTATACAGTACCAACTTTGAAATGCTCAGATGTGGGAGAAAGAGAAAGCACCCAACCCACCTTGGGGGTTATGGAAGATTCCAGGAAGAATAACACCTGCTGGGATGCTGGTAGAAGCATCCTTTCTCTCCTGGTCTTAATCAGATGGCAGGTCTCTCTAGATCAGGATTTTTAAACAGGGTCTTTGGCGAGGTTTGAGGACCCATGAACTAAGTAATTTCACATCGTAAGCAAAGTTATGTCTATAGGTGCATTTGGGGAGAGAAAATCTCTGACTCTTATTAGTTTCTCAAAAGGGTCAGTAACCCCAACCTGAAATGACCTGCAGCCTGTTTCCAGTGACTTCTGGTCTAGAAAATCCCCATCGGTCTTTCTCAGACTTCTCTCTCTGTAATCACTGGCAGTCCCTTCTGCTTCTCTGCTACCCATGGGCCACAGGAACTGGGTCTTTCTGTGTCCGCCCATTCAGACAAAGAGCCCAGAGCGAATTCAACACCACGGTGAAGAGCCTTGTCCTTCACAGTGGTCCCTGCCCTGAAGGGTCTGTCCCTTCTCTCTGTCCCAGCTGTGTTGTGGAAGGTATGCTGTGGGGACAAAGGCAGAGCTTGGTGTCTTCCTGACAAATTCAGTTTCTGAATGAATGTGCACACATTTCCCAAGCCCCAGGAGCAACTGTGATTTATTCCTGTTCAGGTTAACTTGGGATAGACTCACCATAAGCAGGGTCTTGGGAGGAGGATGGACGAGAAGAACCAAAGTGAGCCCAACAGGCAAGACCAGACCTGCTCAACAATGGGACAGGTGCCATGATATCACAAGAGCGGAATGAGGGCCTGCCTGGTGGCGCAGGGGTTAAACTCTCAATGCCATCAAGCTATCCCCAGCTACTGCGGCCTGAATTTTTGATCCCGGGCCAGGGAGCTGACCCACATGGCGCAGCAGACCTCTCCTGTCTTGCCCGCTGCTCCTCTCAGCAGTGTATTTCAGTAGGTCCACCTGTTCTGCTCCCCACTCTGTCTCTGGTGAATCCTCTCACCCCCCATACCTCTGGCCTGTACCCCAGTTCTTGTATGCATAAATGAATAAAAATAAATTTTAAAAAAAAGCAGAATGACCAGTCAGAGCTGCTAAAGGATTGATGGTTGTGTTAGGTAGCAACATTGTCCAGTTGGGACCTTTATCTTTGAGTGTTATGGTTCTGCTCAACACACCTGCATTTACCAAATTCTAGAAACTTTGCTCCTTCAAGGTCCAGCCTGCTGTCCCCAGCACCAGCCCGGCCACTAATACCTGTATGACAAAATTTTTTAGGTCCCAGGCTATGTCTCTGACTCCCCTGCTTCATGATCTCATGCAGACAACCCAACCTTTCCTTGCCTCCATTTGTTCATCCTTCAAATGGTGCCGACGATAGTATCTCACTTCTGGTGCCCTCCTGGGGATGAAATAACACATGCTAAGCTTTTAGAAAGTGCCTAGTACAAAGAAAACACTCCATACCTGTCGGCTCTTGTTTCCAGCCTCTGCCACAGACTCTCTGTGTGAATCTGGGCTAGCCTAAAAGCTACAAGTTTTACCAACACTTTTAGATGTAAGTGGCAAAAACAAAATCACAATACATTTTTTAAAAGGGTAAGGGATGTTATTTTATTAAATTAGGAGGTAGATCGTGGTAGCCAAGAGCAAGAAATGAAAGGAAATCTTCAGATGATTTGTAGGCTGCAACTAGAAAATCATCAGGCACTGGGCTTGTCTCTCCATCATTCTGGGCCATAGGTCTCTTGATGTTTCAGTCCTAATTCAACCTCTCTCTCTCCCCCTCCCTCCTTGCCTCTCGCCAGGTGGGGACTCTGCTTCTCTGGGCACACAACCACAGTTATCTCAGCACCAACAGGTGCTGCCTGGCTCAAGTCCAAGTTCTCAGGACAGAGAATGTGATTGGCCAACTTGGCTCAGGTGCCACGGGAACCAGGGGAGCAGGGCCTCAGGGACTTCTGAGACCAATGATAGAGGAAAGGGCTATGACGGGCTAGACAGACACCTCAAGTGTTGAACTTCATATAAGACTGTGAGGATTTGCAGAGATCTGGGGTATCTGGGGGTACCTGGCCCAGGAATTGACTCAGAGACACATTCGAAAGTTGCATTTCTTCCTGCTAGAATCTAGAGACACTTTGGCCACCAGGGTTTGAGGATGGTAAAGTGTTGTCAAGTGGAGGGAGTAAGCATAGATGTCAGGCTTGTACCAGCAGTAGGTGAGGGGGACAAGGAGACAGAATTTGCCCTACAAGTGACCTTAGGATCCCAAACTGAGCCTAGGTGGCTGAATCTTGGTGCCTTTCAAGTGAAGCAGTAGGTTCTCAAAGACATGGAACAGAATGAAGGAAGGAAATTTATAAAACGGTATCTTCTTCCTCAAAGGGTTTCTTTTTATAAGACTAAAAAAATGAGGAAAGTGCTTTTTTGTACAGTCTTGGACTCCCTAAGTCTCTTCACAATGGATGAGAACCACATGGTTTAGTCATGTGAAATCTCTTATTTCTCAAACAAGATGGCAGCATTTTCTTATTTGATCCATTATTTCTCCAAGGTGGGCAGAGTAGGAACAACAACCCCCACTTTTAAGGATTTGAGATTTAAATCCTCAGCCAAACTGACCAAATTTGGCCTCTTCCATGTTCTCAGACTGCCCTGTGGAACTTTCTGGTGACTAGAATCAAAATTGATAGGTTCCTTAAACTGCATTGCTTTGGCTCTGAAATTTTTTTCTTTTCCTTCCTTTTACATCCCCTCTCACATCTCCTCCCACAAAGAAAAAGTTGAGGAGAGGTAACAGCAAGGTAACAGCAATTTATTTCCTCCAGAGAGGTCCTACGGAGCCATGGTAAATTCTCCAGAAATCTCGGCAGGTACCTGAGGCCTTGGCAGTCCCCCAGGTTGGTGAGGGCAAGAGGAAAAACCAGAAAGAGGCCTCCCTGGTGGCGCAAGGGGTTAAGATGCAACCTAAGAGGCTGTCCGCAGCCTCTGCAGAACCAGTTCAATCCCCTGGCCGGCCAGGGAGCAACCCACATGGCGCAGCAGACCTCTCCTGACTCGCCCACTGCTCCCATCAGCAGTGTACTTCAGTCGGTCTGCCTGTTCTGTTCCCCACTCTGTCTCTGGTGAATCCTCTACCACCCCCCTCATCTATGGCTGTACCCCAGCTCTTGTATGCATAAATAAATAAAATCTTAAAAAAAAAAAAAAGCCAGAAAGAATGAGGACCCAGGATAGGGCACCAGTAAATCGAAACAGAGATCAGGCTGATGGACAGCCCAGACCGAGAATCAAAATGGAGACAAAATCTGAATAGCCCATCCCTGAATTCAACAGCAAATGCTTATGATGCATCTACAATGTAGGATGTTTCTTCCATGGAGGCTGCCATCCCATGAAACCTAGAGAAAGTCCAGCATCCTGGCAAAGATCCCATCCAGCCTCTACAGTTAGCTCTGGTTAGAAATTCCTGGTCTGTGCTCACCAGATTGTGACATTAGCTACCATAAAATCCTCAATTTCCTCATCTGTAAAATGGATAAATAAGTTTTTAACCTTAGCACACAAGGTTATTTAAAGGATTAACTCGTGTTATGCTCTCAACACATGATAGCTATTACTACTAATCCCAGGCCATTTTTTCTTTAACATATATAAAGAAATTCAAGTCCCCAGATGGAGGAGGGGTGGTGGGGTCAGCTCACAGAGGCAGGACTGTCTATCTAAGAAGGGAACGAAGTCAGCTTTGGAGGCAGCTGTCCCAGACCAGTGGACTACGTCACCCACTGAGGCAGCAATCCTGATCTCTGTTCTGCTCGGTCCCAGGAGAGGAGCACCCCAGCTCAGGAAGGAGAAAGAATGAAGATGGCAGGAGATCGCCCTTTTGTTTCTCCTTAATGCCATCTGGAGGCCCCCAAAAGAGGTTCCATGTGATCTTTCTGCTGTGAGGTACATCTGGGAATGATTTTGGGTGAAAGGACAGCCTGGGGCAGGATTCAGAATCTGTACTATGACCCTAGCTCAGCCCATTTCCAGGCACGTGGGCCTGAGGTTACATCACTGTATCTGGAGCCTGTGTCCTTTGCTGTGAAATGGGAATAATAACTGATGTATGCGTGTTTTATAGAAAGTTAGAAAAAAGGTTGAGTGCCAGCACACTGTAGAAATCCTAGATGTTAGTGGCGAGGACACTAATCATGACATAGGCCCATGGCTTGTATCAGCACCACTATCCAGTAATGGAGCACGTCTGAAGTGATTCACTCAACTGTGCTCCTCTGTACCCTCCATTGGCAGGTGATAAGACTGAGGCACAGAAGGTAAGTCGGAATGCATTTTTCACTGGGAGATGGATATGATGCACCTCCTGATGCCCGGCACCAAGAAGAACCCACAGGGCTCACGTAGAATTCCTGCCAACGTGCATAACCCAGATCTAATCATGAGGAATCATCAGACAAATCCAGATCAAGAGGCATTCTACAAAACAACTGGCCTGTATGCTCCAAAAATGTCCATATTGTGAAAGGCAGAGAAAGGCTGAGGAACTGTTTCAAATTAGATGACAGATGTCAGATAAAGTAATTCAAAAAGTGATCTGGAATTGACCCTAGATCAGAGGGGAAAAAATTGCCATCATGGCAACACTTGGTGAGATTTGAATATGGGAGGATATTAGATAATAGTACTCATTCATGTTAAATTTCTAAATTAACATATATTCTGTGGTTGTATAAGATGTTCATTTTTTTAAAAAAAGATTTATTTATTTATGCATACAACAACTGGGGTATAGGCCAGAGGTGCAGGGGGAGGGGTGAGAGGATTCACCAGAGATAGAGTGGGGAACAGAACAGGCAGACTGACTGAAATACACTGCTGAGTGGAGCAGCAGGCGAGCCAGGAGAGGTCTGCTGCACTATGTGGGTAGCTCCCTGGCTGGGTATCGAACTCGTGCTACAGTGGCTGCAGGTAGCTTCACAGTGCTGTGCTTAACCCCTTGCACCACCAGGGAGGCCCTGTGTAAGATGTTCTTGTCCTTAAAAAGCACACACTTTTAAAGGATATCTGTAACTCCCAGTGGCGAAATAACTTACCTCTTTCTCTCTCTGTATCTCTCTTCTCCTTCTTCTCTTTCTCCTTGTAAATAAAACTTTTAAAAAGACAGAAAGAGGGCCCTCCCTAGTGGCACTAGTGGTTAAGTCTCAGCACTATGAAGCTGTCCGCAGCCACTGCAGCATGAGTTGGATCTCCTGCCAGGGAGCTGACTTACATGCCACAGCAGACCTCTCCTGTCTCGCCCACTGCTCCCCTCAGCAGTGCATTTCAGTGGATCCGCCTGTTCTGCTCTGCTCCACACTCTGCATAAAATAAATCTTTAAGAAAAAAGTAAGAAATTACATATTATACACAGTTACATATATACCTATATATGTACATAAAGATGTAATAAAGCAATAAAACATGTTAGCGAGTAGTGAATAAGGCAGAGAATACTTGAGAGTCCTTTATACTCTCCTTTCAAGATTCCTGGGCCTCCCTGGTGGCACAAGGGGTTAAGCACCGCACTATGAAACAATCCACAGCCTCTGCAGCACAAGTTTGATCCCTGGCCAGCCAGGAAGCAACCCACCTGGTGTAGCAGAACCTTGCCTTCAGTCAGTCTGCCTGTTCTGTTCCCCACTCTGTCTCTGGTGAGTCCTTTCACCCCCCACATCTTGGCCTGCACCCCAGCTCTTGTATGCATAAATAAATAAATCTTTAAAAAAAAGATTACTATCTAACTTTGAAATTATTGCAAAATAGAAAATTAAGAAAAGTAGTATATCTGAAATGCTTAAAAAGGCTGGAAGTCTACACTGAAATTACTTGCATCAGAATGGACGCTTTCTTTGTATGTTTGACAACAAAATTTGATTCATTGATCAGTGGTTTGTTCGCATCAAAATTTGCTGATGATTTTTTTCTAATAATATGAGTTTTCTTTTATGGCCATTATTCGTACCAGGTTCAATTTTCCCAAACAAATTTTGCAATCTAAATTTTTTCAAGCAGATTTAGGGTCTTCCATCAATTGCTAGTCAGGAACAATTTTTATTGTTTTCATTGTTGGCTTTTGTTTTATTTTCTGTTGCTTATTTCTACCAGGTAATTTTTTTTTTCAATGTTTGTAGTTCTCAGTGTTACCAATAAGATTTCACCTTTCAAGAGGCCTACCCTGGTGGCCCAGCAGTTGAGCGCTGGGCTAGAGGCTGCCCACAGCCTCAGCGCCGTTCGTTCCTCGGCTGCTGGCGAGGGTCCCACAAAAAAAAAAAAAGATTTCACCTTTCAAACAGGTAATTATTTTCTAAAATTCTCCTTGTGTATGATTTTAAATCCTCACTGTGCATCTGAATCATCTGACAGGGGTTGGGGGTAATGAAAACCACAGGTTTCCAAGCACTACATACCCCTACCACCACCAAGATTCTGAATCAGTGGGCGGATATCTGCTTTTTTTTTTTTTGGTGGGACCCTCTCCTGGCGGTCGGGGATCGAACTGGTGCCGCAGAGGCTGCAGGCAGCTTCGCAGGCCAGTGCTCAACCGCTGCGCCACTGGGGAGGCCCCAGATATCTGCATTTTTAGCAAGCTCTCGCCTTTCAAGTTTTGAGTAGTCACTGACCCATTGGTGTCGTGGCCATCTTACTTTGATAGATTGTAAACTCTCTGGGCCTTGCTATCCTCATTGTTTTAATATTTTATTTTATTTTATCTAAGATTTATTTATTTATACAAGAACTGGGGTACAGTCAGAGGTGCAGGAGAGTGAGAGAATTCACCAGAGACAGAGTGGGGAGCAGAACAGGCAGACGGACCAAAGACATTGCTGAGGGGAGCAGTGGGTGAGACAGGAGAGGTCTGCTGCGCCATGTGGGCATCTCCCTGGCCGGCCGGGAATCAAACCTGCACTGCAAAGGCTGTAGACAGCTTCACAGTGCGGCATTCAACCCGCTGCACCACCAGAGAGGCCCTGTTTTAATATTTTATTTCCCCTACTTGACTATGTAGTTCATGAGGAGAGGAATTAATTTAATGGTCTCTATTTGGCCAACATGGCCCATTATACATAAGGTAGTTAGGCAGCAAAAATATTGGTTGATTGGTTATTAACTCAATCAAAAGCTTGACTGTCAGCATCAAGAAAAGGGACGTCCTTTTATTACTATGATAAAAGATACATAAAAAAGATACATATCAAACATTTTATCATTGTAACCATTTTTTAAGAATAAAGATCAATAACACTAAGTACATTCACATTGTTGTATAACCATTATCAATATTCATGTCCAAAATTTTTCATCATCCCAAACTGAAACTCCGTACCCATTAAAAACTAACCTCTATTACCTTTTCCCAGTCCTTGGTAACCACCATTCTACCTTCCATTTCCATGAATTTGACTATTCTAGGTACTTTATATATAAGTGAAATCATATAATTTCACCCTGCTGTGTCTGATTTACTTCACTTAGCATAATGCATTCAGGGTTCATTCATGATATAGAGTGTATCAAAATTTTGTTCATTTTTAAGGCTGAATACTATTCTACTGTATAGTTACACATCATGTCATTTATTCATTCATCTGCTGATAGCTACTAGAGTTCTTTTTATCTTTTGACTAATGTGGATAATGCTGTTATGAACATTTGTGTACATATGCCTGTTCAAGTTTCTGCTTCCACTTCTTCTGGTTACACACCAGAAGTGTAATAATTGGATCATATGGTAATTCTATGTCTAATTTTTGAGGAATTACCATAATGTTTCTCCAGCATTAAAGAAGTAACATTTTTAAAAGCTAGTTAATAAAGGTAATCCAATGATTTAATCCTTTCTGACTTTCATCCCAAGTCTATTGAGAAAGAAAATTTGTACATCTATCTTTTGCAATCTCAAAGGATAATGGGATGTATACTGACCCTTTGGTTCCATGGTAGGATGGTTGCATTTAAAACCTCAACTCTGGGACCTCCCCTGGTGGCGCAGTGGTTGAATGCTGGGCTGTGAAGCTGCCTGCAGCTTCTGCAGCACCGGTTTGATCCCCGGCCACCGGCAAGGGTCCTACATGGCGCGCAGACCTCTCCTGCCGCGTCCACTGCTCCCCTCAACAGTGTACTTCAGTCCATCTGCCTGTTCTGTTCCCCACTCTGGCTCTGGTGAATTCTCTCACCCTCCCATGCTTCTTACTGTACCCAGTGCTTGTATAAATAAATAAAATTAAAATAAAATAAAACCTCAACTCTGCATACCTTCTGGCCTGTCCCTCTTTGTCATGGAACTGAAGATTTTCTCACTAAAAAGGTAGAGCCTGTTTCCCATTCTTTGTTTCTGAATTTGGCCACATGACTTGTTTTGACAAATGGGAGGTTGGCAAATTTCACATAAGCAGAGGATTTAGAAGTGTTTATGCAAACTGGGTTTATGCTTGTTTTTGCATTTCTGACCTCACCATGAGAAGATGCCCAAGCTAGTCTGCTGGAAGAACAGAAGAGAAAGGTGAAACTGTTTAGCTGGCCCAACTGATCACCAGATGCGTGAGCCTCTACCCACTCCAAGAACAATCCAGATTAAACCTTCAGCCCATCGCCTCATGAACTAAATAAATGCTTTTTGCTCTATATCACTGAGTTTTGTGGTGGCTACACAGCATCATGGTGGCAATAGATAACTGATACCTCTTCCCTCTCCTCTGCCAGTCTGCTACAGTTTCTGCATTTGCCCAAAGTGATGAGACAACTGATTTCATTGACTTCACAGAGGATGAGGATTAAGTGCCAGTTCTCACAACTGGACAGTTATAATCTAAAGGGTGGTTTTCTCATCCCTCTGAAGGTGGCCCTCCTTCAGTGTACTGGAAAAGAGAACTCACATAGTGTTCTCCATCTGCCCCTCACTCTAGTGACAGCATCTCAGTTCCTTAGAGAATGAGATCTTTGCCAGTCTCAGTCTTCACGTTCTGGGTGGACTTGCTCTGATCACCCTTGAGTGCCATCAGCAAATGAGCTAGGCATACCCCATCAATATATTCCATGCTCTTTGTTCCAAATGGTTCAGGGATTGTCATGGCAGGCCAAGCCAATTGGATTCAATCTCAAGAATAAGAATACAGAGCTTCCCTGGTGGCACAGGGGTTAAGACGCAACCTATGAAGCTATCCGTAGCCTCTGCAGCACAAGTTCGATCCCTGGCCAGGGAGCAACCCACATGGCACAGCAGATCTCTCCTGACTTGCCCTCTACTACCCTCAGCAGTGTATTTCAGTCAATCTGCCTGTTCTGTTCCCCACTCTGTCTCTGGTGAATACTGTCAACCCCACACCTCTGGCCTGTACCCTAGTTCTAGTATACATAAACAAATCTTAAAAAAAAAAAAAAAAAAAAAAAGGGGCCTCCCCGGTGGCGCAGCGGTTGAGCGCTGGGTTGCGAAGCTGCCCGCAGCCTCTGTGGCGCCGGTTCGATCCCCGGCTGTTCCCCGGCCACCGGAGGAGGGTCCCACATGGCGCGCAGACCTCTCCTGCCGCCCGCTGCTCCCCTCAGCAGTGTACTTCGGTCCTTCTGCCTGCTCTGCTCCCCGCTCTGCCTCTGGTGAATTCTCTCACCCTCCCATGCTTCTGACTGTACCCAGTGCATGTATAAACAAAACAAATAAATAAATAAATAAGTAAAACATGCCTCTATAAAAAAAAAAAAGAATAAGAATACAGGCAGCTCACTGCTCATCTGCATCTATGCAGATGTCTTTCTCTTAAACTTACCCCTTTGAAATGCAGCTCTCTGCCCATCTGCATCAATGCAGGCATCTCTCTTTGCCTTTTTTTCCTTTCCTTAATAAACTAGCCATTAAAAAGAAAAGAACATGAATGTATCGTTCTCTTTTTTGTTGAGATGACATTTAAGTCTAGAGGTACAGGGGACTACTATGTAGAAAAAGCTTGCCTGAATATATCTAACACAAAGGAAAGCAGAACCCAGAGTTGGAAAGAAACAGTCATGATAACATGACTAGAACCTCTAGATCCAGCCAGGCCTGAAGCTGCATTTCTTTTGAACTTTTAGTTATGTGGGTCAAGAAAGATTCTTGTTTTGTTGAACCAATTTAGGTAAGGATTCTATTCCTTGTAACTGAAAAAAAACAATTCATCTTTTACTCTTCCTGTGTTATCTTCCTAAATGCATTGTTCTTATCATCATGGGCTACTCCACAGGGTTCTGTCACTGCTGTGAAGCCATGGTGTTTATTTCTACTGGTCACCGGTGGCTCCCAAGCAAAATGCACCCATCAGGGTGAGTTTTCTCCCACACAGTCTCTAAAAGCAGGGAGAATGAAGGCAGATCTGGCTGACCATGTGTCCCGCTTCACCCTGAAGAGTCTTGGGGTGTGCCTGTTGTCCCAGCATGATTACCAATAGCACTCCCTTCCACTATCAATAGTGTCATTGTTTGCACAATAAATTAAGTGGCTCTCTTAGCAGACTGTGCTTCTTTTTATTGTGTCATCCCTTCATTCTCCACAACCCCCACCCCCATAAAGCCAAACAACAGTTTCAGACTTTATCAAAGGGTTTGGATAACAGCATAGGGAGCATGGCTGAATCTAAAGGTAGTGACTACAAAATCTCCTCCCACACGCTCATCTGCAGTGTGACCCGCCTCTCTCCTCAAAAGCCAGAGTAATTCTTTTTATTTTTGTAAAGATTTATTTATTCATACAAGAACTGGGGTACAGGCCAGAGGTGCAGGAGGGTGAGAGAATTCACCAGAGACAGAGAAGGGAGCAGAGCAGGCAGGCGGACCAAAAACACTGCTGAGGGGAGCAGCGGGTGAGACAGGAGAGGTCTGCTGCGCCATATGTGTAACTCCCTAGCTGGCCATCGAACCAGCGCTGCAGAGGCTGCAGACAGCTTCCTGGGGCTGTGGTCAACCCGCTGTGCTACCGGGGAGGCCCAAAAGCCAGAGTAATTCTTTTCCCTTTGAGTGGGATTATCATTGCTTCAACCAACAGACCAGTAGGGAAGTGATGTTGGATGTTTTCCTAGACTGCTGCGTGAAAGACCAAGCAATGTTCATCTTATTCATGGGAATGTTCATACTAGGAGCCCTGTGCCAGCTTCTTTGTGGTCCCCATGTTGTGAGGAAGCCAAGCCACACTGAGAGGTTATGTGTAGCCATTCTAGTCAACGGTCTAGCTGATAGTCTAAAATGCCCGTAATTATCCCTACCTTCTGGTGATACATAATCCCTTCTTCTTTTTTTTTTTTTAATAATAAATTTTATTGTTATATTCCCCATACAATTGCAGCCCCCCCATTCTGACCCCAATCCCTCCCCTCCCGCCCCCGCCCCCCTAAAAGTGTCTCTGGTTCATAGTTTTTTGTTGATTTTGATTTTCACTTTCTTATAGTTATTCATTTTCCTGGTCCCTTATTTAAGTTTTCTAGATACCTGCTATGAGTGAGACCATCCGGTATTTTTCTTTTTCTTTTTGGCTTATTTCGCTGAGCATGATCCCTTCCAGCGCCATCCATGTTGCTGCAAATTGCATGTGTTTATCTTTTTTGAATGCTGAGTAATATTCCATGGTATATATGTACCACATCTTCTTGATCCAGTCATCTATTTTTGGGCATTTGGGTTGTTTCCAAAGCTTAGCTATTGTAAACAGTGCTGCTATAAACATAGGGGTGCAGGTGTTCTTTGGAATTGATGTTTCTGTGTCCTTTGGGTAAATACCTAGGAGTGGAAATGCTGGATCATATGGAAGCTCTATGTTTAGTAGGTCCAGAAATCTCCACACAGCTTTCCACAGTGGTTGGACCAGTTTGCACTCCCACCAACAGTGTAGAAGAGTTCCTTTTTCTCCACACCCTCGCCAGCATTTTTTGTTGCTAGTTTTTTTAATATGTGCCATTCTCACTGGTGTAAGATGGTATCTCATGGTAGTTTTGATTTGCATTTCCCTGATGGCAAGTGATGTTGAACATTTTTTCATATGCCTGTTGGCCATTTGCATTTCCTCTTCAGAGAAGTTTCTTTTTAGCTCTTCTGCCCATTTTTTGACTGGATTATTTTCTTTGTTGTTGTTGAGTCTCATCAGCTCTTTGCAGATTTTTGTGATCAGTCCTTTATCATTAGTGTTGGGTGCAAAAATGTTCTCCCAGTTGGTGGGGTTTCTCTTTGTTTTTGTTATTGTCTCTTTTGCTGTGCAGAAGCTCTTTAATTTGATGTAGTCCCAGCTGTTTATCTTTGCCTTCACTATCACTGCTTTGGGTGATGTGTTTGTAAAGATGTCTTTGATGTGCAAATCACGTAGTGTTTCGCCTATATTTCCTTCTATATATTTTATGGTTTCAGGTCTTATGTCTAGTTCTTTAATCCATTTTGAGTTGATTTTTGTATATGGTGTGAGGTAGTGGTCAAGCTTCATTCTTTTGCATGTAGCGACCCAGTTTTCCCAGCACCATTTATTGAACAAACTTTCTTTGCTCCAATGCATATTCTTTGCTCCTTTGTCAAAGATTAGTTGACCATAAATCTGTGGGTTTATTTCTGGATTTTCTATTCGATTCCATTGGTCTGTATGTCTGTTCTTGTTCCAATACCATGCAGTTTTGATGATTATGGCTTTGTAGTATAGTTTGAAGTCTGGGAGTGTAATGCCTCCATTCCCTTCTTTTTTTTTCAGGAGAGCTTTGGCTATTCGGGGTTTTTTGTGATTCCATATGAATTTCATCAATAATTGTTCTATTTCTTTGAAGAATGACATTGAAATTTTGATTGGAATCGCATTGAATCTGTATATTGCTTTTGGAAGGATGGCCATTTTAATAATGTTTATTCTTCCAATCCACGAGCAGGGGATGTCTCTCCATTTCTTTGTGTCTTCTTCTATTTCTTTTAACAGTGTTCTATAGTTTTCTTTGTATAGGTCCTTTACCTCTTTTGTTAGATTTATTCCCAAATATTTGATTTTTTTTTGTTTCAATAACAAAAGGGATGGTTTTTTTGATTTCTTCTTCTTCAGATTTATTGTTTGTGTATAGGAAGGCTACTGACTTTTGCGTGTTGCATAATCCCTTCTTCTTGAGTGAGAGTGAGACTTGTTCCTAATAACTTACTCCTAATAACTTATGTCCAATCAGCAAAATACTGCAAAGGTGGTGATGGGATTTCACTCCTGTGATATGATATTTAAGACAATAAGGTCTGTCTGTCTGGTAGACACTCTGCCTTGCTGGCTTTGATGGCATGTCGGGGCGTTCCATGTGGGAAGCAACTGAGGACAGCCTTGGGCTGAAGCCACTTAGGAATCTAAGACCTCAATCCAACAGCCCTAAAGGAACAGAGTCCTGTCAATAACCACATAAGTGGGCTTAGAAGCAGATCCTTCCCCAGATGAGCCTTCAGTGAGACACCAGTACTTGCAGCCTCACAAGAGACCCAAAAGCAGATCCTTGACCCACAGAAAATGTGAGATAATAAATGTGTATTGAGGGCCTCCCTTGGTGGGCAGCGGCTGAGCTCTGGGCTGCCAGGCTGCCCGCAGCCTCTGCAGCACCGGTTCATTCCCTGGCCACTGGCAAGGGTCCCATCAAAAAAACAAAAACAAAAAAAAAAAACCAAACGTGTATTAAGGAGTCTCTTTCTATACACCAAAATTCTTATTTCAATAATTTTGAATGGAAATTCCTCCTGACCTCTTAAACAACAGACTGCATCCTTTCTGTGGCCTTTCTAAAAGTCTCCCATTAAGTACTACCCTGAAGCCTGATAAGGCGAATTTACTGAGCTTAGGACATTCGCATAAAAGTGTGAATTTTCCAGAGGAAACCACTTTTTTTCTTCCAGATTTTTGATAGCTGTTGAGTATGTATTCAGTTCTTCAGAAATTGATGTTTGACTACATGAAATGAGAAACAGCCCTTCCACGACCTATACGTATCCTTTCTACCAAAAGACAAATGCAATCCAGAAGTCCCCCAGGCTTTAATAACCTGTGGGTATAAATGAGGTCACACTTTATTTATTTAACAAATAGTTGCCATGGCTTGCAGTGAGGTATTCTAAGTGCAATAAAATCATCAATCTTTGTAATAAATTGATGAGGTAGATTATCTTTATTACCTTCCCTGTTTTATAAATGAGGAAACAGAGGCACAAAGAGGTCAAGTAATTTGCCCAAGAACACAGAGTTCTCGGCCTCCCTGGTGG
Organism: Talpa europaea; assembly: GCF_964194135.1. Taxonomy (NCBI): domain Eukaryota; kingdom Metazoa; phylum Chordata; class Mammalia; order Eulipotyphla; family Talpidae; genus Talpa; species Talpa europaea. The sequence continues at coordinate 63,991,263 of NC_140074.1, read as the reverse complement.
TGTAAGGGGTTAAGACACAACATTATGAAGCTATCCACAGCCACTGTAGCCTGAGTTTGATTCCCAGCCAGGGAGCTACCCACATAGTGCAGCAAACCCCTCCTACTGCTCCCCTCCGCAGTGTATTTCAGTTGATCTGCCTGTTCTGTTACCCACTCTGTCTCTAGTGAATCCTCTCACCCTCCACACCTCTGGCCTGTACCCCAATTCTTGTATGCATAAATAAATAAATCTTTAAAAAAAAAAAAAAGAACACAGAGTTCTCAAATTGAGCTAGTTTTGGACCCGAGTCTGACTCTAGACCCTGTACTCATATTTACATTGCTGTCCTGAATCTCACTGATGTGGATCCCCCACCTCCCAAGAAAGATCCCCTCTTAGCTCTATCTCAATTTTCTGAGCCCATGGAGTGTTGCATGCAGGCTCGGTGTTCCCCTGATACTGTTCTTGGAGGGCAAGTCTGTCACTGAGCTGAGTCCCTCACAATCTAGTTCCCTACAGTGCTACAAACAGTCCTAACGAAACAAACATCCAGAAGACTCAATGGCCTCCAATGAGCTGAGTTCCCCAGTCTGCTGGTCTTTCAGAAGCTTCTTGGCTGGGCTTGCTGGGCTTGCTGCCATTGGCTGACCTGTCATCTGGCACCTTAGGTCACATGATTCTGGTCCATGCAGTTCTCAGCCTTCAGCAGGCGAACTTGGGCATGTTCATTTGCTACTGGCAGAGGAGAAAATCTAACGAGCCCAAAACTGTGTGAGCACTTTTCAAGCCTCTGTTTAAAATCACATCTGCGAGTGTTCTGTCAGCCAAAGCAAGATGTGCCACTGGGTACAGAGTCAGAGCAGGAAAGCATGGCACCATCAGGCCGAGGCATGGGTACAGGGAGCGCTAGAGCGTTGGGGCATGCAGGCAATTGATCAACAACCTTCATCACCAGTTTAGCTTCTTTTGCAAAAATCTCAGAACAAGATTAAATCTCAAAATAAAAATTCATTTAGATGATACTGTTCAAGTTTCCATACATTAAAGCTGTGCTTGGAGAGATGGTAAAGAAGGAAGCCAAACCAGGGCAATACGCACAAGTGGTTTCATTAGAAAGGGAAAAGAGCAGCATTCCTCTGTGCCAGTAGAATGTGAAACTGAGAATTCAGAACGCAGCTGCCAGTGTGCCAGGCAGGCCCACATTCTGGTGGCAAAGTGGCAGTCAGCAGGGTAGGTATTGTGCGGCCTGGCTTCTGAGCAGCAGCGTTAGCACAAAAGTCACCTCAGAGCACAAGAAGGCAGTGCTGACTCTGTTAGCAGCTTCTTAGCATATCAATGTCTCCTGTTGTTTTGGGGCAGAAAGCTCAAATATTGGATTGGCTGATTCAAAATCGGCCCCTAGGTCACCCCCGTGTTTCCAGGAGGGTGTGAGTGAATATATACTTTATTCCCATTCCTGGAAAGCTGTTATTTTCTGGGCTCACACACCCTGTCCGTGGCCTGATTATAATTCTAAATCTGAGAAACAGGAGCACCCTGTTAAGACACCCAAACTGGTTTCCAGTCTACAACTCCACAGACCCTTTCTTTTACCAAGAGAGCATCGGAAATACCCGCCTCCCCAAGGTGACAGAGGACAAGACCTGTGGATACGTATTGACTGATGCGTTTCTGGAAATAGATGGGAAAAGCCTCCATAGACAGTAAAACTTACAAAACAAACAAGCAAACAAACAAAAAGAGATAGAGAGCCTGGCATGCTTTGCTTTTCAATACAGGGGCGCTGGGCACTTACATTATTGGTTCACTGCTTGGGAAGCTTAATGCATGAGAAGAGTTCACACTGAGAGAGTCCCCAGCCCTTTCCCAGACTCTGCCATTGCTGGGAGGAACCTCCACAGTCCCTGGGGTTTACAGGGTGCTTTGCACACATTGGCTCATTTTCTTCTTCTTTTTTTAAAGATTTATTTACTTAACACATACAAGAGCTGGGGTGCAGGTCAGAAGTGGGGGGGGTGACAGAGTGGGGAGCAGAACAGGCAGATCTACTGAAATACACTGTTGAGGGTAGCAGTGGGCAAGACAGGAGAGGTCTGCTGCGCCATATGGGTAGCTCCCTGGCTGGGGATCGAACCCCTGCTGCAGTGGCTGTGGAGACTTAAACCCTTGCACCACCAGGGAGGCCCCTGGCTCATTTTATTCATGAAGAATGATGCAGCAGACCTCTCCTGTCTGGCCTGCTGTTCCCCTCAGCAATGTATTTCAGTAGATCTGCCTGTTTTGCTCCCTGCTCTGTCTCTGGTGAATCCTCTCACCCCCACACCTCTGACCTGTGGCCCAGTTCTTGTATGCATAAATAAATAAATCGTAAAAAAAAAAAAAAAGACTGCCCAGGAGGCAGAACTCCATTACACAGATGAGGAAACTGAGGCACAAAACTTCAGTAAACAAACTTGCCCAAGCCACACTGCAGGTGAGTGCTGAGACAGTCTGACTCCAACCAGCCCTCTGATTAGCACTGTGATTGTTGTCATACATGGTGTAGTAGCACAGTGCAGGTTTTCTGATCCAGCAGATGGGTAAAGGAGAGTCCTGGCGCCCTCCGTGGCTTTCTCAGGCTTTTATTGAGCTTTACATGTAGTGTGGCAAACAGGTACATGGCAGGCAGGGGTCCTGGGGGGCCAGGAGGCCAGAAGGCCTCCAAGCCCCCAGCAAGTCTTCACTCTGGGCTTCTCTGGCCTTCTTTCTCCCATTCTCTCTGCTGCCTCTTCTTCTTTTTTTTTTTTTAATGAAAGCTTTCTATTTTATTTATTTATTTTTTAAATAGAGGCATGTTTTATTTATTTATTTGTTTGTGTATACATGCACTGGGTACAGTCAGAAGCGTGGGAGGGTGAGAGAATTCACCAGAGCCAGAGCGGGGAGCAGAGCAGGCAGAAGGACCGAAGTACACTGCTGAGGGGAGCAGTGGGCGGCAGGAGAGGTCTGCGCGCCATGTGGGACCCTCCTCCAGTGGCCGGGGAGCAGCCGGGGATCGAACCGGCGCCGCAGAGGCCGCCGGCAGCTTCGCAACCCAGCGCTCAACCGCTGCGCCACCAGGGAGGCCCTCTGCTGCCTCTTCTGCTTCTCTCCTGCCTCTTCTGCTTCTCTCCTGCTGCTTCTTCTCTTGAGGAATATCTCAATACTCCTCCCATGGTCCACAGAAGTAAACAAGTCAGCTTACAACAATGTAACAACTGCAGGAGCCTCATCAGGCAGGGCAATCCTAATGGTGGGAGGGCAAAAAAGCCTGAAAAACCATTTACCCTACACAGGGGTCCCCCAGAGAGCACCAAGTCCGAGGACCTTCAAATGACTGGCACATCCACTAAGGATACAATTCCCAAGGAGTGGCTGACCCAGAGGATTTTAATTGAATCCATTTCGAGATCCTCAGCTTCCATGTGTACAACTGCCTACAGCTGCTTTGGGAACTTTGATGTGAAGGCGGGAACATGGTTCTCTTTTCTCAACTGCTCTACTCCCTACTCCCATTTGACAAAACAAAAGCACATCCCTTATCCATCTCAATCTTCCCGGCAGGAAGATTCCTGGGGGAAAACCCTGGGTGGAGACCAGGGGGAGGGCGCAGAACAGATAGCTGAATCTAAATGTTGGGGCACAGAGATTCCTTTAATTAAGGCACGGCAACCCCTCCCCTATCCATCTCATTCAGGGACAAATTTCCATGAATTTCACTTTTTATGTTTAACAATTATTGAAATGTTGATCAACTGTATCTAAAATGAATTGGGTTGATGACTCAATTCAGAAAACTGCTTAACCCTTTGAGCCTTATGATCACAGGAAACACAAACATTTTAAAACTTCCATCTATAAACATAATTTTGATTTAGAGACTATGCCGAGATGATCCATATGAGACTCACAAGCAGAAAAATATATTACATTCCTATCAAATTCTGTGGGGGAAGTGAAATGGAAAAAATGATTTAAAGAAGAAAGGAACATTGTAAAATTTCTAGCTGCTGAGTTTGTTCATCTATTTTTTAAAGTGGACACAGTGGATATAAAATCATTATGATATTTAAATTCCATTCATATATTTAAGAGTGAAGTAACTGTTTTATTTTTAAACGCTAATATTGACAACATGCACCACATCACAGCCATTACAATTTAAAATGGTGATGAAAAAAATTGTAAGGATGTGATTATCATTTTCCAGAATACTTTTGAAGGTCCACGAGCAAAAACAGGTGCTAAGGTCTTCATTTTATTTTATTTTATGTTTAAGATTTATTTATTTATTATTTATACAAGCACTGGGAACAGTCAGAAGCGCGGGAGGGTGAGAGAATTCACCAGGGCCAGAGCGAGGAGCACAGCAGGCAGAAGGACCGAAGTACACTGCTGAGGGGAGCAGCGGGCGGCAGGATAGGTCTGCGCACCATGTGGGACCCCCCCTCTGGTGGCCGGGGAGCAACCCGGGATCGAACCGGCTCTGCAGAGGCTGCGGGCAGCTTCGCAACCCAGCGTTAATTCGCTGCGCCACCGGGGAGGCCCAGGTCTCCATTTTATCCAGCTACTTCTTTTTATAGATGAGGCATTAAAATCCAGAGAATAAAAGGGATTTACCCAAGGTCGCAGGGCAAAATAGCACCTGAGTTAGGATCCAGAGTGACGCCTCAGGACTCCTTAATTGACCTGCTTTTCCTTATCCATGCTGGCGTTTTAAAGTCAAAGTCCCAGCAGGGTCTCAGCAGTCAAAAGGGACAAAAGCGGGGAAAATTAATCATGTGTTTATTTACAGAGGTGAGGTCAGGGTTAGAGGAAAGCAACCGGGCTAAGCACCAAGGACTCACAAAAGTGCAAAGCCATTTCCACCCCAGATGGAAGGAGAAAAAGAGAAAGATCCTTTACCTGGACTCTGTGAGACCTGTAGCTAAAAGAGGAACAGGATTACTGCCAGACCACAGTTAGCAGGGAGAAGGCTGGGGAATAAATAAAACGACCTCTCTCTCTTCCTGCTCGGGTATTTCTGCTGGTTCCTTCCACTGGGCAAATCAACCAGTAGCCAGAGGTAGTATGCTCGAATATACAATCTTTGGAGCTCAAGCTCCTGGGTACAGAACAAAGTAGAGAAGGGAAGAGAGTAAATCTGGAGGGATAAACAGAAAATATCCACTGTACTTTCATGAACTTAAAATTTGTCTTTAAACAAAAAGATAAGGCATGGGGCCTCCCCGGTGGTCTAGGGGTCAAGTCTCAGCGTTATTGCCACTAGGGCTTGAGTTCAATCCCCTATCCCTGGCCAGGGAATTAACCCACATATGGCACAGAGGACCTCTCCTGTCTTGCCTGATGCTCCCCTCAGCAGTGTATTTCAGTAAATCCTCCTGTTTTGTTCCCCACTCTGTTTCTAGGGAATCTTCTCACCCCCCCCCATCTCTGGACTACGCCCCTGTTCTTCTATGTATAAATAAATTAAATAATTTTTAAAAAGATTAGGCTTTCCAGTCAAGGTAAACAACAGCTACATAAAGAGATCTTCCTCCAGAAGAATCCAAATAATGTACATTTAATGAAGCAGAGGGACTTAAGAGTTTAGAATGATTCCTATTTTTCATTTCATAATGATGTTACAGAGATATTTAGTAGTTTTAATACAATTTGGGGGAGCATGTATTTCATTGAAAACTGATCTTTATTTCTCTACAAACTGCCTGGTTAAATCCCCATTCATGGGCCTCCCTGGTGGCACAGCGGTTGAGCGCTGGGTTGCGAAGCTGCCCCCAGCCTTTGTAGCGCCGCTTCGATCCCCAGCCGGCCGCCAGGCAAGGGTCCCACATGGTGCGCAGACCTCTCCTGCAGCCTGCTGCTCCCCTCAGCAGTGTACTTCGATCCTTCTGCCTGTTCTGCTCCCTGCGCTGGCTCTGGTGAATTCTCCCACCCTCCCGCTTGTATAAATAAATAAATAAATAAATAAATCTTTAAAAATAAATAAATAAATCCCCATTCATTAATTCTTTCATAGACCACTAGAAACACAACACCAACAAAAACCTGGGAGTTGAAGCAAAGTCCCTAAAAAAATAATGCAAATGGACATTTTAGACAACTACATTATTAAGGAAAACAATATATTATTAATAGCCGTCTAGTAAAGACAGATTAATCCTACTCTAATTAGATTGAAAGGATGAATTTAATTGCCATAATACAAAATGATTTAACATTTAAATCACCTTTCTGGACAATTTGTGTTTGCCGTCCAGAAAGGGCAGCGCCTTCTAAGGACAGAAAACACGGGTGGTTTAATACCCTTTGGCCTATGATTTTTCTTCACACAAGAAAGAAATGGAATGTGTGGAGTGGGGTGAAGAAAGGGAGGATGAAAGAGTGACGCTGGTGCTCTTATCCCAACCCTCTCCCACAGGCAGGCGGCTGGATGACATACAAAGACGTTCAGCAGGGAACGGGAGACCCAGGTTCTAATCCCAACAGACTCACAGTATCTCCTTGACCAACATCCTTCTCTCTGAATCTGAGTTTTGTCACCTGTAAATGTTTATCTCCAGTACCTATTATATCTCAATTGCCTTCGCTCTTACACTGGAATTATAAAAACAAACTTTCTACAGAATTATCTTGGGCACTAAATAAAATTACTACCCATGGACCAATAAAACGTTGTCAGGAGTTAGACCACTTGGTACTGTAAAAAGAACACATGCTCAGGAGCAGTTAACCTGGGTATAAAATTGCAGCTTCAAGTTGCAGATTTATGCCATTGGCCAAATAAGATCCACAAATATTATCTCCAAAGAGCAACGATAAATCTGGACAAAACTGACCAAAACAACCCTTTCAATCTTCTAGAAACCATTTATGTTTGAAAAATAACCTGAACTTTGGATAAAAACAATGAGCATGTGAATTTCTTGCTTGAAGCTATTCCCAAGCCCAACTTCCCTCCCAAGTTGGTCAGTACAGAGATTCTGACATGATGGGGCTTCCTGCTGAAATCAAAGGGGACTTGTTTGATTTGGAGCAACAAGCACCAGCAGTACCAGAGTGATAATCCTGGTGGCAGGTGAAAGGGAGGGCCATTGGCTCTGTAGTATAAGATCACTGTCATACTTGAATCAAGTATATTCCTGCCTAAGGCGATGCATGTGAGTGACAGAGACCAGAGAAGGCTAATGCTATCCTCCGAATCCTGGTGACCTTAGAGCCGCTTATCTGTGCACAGGAGATCTGAAAGGGCCCAACAGAAAGTAACGTGCTGGTTAGAGTTAAAAAATGTCCTGACGTTGGATTGTCCCCTTTTACCCACACACAGAATTCAGCAGAGGACCGAAGCCTTAGTATCTCAAAGTGTTTTAGCATGACCTCACAATCTCTAAGTATTGGCTGCCTACTAAGCTATACTGACTCAGGAATAACCCTCAGGAAGCCAGACTTGAGAAGAAAGAAAATGACAAGAAACCAGAACTGGGAAGATATCAGCAGCTGTTTTCTGCTGGGAGAAAGATTTAGCTCAGACAGGTTACTAAACAAATATTTTTCTAAATTAATACAATAACTTTTGGGGAAAACTATAGAATCCATATTTGCTATAATAGATTATCCAGAATATTCAGATTTCAACAAGAAATATGCAAAGAAATGAGAGTGCTACTCAGGAAAAAGAAAATTATAGCAATTGCCTTTGAATACCTCTAGGTCTTTGATTTGGCAAAGACTTGAAAACAGTTATTTTCTTATGTTGAAAGAACTATAGAAAATCACATTTAAAAAATTAAAGTCTGGCAGCAATGATCAGACAAATGGAGAATCTCAAAGTGATAGTAACTATTGAAAGAAGCCAACTGGAAATTCTGGAGTTGAAAGCATAATAAGTAAAATTTGAAATTCACCTAGAGCTTTAACTGAAGATACAAGGTGGTCAAAGAAAAAATCAGTGAACTTGAAAATAGATCAGTAGAAATGATTTATCTTGAAGAACAAAGAGAAAAAGGACTAAAAATGTGAAGACTAGTCTCAACAAGTTATGGGACAACGTCATGCATGCTTACACACATGTAATGGTTGTGGCAGAGTGAGAAGTGAGAGAAAGCAAAGCAGAAAAGAATTTGAAGAAATAGTGGTAGAAAACTCCAACTCTGAGGAAAACATTAATTTAGACATTTTAGAGGTTCCATGAACTGGAAATATTTATATTTTTGAACATATTTTGGGCACATTTATATTATAGACACATCATAGTCAAACTGCAGCAAGACAAAGAAAAATAATCTTGAAAGTGCAAGAGAAAAATGATTCAGCACATACAGGAAAACGTCAACATGTTTAATTACTGACTTTCTATGTGATATAATGGAGAGTAAACGGATATATTGAAAGTATTGAAAAAAGAGAACTGTCAACCAAGAGTTTGGTATTCAGCAAAACTCTTTCAAAAATGAAAGCTGAATAAAGACACTCCTAGATTTAAAAAAAGAAAATAGGTTGACAGAACTCATGCCTATCAGACATGCTTTACCAAATACTGTAAGGACTCTTCAAGCCAAAAGGAATTGACACATGTTGGTAATTTTAATCTACAGAAAAAAATGGGAGCCACCAGAAATGATAAATATGTCATAAGAATTAAGAGCATAAAAAGGGAATTGAGAACTCATACACATATCAGATAAAAGGGTTAATTGTATGACGAAAGATCTAATTGGATTTTTTTTTAAGATTTATTTATTTATTTATACAAGCACTGGGTACAGTCAGAGGCAGGGGAGGGTGAGAGAATTCACCAGAGCCAGAGCGGGGAGCAGAACAGGCAGACTGACTGAAACACACTGCTGAGGGGAGCAGCGGACGGGACAGGAGAGATCTGCTGAGCCATGTGGGTCACCATCCTGGCTGGGGATCTAACTCGTGCTTCAGTGGCTGTGGACAGCTTCATAGGTTGCGTCTTAACCCCTTGAGCCACCAGGGAGGCCCCAAATTGGATTTTTATTGGTGAACTTAATGTAGTCTTTACAGATGTTGATTTATAATGGTGCACACCTGAAAATACATAATATCTAATACAATGTAACTTCAAAAAAAGTAAAATATCAAGTGAATTTACAACTGAAAGCAAACCATGTTATGTGATAAGTGCTTTCACAAGACATAAAGTAGGGTGAAGACACTGAGGATAGGGTAGTTAATAAAAGGTTTATTTACAAGAGAAAAGGAAATAAGGAAAATGTACAACTCAGGGAGAAAATAGGGAAATAAAGTCTTTAATGCGTCCTACCCGATCCGACGACCTGGAAACCCAAAGTCACTCTCCGAGCTGGCCGGACCCTGCGAGCTGGTGGAAAGCCAAAAATGGGAGAACCTCCAAAGCCCACGTGTCTGCCTTTTGTATCCACCTGGCTGCTTAACCCCACCCTCAGGTCCCAGCCACCTTCCCTTTGGTGGTGATGGGATTTGGAGTTCCCAGTGTCTTTGGCTTTGACCTGGGGTGGGGGTGGAGTCCACAAAGCCTGTATGGGATTAGCTTTAGGACATCCTTTTCCCCCTAACAATTCCCCCCTTTCACTTTTTGCCACCATTTCCATGGTGATGAAGATCGAATATATGGAGGTTGGGATGTGCCGTTTCAGCCAGGAGGGCCCAGGAAGGCCTCAAAGAGAAGGCATTTCATCAGAGAACTGAGAGAAGTGAGGGAACCAATCACGTTCATGGTTAGTTTGCACTGTTAAAATGTTGTATTCTGTAAGACATTTGGAAAACATGCGTTCCATGCGAGTTGACAGGTCCCTTCTCGCGCCCTTTTCAGGGGTTTTTTTACGCCAGATTGCAATGAGCCTCTCCTGAGGGTTTTAATTATATCACATCCTAACTGTCTGATCATGGCACCCTATTCGGAGTCTCTTGCATCATTGCACGGGGCAAGAAAATGCCGGCTGGGACTTCAGAGGCTGGGAAGCAGCGATCCTCAGCAGCTGGTGGTGTGGTTTAGCTGAGAGCAGGTGCCAGCCTTCCAATGCCTCCATGCACCATGCTCTGCCTTCACAAGCCGCATGAAGGGAATGGCCAGCTTCCAGGCAAGATGCATCTTTTTCCTGAAGAGAAGGGAAGCCCGCCTCTGCCAGCGATCCTCCGTGAGCCTATTCAGGGTGCACCAGTGTGCAGCAGCTGAGCTGGAATTAGCAAATGTAAAACATGCATCAGAAAAGACCAGCCGCCTGCACCACCCACTAATGGTGCGAAGACAGCTGTGCCAGGGAAACTCAAGTCAAGGCAAGATAGCGGGGGTGGGGTGAGGAATCTCCCTCTTGGAACATAAATTTTCTTTTTAAAAGACTTGAATCTTCCTCAGAGAGATGGTAAAGCTTGGTAGAAGGCACAGGCTGGGGAGTCAGAAGAGCAAGGGCTTGGTGATCGTGACAACAGACTCTCACTGGTGACCTTGGGCAAGTCACATCTTAAGTCTCAGTAACCTTGTCTCTCATATGGGAGTTCTCAGGCCTCACAGGATCCAGGTCTTCAGGATGGATGGATAGTCAGGTCATCTTTCAGTCTCACCAGACCCTGCTCATCTAATAAATACCAGAAGAGTGAGGAAAGTAATAGCACAGCGAATGTTCTAGTTATTGAACCCAAGTCTATGAACTTTACATATGCTATTTCACATAATAATCCTCAGTATTCTGCAAGGTTGAGCTATTATTGACACCAAGTTTACAGGTGAGGGAAAAGGCTCAGAGAGGTGAAGTCAGCTGCCCAAAGTCACACACTTCAAATTGGATGAGCTGTTGTTTCATCTCCAGATTCTATGTTCTTGAAGTACCCTGTCCAGAACCTTTGTTCATCCCTCTTGGTGAGGCAGCCAGAAGGATGCAGCAGGAGGAAGGCAGTCACTCTTTCTCAGCCCATGCTAATACCTGAGTCACTCTGCCTTCTCCTTAGTTAGTGGCAAGGTCTTTGCCAGCTGCTAGTGGGCACTTTTTCAGCAGAAAAGCAGTTATATGTCAGGCACAGAAATATTCCTTGATGAACACTTGCTGAATGAATGGATGAATGGTATTGTGGGACAGCAAGCAACACGAAATTTCCAAGGGCTTACCGCAATGGTCAAGTGGTAGGGCCTCAGACAATAGCCAGCCAGTTGGGTCTCTGGGCTGGTAGCAGCCAGTGCCTCATGAGAGCCACAGGCCTATAAGCAGATAATAATAGTGGGATAAGTCATTTGGCCGTGTTCTGAAATGGGTGAGGATGGAAGAATTGAGCTGAGGCTAACACTCTGGGGTCTAAAGGACATTGGTAGTAGGTCATCATTGCAATGAGAATGGAATAGAGGGCAGAGTGGGCACTGGCGTCAATGTGGGGCTAGAAGCCACAGACACAGGAGCTGGGGAAACAATACAGATCTTTCCTGACTGTCTGGGTATCTGGAACTTCTTAGGAAGAGATTCCTCCATGCTGAGGAGTAAGCGCGTGGGTTCTGGATCCCACATGCGGGCAACTTCACAGTCATCTCCCTTTGTATATTTATACCATTTAATCAGCCTGCAACAGTCTCCAGCTACCTGAGCTGGCCTTTCTGAGACCAATCCCCCCATTTTCTGCCATAGGGAGCCGACAGAGTATGTATATCTAAAGTATGAAGGACTAAATTTGGTTGGGTGACAGTCTAGGCAAGATTAAAAAATATTATTGCAGGGCCTCCCCGGTGGCACAGCGGTTGAGTGCTGGGTTGCGAAGCTGCCCGCGGCCTCTGCGACGCCGGTTCGATCCCCAGCTTCTCCCCGGCCACCAGAGGAGGGTCCCACATGGCGCGCAGACCTCTCCTGCCGCCCGCTGCTCCCCTCAGCAGTGTACTTCGGTCCTTCTGCCTGCTCTGCTCCCCGCTCTGGCTCTGGTGGATTCTCTCACCCTCCCACGCTTCTGACTGTATCCAGTGCATGTATAAACAAAACAAACAAACAAATAAATAAAAACATGCCTCTATAAAAAAATAATAAAAATAAATAAAGATTTATTAAAAAAATATTATTGCAAAAGACTTCCACGCCTGGTACTAAAAAATGCAATATCAGCAAAACAGCAAAAAAATAAAATCATCTTTAACTCCATCATTAAAGCCGATTAACAGTAGTTTGTTGGCACTTTCTACACACACATACACACACGCCTCTGTCTCTCTTTCTCTCTCTCTCTGTCTCTCTCTTTATCTCTCTGTATATATAAAACAGAGAATTTTAAAAACGTTTAAAAGTTGGACCTCCCTGGTGGCACAAGGGATTAAGATGCAACCTATGAGGCTATCCACAGCCACTGCAGCATGAGTTCGATCCCCGGCCAGGGAGATAACCAGACAGCACAGCAGACCTCTCCTGACTCACCCACTCCTCCCTCAGCAGTGTATTTCAGTCAATCTGCCTGTTCTGTTCCCCACTCTGTCTCTGGTGAATCCTCTCACACCCCCACGCCTGTGGCCTGTGCCCCAGTTTTGTATGAATAAATTAATAAATCTTAAAAAAATACTTTTAAAAGTTTTGAAATCAGTGAAATCAGATTCCACATGCTGGCTGGCGTGGTGCTTTTACTAATGAAATCATGTCATGATCCTGTGCCCAAGTCAATAAATGCATATATACATCATGTTTCATGGTAGCATAATATGTCATCACATGAACAGATCATGTCCTTATATGATACATGTTGTTCAGCATATACTCTATTAGACTAGAGCAAACCTGATTTATCCACCATTTAGTTTGTTTCCAATGTTTTTATTGACTGACACAATATTGTGAAGACCTTTTTGAACATTCTTATTATGAATCCTCCTGAATATTTCCTTAAAAATGGAATTGCTGGTGGCCTCGCTGGTGGCACAGAGGTTGAGCGCTGGGCTGCGAAGCTGCCTGCAGCCTTTGCAGTGCCGGTTTGATCCCCGGCCGCCAGCGAGGGTCCCACATGACATGACAGACCTCTCCTGCCATGCCCGCTGCTCCCCTCAGCAGTGTATATCATCAGTCTGCCTGTTCTGTTCCCCGCTCTGGCTCTGGTGAATTCTCTCACCCTCCTGCGCTTCTGACTGTACCCAGTGCTTGTATAAATAAATAAATAAATCTTATTAAAAAAAAAAAAAGGTTAAAAAACTCTTAAAAAAAAATGGAATTGCTGGGGGCCTCCCTGGTGGCGCAGGGGTTAAGCACTGCACTATGAAGCAGTCCACAGCCTCTGCAGCATGAATTTGATCCCCGGCGGCCAGGGAGAAATCTCCATGGCGCAGCAGACCTCTCCTGACTTGCCCGCTGCTCCCCTCAGCAGTGTATTTCAGTCAGTCTGCCTGTTCTGTTTCCTGCTCTGTCTCTGGTGGATCCTCTCACCCCCTGCATCTCTGGCCTGTACCCCAGCTTTGTGTGCATAAATAAATAAATCTTTTTTAAAAAATGGAATTGCTGGGCCTCCCTGGTGGGGCAGGGGTTGAAGTCTCAGCACTATCAAGCTACCAGCAGCCACTGCAGTACAAGTACCATCCCGGGCCAGGGAGGTGACCCACATGGCGCAGCACCCCTCTCCTGTCTCGCCCGCTGGTCCCCTCAGCAGTGTATTTCAGTAGATCTGCCTGTTCTGCTCTCCACTCTGTCTCTGGCGAATCCTCTCACCTCCCTCCCATCTCTGGCCTACACCCCAGTTCTTGTATGTATGTATAAAAAATGCATAAATACATAAATAAATCTTTTAAAAAATGGAATTGTTATATCAAAGATTGTGTTTTAAAAACTTAGCAATTGTACATTGCCTCCTTAATTCCATTCCGAACAATTGCTCCAATTTCTGCTTCCCTTTCTCTATGCAAAAACCTAGAGGTGCTGTGATATTTTATCTTAACCAGTGCAATAGGGAAAAAAATGGGTATCTTGTTTCACGCTTATTGTTTTTTTTTTTTTTAAAGATTTATTTATTTATACAAGCACTGGGTACAGTCAGAAGCGAGGGAGGGTGAGAGAATTCACCAGAGCCAGAGCAGGGAGCAGAACAGGCAGCCTGATGAAATACACTGCTGAGGGGAGTAGCGGGCGGCAGGAGAGGTCTGCGTGCCATGTGGGACCCGCGGCCGGTGGCCGGGGGATCGAACTGGCGCTGCAGAGGCTGGGGGCAGATTCGCAACCCAGTGCTCAACCGCTGCGCCATCGGGAAGGCCCCACGCTTATTATTTGATTACAAGCCAGAGGAACATCTTTTCTTATGCTTACCTGCCACCAGTGTTTGTTCATAATTACACCAGTCTTCTTTTCTATTGGAATGTTCAGCTGTTTTATTGTTTCTTTTGTTCTTTATTTTTTTTATTTTATTACTTTATGTAATTTTTAAATTATAATGTGGTCAACTCTTTTTTTTAATGCATAGAAGAGCCTTTTCTCTTTCAGTATTTCTCTGTATTTTTGTCTAATTGCTCTAAATGTCTCATTGATATTTCTATGTTATTGCTACTAGGGCTTATTTTGGTATACATTGTTAAGTTGAGCATCTAGCTTTCCTATTCCTAATGACTAGCCAGTTGTGCCATCATTTATTGATGGTTCCTCTTTTTTCTTGGATTTTGAGAGGTTCCTCTTATTGCACATTAGTATGCACGTATGCACATGGGGTCTTTATGGGGTTTCTGTTCTATTTCACTAATATGCCTATTTAGTATGGCCTCAGAACTACCATATTTTCATAATATCAATTGTCAATAAATATTAACATGCAATAAAACAGACCCAATACTCCCTGCCCCATTCCATGTTTTCCACAACTGTTTGGTCTGTTCTTACATATTTATATAACTTAATCTTAAATAAAGACCTTTCAATGATTTTATCAAGTTCAAAAATAATGGCAATATTTTGACAGAGCTATTGTCAAATATAGATTAACTTGGGGAGAGTTAGAGTATGGACTCCTCTCACTTAGGAAAATAATAATTTTTGTTTCATGTTCCCCGTTAAGTTTTGTTCTTCACATATATCCTGCATGTTTTTATGTAGTTTGAAATGTGCTTGCTGTATAGGAAGCTAGATAAAGATGTAGATAAAAATAGACATTGATACACACACATACATGCATTTTTATTTTGCAATAGATTTTCTTACTAAATGCCCTAATTACTTTGGGTTTTTATTGTTTGATCTCCTTGGCTTTTATATGTCAATACATCATCTACAGAGAATGACAATTATAACTCTCCATTTAAATATTTATAACTCTCAGCAGGGCAGATATTCCATGGTACTTACCAGTATGGCTTACCATTCTTTAAATTTTGAAATACTTCTATAACACTTGGTAAATAGTCTACCATAACAGCAAGATATGGCAAAATCAGTTAATGATACAGATTCTATTGTAAATCCATTAGTTCAAGTTGATGGCAATAGCATTTGACAGCTAAATGATACGTGGATCTCCCATCAGATTGACATCTAAGCCATTTACAGAACATGCCCTGCTATTTGGGTCCAATTCATACGTAGCATCATGGCTTGGTGGCACCTACTGTATAAAGCAATCTAGGGCCTCCCTGGTGGCCTAGGGGTTAAGCCTCAACACTATGATTCCTGCAGCATGAGTTTGATTCCTGCAGCATGAGTTCTATCCCCAGCCATGGAGCTAACCCATATGGCACAGCAGACCTCTCCTGTCTCACCGGCTGCTCCCCTCAGCAGTGTGTTTCAGTATAGCCACCTGTTCTGTTCCCCACTCTGTCTCTGGTGAATCCTCTCACCACCCTCCCCCATCACACCTCTGGCCTATACCCCACTTTTTCTGCACAAAGTAAATAAAATCTTTTTAAATAAAACCCAAATACTCTATACACTGCACTCTATCAGTGGTATTCAACCTGTGGGCTGGTTGAAGGAGTCCTTGAGGACAAAGCTTATATAACACTATGACATCACTTACCTTTCCACTTGCATTCTCCCATAAGTGAAGTTTTCCAGAGGTTGCATGATGCCTGATATCGTAACAGATCGAATGCAGACACAGATCCAAGAATCCAGCTGAATTCCATTAAAGGAGACGTTAAAGATACTTGCAAAAATGTAAAACCACTGCACTATTTCTTTGAAAACAGTTATTTTTATAATAATGTTATTCATGGGGCCTCCCTGGTGGTTAAGCATCAGCACTATGCAGCAATCTGCAGCTATTGCCAGGTGAGTTTGATCCCTGGCCAGGGAGCTAACCCACATAGCACAGCAGGCCTTTCTGCCTTGCCCACTGCTCCCCTCAGCAGTGTATTTCAGTCAGTCTGCCTGTTCTGCTTGCCACTCTGTCTCTGGTGAATCCTCTCACCACCCTGTAACTGTGGCCTACACTCCAACTCTTGAAAGCATAAATAAAATAAATCATAGGGGAAAAAAACTATTACAGCCCACAGAACAAAAGATCTAACAGTGTCCTAAGTAATTTTAAACACTGTGAAAGTGTTCTGATACTGAAATGTTCACAGACTACCGTTTTAAGAGAATTCACAATTTATCACGGTGTCCAAGTGATGTAATTGACCCTGCTTCTCAATAGTTTCGTTTTTTACTTTGGTTTTACTGCTAGCAGGCTGTAATTCTTCTGTAGGTAGTAATTGTGCGGTGTTCTGAGGTTTATAATTTTAAGACTTCACAATAAAATATTAAAAATGAAACCCAGAGTGAAGATACAACAGTTTGGGTAAGTTTCTTAATGTTCCTTTTAAATATTATAAACATGAATCTTCTGACTGGAAGAAAAAAGAAAAAGTGAGATTAATAATGAACTATGCCAGGAATAGCTTCTGATATTGTGTAGAAACCAGAATCCGGGATAGCTTGTGATACTGTGCAAAGTAAAATAAATAATTTGTATTAGTGGAATGAAAACAGCTTGGTCGTTTCAATAAAAATAATATAAATGACATAATGTTAGTGTATAAATGTTGCTCAGATGAACAAAGAGTGCTAAAAACTTGTATAATTAAAAGTTGAAAGTGAATACTTACACATTTCATCAGAATGGCAATTACATTCTGTTAAAACTCATAGTTTAAATAAGGAAAATTTCTTTCAACAATGTAGAATAGCACAAGAACATTATAAATCAGTTTCATATTAAAAACAATGGCAATAATAAAAACTTCTGAAAAATTTATTGGAATATTGATAAAGCAAATGAAAAACATCTAGAAAATACCATCTGTCTGGTTAAAAATAATTGAGCACTGTCAAACATAAAATATTTAATAGAACTTCAAAAAAAGCAATATCAATATGGGCTTATAGCAATCCAAATTTATGGACTTGCTTGTTGCAAAATATTTATCTACTGATATGAGAAAACAACTTTTTGGAAAATGTATAAATCAAAGCAGTAAAATTTCAATCATTATTGATGAAACCTCAACTGTTTCATATAAAATAGTTTTAATAATTTACTTAAAATATGAAATTCAAGACTTTGAAGATAATTTAATGGCTTTTGTTGATCTCATGAAGCAGGAAGGGATGACATCTGAAATAATTTATCAAAATTTATTGTTGACACATGAGAAAAATGGTTTCAATGAGAAATATTTCCATGAAAACATTATTGGATTTTATAAAAACAGTGCCTGTAGCTACGGACAGAGGTTATAGTTTCAGGCACAATTTAGGAAAAATTTTGGATGTTTTAATTTGGCACTAAGTCACTGAAATCAATTATTCCTGAATGATGCAATAAAATGCAAAGAGCAAGTAAGTGACTCTAAGTATTTTCTTAATTTATCACCATATATCATATAACATCAGGACAAATTGATTATATAGCTGAAGATTTGAAAACTGAGACAATGAAAATTAGAAAGCTTGGGTTATAATGTTAGAATTACAAAAACAGCTTGAAAATTATATCAAGTTTATCAATTGAACAATGTGGAAATAAGAGCAACTAATTGGAAAATTACCCTTTTAAGAAAAGAGACTCCACTTTAAGCTAATTTATTAATTGCCAATAGTATATTTAGCTTAACAGAAAATTTTACTAAGCATAGTGGACAATTAATCCTCCCAAATCTAAAGGAAGGGGAGATTTCATAGAAATAAAGAAGCATTCCTTTTTAAATAAGATAAAGGTTAATTCAAAGAGAAGAAAATTTTCATAAATACATTTACTGTTCAAAACAAAAGTAAAAGCAATTTAAAATTATTTGCAATAGAGATTGTGTTCTTTAATTAATTAGATTGTTAATGTTGTTTTGTCCATTATTTCGTCAAATAGTGTTTATGAAACTCTATGGATTGAAAGGAAATGATGATGGATAAAGGATATTTATAATTAAGTACAATATTATAGTAAACTATTTTTGTAACTTATTTGATTATAGAGATTAAATATATAAAAACCCAATTTATTTTTTTTAAAGATTTATTTATTATTGCATACAAGAGCTGGGGTATAGGCCAGAGCTGCAGCGGGTGAGAGGATTCACCAGAGACAGAGTGGGGAAAAGAACAGGCAGACTGACTGAAATACACTGCTGAGGGGAGCAGTGGGTAAGACAGGAGAGGTCTGTTGTGCCATGTGGGTTGCTCCCTGGCCGGCTGGGAATTGAACTCGTGCTGCAGTGGCCGGGGACAGCTTCATAGGTTGCGTCTTAACCCTTGTGCCACCAGGGAGGACCCATAAAAACTCAATTTAAAGACTAGAAAATTCTAGATTAATTGCTATCAATTCAGCAGAGATAAGTCTGCACTATGAACAATATTTTGGATCTTACGCTATGTACATTTACAGAGTCATTCACTACCTACCAATTAATGGTAAGTGGTTGAAAGAATTTAGTCTAGTTTGTCAGATTGTAAATCAGAAAAAGCATCATTAAATTAGTGATGGTTGAATTTTAATAAATTGCACCAATAATTTCTAAAAATCCACAAAGGCTTTGGAAATTATTAGAAAGATTTGATGAAGAGCTTTAACTACTCACCTCTATTAATTAGCAAGCAATTTTATGACATATCTAAGTTTCCTGAGAGAGTAAAAGGGACTAAATCTTAGTATTTTTAATGAATGTGTTAGTTTTTATTACCAAACTCCTTGTTAAATACTTTGCACATTACCCAAGCTTTTGTTAGTTTATCATCTAATTGCACTGACAGGCATTTAAATAATGAAGTTAAGTAACCTTGATGGTTGAGGGTCTTGTTTTCTTTGTGATTTTAATCACAATGCTTGTAGTTCTTTGCCATTAAGCATAATGCTAACATTTGATGTAGACTTTTAAAAAATCAAATGGCTTAAGTATTATCTCTGGTATAGAAAGAGTTTAATATGGTTCTTCATCTTTGACATATTATTATGATTAGCTAAAATAGTGCATTTTTAATATTGAATTGACCTTCCATTCTCATAATGAGTCCTATTTGGTGGTGGAGTATTTTTTAAAATACGCAGCTGGGTTCAATGATTCTTTTATTTTTTTTAAAGGAAATTTTATAGCCATAACCCAAAGAATGACTGGTTATTAGTTTTCTGGGTCTGTGTAAGTAAGTATTACCAGTTGTGACTTTGAAAGGACTATCAATGAAGCAATATAGGTTTAATGCCTTTGTGTATAGTCCTAGGACAACCATCTTACATTCAGATATGATTTGGAGTCTATGCAGGTTTTCTATAATTTTTTAGCTCATTTTTGGAAGATGCATTCTTTTTTATAAGATTTATTTTTATTTATTTATGCATGCAAGTACTAGAGTGTAGGCCAGAGTTACTGGGGGTGAGAGGATTCACCAGAGACAGAGTGGGGAGCAGAACAGGCAGATCTACTGAAATATACTGCTAAGGGGAGCCGCAGGGGAGACAGGAGAGGTCTGCTGTGCCATGTGGTTCAGCTCCCTGGCCAGAGATCAAACTCATGCCACAGTGGCTGGTAATAGCGTAATAGCCCTAATATTTTAACCCTTGTGCCATCAGGCCCAAGAGATACACCTATTTTTTCAATTTCTTAATAGTATTTTTTTTAAAAGATTTATTTATTTATGCATACAAGAGCTGGGGTACAGGCCAGAAATGCGGGGGGACGGGGGGTGAGAGCATTCACCAAAGACAGAGTGGGGAACAGAACAGTCAGACTGACTGAAATACACTGCTGAGGGGAGCAGGAGGTGAGACAGGAGAGGTCTGCTACACCATGTGGGTTGCTCCTAGCTGGGGATCGAACTCGTGTTGCAGAGGCTGCAGATTGCTTCGTAGTGCAGTGCTTAACCCCTCGTGCCACCAGGGAGGCACATAAGTTTAATGAATGAAGTCTTTGAAACACGTAAGTTTAATGATTGAAGTTTAATGGATGAAATCCAACTTTATTTTTTTCGTTGCTTGATTTTTAGATGTCAGATATTATATCGAAGAAAATATTGCTTAATTTGGGGCCTCCCTGGTGGCACAAGGGGTTAAGTCTCAGCACTATGAAGCATTAGCAGCCAGCCACAGTGGCATGAGTTCCATCCCCAGCCAGGGAGCTGACCCACATGGCACAGCAGACCTGTCTTGCCTGCTGCTCCCCTCAGCAGTGCATTTCAGTCAATCTGCCTGTTCTGCTCCCCACTGTGTCTCTGGTGAATCCTCTCCCCTTTCCCCTACCCCACCCCACCAACAACCTCTGGCCTACATGCCAGCTCTTGTTTATTTATAAATAAAATAAATCTTTTTTTAAAAAGAAAACATTGGTTAATTGAAAGTTGCATAGCTTTACGCCTTTGTTTTCTTCTAAAGGTTTTTATAGTTTTAACCTATATATTTTGCCTTTGATCCATTTTGAGTTAAATTTTGTATATGGTTGAAATTGGGTTCCAACTTCATTCTTCTGCATGCGGATAGGCAGTTATACCTGCAGTATCTCTGAAAATACTATTCTTTCCCCATTGAATTTTCTTGGCACTCATATTACAAATTAATTGGCTATAGATGTATGGGCTTATTTCTGGAGTCTCAATTCTATACCATTCATCTATATGTCTCTCTTCTTGCTGGTAACACACTGACATGATTACTATACAAGGTTTTATTTATTTTTTTTAAGATTTATTTATTTGTTTGTTTGTTTGTTTGTTTGTTTATACAAGCATTGGGTACAGTCAGAAACGCGGGAGGGTGAGAGAATTCACCAGAACCAGAGCGGGGAGCAGAGCAGGCAGAAGGACCTAAGTACACTGCTGAGGGGAGCAGCGGGCGGCAGGAGAGGTCTGGGCGCCCTGTGGGACCCTCGTCCGGCGGCCGGGGATCGAACCAGCACTGCAGAGGCTGCGGGCAGCTTCTCAGCCCAGCGCTCAACTGCTGCGCCACCAGGGGAGGCCCTATACAAGGTTTTAAGTTTTGAAATTGGAAAGTACCAGTCCTCCAACTTCATTCTTCTTTTTCAAAGTTGTTTTGGCTATTCTTTTTTTTTTTTTTTTTAATAAAGATTTATTTATTTATTTATGCATACTAGAACTGGGGTACAGGCCAGAGGTGTGGGGGTGGTGAGAGGATTCACCAGAGACAGAGTGGGAAACAGAACAGGCAGATTGACTGAAATACACTGCTGAGGGGAGCAGCGGGCGAGTTAGGAGAGGTCTGCTGCGCCATGTGGGTTGCTCCCTGGCCGGCCGGGAATCGAACTCGTGCTGCAGTGGCTGCGGATTGCTTCATAGGTTGTGTCTTAACTCTTGCGCCACCAGGGAGGCCCTGTTTTGGCTATTCTTAGTCCCTTGCATTTATATCTGAATTTTAATATCACTTGTGAATTTTTTCAAAGAAAAAAGCACCTGGAATTTTAATGCAATGTCAGAACTTTCCAAAGCCACAGTGCAAATTTTATTCTATTTTTATTATCTCTTATTTGTTTTGTTTATTGTTCGGTCCAACTACTTACCACCACTTCAGGAAGTCAAGAAGTTTGACAGTTGCCTGTAGTTGTTTTTGACAAATGCCTTGAGAAGACATTTTTTCTCACAGTGAGTAAATCAGGGCACATGAAGATGACTTTGAACATGTGTTTTTCGGGGACTCATCACACAGGTGAAATAATGATTAAGGACATGGAATGAGGCTTTGAGAGAGCTACAGTCCTGGTTGTTGGTTTTCACCACAGACGTAGGCTGTTAGTTTTCAAAGTTACTACAGAGCTAGGAGACTGAAAGATTCTATTAAAGCAAATAAAATACTGCAAATTTTTCTGTTCTGAGAATCAGCTGTTTTCCTCCCCACTTTGCTGTAAGCCTTTGTTTCATTTCTAGGGCTCTGAAAAAAGTTAACCTTTTTTTTTTTTTTCAGTTTTCTTTTTGCTTTATTTTTTAAAGATTTATTTTTTTATGCATACAAGAACTTGGGTACAGCCAGAGGTGCAGGGGATGAGAGCATTCACTAGAAACTGAATGAGGAACAGAACAGGTGGACTGACTGAAATGCACTGCTGAGAGGAGCAGCAGGCAAGACAGGAGAGGACTGCTGTGCCATGTGGGTCATCTTCCTGGCCAGAGATCAAACTTGCGCTGCAGTAGTTGTAACATGCACTGGGTACAGTCAGAAGCGCGGGAGGGTGAGAGAATTCACCAAAGCCAGAGCGGGGAGCAGAGCAGGCAGAAGGACCGAAGCACACTGCTGAGAGGAGCAGCGGGCGGCAGGAGAGGTCTGCGCGCCATGCGGGACCCTTCTCCGGTGGCCCAGGGAGCAGCCGGGGATGGAACCAGAGCCGCAGAGGCCGCGGGCAGCTTCGCAACCCAGCGCTCAACCGCTGCGCCACCGGGGAGGCCCGTAGATAGCCTCTTAATGCTGATGCTTAACCTTTTGTGCCACCAGGGAGGCCCCTCTTGTTGCTTTTATGGAGGAGAGAGTATTTGCTTTGCTATTTTCATTATCACTCAAATAATGTCATTTTAGATTTCTCTTTCTTTGTTTTTTTCATTAATTTTGCCAGAACTTTGTGTCATTATTGATATTTTTGAAAGAAACAAATCTAGAATTTATGAATTCTCCTGTTTCGCTTTTTCCCAATTCATTCATTTTAACTTTAGTAATTCCTTCATCTTTCTTTAGTTAAATCTATTTTATTTTTCATTTTTACTTCTTGAAATGAATGTTTAGCTTGTTCATTTTGATTCTTCATCTTTCCTAGTAAACAATATTTATAATTATGAATTATCCCTGAGCAGTAACTTGGAGTCTCATAAGTTTTGATATACAGTGTTATCATAATTATCTTCCAGCCCATAGTTGCAATGTTATTTTGTTTTTGACCTCAACTTTATTTATGAGGACATTTAAAATTATTTATTATTTATTATTTAATTTATTTATTATTTTGTAATCCATTTCCTGCTTTAGTGCATTGCAGTATGTGAATTGTCAATAAAATCCTACTTTTATAGGATTCATTTTTTTCTTTGTACCTATGATATCATCAGTTTAAAAACGTTTATGAACATTTGAGAATAATATATTCATAGAATATTGTGTTTCTTTCTCTCATATATCTATCACCAACATATGATTCAGTTCCTCTGCTTCCATCTTTGATCTATCAAAGACTGAGAGTTGCTTATGTTAAATTAATTTTATCAATGAAAATAAAATAATTTAAGTATAAATTGCATACATTAAAATGTACCCAATTTTTTTTTAAGATTTATTTTTTTATTTATTTATACAAGCACCGGGTACAGTCAGAAGCGCAGGAGGGTGACAGAATTCACCAGAGCCAGAGCGGGGAACAGAACAGGCAGACTGACGAAATACACTGCTGAGGGGAGCAGTGGGCGAGACAGGCGAGGTCTGTCGCGCCATGTGGGACCCTCACCAGCGGCTGAGGATTGAACCTGTGCTGCTGTACCCATTTTGAATTACTGTGACCCTTCCTACAATCAAGACAGAGGACATTACTCCCTATCTAGCCAACAAGTTCTCCTGTGGCCCTTCCAAGTCAATTTCTCCCCAGAATATCAGTCTCAGGCAGCAGCTCATCTGTTTCCTGTCACTGTAGATTAGATATGTCTCTTCAAATTTCAGATAAATTAGTACAATCAGCACACAGATTAGGTACACTGCCTCTGTTTCTCTTGGTTGGCATAATATTTGGGATTCATCCATGTAGTTGTTAGTGTCACTAGGTCATTTCTTTGCCACTAAATTGTGCTTCATTGTATAGATATACCACAAGTAGTTTATCCATTCACCAGTTGGTGAGTACTAGGATTTTTTTCCAGTTTGGACTATTACTATTAAAATTACTATATATATATGTGTGTGCATATATATATAAATATGTAGTATACAAATATCTATATATATATTTGTATGTAAGTCTTCATGTAACATATGGCTTCATGTGGCTTGTATAATAAATGTGTTCAACTTCATAAGCTGTTAGACTTTTTTCCATAATGGCCATACATTTTCCATTCTTATCAGCAACAGAGGGATTTCGCTGGTCCCTTATCCTCACTGATTTCAGTGTGCTAAATGTTGACCTTAAAGAGAATGTGTTTTAAAGTCACTGTGGTTTCGATTTACATTTCCCAGATGAGTAATGATGCTTGCACATGGACATTTTGTTTCTCTTCTTTTGTGAAATTATCTACTTGCCTTCTTTATAGTTTTATCTATAATTTACTGTTTCAGTGGTCACTCTAAGTATCACCTAGATGCCTACAGGTGTTATATACATAACTTATCACAGTCACTGCTGTTCTCATTTTGCCAGTTCAAAACCTTAGGCCTTGCTATATGTGCCTTTACTCTCCCCTGTCTATATAGCATTGTCAGACATACATCCTCTCTATAAATTTCATAGCACATCAGTTGATGTTATAATTTCACTTCAACCATTAAAAATAATTTAGAAGATTTCACAGAAGGAGAAATTTTGTATTTACTCTTATGTTTCCTTGTTGTGTTCTTTATTGCTTTCAGATATCCCTAAATTCCTGCTACAAGTTCTCTTTCCATTTAGAGATCTTTCTCTAGCCATTCTCAGTTTTCCTTCATTAAGAATATCTTGATTTCCCCTTCATTCCTAAAGGATTTGTCTCTGGATATAGGACACTGGGTTGACATCTTTCTTTGAGCTCTTGAAACTATCACATCACTTCCTACTGGTCTTCCTGGTTTCTAGTAAGAAATTCGCTCTCATGCTAATTGTTTTTCTCCTAGAAAAAGTGTCATTTCTCGCTGCTTTCAAGGTTGCTTTTGTTAGGTTTATTTATTTTATCTTTGATTTTCAGAAGTCTCACTGTGAAATGTGGATTTCTTTACATTTACATTATCTGGGGTTTTCTAAAGTTGTTTTCTTTTTTAACCTGTAAGTTTATAGCTTTTTTTTTTTCAGATGTGGGAGGATTGCCAAACTTGGAGTTTTTCGACTATTTATATAGTACTTTCTCTGCTCTGTCCCATTTTTCTTCTCCATCTTATACTCTGATGACACAAATATCAGATCTCGAGTCTCTCTGTGCTCTAGGGGTTAAGTCTCAGCACTATCACCACTAAGGCCTGAATTCCATCCCCAGCCAGGGAGCTAACCCACATATGGCACAGCAGACCTCTCCTGTCTCGCTCGCTGCTCCCCTCAACAGTGTATTTCAGTAAATCTGCCTGTCTGCTCCCCACTCTGTCTCTGGTGAATCCTCTAATTCCCCACACCTCTGGCCTGCACCCCAGTTCTTGTATGCATAAATCTTTTTTTAAAAAATAAAATTATTGACTTTTAAAACAGTCATTATGTATCCATGATAGCCAATCAGTTATTGAACTTTTGTATTACTGCTAATAGTGGTTTAGATGAGTACATTAAATTTTCAAAGAATATAATCAAATCAGCTGCGAATGAAGCCATCTTTCTAATAACTATTTCTGTTAGGGGGAAAAGGATGTCCCAAGGCAAATTCCATATAGGCTTTGTGGACTCCACCCCTACCCCAGGCCAAAGCCAAAAGACACTGGGAACTCCAAATCCCATCACCACCAAAGGGAAGGTGGCTGGGACCTGAGGGTGGGGTTAAGCAGCCAGGTGGATACAAAAGGCAAACACGTGGGCTTTGGGGGGGCTCTCCATTTTTGGCTCTCCGCCAGCTCGCAGCATCCGGCCAGCTCTGAGAGTGACTTTGGGTTTCCAGGTCGTCGGATCGGGTAGGACGCATTAAAGACTTTATTTCCCTATTTTCTCCCTGAGTTGTATATTTTCCTTATTTCTTTTTCTCTTGTAAATAAACCTTTTATTAACCTTTTTGCGTGTGTCTGTAGTAGAGTATTCATAAGTCCCTTTAAAGCGCGCGGGTGAGGACCCACAGCCAGGAACCCGTTTAATATCGGGGTTGCTCTATAACATTTCTATGGTTTCTTTTTCATGTCTTATTACATCAGCCAGATTTATCAATATAATATTAAATAATAATGGTGATAGAGAGCTTATTTATTTTGTTCTCCTTTCTAATGGGTAAATCTCTAATGTTTTCCATTAAATAGGATGCTGACTTGGTTTCAAATGGATTCTTATTATGTTAAGGAAGTGTCGTTCTACTCCTATTTTTAAAAATGTTTTGACATCTATTGAAATGCATTTTTTGGCATCCATTAGGATGATCATATGGTTCATATTATTTAATCTATTGATCTGATGTGTTGTATTAATAGATACCCTTGTGCTGAACTTTCCTTGCATTGCTGGAGAAACCCTTTGTGGTCATGGTGTTTTAGCCTGTTAATGTGCTGCTGAACACTATTTGCTGGGACTGTATTCTCAAATGATATTGGATCCTGTTTCCTTTTAAAAAATTCTGTATCAGGGCTAAAAATCAGGACTGCATTTGCCTTGCAAAATGAATTAGCAGTTTTTTTAAAGCCATTTTTCCTATGTTAAAGAATAATTTATGTAACATGGAAATGCACTGTTCTGTAAAATTTGGATAGATTACTCCAGAGACTGCAGGGTGAGTGTTAAGTCCTTTTCAGGAGCGGGGAGGGTTGTTCTTTAATAAGTTTCTCATTCTCTGAGTTTTCCCTGCTTGCTAATCTAACCTACATTTCTTGTGGTATCAATTGGATTATTTTATATTTTTCTAGTCTACT
This sequence comes from Talpa europaea, assembly GCF_964194135.1. Classification (NCBI taxonomy): domain Eukaryota; kingdom Metazoa; phylum Chordata; class Mammalia; order Eulipotyphla; family Talpidae; genus Talpa; species Talpa europaea. Next base: position 63,964,176 of record NC_140074.1, on the reverse strand, counting down.
ATCTGTTTAATTGGTAATTTCAAACAAATTTGCTATAGAATTATTCACAATGTCCCCCCTCAATATGCTCAATCTTTTTGATTTGTCGTTATAATCACTTCCTCATTTCTGACTTCATTTGGGTCTCTTTTTTCTTGATTATATTTACCAGAGGTTGGTCTTTTTTATTAGCTCTCTCAAAGAACTCAATTTTATTTATTGATTCCTCTGTTTTTGTGTTTCCTAATTTGTTTATTCCTACTATTATCTTTCATTCCTGCTTGCTATTTCCCTCAGGGTTGGGATGTGTGGTAGGTTGGAGGAGGGGAATCTATTTCCCAAGATCAAAAGCAGTAAAATTTAGCTCATTGGGTTAAAAAAATTAATTTAAAAAGGATCCAAAACAAACTTTACCTTATAATTGATTTTCTTTTCAATCTTGTAAAAATATTTTAAACAAAGTACATAGTCAGTAAATATATACACGTTATTTCCATTAAAAGCATTCTAACAAGGAATCTGTCAGTTGGCCCAGACTGCAAAGGAGGTCAGGGCTCAAAAAATGGCTACAAATTCTCTTCTTTTTTTTTTTTTAAGATTTGTTTATTTATGCATACAAGAACTGGGGTACAGGACAGAGGTGTGGGGGGTGAAAGGATTCACCAGAGACAGAGGGGGGAACAGAACAGGCAGAATGACTGCAATACACTGTTGAGGGGAGCAGCTGGTGAGACAGGAGAGGTCTGCTGAGCCATGTGGGTCAGCTCCCTGGCCAGCGGGGAATTGAGCTGGTGTTGCAGTGGCTGCTGATAGCCTCACAATGCCGAGACTTAATCTCTTGTGCCACCAAGGAGGCCCAGAATTCTGTTATAAAGCATTTATGGAACGAGGGCTCCCTGGACCCTGTGGGGTTTCCGGAGGATAACAAGGATATCAAAAAGTTTTCACTATGACCCAAAAGGTGGTGGTGGTGGTGGAGAAGCAGGGGGTGAGTTTTTGTTTTCCAAATTCTGCTAAAAAATACTATTGCTACATTCATTCTTTTCTTCCCAAATGGGCTGCCTGGTGAGCCCCTTCCCTTGTGCAGCTAACAAGACAGCAGGGAGTCACCCTGAGACTCCCATTTCTGCCCCTGCCTTCAACCTCTCCAATTAAGTCAGCGTCCTGATAATAAAAGGGATCATGTTGATGCAAATTTGTCTCCTCTTCCTGTTTTATGGGCAAACTGACTCCTCATTGCTGCATATTTCGGTGTCTCGGCAGGGGTAATGTGTGGTAGGTGGTAAAGAAATAGATGTTAATTTCAGAAAATGGATCTAAAAGATTTGTTCTCCATCCCTGTGGTCTCAAATGAAGTCCCTGGAATTTGTATAAACCTGTACAAAATTCACTCACTGATACAAAAGTCTACAAATCTCATCGGATTCCCCCTTTGAGGGATTAGTCCCATATTGCAGGCAAGGAAACTGAGATCTAAGATGTCAAGTCAAATATTTCAAGACCACCCTGCTTGCTCGCCTATGAAAGAGTTAGGTGTTAACTCAGTTCCTCTGATTCCTAGTGACTGCTTTGCTGTGAAGCCTTCGGTAAATGTTAATGTTCTCTAATTGCACATGTAGCACCGTGATTGTGGGAATTTTTCTTCATTTTCAACATTGCTCTATTCTTACTTTAAATAGGACACTTCACTATGCTGGAGGCTCTTCTAGGTAATGGAGATGACACCCACAATCTTCTACTTTAACCTGCTGTCTCCTCTGAGCTCCAGGGAAAATCTGCAAATCTAGAAAATTCTCCCTTTGGAACTATCTTTTTTCGTAGTGTCAAGCTTTTTAATGCTACTGAAATTTTTCCTTATTAGTAATGATAAAAATAACAGCATGCTTCATGTATTTGTTCCAAAGTTTCAGTTGTACACCTGCTATGGACCAGGTACTCCATTTGTAAGGATGAGCTCATTGCAGAAAAATGAGCAAATGCAGAGAAGAAACCCAGATGTCTGTTCATAGCATTGCATGCTATGACCACATGCAAAACAAGCATACATTTCAAAAACAATGTTGATTTAAAGACAAGACACACCTACCAAATACAAACAGTATAATGCCATTTATATCAGTTTCAAAAACAGGGAAAACTGTTATTTGGGGATGCCTACTATGGAAAATAAAAACAAAGACTTATTGGCCCCAAACTGCTTGTCAAGAAGCAGAAATGTTTTGTTGAGAAAAGCAATAGAGAGGTTTCCAAGGGGAGGCAATAAAAGAGGTTCCATAGATGCTCACTCTAGAATTCACTAATCTCAACATTTTTTTCTTCATGCTCTCTTCTGTCTTAGCTCATAAAAACAAAATAAAGGCTTAACATTTTAGAGAAGACTATAGAGATGCATAAAATTCTGTCCTTGCCTCTTAACATTTTGGGTTTACTCTCCCAGCCACTTTTTTCTGTGTGTATTGTTTCTCATAATTAACATGAGATCACATTTTAATAAAATGTTGATTTTTCATTTTGTTCTTTTATTAGAGATTGTTAAAGAGGGCCTCCTGCACCTGTGTGGGTCCTAGATAGTTCCACTCAGCTCATCATCACTCAGCCAGTAAAACAACAGGAGATGAACTTCCAAGTAGTTTATTTTGCTGTCAAACTGTTACACGACAGGGAGAGGGGCAGCCCAAGCCCCGCAAACCTGCCTATTCTAAATGGGTTCTGCCATGGGAAGGATCTTTAATAAAACTAGGAAACAATACAGGTAAGGCAAAGAGTCTAGTTTCTAAATGAAGCACCCAAAGTTACCCGTCCCCTCGTGGGTAAAAGTCCATCCATATGGGATCGGCCCAGAGCAAGGCCCCAAAGCCTGCCACAAGTCTAAAGCATCTTCCAGTGGGGACCCACAGAAAAGGGCCAGAAACAACCGGACAAGCCCGGAAGGAAAAGAGCAAAATCAACATCAAGATAAAAGCTGCCATTGTCACCTCCCCACGGGTCTCACCCACATCTGTGTCACCCAGTCCACGACCAAAAGACAAGCGCAGTTTCTTCACGTGTCTCTAGGCTCCATGCGCCTCCTCCAGGTCTCCTGGCTCCATCCTGCTTCCTTCCTCAGTCTCTTCTGCAGCTTCTCCTCTTCCTGCTCAGCTCCACCCTCCCTTGGGTGGGGCAGGGAACCTCCCCCTTTCCTGGGGACCACCCTGTTACAAAACAACTGCCTTTGAAATTTTGATATGAGCTGGAGCCTCCCTCCTACATTTTACAAAGCAGCGACCACCTTGGGCTATTACCCCATTTTACAGATGCAAGAACTGAGGATCAGAGAGCTGAAGAGACTCAGCCAAGAGCATGGAGCACGTGGTCAGAGGCACCCACTTCTTCTGTCTCACTACCCACGCCCCCAAACCCCAGGCTGCCCATGCCCCCAAACCCCAGGCTGCCCATTCTAATCCCGTAGGTCAGTTCTGAGCTCCCACATGAACAAAGTGACTGCAGTCCCCCCTGTAGGGACTGAGGCCACCTCCCCAGGGCCTGAGCTGTGCCGCCATCACTCAGGGAGGGAGCAGGATGGCTCCGGGCTCCGGCTGCCGCCTGTCCCTGCTCCCAGCACAGCTGATTGCATCATCACTCACGCCTTGTCAAGTCTTATTGCTCCAACATCCCCTAAATGACAAAGCTGGATTCATTAAGTGTAAATTCAATCAAACTTGAGAGAGAGAGAGAAAATAAAAGTGACGCGAAATAAGAGAAATGGAAGCACTGGTAAGTGGCTGTTGCTTTTCTTAGAAGGGGCCCCTCAGCCCTGTCAGTGCTCAGGGCTGCCAGGGGCAGGTGGAGGAGTCAGCAGCCTCTCAGGGGGAGCTGATCCTCGTGCAAGTCTTGTCTCCAGCACTTTCTAGCTGTGAGGACTTGGGCAAGTCACATCTTCTCCTCTGTGGCTGGGGCACTGTCTGCCACCTGTGATCGCATCAGGGATTCAAAGACACTGCACACACTATCATCTATGAAATAATGGGGTGGGGGTGTGAGTTTACTAACCTCTCCTGTTACCGAGGCAGCAAACTGTTGAAAGTAAAAATGCACCCAGGTAGGGCTTTGGAGAAGCTCCAGTGTTGGCTTGTAGATGTGAAGATGGCAAAGAAGAAAACTGAGCAGCACTTGCCCTGAAAGCAGTTCTCAGAGCTGTGAGATGTGAAGTACAAGATGAAATGCCTTTCACTGAAGAACCCAGAACACACAGACACACACACACACACACACACACACGAAACCATTTTAGAAAACATTTTGCCATGCTATTTTGTACTATTTTATGAGTAGATACATACTAGTAATTTTTAATTTTTTTTTACAATTAAACACCCACTGAATTGATTTCATGACCTACTAATGAGGACCTTGGCCGAGGTCACATAACAAGCTAGGGTGATATTGGGGCTAGAACACCTGGTCTCTAGTCTGCGGGGGTGTTTTTCCTCACCTCTGTCCCATGGCCCGTTTAGACTGCGCAAGTACTTGTCTCATAGAGTAGAATCCAGATGTGGAGGTTGGATGGTACTAGGAATCCCCCAGTGTAATAAAACTCAAGGAAAAGGTCTCATGTAAGTACTTACATCCACTAGGAGCCCAATAAATAGAGATTGAATGAAGACATCCAGAGAACACCCCAACCTGAGTCTCATCCTGGTTCTGCCAGTGTGTTATAGTGGGTCCTTGGAAGTGGGACTTCAGCTCTCTGACCATCACTTTTCCATTTTGAGATCTGTAGGGGGAGAGGGGGGCTTAAGGTTTATCTACCTCAGAGGAAGAATTAATGGGAAGATCCTTTAGTCATCCCACGGGCTGCTTTGAAGCACTGCCACCTACTGGTCACTCCCTCTCACTACACCCACCTCCTGCCCAGGGCTCTATCACAGTAATAACCCTTAAATGCTTGATTCTTTCTAGAGTTCAAAACCCACACGTGTCATACAAATTCTCTGAATTCTCAGCACAACCCTGTGAGTAAAAAAAAAAATCCCTCTATCTGCCTTAGATGTGAGCAAGCTGGGGCCCAGAAAGGGTAAGTGACCCACTCTAGGATACACAGGATTTTCACATGTATGTCCTGAATAACAAGTATCAAGTAACAAACCCCAGCAGGCTGGTTAGCAAAAGGCTTAGAGAGGAGTAAGAGCACCAATCTCTGATTGGCCAGAGGGCAAGGGGATGGGAAAGCTTGATTGGGCAGTCCCAGATGTAGTACATCTGATATTGTTTCAACAGTTCTGCACTGGGCAATCCAAAATAATGGAGGATGGATATAGAATCCAGATAGAAGGGTGAATCTAAAGAAGGATGCATCTCACTTCATTCTGTATGAACTAGTTTGAGGATATGACAATCACTGGGTTAATTTGGTCCATGCAGACAGCCCAACTGCCTGCTTAAACCCTGGCAGAATTGGATTTTTTCCCCCCCACAATGCATCAAGCAAGTAGAGGTGGAAGGGTGTGGTAGTGGAGGCTGGTTCTAGAGTTACATTCCCTGGGTTCAAATCCCATCTCTACATGCTTACTAGCCATGAAACCTTAGGCAAACTCCACAAGCTCTATGTAAAATGGGAACTCTTAGTTTCTTCATCTGCAAAATGGGGATACCCATACTACTTTATCTCACTGTATGGATTTGAAGAGTTAATGAATGCAGAGCATTAGAGAGTGCTTGGAACATGGTATGCACTTAATAAATTTCAGATCGTTTTAAGGGTCAGAGGAGCAGTGGGAGTCACACTGACCTGGATTAAAACCAGTAACTTTTCACTGACTCATTTTGCGCCCAGGCAATCCCCTTCCCAAGTGGACCTGCCCCACCCGGACTGCTGGACTTTTGGCAGGGCTGCTCCCAGGCTCCTGGGCCCACTGCGTGGTGACCGCATCACATTCCAGGCCCACACTCAAGGTCAAGTGGGCGGTGGGTTCGCTGGCGGGAGGGAGGGTTGGGCGCACCGGGACACATCTGCTCCCTTGGCTAGAATTGCGCTCTTTTATTTCCCCTCTTGGAACTATTTTATGCAGCAAGGTCAAGCGAGCAGAACTACAAATCAATTTAAACAAAAGCGCTGAGGCAGATACCCTTGAACTCCAGTGACTTAAAATAGCCTGGTCGTCATCCTTAGCCAAACACTCAGTACCTGACTTCACTTAGCCTGTCATCGCCAACTAATAAAGCGTCCCCCTCATGGAAACCGACCAGAATGAAACCTTTGAATCAAAGTGGATCCGAGGCCTGCTTGGATTAATAGAGCTGCAGCTGCCACCTTCCATGTCCTGGGATTGCTCGCGAGGTTGATGCATTCTTGGGAAAATGAATATCTTATTCATTAATATCAGAGAAGACAAGCCCGGCCTTCTTAGTAATGAATGACCCTGACTGCGCTGTGGGAAGCCACTGTAGCTTCTCTGTGAAATACCTCAAAGTTCCACCACAGAAACTAGGGTGGAATTGCCTATGGGGGGTTAGTGGTGGTCGTTTTTTGCAAATGGTGGGGGCATTTATTTGGAATAGAAAAAAAATAGCGTAACACTTACTGATCACATAACTGTGTGCCTAGCACTGTGCTGGGAGCTTTAGAGGCAAAGATTCATTTCAACCCCACAAGTACCTTACATGGTGGATGTTTTGATACTAGATTTTAAAATAACAGCTTTATTGAGCTATAATTCATATACCATTCATATCAGTCAGGGTTCTCCAGGTAAAAAGAACCCACAGGATAGATAGAGATGTGTATAGATAGGTAGATAGATTGTGTGGGTGTATTTCTAAGAGAAAGAGCAAAAAAGAAATTTAGTATAAGAAACAAGTTTATGTGATCAGGGAGGCTGAGAAGTCCCACAGTCTGCCACTGGCAAGCTGGAGACCCAGGAGAGACAGTCCGGTTGTTCAGCTCAAGTTCAAAGGCCTGAGAACCAGGAGCACTGATGGTGGGAGTCCAGTCCAAGGGCAGAGAAGACAGATGTCTCAGCTCACAGTCAGGTGGAGAGAATTCAAACTTCCTCCACCATTTTGTTCTAGTTGGTCCTGGAGTGAGTTGGATGATGCCACCCATGCTGGTGAGAGCAATCTGCTTTATTCAATTCATCAATTCAAACACTAATCTTGTCCCCAAACACCCTCCCAGATACAGTCAGATAACATTTAACAGAACATCTGGGCACCTAATGTCACAGTTACATGTAACATTAACCACCATCAAGTCACCTTTTCCAGGTGTTCAAATCCGTTGCTTATACACCAAGTAGACAACTATATTATTATCTATTTTCAGAATATTTTATCACCCCACTAAGAAACCTTATACCCATTAACAGTAGCTCAAGAAACCCTGGCAACCATGAATCCACTTGTATCTATACAGATCTGTGAACTCTAGACATTTCATATATATGGAGTTGTTTATATGCAGCCTCTGGTAAATGATTCCTTTCACTTAGCAGGATGCTTTCAAGGTCCATTATGTTGTCGTATGTATCAGTACGTCAATCCTTTTAATGGCTGAATAATACTCATTGTGTGACTATAACAGCTTGTTTATCCAGTTATTAGTTGATGGATATTTGAGCTGTTTCCATTTTTTGCCTATTATGTTGTTATGAACATGCATGTGTCAATATGTGCTTTATGTATGTTTTAAATTCTCTTGAAATTGGGAGTAAAATTGCTGAGAGTGGACTCACTGGACATATGGTACCTCTCTTTGACTTTTGGAAGAATGGCCACTCTTTGAGGCACTTTGTTTTCCAGAGTGATGGTACCAGTTTTCCTACCAGCAACATATGAAGGTTCCAGCTTTTTCATGTTTTTGACAATACTTGTTAGTGTCTGTTTTTCTATTATTATGGATGCAAGGTAGTCTCTGCGGTTTTTATTTGCATTTCACACAACAATGAAGTTGAGCACCTTTTATGTACTTATTGGTCAAATGTATATGATCTTTTGAAGACATACATGTTTCATTTTTTTTTAAAAGATTTATTTATTTATTTATACAAGCACTGGGTACAGTCAGAAGCGCGGGAGGGTGAGAGAATTCGCCAGAGCCAGAGCAGGGAGCAGAACAGGCAGACTGACAAAGTATACTGCTGAGGGGAGCAGCAGACGGCAGGAGAGGTCTGCACGCCATGTGGGACCCTCGTCCGGCAGGCGGGGATTGAACCGGTGCTGCAGAGGCTGGGGGCAGTTTCGCAACCCAGCACTCAACTGCTGCGCCACTGGGGAGGCCCTGTTTGAAAGTGTATGTTTAACTCTGATTAAAAATCAGATTTCAATTGGGTTATTTATATATTTTTGTCATAAAATGATAAGATTTCTTTATATATTCTGTATCCAATTCCCTTATTAGGTATATGATTGCAAATATTTCCTCCTAATCTCTACAACCTTCTTTTCTTTTTTTTAAGATTTATTTATTTATTTATACAAGAACTGGGGTACAGTCCAGATGCGTGGGAGGGTGAGAGGATTCACCAGAGACAGAGCGGGGAACAGAAAAGGCATACTGACAAAATACACTGCTGAGGGGAGCAGCAAGTGAGACAGGAGTGGTCTGCTGCACCATGTGGGACCCTCGTCGGCTGGCCAGGATCGAACAGGTGCTGCAGAGGCTGTGGACAGAATCACAGTGTGGCGCTTAACTGCCTGCGCCACCAGGGAGGCCCTCCACAACCTTATTTTTTTTAAAGATTTGTTTTGATTTATTTATGCATACAAGAGCTGGGGTATAGGCCAGAGATGCGGGGGCATGAGAGAATTCACCAGAGACAGTGTGGGGAGCAGAATAGGCAGACTGAAAATACACTCTGAGGGGTGCAGCAGGCGAGACAGGAGAGGTCTGCTGTGCCATGTGGGTCAGCTCCCTGGCTGGGGATTGAACTCATACTGCAGTATCTGGTGATAGCTTTCTAGTGCTGACACTTTAACCCCTCTGCCACTAGGGAGGTCCTCTGTAATTTTCTTGATAGTGTCCTTTAATCACAAAAATTTATTTTGATGAAGTCCAGTTTACTTTCCTTTGTCACTTACGGTTTTGATGCTATTTCTAAGAACCCATTGCCTAATCCAGGTCATGCAAATCCACACCTATGTCTTCTAAGAGTTTTGTGACTTTAGACTTATATTTGATCTCTAATCTACTTTGTTAATTTTTTTGAATAATCTGTGAGGTAATAGTTCAAATTATTCTTTTACATTGGATAGCCAATTGTCCAGGTGCCTTTTATTGAAGACTTTTCTTTCCTCCATCTAATTGTCTTGGCATCCTTGTTGAAAATCATTTGGCCATAGAGGCATGGGTTTATTTCTGTTTTCTCAATTCTGTGCCACAATCTATATGGCTATCCCTATGCTGGTACCACATTGTCTTGATTATTGTACCTTGGGGGGAAGTTTTGAAATTTTGAAATTGAAAATTATCCAACTTTTATTTTTCTTTTCAAGACTGTTTTGGCTATCCTTGGTTCCTGGCATTTCCATGTAAATTTTATGACCAGTTTGTCAATTTCTGAAATAAAGGTAGATACAGTTTTGCAGAGATTACATTGCATATGTAGATAAATTTGATGAGTATTATGATCTTATCAATATTAAGTCCTCCATGAACACAGCATGTCTATTTAGGTCTTCTTTAATTTCTTTCAAAGCATTTTGCAGTTTATAGTGCTCAAGTCTCACACTTCTTTTGTTAAAGTTATTTCTAAGTATTTTATTATTTTCAAAGCTATTATAAGTCAAACTGTTTTTCTAATTTTTTGGGGGAAGGGGCCACCCTGGTGGTGCAAGGGTTAAAGTCTCAGCACTATGAAGCTATCATAAGGCAGATCCCTGGCCAGGGAGCTGACCCACATAGTGCAGTAGACCTCTCCTGTCTTGCCCGCTGCTCCCCTCAGCAATATATTTCAGTAGAGCCACAGTTCTGCCCCCCACTCTGTCTCTGGCGAATCCTCCCACCACCCCACACCTTTGGCCTACACCCCAGTTCATGTATGCATAAATAAAAATAAATCTTAAAAAAAAATTCCTTTTTTGGATTGTTCGGTACTAGTGTTTAGAAATACAATTGATTTTTGTATATTAATCTTGTATCCTGCAACATTGCTATTGATACTACCTTACAAAATGAGAAAACAGAGGATCAAATAAAGAGTGATTGGCTTGAGATTACATGATTTTTTTGGGTCTGCCGAATTCCCCTTTCTTTATACAACTACTCTCCCCTGCTGCATGAAAATCCTATTCAGTCTATGCTCACTCTACCTTGCTATCCTCACCCAGGGCTGAGCCGCACCATCTTTTCCCTCCAATGGTGAAACCCGGCTGAAGCATGAATATGGAGAAAACCACAGCTAAGAGTTGGAGAAAGAGTTCTGTTATTATCATTGAGGACTTGGATGTCACTGCCTCCAAGGTTGTAACATACATTGGCTAATGATTCTTTTTAGCTTACAAACATTTTAATTGGGTTTCGGTCATATGTCATATTCTTTTGGTTAGCAGAATCATGACTTATACATATCTTGTAAAGGACAGAATACAGGTTTGAAATCTAGCCTGCATGAGTCTAAAGTGCTCACACCACAGTCTCTATATTACCCAACCTGGGGAGACTGGAGTTCAAGACCCCCGGGATCTTTGGGTGAAAGTAAAATCTTGAAAACCGGATACAAGGACACATAGGGTGAAAGGCAGACCCCTACCTCTTTTTGCCTGTGGGATCTTCACCAGACTCAATCTCAATGAAGCATGGTTTCCTGGATTGGAACATCCTTTTCTGGCTGTTTTCCAGACCCATCCCAGGCACACAGGCCCCAAAGAAATTGTGACAGCTTCTGAAAGTACCTGTTCATCGTCTCATGTATTTCCCGTGAGAGCTCTGAGGACCAGCAGGGTGGGATGATCTCGGCCAGTATGTAGACAGGGAAACTGAGGCTAGGCAAGTACTCAGTGATTTACATAAAAATTCGCGGCTCTTTAATAACTGAGTGAAGCCCAGGTCTCCTGTCTTTGTGCTTAATATTCTCACTGTAAACCAGGGGAGGCAGCAGTGCCTCCTTGGGATTTGCCTGGGGCCTGAGATTTCCCATAATCCAATTAATAAATTGTCCAAGTTGGAGGGCCAGCTCCCAATTAGTTCCCCTCCCTCCCTGATGCCTCTCTGAGCTTTGTGGGTAGCAACTCCCTGGAAAGGGAAGAGAAGCCCCCACCTTGCACACTCCCTCCTTGGGAATCAGGGGTCTAGAAATTAGCTGATTCTTGATAAGCCCTAATTATAAATTAGGTCTTATTATCTGTGGCTCCTGAAACTACGCTGGATGAATTAAAACTCTAGGAAAAGGAATATTTCAATTAACCATATGAACTCAGGTAATTGCCTACCGAGGAAAAGCCCTTCCGAACGAGTCCTGGAGCAGTTATAAGGACATCAGAAGGGGAAGGCAGGGGCCAAGGCGTGCAGGTCCTACGGGAGATGGAAATGAGGGTAGGGTCCCTCACTGGCTGCTGCTTTCGGAGGACACGGTCCTGAATCGGCAGGACCTGCAGACGAGCAGTCACCAGCGCCTTGGTCTAGGACCAGAGGACCAGGGCTGGCATTCTCTCTTTTCCATCTAAAGTCCCAGAGACTCCAAGCCTCAGTTTCCTCACCTCAAATGGACAGTTAGGTCAGAATGGATGATGGACATGAAAGGGACCTGTAAGCTAAAAGGTGACACACACACCAGAAGTATGGCTTTTGGTTCATCAGCTGCTCCTAAAGGGTGGAGCGAGAGGAGAAGGGATCAAAACTCTCTGCACTAACTTCAGAAGGCAGGAAGTGGTGACTCAAAATCAGCTCCAACTGCTGTTGACACTCATTCATACATTCATTCATTCATGCCAGAAACATTTCATGGACTTACCATGTGCTCGGGGCTGAGCTGGCAGCTTAGGGCACAAGGAGCGGAGAAGTTGCGGTCTAGGGGGAGAAAGACAGGACGGCAAGTAGGCAGGACACTACTCAAGAACAGGCTCTTCCCGCAGTGACGCTCCGTGGGGAGATGCTGGTGAAGGGACACCAAAGCCCATGTGACCCCATAGCATGAGTCATGGAGCTCTTCCCCAAAGGGAGCCTGACTCTCCTCTGCAGTTTATGCACATACCAGCAGCCACAGAGAGTCCTCAACTTTGAGGAATCCCTGTAACCTTCTAAGACACTGATGCATAGATGGAAGCAGACATGACAGTCCTGTGTCGAGGTCACTCCTGTAGGAAACACAGAAGGGACTCACTCCACTGAGCCTTTCCCAGCTCTTCTCTCCACTTTCTTTCCCACCCGGAGGCCCCTCTTCAAAACATGGTGAAATTGTTGCCGAATCTCCCTGAGCTTGGGAAAGCCCATCAGAAGAGCAACAAGTCTGAATTAGAAGCAAGTTAAAGAAGATTCAGCTGTATCACTGTGCCATCTATACAATGACCAGAAAAATCCTACCACATTGCCAGGTTTGCACGAATAAGTCACTGGAAAAGAGCAGAATGGATGAGTCATCTAAGAGGAACAGACTAAAGGTGTCTTAAACACCTAAGGCATCTAAGAGGTGCCACTAAAATCTTGTAAACTGGTGGGGGAAATCCTCATGGAATCTTCCTTGTGGTTCATGCTAAAAGATGATCCCTGGGGGGGGCCTCCCTGGTGGCGCAAGGGGTTAAGACGCAACCTATGAAGCTGTCTGCAGTCAATGCAGCACGAGTTTGACCCCAGTCAGGGAGCTACCCAAATGGCTCAAGCAGACCTCTCCTGACTCGCCCACTGCTCCCCTCAGCAGTGTATTTCAGTGTATTTCTGCCTGTTCTGTTCCCCACTCTGTCTCTGGTGAATCCTCTCACTCCCCACACCTCTGGCCTGTACCCCAGTTCTTATATGTATAAATAAATAAATCTTAAAAAAAAAAATCCCTGGGGGCCTTCCTGGTGGCAGAGGGGTTAAAGACAGTGCTATCAAGCTATCGCCAGCCACTGTAGCACGAGTTCGATCTCTGGCCAGGTAGAAACCCACATGGTGCAGCAGACCTCTCCTGTCTCGCCCACTGCTCCTCTTAGCAGTGGATTTCAGTCAATCCACATGTTCTGCTCTTCACTCTGTCTCTGGTGAATCCTCTCACCCTCACATTTCTGGCTTACACCCCAATTCTTGTATGCATAAATAAATGAATCTTTTATAAAAAAAGGGGGGCCTCCCCGGTGGCGCAGTGGTTGAGCGTTGGGTTGCGAAGCTGCCCGCGACCTCTGTGGCGCCGGTTTGATCCCTGGCTGCTCCCCTGCCAGCGGAGGAGGGTCCCACACGGCGCGCAGACCTCTCCTGCTGCCCACTGCTCCCCTCAGCAGTGCACTTCGGTCCTTCTGCCTGCTCTGCTCCCCGCTCTGGCTCTGGTGAATTCTCTCACCCTTCCGCGCTTCTGACTGTACCCAGTGCATGTATAAACAAAACAAACAAACAAACAAATAAATAAAACATGCCTCTATTAAAAAAAAATAAAAGATGATCCCTGGACCTTGACAATACGGATTTCTTCACTGATGTTGGAATTCACTTTACAGCTCATCACTTTACAGGCTATGCTTGAATACCACCAAAAATGGAGAACTCACTACCTCAAAAAGAAGTACAGTCTATTGCCAGGTGATTGTAATGATCATAAATTTCCTCTGTGTAATGGACTGAAATCTGACACTTTCCACATCTGTGGGGAAGGCAGGAGGGCAAAGACCGCTGCTGGATGAGGTTAGGGAGGGCCTTCCCATCACCAAAGGAAATTTCCTTATTTGCTGGTGCAACCAAACATTTAATTATAAAAGCTTCTCCAAGGCAATAGATGTTAAAAATTAAGATGAATACACTCATTTTGGTCAATAGCACAAAGTGCTATTACTCTGAAAGTCCCAATTCATTACTGTATATTGTAACGCAACATTAACACTCACATAACGACCTCCAGACCTGTCTCGCATGCACAATCAGCACGCCCTGCCCACATGCCTTTATATCCAGGAAAGAAAGGGGAAAACCCAGAAGCCCTCGCAAAATTGCCTTTCCAGAGGAAACATTGACAGAACTTTAATTACAGTAGCTCACCATGCACAGCCTGATGCCATGACTCAATTCCTGGGCCCAGGCAAAACGACATTGTTGATGGGGTGGGGGTTCGGTAGCAGAGAACCTGGGCTCCAAACCCACTTACTGCCCTTCTGCTGCTGTGCCCCCTCCATCCACTAGGGGGTACCTCTGTCTCCCCACCCACAGCTAAAAAGACAGGCACCCAGGGCATGATTTTCCAGGGATGCCTCCACTCCCAAGCCAGGAGCATACAGGTACTGTATGGAATTAGCTTTAGGACATTCTTTTCCCCCTAACACTTTGAAGGCAGTGCACCCTCTCACCCCCACCTTGAAGTGCTGCAGTGGCACCCATTGCCCTTGAGATAAAATCCTGTCTTTTTTTCCCCCCATTATGTACTGTTTATTTTTAATTTTTTAATATTTTATTTTATATAATCTTACATCATTTTCATCTTTGCACAATGTATGCATTTCATTATGGTTATATTCCCCATACAATTGCAACCCCCCCTTATTTTGACTCTAGTCCTTCCTCTCCCCGCCCCTCCCCCCCCCAGTGTGTCTGGTTTATAGTTGCTTGTTGATTTTGATTTTTACTTTGTATTGATTAGTCTTTTTCCTGGTCTCTTATTTAAGTTTTCTAAATTCCTGCTATGAGTGAGACCATCTGGTATTAAAATCCTAAGTCTTGATGGAGACCCACAGACCCTGTGGGGTTCAGTCCCAGACTAACTTGCCAGTCTCAGGCTTCTGTTCCTGCCCCTGTGGACATCTTTTCTCTCTGAACTTCCCTACTTAGGGGTTAGTACCTGCTGCTGCCTCATACTGTTACAGGGCAGGGAGAGGGGCAGCTCAAACTTCGCAAACCTGCCAAATCTGTTACAGGGCAGGGAGAGGGGCAGTCCAAACCCCACAAACCTGCCTATTCTATATAGGGTTCTGCCATTCACCGCATTAACACAAAACATGAGACTTTAATGGGAAGGAACTTTAATACAATTAGGAAACAATACAGGAAAGGCAAAGAATCTAGTTTCTAAATCAAGCACCCAAAGTTACCCGTCCCCTCATGGGTAGAAGTCCACCCAAGCAGGATTGGCCCATAGCAGGGCCCCAAAGCCTGCCACAAGTCTAAAGCATCTTCCAGTGGGGACCCACAGAAAAGGGTCAGAAACAACCAGACAAGCCCAGAAGGAAAAGAGCAAAATCAAAATCAAGATAAAAGCTGCCACTGTCACCTCCCCACGGGTCTCACCCACATCTGTGTCACCCAGTCCATGGCCAAAAGGCAAGCGCAGTTTCTTCACGTGTCTCTAGGCTCCATGTGCCTCCTCCAGGTCTCCTTCTGGCTCCATCCTGCTTCCTTCCTCAGTCTCCTCTGCAGCTTCTTCTCTCCCTGCTCAGCTCCACCCTCCCTTGGGTGAGGCAGGGAACCTGGAACCTCCCCCTTTCCTGGGGACCATCCTGTTACAATACTCACCCTTTCCCTCACTCCTGGGCTGGCTGGTCTGACAGGGCTGAGCTCCGAGGTCTCTAGAATGAGGATGCTCCTGTTGGCTCCTGTCCTTTCCCCACCTAACACTCGGCATAATTGGTCAGTCTCCACAGTTTGCCCTCAGTATCTATGGGGGATTGGTACCCCCATGGATACCAAAATCCAAGAATGTTCAAGTTCCTTCTTTAAAATGATGCGATAATTGCATCTAACCTGCCTATCCCCTCCCTGTATTTTAAGTCATCTAGTCTAGATTACTTGTAACACCTACTCCAATGTAAACACTGTGCATTTGTTTAGGGAATCCTGACCAGAAAGAAGTCGGACATGTTCAGCACAGAGGCAGCCATGCGACCTAACTACAGAGTGCACGTTTATGATTTGCAGTAGGTTGGTGTCACAGAAGCGGACCCGAGGATATGGAGAGCCGACCAACTGCTCGTTCATTGTCTCGTTCCTGCGCCATGCCATTCTGGATTATCCCTCTGTATCCCCAGCCTGAACAGTGCCTGGTCCAGAGGGCACAAGCAGTAACGGCCTGCTGAATGAATGAGTTTATTACAGTAACTCCAGAGTGTTCACAGAACTGAAAGCCGGGTGCGGCCCTAACTGACTCTGGCTTTTTCCTCCTGGCCTGGGTTCCACTCGTATCTACTTGTTTTTGTTTGTTTGGTTTTAAAATTTTTTAAAAAATTGGGCCTCCCTGGTGGCACAAGGGGTTAAGACGCAACCTATGAAGCTGTCTGCAGCCTCTGCAGCGTGAGTTCAATCCCCAAGCTAACCAGGGAGCTACCCACATGGCGCAGCAGACCTCTCCTGTCTCACCTGCTGCTCCCCTCAGCAGTGTACTTCAGTCAGTCTGCCTGTTCTGTTCCCCACTCTGTCTCTGGTGAATCCTCTCGCCCCCCACACCTCTGGCCTGTACCCCAGCTCTTGTATGAATAAATAAATCTTTTAAAAAATTAAAAAATTTTATATATATTTTACATCATTCTTCATTTTCATACAATGCATGCTTTCTGCTCTCAGGTCTTGTCCCCATGAAATTCCCACCACCAATTCACCCGAGCGCCATCACCATAGTCCCTTGTGCTCTTCCCTCCCCTGTTTTGATCCCTCTCTTTCCCCCTCCCCTGCAGAATGTCTCTGATTTATAGGAAGAGGTCGGGGGTGGGGTGGGGTGGTGGTCCATCCCTCAGTGATTCCCATTTTTCAGATGATGGGGAGCTGCTGAGATGGGTGACATATTGATCAGGGTTCTCCAGAGAACAGAACCAGCAGGATGTATGTGTGCATAGATACTTAGAGAGAGATTTATGTTAAGTTGTTGGCTGACATGACTGTGGAGGCTGGCAAGCCCAATACCTGTGGGTGGGCATGGGAGCCATGGTCAAAGTGGGAAGGCAATCTGGAGTCAGAGTTACACTTGTCTGAGGAAGATCAGGGTTTTTCTTTTTTTCCTTTTTTAAAAAGATTTATTTATTTATGCATTCAAGAACTGGGGTGCAGGCCAGAGGTGCGGGGGGTGAGAGGATTCACCAGAGACAGAGTGGAGAGCAGAGCAGGCAGATCTACTGAAATCTACTGCTGAGGGGAGCAGCTAGGGAGACAGGAGAGGTCTGCTATGCCATGTGGGTCACCTCCCTGGCCAGGGATCCAACTCATGCCACAGTGACTGGCGATAGCTGCATAGTGCTGAGACTTTCACCCCTGCGCCACCAGGGAGGCCCAGATCAGTGTTTTTCAACTGTGACCTTCCATTGGTTGAATGAAGCCCACCTACATTACAGAGGGAATCTGCTTTTCTCAAAGCCTGCTGATGTCAGTGTTAACCTTATGGAAAAAAAATGCATTCACAGAAATATCTGGAACAATGTTGAACCACAGGTTTGAGCTCCATGACCTTGTCACCTTGACACATACAAGGAACCCTCACAGGCTGTAACCTGCCAGGATTCCCCCAGGGAGTGAGGACAGGGTTATGAGTAGAGGCCCCAGCTCAGCTTGGCCTGTGGCACTGTGATTCAGGCTTTGGGGATGCCCTCTCTCAGCGGTCTCTCTAGACGTCTTCAGGAGATGTTGCTGAAGGTGGGGTCTCATTTCTTTCACTCCTGAGCATCCTGCATTTGCAGAACCAAACCTGCCGCTGGAAGTGGAGGACTGAAATCCTCAGACTTCTCCCTCCACCATCAGCCTGGAACGGGGACCCAGCTCAGGGCAGACACCCTCAGAAACCCTTATGCCTTCCCAGTGCGTTGGATAAGTCACTCCAGGGAAGAATGGGGTTCAGCTATAACTAGTTGGACACCCTCTCCTACCTGCAGGCCTTTTCTTCCGCTGTTTGCGCTGCCTGGTTCACTCAGCCCTTCTCCCCTCCCCGCGCCCCTGCCCCTTGCCCTACCAGCTACTGCCTTGAGGACTTGGAGTAAACATCACTTCCTGCCCCACTCTCCACTAAGGCCTCCTTCTCTGAGGTCCCTGAGATGCTTGCAATGGCTTATTTATTGCTATCTCTCCCACCAGAATGTGGACCTCTCGGAGGCTGGGGCAGCCCGCTTCCCTCTACACCCAGCCTGGTTCTCAGCCAGGGAGGAACCATCAGTTAATGGTTAAATGAAGGAATGAATGAAGGTATTATTGGAGCAGCAGGATCCTTCCCCAAATCTGGCAACAGGCAGTGGCAGCAAGGTCTAAATCCAGGTCTCCTCTTACTCAGCTCAGGGACCCCTCTTTCCCTCTGGGCTGCCTTTGGCCCCTGCATCTACATTGCCTCATAATTTTGAAATGACAGAACATTCCAAGTGCCATGTCAGAAGTTTCCAATATTGTAGAATCTTATTCTGAACCGAAAGTTTGTGGACCCTCCAAGTTGATATGTTGAAGCCCTAACATTCCATGGATGGTATGTGGAGATGGGGCCTTTGGGAGGTAATTAGGATTTGAGAGTCATGAGAGTGGGGCCGTCTGATGGAATTCATGACATACGAAGAGGGAGTGAGAGAGCCTATCTCCCTGTGTGTGAGGGCTCAGAGAGAAGCTGGTCACTATAAGCCAGCAAGCAGATTCTCCCCAGGGATCAAATCTGCCAGCACCTTGATACTAGACTTCCAGCCTCCCAAACTGTGAGAAATCAACATCTGTTGTTTAAGCCCATCCCTCCGACCCCCTGGACTGTGGTGTTTTGTTATAGCAGCGCAAACAAACTAAGACAAACCTAGTCAAAGGAGACAGACTGGCATCAGAATCCAGCATGTTGGAACAGCAACTCCCCTTGGCCAACAGAGCTAGAGTGATGGGAACACAGGATGAGCCACTTGTCACTCCAACCTGCTCTAAATCCAGGCCAGTCCCTCTGGTTAAGTCAGCTGTGTGGCTACAGAGCCAGGGCTTCTCAAACAAAAGTTTTCTTAAAAATGCAGAAACCTGGGGCCTCCCTGGTAGCACAAGGGTTAAAGTCTCCACGCTATCAAGTTATCGCCAGTCACTGGGGCATGAGTTTGAGCCCCAGCCAGGGAGCTGACCCACATGGCACAGCAGACCTCTCCTATCTCACCTGCTGCTCCCCTCAGCAGTGTATTTCAGTAGATTTGCCTGTTCTGCTCCCCACTGTCTCTGGCGAATCCTCTCACCGCCCCACACCTCTGGCCTACACCCCATTTCTTGTATGCATAGATTTAAAAAATGCAGAGGGACCTTCCCTGGTGGCACAGTGGTTGAGCACTGGGCTGCGAAGCTACCCGCAGCCTCTGCAGTGCTGGTTCAATCCCCGGCCACCGGCGAGGGTCCCACATGGCGCGCAGACCTCTCCTGCCATCCACTGCTCCCCTCAGCAGTGTATTTCGTCGTTCTGTCTGTTTTGTTCCCTGCTCTGGCTCTCGTGAATTCTCTCACCCTCCCATGCTTCTGACTGTACCCAGTGCTTGTATAATGAAGTAGTGACCCTGATAACAGGTCCCCCAGGTCCTGGGGCTGTGCAACAGGCCAGTGGTCATGCACAGGATGGGAGAGGTTGTTTTGTTTCAGATGGGACAATATTTTCCAGCAGCAATAAATAGCTTAGGATAATATTTCCATTAATCACTTGACCTTTTCCCCATTTCAGTCAACTAGGGTGAATGTTTTCAAACTGTAAGGCATGACCCATTAGCAAGTAATGAAATCAATGTAGTGAGGGGCTACTAGGCTTGAGAAGCAAAGAGTGCTGCAGGTAAAGCTCCCAAATGTGTGGGGCATGAGCTGACGGGTCCTGCAGGAGCCTGGGGAAGGCTGCTGGATCCCCAGAGAGGGAGCCCAGAGAGTAGGCAGGGCCTCAGCTTTCTCACCAAGTCTCCTGTGCCCAGCACAGTTTGCCAAGGGTGTGCAAATGAAGTAGTCCCTGAAGGGCCCTTATGGAAAGCAAATGGAGACACACAGTGGCTGCTGGCATGGAGCAGTGACTGAGGCTGGTGTAGGGGCAGGGGTGGCAGAGGACACCAAAGGTCAGGTGCCCCTGACACCTTACTCCTACATGAGGGAACTTAGGAACAGCCTCAGAGAAAAGGGGTGGCAGGGAACTGAGGGGGACTGAAAACAGAAACTGAAGTTGGCAACAGAAAATCATTGTTAATATATATATTCCATTGGCTATCAGAGCAGGTGTGTTTGATGAAACATATACGTATTTGATGCTCATTGCTTTGTATTCAAGGCCCCCACACTGGTTATTCCAGGGAGCAGGCTCCTCTTCTGCTGAACTCCTCCTGCCCCCCTCCTCTCGGCCCTCAGTAGAGGCAGGGGGATATTGACAGGGGACACTTGCTGAGGCTTTACACCGACCTCTGTCCTGGGACTCCATTTCGATTTAGCTCATTTAATTATCTAATAACAATCTATTGCTGTCATTATAAGCTCCACTTCAAATCAGAGGAAACAATCACCGGGAGTTAAAGTGACTCGTCAAGGTCATACACCAGCAAACCTGAGTGCGGGGACTTGAACCTGGCACTCTGGTTCCAGAATCTAGGCTGGGAATCACCTTGCTCCAGTCCTCACCCAGCCTCTCAGACTCGCCCTCCTCTCTGAGGTTGCTGTGCACAGAGAGGAGACAGAGCTGCACCTGTGTCATCCCTGCCACCTAGCAGCCATATGACCTGCCCAAATTACGCCATCTTTCTGCCTCAGTTTACCACCTTAACATGGAGCAGTAATCCCTACTCCTTAGGGTTGTTCTGAGAATTGCGATCTTGGACATAAGACTTAGAACAGTTCTGGGCAATAATTAGTTCTCAATAAATAGTGGCTATTGATGAATCATCATAGAAATGATATTAAGGTGCAAAGGTCCTTTGTAAACACAATAAAATTTTCAGGCCTGAGTGAAATTAGGGTGACCAACTCCCTAGTTTGCCTGGAACTGTCCTGATTTTAGTATTAAAAGTCCCATGTTAGCCTCCCTGGTGGCGCAAGGGGTTAAGCACAGTAATGTGAAGTTATCTGCAGCCTCTGCAACAGGAGTTCCATCCCCAGCCATCCAGGGAGCTACCCACATGGCGCAGCAGACCTCTCCTGACTCGCCCGCTCCTCCCCTTAGCAGTGTATTTTCAGTCAGCCTGTTCTGTTCCCCACTCTGTCTCTGGTGAATCTTCTCACCCCCCCGCACCTCTGACCTGTACCCCAGTTCTTGTATGGATAAATAAATAAATCTTAAAAAAAAGTCACATGTCCCCGAAACCCCCTTACTTCTGAGCAAACCAGGTTGCCTCAGCACCCCACAGACCCTGCTCCTTTCTAGCTGTGTGAGCTGGTTGGTCACTTACCTCCCAGGGTCTTCCTTCTCTGGTAAAGTCGGTTCCCTCTGGTAACATTTCCTTCACTTGTGCTCCTGGTAATATATTGCTTCACCTATGATGTTTTGAAACAATAAAAGCGTAAAATCAAAGGGTCCACTGCGAGGAGAAAGATATATGACTGGGGCTGATAAATTTGATTTAGTCTTCATTTCTAAATAGATGGGGGAATGCTGACATCACCCAGAGCACCCTAAATTTTGATTCCTCTTTATACCTAGGATTTCAGAGAGCAGAATGGTTGAACAGCTTCCACCAGTCCTTGATTGATTTAAAGGCTTTCCAATTTGTAAACAAATATATTTAAGAGAAGACCCCTGGTGGGATAACTAAGTCAAATTCCTTTTGTCAAGGAAACTCTTGTCAGACATAATTTTCCTTGAGTTTCCAAAGCCAGGCTCTTTGCCTTGGCTTTCAAGATAGAGGAGCTGTAAGGGAACATGAACGCTCATTTTGAGAAGTCCCAACCTTGCTGTCCTTGGGGAAGTTGGATTTGCCAGAATCACTTCTCCCTTGTGTCACAGTCGGTAATCTACACATTTCTCATCTTTCTTCCTAGACTGTCAATCCCTCAGGGAAGAGACCACTAAAATATTCACCCTTCAGGCCTCCCTGGTGGCGCAGTGGTTGAGCGCTGGGTTGCAAAGCTGCTCGCAGCCTCTGCAGCTCCGGTTCGATCCCCGGCCCCTGGGAGAGGGTCCCACATGGTGCGCAGACCTTACCTGTGGCCCACCGCTCCTCTCAGCAGTGTATTTCATCTGTCGGCCCTGTTTTGCTCCCTGCTCTGGCTCTGGTGAATTCTCTCACCCTCCCGCACTTCTGACTATACCCAGTGCTTGTATAAATAAATATATAAATAAATTTTTAAAATAAATAAAACCAACGTAAAATAAAATAAAATAAAATATTCACCCTTTAATCTCCATCTTCCCTAGTGCTGCAGCGTATACAATAGTGGTAGCTCACCAAGTAGGAGGTTGTCAGGGTAAATGAGAAAATCTGTGCCACATCCCTGGTGTTAGGCTTGGCAAATGAAGATTAGCTCCCATTGGCTTGGTGACTTGGGGAGTTGGGACGGCTAACCACCCCGGTTTGCCTGGGACTGAAGGTGTTTCCAAGATGAACAGTCCTGGATAAACCAAGACAAGTGGGTCGCCCTAGGGGTGGCGGTGATTCATGAGTACGCATTTCTAGGCAAGGTGCTGGGCAATTCATGTTTATTATTTCTTTTAAATCTCACAACAGTCTACTATCCATTTGTTGTGATTATTCCCATTTTAGAATCACAAATTAAAAATTTAATTAATATCTTTTAGCTACTTCTCCTTCCTCATAGAATACTGATTTTTCAACAGTTAACTTGTTTATTTATTGTACCATGGTAAGTTGAATGTCTCTCTTCCTCCCTGAATCCACCCATGTGGATGTGATTTAGGGTTGACCACAAAACATAGCGTTGGCCATGTGACTTTGGGTTGACCATGTGACTGAGGTTTGACCTTGTACCTTCAATTTGACCATGTGACTTTCTTGGCAATGGCAGGCAGACAGAGTGACAGCGCACCACAGCCAATCCCAGTTCTTCCTTCCATCTTTCTGCTCACACTCTTTAACCTCTGCTGTCCCCAAGAGAAAGTCATCCTCTGCTTGACCTGCTGCTCCAAAGAGCTGGAGAAACACATAGACCCACAGTGAGAAGAGGTGTCCAGCCAAATACAGCCAAACCCCACTGATCAGCAGTTAGGTAAGTGATGACAAATACTTGCTTTAAAGCTCCTCAGTTTTAAGGAGGTTTATTATGCAGCAAGCTAACTGATTTATCCACCAACTTGCCACAATGGTTTGGGTGAGTAGATTTTATTGCTAAAATGATGAGCGAAGCTTGTATAAGAAGTCTGGCTAACTACTCCTAATTGCTGGCTTGTAATTTAGGGTGCGGATGCTGTTGCTTTCAGGGGTAGCTAAGGAATCAGAAAAGGGAAGAAGCAGGAGAATACTTACTGTGTACCCAGTGCAGTGTGAAATATTTGCAGATGTTCTCTCATTTGGGTTGAGTTACATGGGATCGGTTGAGCCTGAAGCCATGTCTGGTTGCTCCCACTGTGAACGAGGACCTCAGCGGAGATGGAGTTGCCAGAAGGGGCATGCGTTCGTGGACTCCCCATTTTCCATCTATGTTCATTTTCCATCCTCACTGGGGCCCAGTGGAAAGGGCCAGACATTGAGGTGCAGGAGCTGCGAAATCTAAGCCCTCTCTAGTGTGGGCTTGATGCTGGCTTGGAGCAAGCCCCTCTCTCTTGGTGCCTTGGCCTCCCCATTTGCAAATTAGTGCTTAGAACTAGTTGTGAACTCTGGCAGGCAGCAAAGAACAGCAGTGGGTAAGGTGGTTGTAGTGGCAGGAAAGGACAGGGCAGGATCTCTATGATTCGAGGAGACTGGTAAAGGAGGCGTCCTGGAGCCCTCTGTGGCTTTTTCAGGCTTTATTGGAATTTACCTGGTACATGGCAGGTAGGGGTGCCGGCGGAGGGCAGGGGAATTGGGGGGCTGGGAGGCTGGCAGGCCGCCCAGCCCCCTGTGAATCTTCACTCTTTCTGGGCTCTCTGGCATTCTCTCGTGGCCTCTGCTTGTCCTCCTCTGGTCTCTCTTTCACTCTGCTCTCGTTCTGCTGGTGTTCCCGTGACACCACCCTTATAGGCCAGACTCAGCCCAGGTGTACCCACCTATGCATGTCCACACCCTACTCCAGGTGTCCGCCATCAGGCATGCATTTAATCTAATGGCAGGAGGGCGGAAAAGCCTGATACTTTTTATTTACCCTCCAGTGGTGTTGCACCAACTTTCTGGAGTCAGACTTGGGCTTGTATCCCGCTGCCCTCATTGAGTGTTGTGACCTTAGACACGCCACTTCACCTCCTGACTTCAGGTCCCCCTGGCTGTGAGAGTCATTGTGAGACCTGGATGCAATCAAGCGTTGGGCCAAGCACCGGGAGAGCCTGGCTCAGAGGTGTTTGTTATTACTACTAATGCGGTACAGCTAGTTCGTCTCCTGAAATCAGTCATCTCAGAATAGTAGTTACTTGCAGCAACAGAGTAAATATTTTTCTTCTTCTGCCTCATTTCAACCATTCCGTCTTTAATTTTACAGTTTCAGTTACAAAGAGTTATTTACAGTGCAGAGGGCCAAGATGGGTTGCCTCCTTGAAATGGTTTCACAAATTCCCTCTGCTTCCTGTTAAGATATTAGCGCCCAGTAATTGTCGCTCTCTATAAATGTGGAGCCTCGGCTGCAAATGCGCGCCCTGTAGTAATTGTGAGTTGTCTTGACGCTAATTACATAGGGGAGCCTGTTTAATTGCCAGTTAAATTGACTGTGTGTTTTCTCTAATCTGTGTTTCCGGGCAAGTTGGATGACATCAACTCCTCGTTGGACGAAGCGTGAATTTGGAAGAACCGAAGAGGCCAAGGCAGGAGAGCGAGCGGCTGGTGGAGGGCAGGTGGGGTAAAGCAGCCAGTGACAACAGGGCTGTGTGTGTGTGTCAAGGTGCGATCATCATGAGGTGCTGCCTGCGTCTCCTGGAAACAGAGGAAAGTGAGATGCCTGGGTGAAGGGTTGCACAGGGCGGGGACGAGGGCTTGGACTACTCGTTGGGGCCAGGCTCAGCTGAGCTGCACCTGACCCTACCCAGACCTGCCACAACCTCCCGTGCTGTGGCCCCCGCCCCAGACCTTAGCTGTTGCTGGCCCCTCTATCTGGAGTGTGGGTCTTAGTTCTTGTGCCCCTCTCACCCGAACTCCACAGCGAGGTGCTGTTCAATGCTCAGTGACCCCACGGTCTTTTCCACATACCCCGTTTTGATTGCCCAGTTGGAAGATAAGCTCCCCTTGGGTCCAACCCCCAACACTTCTCTGTATTCTCTTGAGTCCATGCTCCCCGGGTATTTGCACTAATCAAGAGGCAAGCTGGGAGCTGTCTGAAGACGGGTTGGGCCTCCTACAAAATGGGAGGTGGGAGGCAGGACAGAGGGGTGAGATGGACAGAGGAGGATGAGGAGGGAGAGTTTGGAGGGAAAGCAGTAGAAGAAAGGAGGGGAGAAAGAAGGGGAGGAGGACAGAAGGTAGCGAAGAGCACAGGAAGGAGGGATGGAAGAGGGAGAGGAGGGTGAGGTGAAGGGAGAAGAGGAAGACTAGGAGGAGAGGGGGAGAAAAGGAGGAGGGCAAGTTAACAGCAAAGGAAGGAAGGGAGAGAAGGAAGGATGGAGGGAAGGGAGATTGAGAGGCAAGAAAAGTAACTTCTTGAAAGTTGGTGAGTGTGCGCGTGTGCATGCGTGCATGTGTGTGCGTGCATATGTGCGTGCATGTGTGTGTGTGCGTGGACACGCACGCACACGCACACCAAGTGCTTGGAAGTACTTCATCCTTGTGAAGTCATTCCGTCTGCCCCCCAACCCAGAAGTAGCCGCCACTGCCATCCCATTTCACAGCCTGAGAAACCAAGGACCTGGAGGAGCTGAGCTGAGCAACTCAGCAAGGATTGCAGGAGTAGATTCTGGATCGGAGCTTTCCACCGAGGCTGAGCTGTCTGGAGGGAAGCTGAGAGGCTGGGAGGAGGGAGGAGGGAGGGAGAGGGGAGGAGAGT
Source organism: Talpa europaea (assembly GCF_964194135.1). Lineage (NCBI taxonomy): Eukaryota > Metazoa > Chordata > Mammalia > Eulipotyphla > Talpidae > Talpa > Talpa europaea. Next base: position 63,938,123 of record NC_140074.1, on the reverse strand, counting down.
TGAATTCTATAGCATGAGTTCTCCTGATGTTTAAAAACCTCTCCAGCCTTCCACACGCGCTTTCTCCTTAGCTCAAAAGCTAAATTAGAGTGGATTGCACTCTCCTCACTTTAGTAATTTAGATAAAAGTAAAATTTTGTCTGAGAGCAGAAGCAATTATAGCGCGGGTTTTGTGATTAACTTGATTAACACTGTTTCACTCTAAAAATCACCCCCCCTCCCTTTGCTGGGGTGCTGTAATCAGAGTCGCGTCTTTCAACTCTGCTACAGCTGCTCCTTCTCCCCCCCCCCAACTCCCCGAAAAGAATTTTGACATAAATACTTATTAGGGAGGACTCTAGTCTCTGGCTTGGAACAGTTGAGCAGAGAGGAGGAAAATGTCTCTCTCCACATTAGCGTCAGTAGCCAGTTAAAAGGCTGTGGCTGGCTACCCCTTCCCCAGCCGCCAGAGATCCCAATTATGCAGCGATGAAATATACATACAGGATACAGAAGGGCTTATACATTTTTAATTTTTTTCAAAGAGAAAATGCACGGAGAAAACTCTAATTAGATATTTCGTTTCTCTAAGAGGAAAATGATATGGGGTTTCAAGAAAGATTACTTGGGATTATCGGTGGGCACTTGCGGATCTGCCGGGCCCCTGGTTTCTGCTGGTGAGCGAAGGACCCCAGCTGGCAGGGATCGCTGGGCCTTCTGCTGTGGAGTTTTGAGAGTTGGGTCCCAGGGGGATTTGAGGCTTCTGGATGGCCCAGGAGATTCCCCGTTTCCCCTGGGACCCTCTTCTGGTCTCCTGGGCTCCTGGCAACCCTCTCTCCTCGGTTGCCTCTGAATCTGAGACCAGATTCCTACCTTCTCAGCCCAGACCCTCCTGATCATGAGCTGCTACTTCCAAACCCCCTGTGATGGGCCAGGCACTCACAGAATCATCTTGCTTAATCAAACCAGCCAGCAGGTTTGGAGAGGCAGGCGTTACTACCACCCCCATTGTTGCAGACAAAGAAATGAGCTCTGAGGGGCCAAGTGACTTGCCCAAGGTCACACAGTTGCTGAGAGATGATGCTGGATTTGAGCCCTTGCACACTGACTCCAGGGCCCTTCCTGCTCTCCCCTGCCATGTGGATGCCCAGAGAATCACAGGATGCACTACTCAGAGGAACTGTGCAGAGGGGTGACCACCCCACCCAGAGCAGAGGAACCTGAGGCGGGGAGGGGTTTGCCTAGGGCCACAGAGCTTTGTCTGGCTTCCTTTGAACTGCACTCTTCTATGGACTGAATTTTGTCTCCCCCGCCCCCATCCATATGTTGAAGCCCTAAGCCCCAGCGTGACAGTACTTTGGAGATAGGGCTTTAAGGAGGCAATGAAAGTTAAATGATATCATATGGGTGGGCCCCAAATCTGCTAGAACTTTTGTCCTTGTAAGAAGAGAAGGAGACACCGGAGGTGCCAGTTAAAAGGCTGGCACAGAGAGACCAGTGAGGGCAAGAAGGGACTTTGTGCAAACCAGGAGGAGAGATCCCACCTAGAACCAGCCAGCTATCTGACCTGGACTTCCAGCCTCCAGATGCTGGGAAGGTAAGTTTTAGTTGCTCAGGCCTCTCAGTCTGTGGCATACTGCACTGCATCCTCCTCTGACTCAGTCTCTAAGACTTGCAGCCATTGTGTCAGGTGTTCAGTAGGGCTTCGAATCAGCAGAGGAAGAGACTCCTCCTGGAATCTTCAGGTTTTCCTTGAGATGCGATAGCTACGGCCGACTTCTGGGTCATAGCAGTAGAAAAGGCCTAGAACCTTCTTGGTATCCTCTGACATCACTGTGTGCACAAAAGCCCCAAACATTACAATTTCCCTCTTTTGATGTCCCTGCAGTTTACCTAGAACTTCTCACTGAAATGGGGTTCTTACAGACTTCATGCCATTGATGAGCTCAGATTGTTTTTGTCTGCCTTCCTGTCTTTCATTTTCCCCCAAATAGGCAACTGAATCTGGAAATGTAGAACCTGCTCTCTACCATTCTCACCCCTGTGCTCAGTGTCCTCTGGGGAAGGCAAATCGGAAGTGGCATCACAATGAATCATTGTGAAAGGTCCTTTTGTAGGTGAAAGGGGGTCACATATCAGTAGTTTCCTGTTCCAGCCTTATATCTATTGAGCACTAGATACTAGGCGCTGGCTTCACAAATATCACTTGCGTAAGTGCATATGGGTGGGCTGGGTGCCAGGAGAGGGCAGGTCCAGAGCAGAGATTCAAACCAAGCCTCTGGCTCTCCATCTCCTAGACTCGCAGTCACCTAGCAGTCTGATCCACATCTCTGAACCCCAAGTTCTGCTCTCTCTCTCCACTACACCTCCCTCCTAGTGCCCAGAAAACTTGCAGGTGGGGGCAGAAAACCTGCGGGTGGAGAGACGCAGACTGGTAGAATTCACCCTCTTCCTCTACGCCCACCATCCTGGAGGGGCCCACAGGGGTCCATCTCTGCTACAAGGGCCCTCTGGCCTCATTGGCTCCCCCCCATCTAGCCCTCAGCTGGCCTCCTGATTTCCCATCCTGTGCCACCAGCCTCCTTCCTGCCTTTCCTGGGGCGGGCTCAGGCCTGGCACCACTCCAGAACGGCTTAATCAGAATAAATCCTGAGAAAGCACATGTATTATTTATTCCAGCAAAGGTTAAATAATTTGATGAATTTCTCAGGACGCTGCCGGAATGCTGATGGCCTCTTGGAAAACACACACATATACACACACACACACACAAACACAAATAGAAAACACAACAAATCTCTGTCCCCCCAACCCCACACACAGCAGCTATGTCACTTGGCCCAGGTTGGTGCTCGCAGGACTGAGCAGGCAGCCCTCGGTGACACCAGCACTGGGGCCCAGGAGGAGACATAGATTTTCCTCCTGGCTGGCGGGAGATGACAGCCCCGCCCCCTGGCCTCTCCAGCGTGATGCATTATCCTGCGCTGACTAGGCCTTTGATTCTGCAAATGGCCACGGAGAGCCTATTGATTTACAGGCCCAAATGATGGGCTTGTCTGAAGCAGATTTGTTTATGGAGCTCCTGGCATGTGGGGCCCTGGGGGCAGTTGGGATCAAGGAAGGACTGTCAGGGGGAAAGGAGGGCTTTGGGAGAAGCCCTTGTGTGAGGACTGTGAGCGACAGACCCTTCTTGCCCATCACTGCCATGCAGATTGGCTCTCTTCAGCCAGGTGGCACGGCCAGAAATAGAGATGGGTTGGAGCCGGTAATGGGGCTCCCCATTCTCCTCTGCCCGCTCCTCCTCCACGCCATCTCACTGGTGGCCACTCATCCAGCACGTACATGTGCCAAGCATGGAACTCAGTGTTTTATATACATCATGTCCTGAAATCCTCCCAACAGCCCCTGTGAGCTGGGTATTTGCATTTAAATCTCCATTTTAGAGATAATAGTCCCAGAGAGGTTCAGGGCCTTGCCAAAGGGCACAGAACCATTCGGCAGAGCCAGGCTTCTCCTTGTCTACCTGGGCACCAGGCCCGCCTTCTGCTCTGCCTGTAGCCAAGAGTGAGAGGCGCTTGGGCTCTGGAGGCGGACACCCGAGTGTGGATGCTGGTTCTCCGCGGGCGGCTGCGAGTGCTGCGCACAGCGCATGTCTGTACAATGATGATCCCAGTCCCTACCCCACTGGTGAGTGAAGACTCAGTGGGTTCAGGCCATGGGGATGTTCAGAGCAGGGCCTGGTGCTCCCTCTTCCCCTGCACTGCTTCTAACTAGCAGCCTCGCATAGTAGGCTGGCCCCCTGCGCTGCTTGATAGAAGTGACCGCACAGTGACCTACCCCAACCGTTGTCCCCAAATGACCCATTTTACAGACAAGGAAAAGAAAATCAGGCCAGAGAGGTCTGGTGGAGTCTCTGCTGATTGCAGAGCCCCCCTGAGGAGGCACAGAAGTGGGGATGAGTGGGCAAGTTGGGCAGGCCTGGGCAAGACTCATGCCTCTGGCCCTCTTGTGGTGGGATTGGGGCTCAGACCTTTCCTAACTCATCTTCACTGAAAAGATGGGGAAATGCAGCCTCTCTCTTATGGCTGCCCCTTCCGTGGCTCTGGCACTGGGCTGAGCACTTGAAGATATTTGACCTTGGCATCACGATGTGCTTGATGTACAGGACACAGCAAACAGCAGCTGCTACATCCTCCACTTAAACTGAGCCCCCTGCCTGCCCCCAGTCTCTGCTGCCCTAAAAGGCAGCTCCCTCCCTCTGTCTCCTTGCTTCTTTGGGTCCCGCCCCCTATTTAACTTTCCCATCCCTACACACCCAACACCCTGCTCCCCATCCCCGGTCCACTCCAAAATTGGCTCTTTGGGCATGACCCTAGAGGCTGCTCTTTGGTTTGGAGCCTCCGGTCCTCAGTCACCTGCCTTCTGGTCCCCTTAGTTTGGTGCTCTCTTCCCCGACAAGGAGAGAAGGAGTCTTCCTTTGGTTGGCCTGTGTCAGCCAGAGTGGGGAGCCACTCCCTATAGGAGCCTGCTGATTCTGAAGATGAAGGGCGGAGCCTGCATAAACACCCCGAAACTGGGTGCTCCTCGAGGGCAGGAAGGGTCCCCAGCTCCTCCAAGGGCCTGGAATCTAGCAGGTGTGCAGAAGACATTTGCCAAAACTCACACTAAGCCTACACCCAGCATGACTTCTGCAGCTGTTAATCTTCCCGAATAGCCTCCTACCCCGAATGTAGGAGATGTGATTTATAGAATGACATGAAAGTATACATTGGAATGATTTCAGGATGTGTTTGTTCTGTGTATTTGTGTCAGTCACGAATATTTCTGAGAGCCGCTGATGGGGAGGGAGTGATCTGATCGTGTGCTCAGCGCTGGAGTTCACTGGGAAGCACTCAAACTCTTTGTCATCTGTGGAGGCCTCTTCTTCATGATCTCAGTTATCCTTGAAAGTTGAGAAGAAATGGTGGAATATCTACCAAGATGGATGGGGAAGAGTCATCAGAAGAGTGCTGATCCATGGGCATTGCCCCTAGCTCTGGGAGAATAACATGTATGTCCAGCTTTCCATCCACCCACCCACCTATCCCTCCATCCCTCCATCCATCCATCCATCCCTCCATACCTCCATCCATCCATCCCTCCATCCATCCATCCATCTATCCATCCATCCTTCCATCCCTCCATCCATCCATCCATCCCTCCGTCCATCCATCCATCCATCCCTCCACCTACCCATCTATAAGATGGGTGGTGAATCCCTGCTTGCCACAGGCCTTAATGCCTTAATGTTTCAAAAAGATTATGAGACTTTTGTGTTAGTTTGAAATACCACCACAAAAATGCCCTAGTCTTGATAATTTAAATAACAGAAATTAATGTTCTCAGTTCTGGAGGCTGGGAGTTTGAGATCAAGTTCTGATTCTCACTGCCTGGCTTACAGGGAGTACATGTGCCAAGCATGGAACTCTGTGCGAATGGATGAGAGAGTGAGGTCTTCCTCTTGTTCTTACATACTATCAGATCAGGCTAGGGCCTCAACCTCTGACCTCCTTTAGCCTTACCTACCTCCAAAATGCCCTGTCTTCAAATACAGTCACATTGGGACTTGGGGCTTCAGCATATGAATTTTCAGGGGAATGCTATCCATGACCATGCTCAAGAAGTGAGCAACTTACTGGGTTTTCTCCCACACACGTAGCCTAGCAGCATACAAATGAAGAATATCTGTGAGTCTACTATTTGGCCTTGACCGAGTACTCACAAGTGGGAGTAGGAAATGCAGGATGGACTATTGGAATTAGGCAGATACTGATTTGAGTCCAGGCTCTGCCACTCAGTGGGGTATACAGGGCAGCCTTTAAACTCCCTGTGTCTTAATTTTTCTATCTGTAAAATGGGGCTAATCACAGTATATATTTTGTAAGAGGAGCGCCTCCACACAAGTGCCTGGCCTAGCTCCTGGCCAGAGTAAGTGCTCTTGTTATTAGGAGGACCCAGGCCTAGAAGAAAGAATTTCATGTAGGTGAGAGGCAGCCGACTAAGGCAGTGGGCTCTAGACCCAGAATCTGAGTTTTACACTTGCTTTGCTTCCTCTGTCTCAAATGACCTAAGCCTGTGACAGTTTCCATATCTGGAAAAATGGAGCCAACTGCAGCTATCACATGGAGTCTTTGTCGCTTAATACTTATAAAGTTCTTAGGACACAGTAAAATTATTAAAAACTGCTATGATTAGTTGAGAGCCAAGGAATGGTGACTAATCTACAGGGGCATATTGTATCCCCTTGGATCCACTTTGTTAATTTACAGTAATTTTTATTAGCTTGGGGCTGTGAGAGATGGGGCACTCCCTGAAGTCCAGGGCTGTGACCCCATGTCTTCCCTCCCACTTCCTCCTCCCTCTGCCCACAATAGGGGCACAGGCCCCAGGGTAGAGCCCCTGAGTGCCCTGGATCTCCCCTGTCAGCAGGGCCAGGCCCCCGTGGGAAGAGCTGATTGGAGAGACTGCATGCTGTTCCCCCTTTTTAATTACCGCTTCCTTAATTGAGTCACAAGTGGTGTTTGTGTTGCCATCAAACCCACGAGGACCTTGTTGTTTATGTGAATGACTCTCAGTGGAGTGACAGCTCCGAAATGTGAGATGTTCTGTTTGTACCAGTTTTAACAAAGTGGTGGGCGGCGGCTGCAGACTTCCACCTAGACACGTGGTCTGGGAGCTACTAAAAGGGGCTGGCCTTTCTTTGCAAAGAATGACATGAAACATAGGATGGGACCCTTGGGATCCTGGAGCCACAGGACATGGGAGCCACGGAAACTCAGTCTTTGAGCTGTGCAGGGCCCCCCATCTGCTGGCCTGATGCTCCTGGAGATGGTGAGCTTTGTGTCTTCCAAGGCAGCTCATTCCCTGCAGAGACCGCCGGCTGTTGGAACCATCTTCCTTGCTCTTTAAGCTACTCTCTGCATTTCCCTGATGCTAGTTGAGTCCCAGCAGTAGTCATATCTGGAGAGGCAGCTGGGATGGAAGACAGGGAGGGACCAGGAGATAGTCATGTGTTGCTTAATGATGGAGATAGGTTGGAGGACTGGTGGTAGGTGATTTGGTGGCCGTGTGAAAGTCATAGAGGGGATGTTATTCTCCAAACAGCAACTGTCCACTTAATAGGCATGGCGACTCAGGAAGACCTCCTGGAGAGGAGCTGGGGCATCTACCACTTATTGTTGCTGTTCTGCACTGGCCATGTGATTACTAGGTCACTAGGCAGTAGGAATTTGGGGACCACTGTCGTGGGCGCCATCCATTATTGGCTGAAACATCATTATGTGGCATGTGGCTGGACCTCGAGATTGTACATTCAGGCTGTTACCTGCTGTCTGTTAAGTCAATAGCTATGTTGTAACTTTTGGGCCTGGGCTTGTGCTGCAGAGAGCACAGACAGGACAAGAGGGGCTGCCACAGGGCTTTGTCCTTGAGAAATTCATGCTCAAACTGGTGAGGCCTGTACCCAGAGGACAACAAAGGTGTTACTGGAGAGAGTTAAAGGCTCATGTCCTACATGCAACCAGAAAAGGAAGTCAGGAAGGCTTCCTGAAGGAGGAGGGGTCACGGTCAGACCCTGCGGTATAAGCACAGTGAGGCAGGCTGGGGAGAAGGAGCAAAGGGAATGGTGACTTCTCCTGTCCTCAGTGGACCAAAAGCAGCTACAGTCCCTCCACCTCCAAGACTGCCCGGGCGCCAGCCCCGGAGGAGGCTGTGTCTGCGGAACTTCCCACTTATTTATTTATTTTTCCAGTGTATGAGAAGATAATTCAGGAGACATTATTTCAATCAGACCCCTATGCAGTTTAGGAATGCTAATGCTTCCTCTATTAAAAAGGTGTGGAATAATTAGGATGCTGATGAAGACTGGGGGCAAACTCTGGAGAAATCCATTACCCAGTGCTCAGTGCTTTTCCCGGCCCCTCTGTATCCCCGAGTGACAAATTAACACGTAACAGAACAACGGCTGCTAACACTTAGGGCACATTTAGCTCAGATTGGAAGCTGGGTTTTTTAAAAAATGAAGATTTTCATGGCTCAACCTAGGAACAATTTGGCACCACAGAAAGGAGGCAGAAGTGGGGGAGAGGAGGATGGAGCCTCGAGGCAGAAATCAGTGCTGGATTTGGGGGAGAGATCAGGGTTTAGTCCTGTGGTCTGGCGGTGGAACCCTTGGATGCCCCAATCTCCTATGTGGGGAGAGTGAAACAGTGAGCCTCACAGAGGGGAAGAAAAAGGGGAGGACTTTGAAGAACATAAGAAAAATGGTGAGTGACGTTCCCTGAAGGCTTCTGATGAACCAGGCACTACCCACATACTTGCACGAATTCATCTAACCCTCAAAGCCCCCTGAGGTACTATGATTACCCCAGATGCACCAGGCATGAGAATGACCTGCTCAGTGGCGGAAAAGAAATTGGAACTCAGACAAAACTATGGATGGGAGTCTGAGGGGGGTTGCAGGCAGAACTGGGAAGACACAAGGGTGATCCCAGTTCACCCACGACAAGTGTGGGTCCAACCTCGGAAGGGCTTTAAAGAACAGATATTATGGGTTGACTTATTTTTGACTCCACCAAAAAGAAATTGAGGTCTTAATGCTCAGTCCTGGGTATATGACTTTCTTTGGAAATAAGAAGATCAAGTGAAGATGAGGTCATGACTGGCGTCCTTATTGAAAGGGGAAATTTGGACATGGAAACATATTTGCACAGAGATAAGGCAATTTGAAGACACAGGGAGATAGATGATCTATGAGCCAATGATTGGCCGTGGCTACCGGAAACTGAAAGAGAGAGAGAAAAAAAAACAGGTTCTCCTCCCCAGCCTGTACCTTGATCTTGGACTTCCAGCCTCCAGAACTATGAGACTGTGAATTTCTGTTCTCTATGTTCTGGTTCGTTGTCATTGCAGTTCCAGAAAAAATGAAACAATAGGGAAAGGAGCATTTTCAGGGTCCCAGACAATGGGGGGCTGAGCAGGGGAATCACATATGATTGGTATTTTAACTACCTTTTTTTTAAAAAAAGATTTATTTATTTATGCATACAAGAGCTGGGGTATAGGCCAGAGGTGTGGGAGGTGAGAGGATTCACCAGAGACAGAGTGGGGAACAGAACAGACAGACCGACCGAAATACACTGTTGAGGGGAGCAGTGGGCGAGACAGGAGAGGTCTGCCTCGCCATGTGGGTTGCTCCCTGGCCGGCCAGGGAGAGAACTGGTGCTTCAGAGGCTGTGGATTGCTTCACAGTGTGGTGCTTAACCCCTTGCACCACCAAGATCACTCTGGTGGTCTTGTATGTCCAAGGTTTGTGTACCCAGGGTCTTGAAGGGTGGAAGTATCCTTTTCTGTGAGATGGGGGCCATGTGGGATAGTGGGGGTGGGGTAGGAGAATTGGGGTTGTCGACAGGAAAGGGACAGTCCCTTTCTTAGGGCTGCCATAATAATGACGTTAAATTACTGTATTCACTCAATCAACTGCCAACTTTCATCGCTTCAACCCCAGGGGAGACTGAAATGCTCTGAGTTAATATCTAAGAGGGAAAAAAAAATGGAATTCAGGGATCAAACAACTTTTTTGATGAGGGAAGTGTTATTTCTACCAAGCTAAGACATCAAAGTCTATGAATGGTGCTTTTTAGGGAATATGAAAGTGGGCTCTAAATAATGTTTGACTATTTCTCCGCTTTACCAGGGATCACAGTCTATCCCAGAGGAAGAACTCCAGGGAAGCCCCGAGCCGGCCTCCTCTCCAGGAGGACATGTGGATTTTCCTGGGAATGCAACACTTGTATAAATATGGCTTAAATTTCTTTTTGCATTTTGAAGTCCAAGCATTAAAATTCATTGTTCTAGGAATGACATGTATTTCTCTAGATTAAATTGGCCAAAAGCCTGACAAACCATTCAGCTATGTTCTGACAGTTCTATTCCCAGGGATGGCCCTTGAATCAGGAGATATGTCTACACTGAGGCCAAGTCACCTATCAAGTGAGTTTCTGAAAAGCAAATTCCATTTTCTCATTGATTCTTATTACTAAGTGGTGATATCTTTCTTCCATTCTGCTTGTAACAGTTAGCTTTTGCTATGTAACAAACTCTAGAGACTTAAAACAACAACTATTTCATTACCTGGTAATAAAATATTATTACCATAGACCGGGAAGTCTGTGGGGCAACCGGGCAGTTCCATAATTAGCTGGTGGGCTGGCTGGAGCTGGAATCTGGGTAGCTTCACTCACATATGGTTAGAGTGAGCTAGTCTCTGCCCATCCACCAGGCTTGACTAGGCTCGCGCACACGCCCCATTTCAGGGCTCCCAAGTGGATTTTGCAAATTTCTGCTTGTGCCACGTTTGGCCAAAGCAAATCACATGACCACTCCCCAGATTCCTAAGTGGGGAGATAGACTCTGCCTGGAGAGAGGAGAGGTGACGTCACTTTGCAGATGGGTATACTTGCTGGGATGGGAAGAATTTTGGGTCAATTTTATGATCTACCATACTCCCCCTCTTCTAAGAACAAATTAAAGAGGCTAGCATAATCTAATGTCTGTGCTAGATTCTTTATATTTTATGTCTCTCATCTAACCAGAGAAGGTGTGCAAATTCCTCACACAGCTAGTCATCACTGAGCCTACCATTCAGTGGCAGGACTGTCAGAGTCTAAGCCTTAAGCTAGTTTCCATGACTTCTTTCTACTAGCTTTGGTGTAGAATTTGTCATTTGGGGGTTCCTGGAGCACATTATTGAATTTTCACTGTATTCCAGTCAGTTAATTTCTCTGTTGTTTTCTCATCCAAACTTGCTTACCTTCAGTGATGGGAAACTCACTATCTATCTTGATAGCCTACTTCAGTTAATGGCGTAATCTATAAAAACTTTCTTTTAGATGAAATGAGATGTTAAAAGAAGGCTGGGTGGGAATGAGGGGAGTTGACAGGTGGATTTGTTTGAATTTTCTTTTCTGCTCTGAAATTTAAAGTTTAACTTTTTGAGCTGCATGGTTTGTAATCGTGGTTCTTTTGTTATTTGGAAATTGCAATTTGTACTGAAAGAACCAATGCAGAAAAGTTTTGATTAAGTCAGAGAGGATTTTTTTTTCTTAAAGAAAATGAAGATAAAGAAATAAATGTTTAAAAAAATCCTTACAAAACAGGCGCAATAATCATTACCTCCCCGGAACTCCTAGGACTGTTCCCTTGGGGTTGTCTCTGAGGGGATGCATTTTGGGAAGGCAGAGAATGATGACCATGGAGCCATTCATCCTTCATTCATCAAACATGAAGAGTTTACTACAGTCAAGACACTATTGGCTACTCTAGGGGGTAAAAGGAATTAAATACAGACCTTACTCAAGGCAGGTGAAACTGACCTGAGAGGAAAAGCCTGTTAAAGGTACACAGCAGGGCCTCCCTGGTGGCGCAAGTGGTTGGGCGCAGCGCTGTGAAGCTGTTTGCAGCCTCTGCAGTGCCGGTTCGATCCCTGCCAGCCTTGGAGCAACCCACATGGTGAGCAGACCTCTCCTGTCTCGCCCGCTGCTCCATCAACTGTAGGCAGAAAGCTTGTGAACATGCCACATGAGAAGTCAGGGAGCCTAGGACACACTTGTCTGAAAGCCCCTCTAGCAAAAAGCACATCACATGAGGGCAACCTATGCAAATTCAAAACTCAAAAGGACCCAGAGCCCAGCGACCCTATGGTCAGCCTCTGTGGCTGGAAGGAACGGTCCTGGGTGGTGGGGATGTCAGGAAAATCAGTAACAGAGCCAGCCGGGGACGCCCCCAGCTTCTTCAACTTCCTCCCTGCAGATGGTTTCAGATGGTTCTCTCCATAAAAATTACCACTGGGCAAACACAAATAAACTTAACGGATTTAACTGACAGAGTTAAACAAGCAAAAGATAGGATTTCTCTTAATGAGAATAAACTACTTGCATATGAAAAAGATTTAAAACTGAGGATCCAATAACTCACCAGAAACTTGGAACTGATTCACAGGATTGGGGGAAAAAACCCACCAGGCCAGAAAACTCCATCTGGAAGCTGGGCACTGTTGAACAGCGAGGCCCAAGCCATGGGAAAAGCATGGACGATGGAGGGGAAGGACCCCGAATGGACACCAGCCCTTGCAAGCCCCTGGCTGACCAGTGGATGCTGGTAGAGGGTTTTAAGAGGGTTTTAAGCAGGGACCAACTGACTCGTCTGTGCCTTTGAAAGCTGGCTCTGGCTCCCCGCACCACAGGAGGCAAGGAAGCCAGTTAGAAGGGGGCTGTCGGGGTGGAGGTGGCACAGCTCAAGCTGTAAATCATGTTCAAACCTGGCTCCTGCCACTTTCTAGTTGGGTAAACTTGACCCTGACCACATCATTTGGTGCTTCCAATAATAATGCCTCTCTATTAGAATTTGTATAAAGATCCAATGAGGTGATATTCAGGTATTATTATTCCTGAGAACCTACTGTGGGCCAGGTACTGCTCATTTCACTGGGGATGCAGTCATGAGTAAGACTGAGATGGCTCAGTTCTTGTAGGCCTTAGATTCTAATGTGAGTGTTTGCAGTTTTGTATTGCAAACACACACACACATATTTGCAATTGTCAGAATTTCTGGTTGCAATGAATAGTAATCCATGAAATTAATTAAGGAATTGGTTGGTCCTTATCCTTTGGTGCATAATGAGGTAGTCCACCAAAGCTGAGTAAGAGCTACAGGAATCAGGACCTTGGCATCTGGAACTAAAGACTAAATTCAGAACCACTGCACCTCTCCTCTGCCTCTGTTTTTTTGTCTCCGTCTACTAAATAGAGTGGGGGAAATGTTCACCAGCAGCCTCAGCTTATCAACCCCAAGAAAGAAAGTGCTTTCTCTCAGCGTTTGCATGGCAATCCCTGAGAAATTCCCTCTAGTCTCTTCTTGGGTCACCTCCTCGGCTCTTGAACTAATTAATCATTATTGCTAAGAAAATGAAGAAGCACAATTGGCTGGGCTTTGATCATGTGACCAATGGCTGAGGTTTTCATTGTGCACCGTCATCAGTGGCTCCACCAGAAACACATGGTGAAGGAAAGGAATGTTCCCCGATAAAGAAGGGAAACAAGGAAGCAAAAACAACGGATGTCCTACCATGAAAGGCACTTAGCCTAGAGCCTGGCAAGTTGTAGGTATGATAAAGGGTGGCTTGACCTAGTGGTAGTACTCAATAAGCACACGGGGGATGACCCATCCCTCATTTGTCCTCTTCACTATTAACTCTACCTAATAGGAAAGTGTGCTCATTCTCAAAGCTAGGAAACATTGTATTGGTTGGAAAGACTATAAGCTGCCTTCCTTCTAATTTAAGGTGAATCTCTGGTGCCTACAATCCTGCCAAACCCAGAGTGGTGGCTCTCTGCACTTCAAAGTCACTTGTGCATAAACATAGCAAGACAGTTAGTGAGGGGTGAAGTTGGGCATTGATTTTCTCCTTGCCTGAGGCAATGATCACTGGGGCAGCGAACCCCATGTTGATAATCAGAGCCACTCACCCACCGGCCTTGGAGCCTCACCATTCGTAGACTCTGAGAAGTGAAGAGAATTCTTGTTGCTCAACTTAACGAAGATCTTCACGGAAATCAGTGTAGCTGCGAGCAGTGGGGGTCCAGTCACCACAGCAATTCACTGCGGTCCATTATTCCTTTATCTAGACATCTCCATGTGCTCTGAAATTGGACCAAGGTTTTGGACCCTGTTCCAAATGGGATTTGGAATGCTGTAGTTTCCTTCCTCCCTCCCTACTTCCTTTTCTTCTTTTCTCTGTGAAAAACAGTCTACAAAACAAACAAACAAACAAAAAGCCCCATGTACCTGTACCCGCTGCCTAGAATTAATAGATGTGGCATTTGCTTCAGATTATTTTTTAAAGATTTATTTATTTATACAAAAGCTGGGGTACAGGCCAGAGGCGGAGGAGGGTGAGAGGATTCACCAGAGACAGAGTGGGGAGCAGATCGGGCAGACAGACCAAAAGCACCGTTGAGGGGAGCAGCAGGCAAGACAGCAGAGTCTGCTGCGCCATGTGGGTAGCTCCCTGGCTGGCCGTGAACGGAACCCGTGCTGCAGAGGCTGCGGACAGCTTCACAGCACGGCCTCAACCCACTGCACCACCGGGGAGGCCCATACTTCAGATTTTTTAAAGGAATTAGACATATCAGATCAAGTTGAAGCTTCTTTGTACTTCACCTAGTACTGCTCACCTCTCTACCCAGAAACAACTATTATCATGAATTCAGTGTGCATCTTTCCCACCCAAGTTTACATACTTTAATACAGAAGTAGGTTGCCATGAACAATGCAGAAAATTTTTGGTGGATTTAAAAAATTTATGTAAATGTCATCATACTGTGCTTATTCTGTTGCTTGTCACTCAATATTGCTTTCAAGATCAATCCATGTTGTGTTCTACACACACACACAGTTAATTTATTTTAAATGCCGTGTGATGTTTCATCCAAAGACTACACTGTTTATTCATTCTCTTACCAATGGACATTTATGTCATTTCCAATTTCTTGCTACTGCAAACAATGCTTTGAGTTTATTGCCTAGTATGAGTTTAAAGCTAGCATAAAGGATACCAGTCTGAAGGATCTGAAGAAGTATGTGCCTTTTTAAAAATTACATAGTGATAAGAAGCCTTTGCTGTGCTTATACCACGCTTTACAGTTTGGGAGGTGCTTTTTTGACCATGATCTCATAATCTTCACAATAACTCAGAGTTGGTGACAGGGTGGGTTTTCTTGATCCCCATGAACAAAATAGGGAAACTGAAGCCCAGAGAAGGAAAGAATCTACCATACAAATAAGGCTGAAAAATCCAGTTTATCATATGATTCTTCTCCCTTAACTAGCTGAGTTACCTGCAGTGAGCTGCCACCCTCGAGTTTCTTTTTCATCCCCATACGGAACCCTCAATAGCTTCCCAACGATGCTCATCTGGACACCATCGAATTAAGTAAGATGATGACTACAGCACACAAATAGAAGGCAGAAATTGAGTACTGGCAGCTGCGGCTGAGTCTGGTCCACAGATGTTTTGTTTGGCTCATCCAATGTTTTCAAAGAATAAAGCCAACATTTAATAATTGAAAGATTTTACATAAAAAAATACAGATTTCTGACTTCTCTTGAAAAATAAACTTAGAGATCTGACAACACTAGAACTGAATTCCCACGTGGCAGCAGTCAATTGAAAAAATTGCCCCTTTACACAGGTATAAGGCTTCCAGTTCACCACAGTCCCCACCACTCTCTATTGTCCATACCCCTGAAGCCAAGGCACAGTCGCAATTTGCCACTGTACTTAAACTATTATTTTTCCTATAGTGGAGAAATATTTCTCTGGTTTTATTTCTTTCACAATGAAATATCAAATGGAAATGAGGGATCATACAATTTTTCTCATACCCAGCCCCTCTAGGTGTTTCAGTTTCTGAGTATTATTGTATGGGATGATTATTTTCATTAGATCACTATTTCCCAACCACTATAACAATAGGCAGGCATGGCAATAACCTTGGAAATAATAATAGGAAGCATCTTCCCAACACTTGCTATATGTCAATCATAATTTAAGCCCTTTATATATGGTATTTTGATGAATCCTCAAAATAACTCTGTGAAATAGGTACTATTATTACTCTCACTTATAAATGAGAAGACTGAAGCACAGAGAGGTCAAGTAACTTCCCCCAGGTTGCCACTGTAGAGATTTGAACCCAAATAGGCAGGCTCCAAAGTCCAGTCTCTATATCAATATCTCTTCTAAGATTGATGGTGCATAGGTGAGTGTGTGGGTGGATGTGAGTATGTAGGGGTGACACAGACGAGCACACATGTGTAGATACATGTATAAGTCACAGTGCTGTGAGTTATAAGGGTAGGCTCACAGGATGACTGAATGAAAGGACTAAATACAGGGTTGAAAACTGAATATCACTCTGGAAAGCAGAATGATTGGGCCTTGATCTTGAGTCTACTGCTGTCTTGGGTCCCTTCATCCATGTAGGCCTCAGTTTACCATCTTTAATTTCAGGCTGTCAACTACATCATCCTTAAACTGCCTCCCAGCACTATTACTCTGTGGTTTGCTTTCTCTCCTCTTTCAAACTGGTACCCAAAATGAACCATGGCCAAGTCAGAGGCGTGTATCAGGTTGGAAAGGACAGGGGGGCTCTGTCACCATTTAGAGTGTCCCAGTGACCCACCCTGTGCCGTTCGTGATGGGAGGTTACGGCCATTGCAAATTCTTACTGCCACTGGAACCCTGCAACAGCCTGCCACACTTCCAACTGGCTTGCCACCTTCTCCATGGGGATTCTCTTGAAAAGTTGGAAGATGTGTTTCTTTGCTAATTGGCTTCTGGTTCCAGAGTACCAATCTTCCAGATTTGGAAAGCGTGACGGGCTAGCAGTCTGGAGACCCAAGACCTACTTCTGGCATTGGTCGGGTAACCTCATGCCCTGCCAATGTTCCCTTCCCCGTGTGAATTCTCTTTGAATTGCAATTTCCTCACCTACCTTGCTCTAGTCATTTCAAAGCGCTTTATCAAATGAAGACATGATTGGGTTACTTTCGTAGAAGCCAATTTCCCATTAAATGTTCAATTTCCTAATTTGATCACGGCCCACAGAGAGCCCTCCACAGAGTGAGGAAGAGAGAAGTCAGGGGGTCCGGAGGCCTGGGCTAGGCCATATGGGAGAGAAAGCAGAGAGGAAGGCTGGGTTCCTGCCATCACCCCTTGAAGAATGCTTCTCCCCGAGGACATTTGCACTGCAATCCCTCACACCTGTGAATGTTTGATTACAAGGTCAAAGGGCTGACTGGTTGCAAGTAAACTTATAAACGTTAAAATAGGGAGACTAGATTAATGTTGAGAGAGATAGGGGCGGAGCAACATGGCGGCGAGGAGACGCTGCGAGTAAGATCTCCCATTAAAAAAAGTTAATAGGGAGGAAAAGCGGCAGGTCCCAGTGAGAACTGGGACACGGAAGATAAACAGACGACTCCAGCAAACTGCCCAAAGAAGAAAGTTGCCATAAAAGAGGACGAGAAGGGAGGGAAGCGCAGAACCCTGCTCCCCTCCCCCGCCCACAGAGGCGGCACTCTCCGACCGGCAGAGAGGAGGAAAACAACAAACCAAAACGCCCAACAAGAAAAACGGACGCAGCAAGTGGGACTGTGAGTGGAAAGGAACTATTTCAGCCACCACACCCCGTGAACGGGAGCTGAGGCGAACCCTGCAGGATCCGCCGTGGAGGTGAGCTCCAGGCGCCATTAAAGAGAGCCCTGCCCCCCAGGAGGAGACCAGCACCAGCACACAGCCCCGGCCGCCCGATGACTCCTGGAAGAACCAGAGGGGAACAGAGAAGCCCACCCAAGATGCCGGCCAGTCCCAACAACACAGTGTCCCAACGCATACGGCAAATTAGAAAACAGACAGTAGGGAGGAGAAGAACCACACGCAACCTAGCAACTCTCCAGAGAAAAAGCACACCACAAAAAGAAAGCCAGCCCCCAGATTGCAACGACAATAACTTGGAAGAATTTCTGAGCCTTCCAGAAAGAGAATTTAAAATTGCCGTGATTAAAAAACTGACAGAAGTCATAAAGGAAAACAATGATAAGGGAAAAATAATCAACGATCAGAAGAATGCAATTGAGTCCCTAGAGAGGGAAAACAATGGTCAGAAGAAAGAAATTGAGTCCCTAAAGAGGGAAGTAAAAGAAATGCAGGAGATCAAAGAATTAATGGAAGAACTAAAGAATTCTGGGAAAAGCAATGAAAGCAGAATAGATGAAATGGAAGAACGAATAAGTAATCTTGAAGACACAGAAATAAAAAGAACCAAAACAGAAAAGGAAAGAGAAGTACGAAGGAAAAAGAACGAAGAAAGACTTCGGGAACTATCTGACTCCATGAGGAAAGGAAATATAAGAGTTATAGGAATACCAGAAGGAGAGGAGAGAGATGTAGGAACAGAGAAAATATTCAAAGAGATAATTGAAGAGAACTTCCCAAATGTGAAGAAGGAGCTGAAAATTGATATACAAGAAGCAAGAAGAACACCAAAATTCCACGACGAAAGGAAAAATACAGCAAGACACATAATAGTAAAGCTCCCAAGAATCCAGGACAAGGAAAAAATAATGAAGCTGGCAAGAGGGAAGAAACAGATAACATTCAAAGGAAAACCAATCAGGCTGACATCAGACTTCTCCGAAGAAACACTACGGGCAAGGAGAGAGTGGAGGGACATAGTCAACAGACTCCAAGAAAACAGATGCCAACCAAGAATACTCTATCCCGCAAAGCTCTCCTTCCTCTTTGAAGAAAGAATATGGACCTTCCCAGACAAACAGAAACTCCGGAATTTCATTGCAACTAAACCCCCACTCCAAAAAATACTACAAGGAGTCCTAAAGCCAGAACCTCAGAGCGACGAATAACAATGAAAGAAGGCCAAAAAAAAAAAAGTTATTAAAAGAATAAAGAAATAAAATCAAAGGAAAGACAAACACAATGGCAAATACAGATGTTAACATATCAATATTAACTCTAAATGTAAATGGACTAAACTCTTCAATAAAAAGACACAGAGTTGCAGCCTGGATTAAGAAACAAAACCCAACCTTTTGCTGTCTCCAGGAAACACATTTAGCTACAAAAGATAAAAATAGGCTCAAAGTTAAAGGATGGAAAACAATCCTACAAGCAAATGGACCAAAAAAGAAAGCAGGAACAGCTATACTTATATCAGATAAAACAGATTTCAAACTCAAAAAGATAAAAAGAGACCCCAATGGTCACTACATTATGATCAAGGGGACAATACTTCAAGAAGAAATAACACTCATTAACATATACTCACCAAACGAAGGAGCACCAAAATATATCAGACAACTGTTGTCCTCTCTGAAAACAGACATCAGAGAAAACACATACGTAGTGGGAGACTTCAACACACCACTATCAACAATGGATAGATCAACAAGACAAAAAATAAGTAAAGAAACCAAAGCTCTAAATAAAGACCTAGAGCAATTGGGCTTAACAGACATCTATAGAACACTAAACCCCAAAAAAACGGAGTACACATTTTTCTCAAGCGCACACGGATCATTCTCCAGGATCGATCACATACTGGGGCACAAGACAAACATCAACAGATACACCAAGATTGAAATCATATCAACCATCTTTTCTGACCATGAAGGCATCAAACTAGAAATAAACCATAAAAAGAAGGCAAGGAACTTTCCTACCTCATGGAGATTAAAAACCACACTACTGGAAGACCATTGGACTAATGAGGAGATCAAAGAAGAAATTAAAAAATTTTTTGAATTGAACGACAAGGAGGACACCAATATCCTAAATGTATGGGATGCAGCAAAAGCAGTAATAAGAGGAAAATATATAGCAATAGAAGCTCACATCAAGAAACAAGAAAGAACGCAAAGAAACAACCTAATCTCGAAGCTCAAAGATCTAGAAAAAGAACAACAAAAAAACCCCAAAACCAGTAGAAGAAAAGAAATAATAAAAACCAAAGCAGAAATAAATGAAATTGAAACTAAAAAAACAATCCAAAAGATCAATGAAACCAAGAGCTGGTTCTTTGAAAAAATCAATAAAATAGACAAACCCCTAGCCAGGCTCACAAAGGAAAAAAGGGAGAAAGCACAAATAAACAGGATCACCAATGAAAGAGGAGAAATCACAACGGACACAGCAGAAATCAAAAGAATAATCAGTAACTACTATGAACAGTTATATGGAAACAAGTTTAACAATCTAGAGGAGATGGACAAATTCCTACAACTCTACAATCACCCAAAGCTAGATAAAGAAGAAATAGAACACCTAAACAGACCAATTACAATTAGCGAAATTGAAATGGTAATCAAAAACCTCCCCAAAAACAAAAGCCCAGGACCTGATGGATTTACAAATGAATTCTACCAAACATTCAGAGACGAATTAGTGCCTATCCTTCACAAACTCTTCCAAAAAATTGAGAAGGAAGGGACAATACCAAACACGTTTTATGAAGCCAACATTACACTAATACCAAAACCGAACAAGGACAACACAAAAAAGGAAAACTACAGGCCAATCTCCCTAATGAACACTGATGCAAAAATCCTCAATAAAATTTTAGCTATCAGAATCCAACAATGTATCCATAAGATAATTCACCACGACCAAGTTGGATTCATTCCAGGGGCACAAGGATGGTTTAACATCCGAAAATCAATCAACGTTATCCAACACATCAACAAAAAGAAATATAAAAACCATATGATAATATCAATAGATGCTGAGAAAGCTTTCGACAAAGTGCAACACCCATTCATGATAAAAGCCCTTGAAATTCTTGGGATACAAGGAACATACCTCAACATCATAAAGGCCATCTATGACAAGCCAACAGCCAGTATCATTCTCAATGGTGAAAAGCTGAAAGCAATTCCATTAAGATCTGGAACAAGACAAGGATGTCCACTCTCACCACTGCTTTTCAATATAATACTGGAAGTCCTAGCCAGGGCAATAAGACAAGAGAAAGACATCCAAGGAATCCAAATAGGAAAAGAAGAAGTCAAACTATCACTATTTGCAGACGATATGATATTATACATAGAGAACCCCAAAAACTCCACAGAAAAGCTAATTCAACTCATCAATCAGTTCAGTAAAGTGGCAGGATACAAAATCAACACGCAAAAGTCAGTAGCCTTCCTATACACAAACAATAAATCTGAAGAAGAAGAAATCAAAAAGACCATCCCTTTTGTTATTGAAACAAAAAAAATCAAATATTTGGGAATAAATCTAACAAAAGAGGTAAAGGACCTATACAAAGAAAACTATAAAACACTGTTAAAAGAAATAGAAGAAGACACAAAGAAATGGAGAGACATCCCCTGCTCATGGATTGGAAGAATAAACATTATTAAAATGGCCATCCTTCCAAAAGCAATATACAGATTCAATGCTATTCCAATCAAAATTTCAATGTCATTCTTCAAAGAAATAGAACAATTATTGATGACATTCATATGGAATCACCAAAAACCCCGAATAGCCAAAGCTCTCCTGAAAAAAAAAGAAGGGAATGGAGGCATCAGACTCCCAGACTTCAAACTATACTACAAAGCCATAATCATCAAAACTGCATGGTATTGGAACAAGAACAGACATACAGACCAATGGAATCGAATAGAAAATCCAGAAATAAACCCACAGATTTATGGTCAACTAATCTTTGACAAAGGAGCAAAGAATATGCATTGGAGCAAAGAAAGTTTGTTCAATAAATGGTGCTGGGAAAACTGGGTCGCTACATGAAAAAGAATGAAGCTTGACCACCACCTCACACCATACACAAAAATCAACTCAAAATGGATTAAAGAACTAGACATAAGACCTGAAACCATAAAATATATAGAAGGAAATATAGGCGAAACACTACGTGATTTGCACATCAAAGACATCTTTACAGACACATCACCCAAAGCAGTGATAGTGAAGGCAAAGATAAACAGCTGGGACTACATCAAATTAAAGAGCTTTTGCACAGCAAAAGAGACAATAACAAAAACAAAGAGAAACCCCACCAACTGGGAGAACATTTTTGCACCCAACACTAATGATAAAGGACTGATCACAAAAATCTGCAAAGAGCTGATGAGACTCAACAACAACAAAGAAAATAATCCAGTCAAAAAATGGGCAGAAGAGCTTAAAAGAAACTTCTCTGAAGAGGAAATGCAAATGGCCAACAGGCATATGAAAAAATGTTCAACATCACTTGTCATCAGGGAAATGCAAATCAAAACTACCATGAGATACCATCTTACACCAGTGAGAATGGCACATATTAAAAAAACTAGCAACAACAAATGTTGGCGAGGGTGTGGAGAAAAAGGAACTCTTCTGCACTGTTGGTGGGAGTGCAAACTGGTCCAACCACTGTGGAAAGCTGTGTGGAGATTTCTGGACCTACTAAACATAGAGCTTCCATATGATCCAGCAATTCCACTCCTAGGTATTTACCCAAAGGACACAGAAACATCAATTCCAAAGAACACCTGCACCCCTATGTTTATAGCAGCACTGTTTACAATAGCTAAGCTTTGGAAACAACCCAAATGCCCAAAAATAGATGACTGGATCAAGAAGATGTGGTACATATATACCATGGAATATTACTCAGCATTCAAAAAAGATAAACACATGCAATTTGCTGCAACATGGATGGCGCTGGAAGGGATCATGCTCAGCGAAATAAGCCAAAAAGAAAAAGAAAAATACCGGATGGTCTCACTCATAGCAGGAATCTAGAAAACTTAAATAAGGGACCAGGAAAATGAATAACTATAAGAAAGTGAAAATCAAAATCAACAAAAAACTATGAACCAGAGACACTTTTAGGGGGGCGGGGGCGGGAGGGGAGGGATTGGGGTCAGAATGGGGGGCTGCAATTGTATGGGGAATATAACAATAAAATTTATAAAAAAAAAAAATAGGGAGACTATCCTGTATTATGCAGGTGAACCAATCAATTCATATGAGCCTTTGAAAGTGAAAAACTTTCTCTGGCTTCTGCTGAACTCTTGGCATTTGCATGGATGGAACTGGAAGGAATAATTCTAAGCAAAATAAGTTAGCAGGAGAAAGACAGATATGGGATGGTTTTACTAATATGTGGATTATAGGAAAACAAAGGGTCAGATAAAACCAAACCATAGAAATCTGACCATGAAATTGAGGCTACGGGATGGGGTGGGGGGGCGGGGTAAACAAAGAATGAAGGGAATGAAAAGGACTATGGTAGAAGACTGAGGGTACATTGGTGGTGGGTGGGTGTGGTGACTCGCATCTGAGGAGATGGGATCCTGTGCCTTTGAATCACACACAGTGTTGTAATACAATGTCACCTCAAAAAAAAAAAAAGCCATGGACACTGGTTTCATGGATGGTATACTCAGGAGTCAGAACTTGGAGTGCCAATCAGATTTGGAAATGCAAGAGGAGAGGGAAAGGGAAGGAGAATTTTTCCCTGAAAGCACCCATGTTCAGTGCCAAGAAGTCCCTGGGTGTGGAGGAGGGGAGGAGCTTGAGCTGACCCTGCTGAGCAGAGAGAGGGGCTGTGTCATGGGAGAGAAATCTTTACATGCTGCAAACCTCCACAGGTTCATGAACATTCCAAGGAATCAATACCCCCTTCAATGAAAATGATACACGATTGCACTAGTATTTCACATTTTTATCCCTTTACATTCCCTCCATGTTAGAAAGGCTATAGAATCAAAATCGGGAATGTAAATGACCAGAAAATGGGATGTTTGTAGGATGAAATTCTTCCTTCATAATGACAAAATGTGATAAATCAAATCCTCTGTCAACTTTCCCTTCGTTGCATTTTTATCCCACAATTCTAGACTGAAGGGGCTTTGAAGAGGCAGAGAGCTATAGATTTCTATGCTGACTCAGTTCAGCCCAGCAAATATTTATTACCCATCTACTGTATGCCTTTGCTATACATGGGAAGAGGAAGTAGAACAAGGGCATTTAGAAAATGAAGGTGGAGCTGAGGTTTTGTGCCTGAATAGGGGACAGTTCTATCACTGACTTGATCCTAGCATGATGAGTGTGTCTTCAAAGTAGTTAAGAAGGACTGAAACACACACCACTCTTCCTGGCATTCATACCTTCATTTGTGCATTCATACCATCAGCATGCTTACCTACTACTCATGCCTTCAGCTGCAATTGGAATCCAATCTATTATCATTTGACAATTTCAAGTCTCAACATGGTACATTCTTTTGGACTTTGTAATCTGACTTCAAAAAATTGATCCTTGGGAAGGAGCAGTGGGTGTACACAAGCCTGTGTGTCTAAAGCTACTCATCACAGATTGGAAACCACCTGGATACCCACCGATGGAACACTGGCCACACGCATTATCACATATCCGTAACATAGAAGGTCTATGTTTCTATTCAAGATAGGCAGATTCATATTTACTGTTATGGAAACAGAGTCATCTTGTATTACTGGAAGAAATCCAGTTTACAAAATAATATAATAGTATCAATTTTGTAAAGTAGTCTACTGACAGGAAGTGTTGAGACTTCTGTACTCCAAGTTGTTAACATTTTTTCTTTAGACTATTTTATAAATGGAAACAATAAAATCAGAATACTTTTACAGTCAAAAATAACAGTAGAATTAGTTTTGAAAACTTTTCTCCATCCTTCAGTGCCACCCGCTCAGGAAGCTTCCCCTCCTTTCTTGATTGTGGTTTCCCTGGCACTAGACTCTCTTGGGTCTATATTTTGTCAATGATCACTACTTGCCTTATATTTTTATCCTTCTTGCTTGCAAGACTGCAATCTCCTCCAGGGGTCTGTCCATTTCTCTCTCTGTAGAAGAAGATAAACATGGTGACAGTAAATTGAACAAGTTAACCACTGAGAAATGGCTGTGAAATTGTTGATTGGAGTCAAGGGAATAACTGTCCCTACATCCCACAGTGTCCCGGGGCTGATCCAGAGCACAGTATCCAAAGGACTGAGCTATGATTCATCTTGTTGGCGAAGAGGTCTGCAAGCACCTCATTTTTCTTTCCATCCTTATGTCTTCAATTTGAGGCAGTTTCAGTTTCTCTCGACCGAAAGCAAGGGCAGTACAGATTGAGTTGAGCATTTGTCCAAAAAATTGAGACAGGGGGAGAAAGCCCTGCATGTGTGTCTAATTCTTTTCTAGTTATTAAGATACTACTTTGTCTTTTAAAATTTAACTAGACTTGGACCCAAACCTCACCTGAGATACAGCATGTGATTGATTATATGACTGTGCATTATAGTTGGTGCCCTTTCTGTGACACTGAGCTCACACCCCCCTGTTGAACTCAGGCATGCCAGGTGACTTTCATTAGCCAGTTAAACATGAGAAGAAGTGACATTTCTGACCAAAAACTTTAAGAGTCTTTATGTGGCTCATCATCTTCGTTTTTCCCTCTGAGTTACTATCAGCAATGTTCTAGGTAGAAGCTGCACATCAGCCTGACTCCTGAAGTGAAGAAGCACAACACAGCTGTAGAAAACCCACTGCAGACACACACCACCAGTGAAAAATAAACATGTGGCTGTGGCCAGCTGAGATTTGTGAAAGAATCTTTTGTTACATCAGCATAAACTTCCCTAACCTGACTAGTACACAAATAAATCCCAGCATCCCCTCCAATATTTCCAGGGATTTTCAGAGGCTTCCTCCTCTGGTTCTATATTTCAACCCCTACTGAATTAAGCTTTAACTCAAGTTTTATTTCAGTGAAAACCAGCTCCCTTTTCTTAATGCCCCTCCCTACCAAATCACCTACACAAATCTTTCAAGTATATAGAAGACTGACTTATGGTTTGACCATGAAGGAGGGTGCTCACATGAAGGAGGAATCCCACATTGAACACTAGTGTCCCTGGTCTTTTGGATACTTCACTAACAATTTTTCACAGGTCTTGCTTCTCCATATTGCTTCTAGACTCTTACTGTGAAGCCTGGATTTCCATCTTTGTGGTCTCTGGTCTATCTTCTCACTATGCCCTTCTCTGCTCTCCATCAACTCAAAATTCTTGTTCATTTCTGATGCTGAATGCTTAGTTATCTTTTTGAGGTGTCTTTCCAACTAACCCTCTCATGGTCCCAGCATCCTCCCCTAAGCAGCCTCCTTCTTTGAGTTGAACCTCAGACCTTGCTTTTAATTTTCCTCTCCCACCACACCCATAAAGATAAGTAGAATGATCCCTGCTATCAGAGCACTCCAGGTCTAATTCTTTCCTACTTATTAAACTAGTAACCCAGGGACACACATTTTCCAAAACCCAGTTGTAATTTACCCACAGCTGAGAATAGCTCCAAGTGAGTGAAAAGAAGACTCTCTTCTCCATTGAGAAATATTGATCAGTAAGACCCAACTCAGAATAACAAATGTGTCTCTTGACTCACCTGGGATTTGTAGTTTTCTCAGAATTTCAAAGATATCTAACACCCAGGTAAAGTTTTAAAGAATCCTCCCTCTAAAACTAATGGACGGCTTTAAGCTGAGTTTACTAGGGCAAAGCCACACCACTTTCCTTGTGGTTTCAGAATTTATCAATGAAAGGAAGAGAAAGGCAAGGGTTGGCAGTATCTGTGGGAGAGGAAAAGCCACAAACGAATGGGTCTCCAGACTAAGCGCATCTTTGGGGAAGACAATAGACTCAATTAAGAACCAGTCATAAAAGAATGCAAATCTCCCAAACAAAACATAATTGAGCAGAGAGATGAGACCTGATCCCATAAATAACCCACCGTAATTAGAACATATCAACAGTTCCTATTAAAGAAACATCAGGCAGTCAAGTACTGGAAGTCTGGGGAAATTGAGTTCTTAATTAAATCCTCATCAGAATTACTAGTACCCATATCTTCTACATTCCATTTCCCAAGTCTCAAGTGTAGGTATATCAGGAAATGGCTTGGTTCCGTGTAATCACATGAAATGAATTCTTCCCCTGCTCGGTCTTAATAAGGACTGATACAGAGGTACCTGGTCTTAATTCTTGAAATTCTAGCATTCAAAGAATTCTGTCTGGATTTTGGGATTCCCATAGAACAACCCCGCACGCAGTTGTATTTTTTTTAAAAAAATGTTTATTTTCTCTTCTGAATTATACTCCTCTATTCAACACCCTGCCTTGATTCCCTAATGTCTACAGGAGATTCAGGAAATTCAGGGATTCCTATGACTTGGAACTCCAGGGACCACAACTCTCTCATGCCCATTCCTGAAACATGGTTCATTCTTTATTGCTGATTCATTCTCCTCAGCCTGGAATGTCCTTTCTCTCAATCTTTGCACACAAAAATCTCACTAGAATTCTATTATTTTACTGAAAATAGTCATACTCAAGGTCACCTGCCATACCCTTCTCAACAGCATTTGATCTGTTGGCCACCTGCTCCTTCTAGAAAGACTCTCCTCAGGTTCTGTGACCCTATGCCCTCTTGGTTTTCTTCCTATTTCTCTGGTCACCTCCTGAGTGCCCTTTCCAATTCTTCTTCTTCTTCTTCTTCTTCTCCTTCTCCTCCTCCTCCTCCTCCTCCTCCTCCTCCTCCTCCTCCTCCTCCTCCTCCTCCTCCTCCTCCTCCTCCTTTTTTGTATAGAAGAACTGGGGTATTGACCAGAGGTGCAGGGGGTGAGAGGATTCACCAGAGACAGAGTAGGGAGCAGAATAGGAAGAACTACTAAAAGACACTGCTGAGGGGAGCAGCGGGTGAGACAGGAGAGGTCTGCTGCACCATGTGGGCAGCTCCCTGGCCTACCCTGGGATCAAACTCAGGCCATAGCAGTGACAGCTTTGAGATTTAACCCATAGGCCACCAGGGAGGCCCTCAACTCTTCTTTACTTAAACCAATCTAAAGATTGGTTGTAGCTCCTTTGGGTTTTTTCTCACTGCCTCAATAATCACCTCCACACCTCACCTCTATGCCAATGATTCCAATGATTCCCCCATTCTGTACCTCCATCCCTATCTCTCTGCTCCATATCAGTTCCATATATCCAACTACCCAGTGACGGGACCAATTGGACATCTGTGTGCATCTTAAACTCAAAGCATCCAGAAACTTTTCTAGGATTCCCTCTTTGCCCCAACTCATGCCCTGACCACAGTTGCTCCCCCTCCCTCTCCTCTGACTCAGAGAGCACCACCCTACCCACTTCAGTCCAAAACTGGACATCTTTCTTGATATCACTCTCATATTCACACCCTTCTCCATCAAGGCTCATCTAACTTTTCCCAAAAGGACAAATAGTACTAGTTTAGACTATGAGTGCCCTGGTTGCAATTACTCAATATCAGACACTGCAGTTTTAAAGACCATTGCTGCTCTGCTGCTGCTGGTTGTCTGTACAATATGATTCCTCAGCAAGTCATTTGCAAACTGTATTTCTTTTAAAAATACTTATAGAGGCACATGACGCAAAATTTAAAAAATATAAAACATAAGTGAAAACTCTGTCTCCAGTCATTTAGCCGTCTTCACCAGAAGACCACTATTGCTAGTAGCATGTGTAATTTCCAGAGATAATATTTATGAACACACAAGCAAATATAAATGATGGCATATTATGTGCATGGTTCTCAATCTTTCCTTGTATGTATTTCTCTTAGTTTATCCTTGCTAGCTACATTACAACTGTGGATATTTTGTTTTCTCGTCATTATTAAACTTCAGGGTTTTTCCTTTTCTTTTATTATTAAATTTAAAAAAAATATATGCATTATTCAACACCTGAGGAAAAACACTAGCAGGTACACTCATATACCTACTACCCAGCTGAAGAAATTAAATATTGGCAACATAGTTTAACCCCCCCACCTCCCACTATAGACCCTTCTAGAATCACCTCAGCTTTCTTCCTTCCTAGAGATAGCCACTACTCTGAACTTGGTATTAATCATTCCCATACATTTCTTTATACATTTGTTATACACATTGTGTCCCAGAGCAGTAGTACTGTTTCGCATGTTTTAAATCTTCATGGTATCATTTTATGTGCATTTTTTTGCCATTTTCTTTTGTCATCTTAAAATTATGTTTGAGGTATTCATCCAAGGCAATATATGTGATTCCTGGCTCATTGATAGTCACTATGGTAGAGTATTACATTCTGTGATTATTCCACTATTTATCTGTTTCCAGTTGATAGATCAGAGGTAGTTGTTTGTAGTTTTTGCTATGACAACATTTCTTTGATGATCTTCGATATGAGTTTCTTAACACCAGAAGTGGTTTTTCTAGGCTTACATTTAGGAATGTGATTACTGGCACATGGAGTACACACATTTCCAACTTTCTAAATATTGCTGATTGTTCGCCAAAGTACTTACACCACTACACATTCCTGCAGCAGGGTATATGGGTTCCCATGGTTTCATCTCCTTGCCAGCACTTAGTGTATTAGGCTGTCTTGGCAGGAAAGATGACACACTCCAATGGGATAATTAAGGAGAGCTTAAAGAAGGGATTATTCACATAGTTGGGAACCAAAAAGAGATGGCGAGGAGCCGAAAACATTCACTGGTCCAAAAGGGAGAAGTGGAGTGTTATTGGGACTGCAGAAAGCAGTAACCATAGGTCAGGATGTTCAGCAAGAGCTGTGGCCTCCTGGACAGCAGCACAGTTATCGCCAACCCTAGGAGGAGTGGGGGGTGGGGGTGGGGAGCCAGGAAATCACCCCAAACTCAAGCTCCTCCCATCCTCCATTTTCTGGATGGAGAATGGTGGAGAGTAGACCTGGAGGGGCAAAGTAGAGAATCCTTGTCACTTGGAATCATTAGACTTTTAAATTATTGTCAAATTGATGGCACCAATTAGTATCTCATGGTTTTATTTTACATTTTACTGATAAATCAGTGACACTGAGTATCTTCTCGAATGTGTTTACTTTCCACTTTATATTTTTCTGTAAATTGCCTATTTTTTGTTTTGCACATTTTTTTCTATTGAGTTGTTTTGATAATTGATGTGTAGATGTCATTTATTCTGGAAATGAATTCTTTGATGGGCATTTGTATGTTGTCTTTTTACCCTTTTTACAGTGTTTTTCATGAAAAATGGTTTAAAATTTTTATGTTGTTGAATCAAAGTTCTTTTTATCATAGATTATTCTTTGTTTATCTTGTTTAAGAAACACTTATTGTGACTTCTTAAAAGAATTCTATATTTTCTTATAGCATTTAAAAAGTTTTGCCTTTTGATATGATTTTAACTGTTTTACAATTATCTTTTGGGCCTCCCCTGGTGGTGCAGTGGTTGAGCACTGGGCTGCAAAGCTGCCCACAGCCTCTGCAACACCGGTTTGATCCCCAGCTGCCGGCGAGGGTCCCACATGGTGCGGCAGACCTCTCCTGCCATGCCTGCTGCTCCCCTCAGCAGTGTATTTCGTCGGTCTGCCTGTTCTGTTCCCCATTCTGGCTCTGGTGAATTCGCTCACCCTCCCGCGCTTCTGACTGTATCCAGTGCTTGTATAAATAAATAAATCTTTAAAAAAAATTATCTTACCGCCTTTTATTAAGAGGTTACCCCATTATTCCTTGCTGGTCTACACTGTTAACTCTCTTACATATTAAGTTTCCATATAAATTTTAGTCTTTCTGGGTTCCACTATTTCTATTTATTTTTCTTTAACTGTTGGAAAACATGATTTCAACATTGTAGCCATAAAATAAAGCTGGAAATTTATGACAGCAAATCCCTTTACCTTGTTCTCCTTCTTTAAACTCATGATAATTATCTGGCCTGTTACTCTACCCTATACATTTTAATAATTAATTTGTTAAGCTCCACAAAGCAGCCAAAAGGATTTTCGTTGGAAGTACATTAAATTTATAAATTTCATAGGGAATTTTTATTATTATATTGAGCTTTCTTATCTATGAACATGGTATATTTCTCCATTTATTTAGGTTTCTAATTTCTTTCAATAAATTACTAAACATTTCTTCTCATATGCTATTTATACATTTGGGCAGATTTATTCCTTTGCTTTTCATGTCTTGGAAGTATAAGTGTTTAAAATTATATTTTCTATTGATGTGGCTGGTATACAGGAAGTGAATGATTTTTAAATTTTAATAATCAGTATGCAGAAGCTTTGCTAAACTCATTATTTATAATAATTTGTTTGAAGATTCTCTTGGGTTTTCAAGAACAATTTACTCTGCACATAATAACAGTTTTATTTCATCTTTTCCAAACATTTTCAAACATTTATTGCTTTGCCTGGTTTGATGGGCTGGCTAGGGTCTTCAGTACAAGACTGAAGGGAGCTATACTAGTGGATCTCTTGCCTTTTCCTGAATTTGAATGGATTGCTTCTAGCATTATACCATTTAATGTAACGCTTGAGTAAATATCCTTATCAAGTTAAGGAAGTTTCTTACTCCTTCTTTCTCAAAATTTTATAGGAATGAGTGTTAAATATTTTCAAGTGAATTTTCTCTGTCAAGATAATATGATTTCTCTCCTTTAATGTGAACTATCTTTGTATTCTTAAGACATAATTAAATAATGATTTATGCATCAGCAGTTATATTTATATATATTTAATTTGCAAATATTTTTGTTTCAAACTCTATGAGAGTGCTCTGTAATTTATGTTCATCATGATGTTCACATGTATTTTGTATTAAGGTTTTAGTAGCTTCATGAAAGGAACTGATACATAATCCTTCATCTAATAGTCTCTCCAATAGTTTGGAAAGGTTGATATTTTTTGTCATTTGACAGTTTGTTTGACCTCATTGCTAATGATGCTATTCCCTTCACTCTAGAGAAAGTCAGATTTGGGGGTCAAAATGACAACATGAGTATAAGGAATATACTTGGGCAAGCGGTTGAAAGACTGAAGAGAATTAATCTTGCTGACCTCGGTTTATCTATTAAATGGGGATGGTAATTCTGGTGTCATAGGGCTGTTTTAGGTATTTTTTTCCAAAGATTTATTTATGCATGCAAGAACTGGGGTACAGGTCAGGGGTGTGGGGGGTGAGAGGACTCACCAGAAACCAAGTGGGGAGCAGAACAGACAGACTAACTGAAATACACTGCTGAGGGGAGGAGTGAGTGAGTCAAGAGAGGTCTGCTGTACCATGTGGGTTTCTCCCTGGCTGGGGATCGAACTTGTGCTGCAGTGGCTGCAGATAGCTTCATAGGTTGTGTCTTAATCCCTTGTGCCACCAGGGAGGCCTGTTCTAGGTATTAAATGAAATAATATGTTCTTAACCTCAAGGCTAACCCAGAGTAGGTGCTCAGTAAAATTTTTAGGAATTATAACATTTGCTTACCTTACATTTGGCTAAGACCCAAAGTGTTAATAATTTGGCTATTTTATTTTGGTTGTTTCAATTATAATTTATCTATAGATAAAATGTCTGGAAGGCAAAATAACTGGTAAAATTTTTTTTAATATTACTAGAGATTATTTTTAATAAGAAACAAATAGATAAAAATCAAGAATATTTGTGATAATGGGACCAATTTATTGTGGTCAATGTTTACATGAGAGAGTGCTTATCAAAGCCATTATAAAATATGAGGGGATCAGTAGCTAGTATAGCTAGTATATCAGCCATTAATGATTTTTGTCTAGAAGTGTTTTCCATTCAAGTTTTTCAGTATGTTGGCAAAGCATTAAGGAGAAAAAGGCAATTTTGCCAAAAATAGCATAGTTTGATTCATCATCTTTTTAGACAAATATGTAATGAAACAGGAAGTAACTTTGAAAGCCCTCTTAACTACACTGATATACATTTGTTTTAGCCATGGCGGGGGAGGGAACTAAATCTAAGAAAAGAAACTTACTGAGAGAATATAGGGTAAGTTCACAGATTCCTACAAGAGCCTGAACCCAGAGCTGTGCCTGAAAATCAGGCTGCAGAAGAGGTCCACAAAGGCACCACCAGCTCAGCTGCTGCCCAGGCCATGCAGCTTGCACCGCTGGCCCCAAAGGCACTGGGTCCTCACACTGCTGTCACTGTGCCCCTAAAAACCTGGTACAGCTACTGTGACTGCTGCTATCTGCAGCCATGCAGGATTCCTGTAAAGTCCTTAATTTTTTTGTTGCCGGTTTCTAATTCAAGGTCTGGGGTTATGTATCTGAGGATTAAAAGCTGGATAACATACTTGTACCTAGCTGCAAGGGAGGTTGGGAATGTGAGTCTCTTCCAGTCTCTGGCTCATAAAGTTAAAAACTCTCTCTACATAACAGGATGTGGATTACAATTAGGGCCCCAAACCGAGGGTGAAGAATTAGCTTTGGGCACTCCAAAATCTAAAACACCAGGAACAATTGGGGCATTATATTCACATGAGGGGTTATTTAAGAGGCAGTTAATTAAACCAGTCCTATCACACCAGCATGGAGGCAGATCTGGGTGGTAGAAGGAAATAAAGTCATTAAAACATACGTTTTTGACCTAGTAGGAAAGACAGATTGCCCCTGCCCCTCTGTCCACTTTTTGAGCAAGAACAGGGTGCTACTCCTTCATCCCCAAGACAGGTAATGGGAAAGGACATCAAGAAATTCACCCTCAGGGATTGAGGGTGCCTGCAAAGAGACTCAAGCTCCCTCCTGGTATTAACTCAAGCAGAAGACAGGCTAATGAACCTTTTGAGTCTTTTTGAGCAGGAAGAAGAGAAGTTTGGGTGAGAGAGTGAGAGCTACAGAATTTCTGGCAGATCAGACAGATGGTGTGGATGATGGCCTGGGTCTTGCCATCTTGCCAGGATCCCACCTGAGAGTTGTCCCCACCAGGCAAGGGAACCTCAGCAATAGCAGGAAGTTGACTAGGAGTCAAAGGGATTGAGCTGGAGCTGGAGCTGAAGCTCTCTGTGGGAAGCCCTGCACCATGTGAGGCTGCTGCCCAGAAGAGCATTGACCTTCGTCAGGGGCAACCAGGGGAATCAGAATGGCCAACTAAGAGAGGACCACAGCCAAGATTAGCATCCTCCTCTCAGCCTACAACCCTAGAAGGACATAGAAAAAGAAGATAGAAGGGTCCTTGACACTTTCCTCCCCCCGACCCCCACTCCAGCCCCAAACACCATGCAGGAGCAAGAGGAAGAAAGAACAGACCAGGCCTGCTGGCCACAGGTGTCACCTGCTGGGAGCTGGGGAAAGTGCTGACTCCCGAAGTGTGCTTGGACCCAGAATGACTTCTAATAGCCATGAGTGCCCCAAAAGCCAGGGGGCCTTTCTGCATTGTCAGCAAGAGATCTGCTATCAGGAGCAGTAATGGGGGACAATAAAAGCCCTTCACAGCAGCAGTCGCTCAGATTCACATTGTTCTGTACACCAGTCACATGCCGGAAAGGTTTCAGATGCTGGAAGGCAACATGAATGAAAACTTCTCCTTCCAGCCTTGAATTGTTAGTTTCCTCTATGGACAGACTTTAGAACAAAAGGAAAAGGGATAAAACCTTGGGAAGTGTGGTTCACAGATATGTGATATCCAAAAATATTTAATAGCTTTTTCCCCCCAAATTGGTCACTCTCAGAAAACAACTTCAGGGCAAACCCAATAATCTACTCTTCAAGACAAGTCTGCGAACTAGCTGAAGAAAGTCAGTGGTGGGAAAAGATGAGACAGTGAAAATTAAAGCATCAATGAAGGCAAAAATCAAGCCCCTTACCATCGGTCAGGCTTCTTCACTGGAGGTGTCTGTGCCTAAGCACTGCCCTGAGAGAATGACCAGGAGTCAGGGGGCAAGAGGTCTGAGCGCCCAAGCGGATGGCGCCCCCCCCCCCACATTGAGAATTTCCAAGGTCTCCTGGAAGACGGCACCCCAGCACCTCTTGAGCCACTTTCTGAGCCTCTCCCCTTGCAAATTGCTGATGAGCTCATAAAACAACAACTTAGAAAAGGAATCTTTTTTTAGAGTCTTTTTTTTAAGATTTATTTATATATACAAGAACTGGGGTACAGGTCAGAGTTTTTTTTTTTTTTTTAAATAGAGGCATGTTTTATTTATTTATTTGTTTGTTTTGTTTTGTTTATACATGCACTGGGTACAGTCAGAAGCGCGGGAGGGTGAGAGAATTCACCAGAGCCAGAGTGGGGAGCAGAGCAGGCAGAAGGACCGAAGTACACTGCTGAGGGGAGCAGCGGGCGGCAGGAGAGGTCTGCGCGCCATGTGGGACCCTCCTCTGGTGGCCGGGGAGCAGCCGGGGATTGAACCTGAGCCGCAGAGGCCGCGGGCAGCTTCGCAACCCAGCGCTCAACCGCTGCGCCACCGGGGAGGCCCCCAGGTCAGAGTTTTTAGGGGTGAGTTTCACCAGAGGCAGAGTGGGGAACAGAATAGGCATATTAACTGAAATACACGCTGAGGGGAGCCGCAGGCGAGTCAGGAGAGGTCTGCTGCGCCATATGGTAGCTCCCTGGCCAGGGATTGAACTTGTGCTGTAGTGGCTGTGGTGAGCTTCATAGGTTGCGTCTTAACCCCTTGCACCACCAGGGAGGCCCCTGGAAAAGGAATCTTTGAATCCACCTATTCGTGTTTGGATTCCTGAAATATTTTGTCTCTAAGACAAAGAAAACTGGCCTGGGTTCTGACCTGGTGGTGTCACTGCCTTTATATCAGCCCCTTGCCCTGGCACCACGAACTTGGGACTGTGAAACAGTTTCCATAGTTGGGTTTTGGAGGCCTGCAGGCTTGAATTTGAGTCCTCCTTTGGCACTTTCTAGCCATGTGACCTTGGCAAGTTACTTAATCTATCTAAATGAAAGAGTATTTGAGGCACAGAGCAAGTACCCACTAGGTATCAGGGCTTGCTGCTATCCAGGGCTACTCCCCCATTAACCTTTGAGCTGAGTAGAAAGACTTGTAGTTGGTTTTAAGTTTCCCCCAGTTGGGAATCATTTTAAGCACTTTTATATTATAAACACAGAATAGTATAGAGATACAAATAGCATTAATTTTTTCCTGCAAGCACAAAACTTCAAAGGCATCTTGCTTTTCAATAGCTGCTGTGGGCACTGCCCCCATCCCGGGGAGGGTGGGAAGGCACCCGTGTGGCTCAAGCTCTTGCTCACCCTCCATTAGGGAGATTTGGGAAGCAAGTTTGGAGGGAGCAGACAGAATCCTCATGACCTTTACCATCAGCTCCATCATAAAGGTGAGGAAGACAAGGCACTGGGAGGGCAAGGTCATCCAGCTTCGTCTTTCCCTGGTACTGTGTGTGGATCCTTTGCCACCCTTGCCAGGACCAGCTCCAAAATCTACAGGGTCAGAGGTAGCCAACATTTATTAAATGCTGTCCTTTGTGTGTCTCTGATTTTAAAATGCAGCTCCTCCCTCTTGAACATTCATATTTTCCCCCAGCAAATAAGCAAAATACACTCTTTTCCTTGAAATTCTGCATGTTCAGCGAGATATTTTTGGGCACCGAGGTGGATTGTAATGCAAATGCCCTTGATTTTCTTGGGACTCTCTTTCTCTTGTGAATTTCAGTGAGTGATAGGCCCCCTTGAAATAAATGAGCTTTTGAGAGACGAAAATTCCCTTTTCCTTTATGAAATGTGCTTGGCAGTACATACTTCCATTTGGGGGAGTTGGTTTAATAACTCAATGACGTGTAGGGCTCAGATGAGCAGGCCTGTGAGATAAAGTGAGGACCTGCGAGGAGGACCCAGGGACTCATGAGCTCACGGTCGGGACCAAGACACAGGGAGCGAGAAGTTGGAGTCTCCACGTTGGCCAAGAACCTGGAAGTGACCGAGTAGGTCCAAAGCACATAAACTTAAAGGCAAGGTAAGCAAGGGTGGGGGAGGGGAATGCAGATAAGCAGAACCAAGGAGTAGGGTCAATACCAGGACGGCTGCTTTTTATTTTGTCCTTTATGTTGAAGCAGCAGCTTGCACAAAAGTGACAATACATGCTTATCTCTCAGAACCCTTGGCGGAAAGCAACCTGCTGCCATCTGCACTGGAATTCTTGGAGATGTGAACCAGCTCAGGATTGTGGTTGTCACTTCCAAGAGAAACCTGTTTAGGGTTTGTGGTTGGGCCAGTGGCACCTTCTCAGTGTTGTCATGGTCCAGTGCTACCAACCAAGGAAGACTTATACCAACCAGTATAAGTCCTTGTTTTAGTCCAAAAGCCTAAGAATTGGGAGCCCAATGGTATAAGACTTGCTCTGAGTTCAAAGGTCCAAGAAGTAGGGAGGCCAATGTCAAGCAAAAGAATGGGCACTCCAGCTCAAGCAGAAAGAGAATCTGACCTTCTTCCTCCTTTTTGTTCTAGGCAGAACCTCAATGTATTGGCTGAGGCCTACCTGTATTTGGGGGAGGGGTGACCTTCTTTACTGTCTGCAGATTCAAATGCCAGACTCTACTGGAGATACCCTCATAGTCACACCCAGAAATAAGGTTTTATCAGCTTCCTGGTCATCTCTCAGCCCAGTGAGGTTGCCTCATAAAATTAATCTTTGCAAGTATTTCGGTCTTCGTCCATTTGGGCTGCTATAATATAATACCCTATACTGGGTCCTACAAAAACAACAGGAATTTTTCTCACAATTCTGGAGGTTGGTGAGTCCAAAATCAAGGTGTCCACTCTGAGTTTGCTCTCTGGTTTACAGATCACTGTCTTCTTGCTTTGTTCCCACATGGCAGAGTGGGTGAAGGAGCCTCCAGGGTCTCTTTTATAAGGGCACTAATTCCACTCAAGAGGGCTCTACCCTCATATTCTAATCACCTCCAAACCCCCACCTCCAAATACTGTCACACTGAGGACTAGGTTTCAACTTCAGAATTTGGGGAGGGTCATGCAAACATTCCATCTATACCACTTCCTTACTAGAAGGAAAAGATTTTTAGATTATCTTATAGAGATACATAAGTGAAGCCAAGTAATCCACGAGAGCTAAACATAAGAATTGGGCCAACATAGGCCAGGCGAAGAGAAAACTGTACCTTGATCCAAAATAAGGTAAAATTAAAAAAAAATCAAATGAGATGAAGCAGAACACCTGATAATGTGACAGGTTACAATTCACAATGCGGATGTAACAGCTATGAATATCACTGCACCAAATAGCACACGGCATGCTTCATAAAGCAGAAACTATAGGAGATGCAAAATGAAATGTACAGAAACCAGGAATATAGAGACAATTTAACACACCACTCTCACTTTAAGAAAGATGTAGTAGACAAAGGATAAAGATGGATAGAACTTCCAAACAACATGCTCAATAAGGTAGATCTTAGGTGTAGCTATCAAAATTTACATTTGAATGATAATGGAGGATATACCTGCTCCTCAACTGCATGTGAAACAGTCACAAAAATTAACAATACATTAGGGGGCAATGAAGAACTATGTTCCATAAAAATATAAATACAGACAGACTAAACTAACAATTAACTAAAGCATGAAAAATAAGCAAATACACAAAACAAGGAATGACAAGGAAGAAATAACAATTGAAACAAAAGAAAATTTTCAGGGCCTCCCTGGTGGTGCAGGGGTTAAGTCTCAGTGCTATCAAGCTATCACCAGCCACTGTGGCCTGGGTTCGATTCCTGCCCAGGGAGCTAACCCACATGGCACAGCATACCTCTCCTGTCTCGCCTGCTGCTCCCCCCAGCAGGTATTTCAGTGGATCCCCCTGTTCTGCTCCCCACTCTGTCTCTGGTGAATCCTCCTAGCCCCCTGCACCTCTGGCCTAGACCCCAGTTCTTGTTTGCATAAATAAATAAATTTTAAAAAAGAGAAAAAGAAGATTTTCAGATATCTTTGCACAATTTTATGCATGTAAATTAAAGTCTAGATGAAATGGATAATTTTCTAGGAAAAACCTCACCAAATACAGTTGGCACAAATGCAAATGGCATACATAAATCTATTTTTATAACAGATAAGGCAATGAAAGGAACTAACACCCCCCCATAAAAGACCCAGATGGTTTCAAAGGGAAATTTTACTCCTCCTTGAAAAATCAGATAATTTATCATTTAATTTGTTAAATTGTGATTTAAATTAAATGACAGAAGAATGAAAACTTCTGAACTTTTTGTATGAGGTGAAAATAATATTGACAGCTAAATCTGATATTGTGCAGAAAAGAAAGCTACAGACTAATGTCACTTATCAAAAACTATACAGAGATTCTAAACAGAATTTCTTAACAGAGCCAACAGCATATTTGAAATAATATAATTGCCAAATATTATTACAATAATTCAAAGATGGTTCAATATTAGGAAATTAATATAATTCTAACAAAAACAATATGATCATCTCCATAGCTGTTCTTCTTAAGCAATATAACTTAATATGTCCAAAGATAATTTCTTTAGCCCAATACCAGTGAAAAATACTTTTTTCAGGAACTAAGAACTTCTTTCAGAAAATTTATTTTTTTCAGGAACTAGACAATTTGATTCTGAAATACACATGGAAAGAAACATGAATGGCCAGGAAAATGTCAAAAACGTAAAGCAATGGCAAAGGAAACTAGTTCTTCCAGGTATTAAAACATATAAAAAAGCCTCTAAGATTAAAATTATATGGTATTCCCCCCACGATCTAGCTTTGTAGTGGAAACATGGAATGGCGTCAATGCCAAAGGCCTTGTGGAGGATGCCCTGGGGTTCACATGGAGTCTAGGCACATGGGCTAAGAGAGAACCCAGAACACCAGCCTACGATGCGGACCAGATCAGGATCCTGGACAACAAAGGCACTTGCATGCTAAATATCAAGGGCTGAACCTATGCAGGGGCCTGGACTGAAGATGGAGACGTGGCTTTCATACTGCAATAGTAAGGCTGGGGACTCCTACCTCATGGAGGTGGTCAGAGGGTCACCAGTTCATATGGCCATTGTGATGCCCTCTGACCTTTCGGTGCCTGACACCATTTGGCTGGGGTCATATCATTCCCTTATTAGAGTTTCCAGTGGGATTAAGCATCTCTTCTCTGATTCCTTGCTCTGAAACTTGGTAATGAAAGGGAAAAACCTAAACTTTTATTTTATCCTTCTAGGAAGATCCGTGACCTCTGTCTACTAATTCTTAGAAAAGAGTTCAGGCAAAATGTAAATTATACCAGAAAGAAACAATCAGGAGACTCCAAAACGTAGGACATTCTACAAGAAAGAGGCTAGTATTTCCAAAAATTAAAAAAGACCTACGCGTGAAAGATGTTTCAGGTTAAAAGAAATAGAAGAGATACAATAAATGCAATATAGGCAGCAAATGCAATAAATCTTGCACTTGGGGAAAGGTATAAAAAACCATTTTGGGGATTTTTGGTTATTTTACCAAAGGGAGGACTGGAATTAGATAACATATACTTATTAATGTTCTTGGGTGCAAAATAGCATTTCATTATTAAGAAAATTATTTTATTTTTAGATATGTGAAGGATGAAAAATCATTTTGTCTGTTGCTTATTTCAAATACCTCAGCTGAAAAAGAGATAATTATATAGACCTATTGAATTGAGTGGTGAATTAGATACACAAACATTGCCTGAGTTCCAGATTTCATGATTATTGCAGCCCTACTCCATGACTGGCTCACTGCTCAGCATTTTGTGGTATGCAATTGTATTTTATTCTTATCACTACCCTACAAGGTAGCCATCACTCTCCATTTACCAATTCTTGACTAATATCACAACATGTGATTCAAATCCAGACCTGCCCAGCCTCATGTCCAGAGATCATTAAGGTGCAGCTTATTTACAAAGAAGCCACGCAGTTGGTGGGGCAGAACTTAAAGACACTTCAGTAAGAACCACACAGAAAGAAGTTAAATTAAAACCACTTTCCAAGCATTCCCAATAGAGGGCACAAGGAAAGCAGAGGCAAGATTATTGGAAAGTAGAGAATGTTCTGGAACAGCAATTGATCCAACACATTTCTGAGTATGTTGAAGAATGAGGAGAGGAGTTGAGCCAAGTCATGGCAGGTCTTCTGCACCAGACTGCGAAGTGTGGGCTTTTTCTAGTTGACAATAGGGAGTCCTGGAAGGTTTGTACTTGGGAGAAGGACATTGTCAGGTAGACTTATTTACCCCTTTCTATCGCCCCAGTGGGAGACCAAATGAACATAAACAAACAAAACTTACTGAAGGAATTAGAGCAAATTTTTGATGTCTTATTCATGAACTGAACAATGGTCAAATGAGGAGAAAAAAACTTAAGATTAAAAATTGATGTAAGAAGAGCCATTCCATGACTTGTAATAGCCCTTGGTAGAGAGAGAAAAATGAAAAGCTATTTCATGAAAGATTGAAACTCCAAGGTACTTAAGGTTCAAGTGCAGGCAGAAAGCTCTCCTGTCACCATGCATCTCCAGTCGATGGAGTTTTTCTATGAAGGGAAGTGGGCCCTTTCTGTGAAGGTTGGAGCACAAGCTGTGGTCTGACAGCTTGGGGAGCCACTAGGCCTGGGGAGGACCTCTCCACTCTCTCACCACACCACAGGGCCAGGCCAAAGTTGGGGAGGTCACAGAACCAAAGCCCTCAGACTTACAGAAGTCTTATAGAAGTGGTCTGGCTGTTCTAGCTGGTCCTCGATCCACCCTTATCACTCCCAATTTCCTCTCCAACAAATAAAGCAATTGTAAGTCATTTATTCCTGACCACTAAACTAAGAAATGTTCACTGGTCATTTGGAAAGGACAAAAAAGCACAAAGAAGAAAACAAAATTCACTCATCACTTACCACCTATAGATAGACAGTTATACACTCATCCCTTAATCCAAGGGGCAGGTTCCAAGACTCCCTCAAGGATCACTGAAATCATAGATAGTACCGAATCCTATATGGAAGAGGTATTCTCTGGTACCTACCGTTGGTAAACCTTAATTAATAACGTAAGTATGGTAAGAGATTAACAACAATAATAAATAATAAGACAGAACAATTATTTTTTAAAAGATTTGTTTATTTATGCATCCAAGAGCCGGGGTGCAGGCCAGAGATGCAGTGGGTGAAAGGATTCACCAGAGACAAAGTAGGGAAAAGAACAGGCAGATCTACTGAAATACACTGCTGAGGGGAGCAGCAGGTGAGGCAGGAGCGGTCTGCTGCGCCATGAGGGTCAGCTCCCTGGCCAGGGATGGTACTCATGCTGCAGTGGCTGGGGATAGCGTCATAGTGCTGCGTCTTAACCCCTTGCGCCACCAGGGAGGCCTGACAGAACAATTATTAAGAATACCTATAATTTAAGTTGTGTGAATTTGGTCTCTCTCTCAAAATATCTTACACACATATTTTTAGACTGAGGTTGACTGTGTGTGACTGAAACCACAGAAAGTGAAACCACTAATAATGGGAAATGACTATGTCTTTTTTTTTTTATAAAATATAATCATATTGAATGTGCTGTTTTGTAATGTTCTTTTGTCACCAAATAATATTTTCAAAATTTTACCCATGGACTTGAATTATTTTATGGTATCTTTTAAAATCACAATTTAACTAATCCTCTTTTGTTGGACATTTGGTTTGTTTCCAGTTTGTTTTTTTAAATACAAATAACACTTTAATAAACACTCTTGAACACAGATGGTTTTTGTGCATTCTGGTTATTCCATAGAAAAATAATTTCTTAAGATAGAAAATCATGCATTTTCCCTTTGCTATGAGTCATGCTACCTTGTAATTTCCCATCCATTAAATCAAATCACTTTCATTGCTTTGGGGGGATGGCGTGGGCACCTCTGACCAAAAAAGTCATTGTCCCACTTTAAATCAAACTAGAGGTCTGAGGCAATTGCAAGAAAGTGGCCTTAAAAGACAGGTTATGCTGAGAAAGATTAAAGTCTTTAAATTCTAAATGTTTCTTTACTATCAAGAACAGTGCCTGGAGGCCTCACATTATAGAATTTTTCCATAAAGTCACATTATAGAAAAGAGGATGGGGGATCAGTTCCTATCAGAAAGAATGGGGGAGAAAAGAAAGAAAGAAAGAGGGGAAAGTAGAGAGCAAAGACTCCAGGGCACTGGCTCTTTCTTCAGTGTGGAGTTCCCCGGATGGGGTCTAGGAAATAGTAAGAGGTGGGAAGGTCCCATGTCTGGTATAGAGGAAAAGCTGGCACAAAACCCACTCAAGCCTGCTTTACTTCCTGCTACTCTGGAAGGCAGCCCTTCATGTGATGTCTCTGCACCAACACGGGCACGGTATAGTTAAGAGGAGAGAGAGTCCAGTTCCCATGGTTGTAGCACGTAGGGGATCCAGAAGGTCCAATGCCATAGCTAAGGGTGCTGGGAAGTAGGCTCACCCCTGCTGCCCATAGTGAGGGCAAAAAGACCCTATATTGGGGGGCTACAGGATGAACCCCTGATATTGGAGATAAAATAGTGTTTGGGTCACAATGCAGAGCCATTGACGTCAGGACCCGGTGTGCAGGGGAAAATGGTAGAACTTCCAGGGAGCAACCACGAAGCTATTCTAGAGCAGAGTCCCCTGAAAACAGTGCCTGTTCCTCTTGTTTCTGAAGCACAAATACTGTCCTTTGCCTTTAAAGTGTCGTGTCTGATGTAACTTTGAACTTTCAACACTTGAAACGAACTGACCACATACCAGTAAGAATCGGGATGCTTTCCTTGTCACTGGGCACCATCATGGGAAAGAGGGAGAGAAGCAACCTTGTCTTAAGTGGTGATGAGAAAAATCACTGCTCTCCCCCCTCCCCCTGAACACACACACACAAAAGCCCTGACTCCACCTTTGCTTATAATAGCATGTTTTCCTTAATGGGCTTCCCACCATTGGCCTCGCTCTATGTTCTGGACAAAGCTTTGCAAATATGTTTTATCTCAATTGCCAGTGTCATTCCATCAGTGGGGAGAGTTTGAGGCAACTGTGCTGAGGATTCCAAGATTTGGTCTGACTGCATAGAAAATTATCCACGATCAATCAGTGATGTTTGCCACGGACTTGGGAGGAGAGTGTGATGGCCTTTGGGCCAGCTCTTGCAATCCCTGTCAACACATCAAATAAAAGTGATTCAGCTTTTACAAGCTGATCTGATATTTATTGGAGACTGGGTTTATTTTCATCCTGCCTTCTGTTGTTAAGCAGTCCTGGCTTTTTCCTTGTCCCTTCTGGTTTCTAGGCTCCTTATTAGCATTGGACAATTTATTATTGCCCCCCTTTAAAACTGGTCACACAGGAACAAACATATTCAAGGCCTAATTCAGAGCTCTTCCCATACTCTCTGACCATCAAGTGGGCGCTCCCCATTTCCAGATTCTCTCTTTGGCACCAGGTGAACAGGGAGGGAGGCTCTAGCCCTCGCCC
This sequence comes from Talpa europaea, assembly GCF_964194135.1. NCBI lineage: Eukaryota > Metazoa > Chordata > Mammalia > Eulipotyphla > Talpidae > Talpa > Talpa europaea. The sequence continues at coordinate 63,894,192 of NC_140074.1, read as the reverse complement.
ACTTCTGTAGGGCTTGACCATGGGGGTTAGCTTGATGCCGCCTCCTACTTTGAGTAAGAGGAATCTGTGAGAACAGATGTCCATCTGCTAAATCCCTGACATCTTTTCACCTGTTACTGTGGACCCCAGCCCCCCCAGCCCTGGACCGCTACACCGGGATTGGCTTGTCTCTGTCAATTCTATCATGCTCAGTTTTGTCCCTATCTCCCGGCTGTGTCATTTCTTGGATTCTAGATGCTGCCACTTGGCATGTGTGTTTTCGGGACAATTCTCATAGAAATCAACAGTCTCAATGTGGCAATGTGGCTCTAATTTCAAACAAGAGGGTGGCAAATCCAGGTCCTCCCATGGGAGGGCCTCACTGCAGTGCACTTCATCATCCCATGTCATCTGTCTCACACACTGGGATTCTCCATTAGTGCCCAGCAAATGTGGAAACCAAGAAGCCCGTGATAAATTCCATGTACATCCAAAAAGTTATGCATAGCCACTATGCACCAGGCATCTATTTGAGTCTATAAAGATCCTAGCCCTTCTGGAGCTTACTGTCCAGTGGGATTTGCAGGAGCAGGGAAGAGAGGGGAGACAGAAAAGAAGCTTAATAAATTAGAAGGCAGTAAGAATGTGGGGAAAGAACATGTACATTGGAGCATGACGGAGAGAGAGCGTACCATGTTTGATATGGTGGTTGGGGTAGGCCGTACCGAGAAGGGGCCACTGGAGCAAAGACTTGGAAAAGGTGAGAGTGTGAATCACACAGACATATGGGATGAGGGACAGCCATGATCCAGGCAAAGGGAATAGCAAGGTCACCATCCCGAAGCCAAGCAAGTGACGGGAAGGATGGTGAATATGTGTTTCCTGTAAATATCTGGATCCTTCTCTGGGTGAGATGGGTAGACTTTCTGGGAGTAGAGGTTTCCATATTGAAGGAGTCAGGGTATAAGCAGGAGACTAAGTCAGGAAACCAGAAATGGACCCCAGAGATAGGTGTGACCTATCCAAGGTCACACAGGAAGTAGGAGACGGAAGCAGGAAGAGGACCGGCTCTCCTGACTGGTACTGCCCGGCGACACAGTGGGAGCCCCAACCTTCACAGCAACAGTCTATGGGGTCAGAGGAACTTCAAGCCAGTGTCCAAACCTCAAGTGAGGCTTTCATGAAGAAATGGCGAGAGCAGCTCTGTGATTACAGCCTTAATTTTGCTCTGATTCAACACAGCTCTCCCCTCCGGCATGATTAGTCAGGTACCATTACCATTTTGTAATGAGATTAATGAGAGAATTCATTCAGAAGTCATTATCGTACCTAATAATGACCTTACTGATTACTGTATCTCCTTCAACTAGGTTACTGATTTTGATGAAAATATAATAAATATAGCTTGCAGCACCTGGAAATTTGTTCTCTGCCTGGAACAGTTCTGAGGTGAAGACTTATTTTTAAGAATTTCTTGAAAGTGATTAAATATTTTGGTTCTCCTGAGGCGGTATTTCTGTGTTTTCACAGATGACATTTTTGAAATGTATGAAATATTTGATGATAAAATATTTAATAAGCCTGGCGTTCATATTTTTCAGACATCTGTTTCTACTTTGAGACTGTCTGAATGTGATTTTACATGAAATTTCTATTTGCATGTTGTGTTGGTTTAAGAAAAGGGCTTGTGCTATGCATGACATATGCGTCTCATAAAATAATGAATGCCCGCGCCTCGCAGTCCAGAAGATATTCTACAAGAAGCACTGTGGTCTGCATATTAAAATGTATCTAAGCAAATCATTAAATAAAAACAGAACCATTTCCAGGGGGGAATAATGCAACCCAACTCTTAATCATTAAGAACCTACTAGGTACAAAGGTATTAAAGAGAATAAAGGACTAATAAGCCATGGGTTTTGTCCTCAAGATTCAGATTCATTAAAGTATTATTAAACTCCTACTCAGTGCCTGCTATTTTCAGTCTCTCCATCTCATCTGCTGAGACAGAGCGGTTCAAGGATATAGGTTTCTGGACTCAGATATTGGGGTTTGGATCCCTGCTTTATGCCTTGGGGGTCATGTCATCTTGGGCAAGTCACTTACCCTCTCTGTGCCTTAGTTTCCACATCTGTAAAATGAACTCCTTTGTTTGTTGCAAGGATGAATTATAAAATGAGCAAACAGAGTCTCTAGGGTTAAAGGACCTGCCCAAAATCACAAGTTTAGTTAGTGGCGAAGCTGCAAGTCTCAACCCCTTGAACTTCAAACTTCAAGGTTATTCTATTGAGACATCCTGTCTCCTATCTCTGAAGTTCAACCTTGCTGTGAAAACAGACCAAGCTTCAATTCGGAGACCTGGGGTAAGCTCTTAGGCGATTTTCATAAATCTAAATAGTTATTCTATGACACCCACTTCACTCCCTGTTCATCTTAATCCACGTGTCACCTGCAAAGATGGATGAGTAATTTGGAGGCTTGATTGATGTGGGTTTTGCCTTATGACTTTCCTCGAAGTTAATGGGAGCCATGCGGTCCCAGATCCATGAATCACTCCAGCTGGAAATGCTCCATTAGAAGGAAAGAGAGAACAAAAGATCAGCAGGATGCTGGGAAAACAGTCATACTCAGGGCTGTGAATGGAAGGTAATAAAACTCCGAGTTTGGAGGTGTGGTGGGGGTGAGAGGGCAGGGGAATTGGGATTCCCATTTGGTCTCTCCTGTGCCCCCAGTCTTGCTGTAGGATCTTGGGTTCACATCATTCTTTCTCAGTGGGCCTCGAATTTCTCACCTTCCCCACAAGATTGAAGAATTAGGACACAGTTGATTATTCTTGAATGTTTACTATGGATCAGGCCTATTCTAAGAGCCTCACACACATTATCTCATCTCATTTCACAAGGACCTTGCCAAGTACCATTAGTTACATTTTGCAAATAAGGAAACTAAGGCACAGAGAAGTTAAGTAACTTGCCTGAAGTCACGCAGCTAGAAAGTAGCAGAGGCAGGATTTGAATGCGTATATGCAGACCCAAGTCCTGGCTCAGTCTTTACCGATACTGTCTTGTGGGTATTAAAGTGCTTCAAGCGCAAGTGAGACCTGTCATTACCATTATTACAACATTCACTGTATCCCTATTTAGGTTCTCAATAAAAAGGGGAGAGCGAAGAAATTACTTTGCTTGACAGTGAAAGAGGAGTCAGAGGACAGATGTAGCAGGCACAGCTTCAACACTTCATGGTTGTCCAACTAAGGAAGGAGGAATAGATGAACTGGAGTAAAACTGGGGAGATAGGTCCTGCAGGAGAAATTTATGAAAACAAATAGATATTGAAAACAAATTTATGAAAACAAATAGATATTTATGAAAACAAATAGATATTCAGATATTGACCAACCTCCATCCTTGAGTTTATCCAACTCCATACCCACATGCAAAACAGAGCAGGAGAGCTCACCAATGGAACAAATAGGGATAGCTTTGAAATGGGGTATATCAACCACAGTGACATCACTCAGGGCTTGTTAGAAATGCAGAATCTTAGGCCACTCTCCCAAGGCCGACTGAAACGAGAATTTCCACTGGCACAAGATGTGCAGGGGAACCCTTTGCACATTACAGTTACTGAAATCTTAATTGAAAGACACATGCTAACAAATTGGGGGGCATGCTGCCAATTGAGAGGTAAAAATCGTGGCCCAGAAGAAACAGCTTCTGTTTAAAAATTGCCAAGTTTATGGTTTCTCAAAAGCCAAGCATGCAAAGTCACAGAAAGTCTCATAAGTGTAGTAGATACAAGTCGGGTGAGGCTCTAGGAAGTCCTGGTGTTTTTATCTGAGTGACAAGAAGACTTTGAATGCAGGGGCCCAGCCAGCACGAATCAGCCTAACTGATGTCCCATCTAAGCCATGACACTACTGTCCTGAGGGACTTTGGAAAGAACCAGATTAAGGAGTGAATAGCTGGACAACTGCCCAGGACACAAATTGACGAGGGAAGCAAAAACATGGTTAAAATAAATAGGGAAATGGAACACATTCCACTTCCATCAAAGTAGACAGCGCCCTCCAGTGGAAAATAAAAACACAACATTTCTCCCAAGCACAGCAGGGTCTTTATAGGAGACAGTCATGGCGACCTGCAAGTTTGGAAGGTCTGTTTTGTGGAGCCAGGCTGTTTACTGGGAACCACAGACTAATTTTATTATCTAAACATAAAACCATTTAATATACCTCCCCAAAAGTTGTACAGTGCAGCAAATTGCAAAAGAATACTGAAGGAATGTAAGAACCACAGAAATATTTGGAAAGTAATTTTCTGAATGTTGCCACCCTTTCTGCCCAAGGAGGCAAATGAGTAAATGAATTTCTTTTTCTGTATGATTTCCATTAATGTAATGCCAGGATCTCCTTGCCCTCTTGAAATAGATGTTGGGCAAATATTGATGGGCATGAGCTTGAAGGTTACTGACTAAACCACGAGCCTGGATCACTCGTGGTCCTTAATCCCACTCTGCCCTTACATGACCCTCTTCCCCACCCTGTGCTTCCCTCCTCATGGGTAGTAGGAGGCTCGAGGGGCAAAGTGGATTTGGAAAGAGGATGACAGACAACAGAATATTTCAAACTATAAACCCAACAAAGGAATACCCAGAGGCAGCAGACTGAAAAGGTCCCTGGTTCCTGTGCCCAGGAATTGTCCTTTAAAGAAACATGGCTGAACATGAGCCAAGGACAGAGAACAGCAGACACGGGTCAGAACCCCCAGGTCTTTATACCCAACTCGGTTATGAGTCTTTCAACAAATAACTTTGTTAGGTGCTGCTGGATATGTGGAGATATTTTATTCTGCTATCTCCCTTAGAAAGCTTCCAAGTTGCTACAGCTAGTGACTAAAAGTCAGATGTGGGCATAGATTGGCTTCCAAGTTCTTGGCCACCTAATTTCTAGGTGGCCTCTCAGTCTTCAGAGGTAAATGGTTTTTTTTATGGAGCCCCAAAAAGCCCAGTAAGGGCATTGTAGGAAGAAAATGAGATACATATATAAAGTATATATTTGTATACATATATAAAGTATACATATATAAAGTACCTTCACATATAGTCATCAATAAAAGGTTATTATAGTCACCTCACCCCAGTTAGTAGCCCAGAGAGGAGGCTCTTTATTTGAATCACAGAAAGATTAAAGTTGGCAGAGAGGCTTCTATGAGGAGATCAAGCATAAATTGGGTCTGGAGAGATGAGGAAGTAGTGTTGGGGTATTTTAGCCAGGAAGGCTGATACGAGTAAAGGTGTGGATGAGGGACTATTCTCCAATTCACTGTAACCTGACTCCTATTTCTCAGTTCCTCAACATCCCTTGCCCTTGGTCCATCTTCGATGTCACTTTCTCCCTTATTGGAGCAGCCAAGTCTTCATCTTCATCCACGCTAACTGGTTTTTCTAGCCTCATGGCCATCATCCACATCTAGTCATTCTCTGGTGTCAGCTCTCCCTTCTCTCTCTTTCAGAATGAAGAGCACACTTCCCCGTCTCCTGGTAGCTGGGTGCGGCCATGTTCATCACCCCGGCTGGCTAGCGCTGTGTGAATCAAAGCCACAGGTGCAACTTCTAGGTGAAAGGGGGAACCCTTCCTGCTCACCTGTCCTTTTGTGTTACAGAACTCATTTCTGTCCGTTACCCCAGAAACCATTCTTCACATAACAGTGACAAACAGCAAGCCATCTTGAACCATGGAGACAATGGATAGTCCTCAGGATATAGATCCTTCCAGAAGGACTCTGTACTACAGACAACTTTGCACAGCAGAGTCTTCATACCAGTTAGAACTTGTAGGTGAGGAAGAAATGAACTATTATCTTAAGGAAGCTGTTATTGGTTTCTGTCATATGCAACAGGAATTATTCTAACCAATGCCAGTTGTTTATCACCACTACAGAGGGAAGACTCCTTAGAGTAGGGAAAAGCAGAGAGGTAGAGGGGAGAGCAGAGCTACCGGCATGAAAACTGGATGAATTCATAATAGTTGGTATGTCTGAGGAAGAGCAGTGAGAAATAATGCAAAGGAGCTGGCAGAATCCAGACTATGCAGAACCTTCCACGGAGATTACAAATGTTGGGCTTTATGCTGAAGGCAATAGGAAGTCATAGAAGAGTGTTATACAGGGGAATGGCTGGGTAGCAAAGACAAGGATTGCCTCAATATTCGGGAAGTTGGAAGAGCCTCCAAATAATTCTCTTGATCCCCAGGATAGAGTTGCCCACCTGCCCCTGAAGGCACATCCCACATTCTTCTCCAAGACTCACTCCTTAATGAGAGAAAACCCACAGACTGAAGAGATTTGATTTTATCTAAACTAAGAGGTTTCTCCGGAACTATGTCTGAATCCTCTCTAGATCTCAAAATTGAAATAACTGAATATCTGTATCCTTCAGCGCTGTGTCTCTAGCCAACTAATGATGACAATGATGATTTCCATTTTCAGAACACCAGCTGATCTGCAAAAAGTCAATGGGAAAACTTCAAATAAAGCCACTAATTGTTTCTGCATCCCTGGGCCTTCAACAATATGGTGAAGTGTGTTCTTAAACATTCAGGTGCCATGGGGGCGCTCAGAAGCTAGTCCACCCAAAATCTTCAAACCAGCATAGACCATAGTCCACGCTGTCAAGTTATTTAACTCCCCTGCCTTTCTAAATATTTATTTGCTCCTGTCCCTCAATGACTAAGATTGCAAGTTGTTCCTTGCAGAAGTTCAATAAAACTTGTTCAAATTGGATCACGCTAATCTATTCCTTAAATTTTTAGTTAGTATAGTTTTACTCAATTGGGCATTTCAGTTTTTCATCCAGGTTCATGTATATGCCAATAAATATTATAATTGGATGGAATCATGGTTTTCCTGGGAATTATTTCTATCCTCCACAGAACCACTTCTTTGCCCTTATAAAACATGCTTGACAAAAGAAAAGAAAAAATTCCTTGTTATGGTGATTGGTGCCTTATTTCTGTGTTTTCCTAGGAAGAAAAATCAAGATAGATGCTTGCTGTACTTATAAAATTTTGAAAACAACAGCAGTTTTTTTCAGAGTAACAGACACAGGCGTACTGCCCCCAGAATGCAAGTAGGCCACAGAGACATGTTGTCGTTTTTAATCACTTTAGGTTAATTTCCTTATCTATCAGGGCAGAGAGTCAGTAGTTACTGTCTTAGTGAAAAATAGTTTAGAAAGTTAAATGATGGTGGATCTTGCTTGATGGAGAGCCACGATGACATCGTTCATTCATGCCTTGTCTAGCCTCACAAGCCCCCAGCCCTTGTACACCAAACACACAGCAATAAAATAAAATAAAATAAAATAAAATAAAATAAAATAAAATAAAATAAAATAAAATAAAATAAAATAAAATAAAATAAAATAAAATAAAATAAAATAAAATAACAGAGAACATTAAAAAGACAGAAACCTGCTCAAAATCCAGAGAAACATCTCACCGGCCCAGAAATGAAAGATGAGAAGCCAGTGAGCCTCCAGATTTCCAGGTGGGGAAGCAAGCTGGGGCAGTGGTGACTTGGATTAAGGATGTAACTGGGGGGCCTCCCTGGTGGCCTAGGAGTTAAATCTCAGAGCTATCACTGCTATGGCCTGAGTTCAATGCCCAGCCAGGGAGCTGACCCACGTGGCGCAGCAGACCTCTCCTGTCTTGCCCTCTGATCCCCTCAGCCGTGTATTTCAGTAGAGCCACCTGTTTCTGCTCCCTAGTCTGTCTCTGGTGAAACCTCTCACCCCTTACACCTCTGGCCTACACCCCAGTTCTTGTATGCATATTTTTTTTAAAAAGGATGTAACTGGGAGACACAGCCTCCATCATGAGGTGGGGTGCCAGAGCAGACTCACCCCAGGAGTTTCAAGGGGTACTGTGCACTAGAAGGAGAAACAACTCCCAGGGGTCACATCCCCTGTGAGACTATAGACTTAGGGGAACAGGAGGAGGACATAGCCTCACAGCAAAGACCTCAATCAAGTTGCTGAGTCAGTGAAATTATATGCCATGTTCCCAACGTCACCTCCGGCTAGAGGTCCGTGAAGCTAATGCATGAGCTCGCTATGAACTGAGAGTCCCCAGGAGTTGGGTAGAGACAGCCACCTAACTGCTAAGCAGGAAGAGGAAAAGAATCTCTTACTTCAGATGAACCTGTGATAAGTAACTTTCAAAAATATAACAAAACGATACCAGTAAAAATGGTGGAGTAAAAACTCCCCCAAATTCTTCTTCCATAAAAACAATGAGAAAACTGAAAAAAATAACAAAACTTCAGAATCAACTTTTTCACAACGCTGAAAGTGAATCAAAGGTTTGCAGCAAGTAAGGGGCATTTCTTCAAGACAAACAGCTAAATTAAAATAAGATACTTGGATGACTTCTTTCAGACATATGAAGGGGCAGAGAGGGAAAATAACAAACACAATTGAAGAGAATTTTGAATAAAAATACCAACAATTCCATGACGCTAACACAACATTATTTTCCATTTCCAAAGGTTTTAGATTATTTCACCTATACCACGCCCCTAAGATGAATTCCCACACATTTTGACCCTGAACTCAATCCATTTGGGTATCTTAATTTTCTTGCCACTATGCCAGCATTTTATACTGATTAAGTCCTAGCAGCATTTCATAACAATGTTCTTGTCTTTTTAGTATATCTGTTCACGTCTTGCTGGATCCAAGACTCTGGTGGTGGAATCTTAGTAAAGGATCAAGACAGAAGGAGGCTTTGCAGTCGAGTACTCAGTGTCTTGGGTACCATTCAAAGTGTGTTAGAAATATTAAATCTTCAAATAAGGATTTATAACAAACAGTCTAACAAGCCCTTAAATTATTCAAAAATAGATTAAAAGGGAACAAATTACACACACAAGGATAAAAACAATTCCGTCATCAAGGGATGGTGCAAATGTTTAAAGTAACTCTTGGAAATATAAAATCATCACAAGTACCCTTGGACAATTAGATGACAAATACTTAACATGTCAAAGATGTTAAAATGAAAAAGAATATGATAATTGGATAGATGTAAAAACACCTAAAGGCAGAGGGGTGAATTTTCAAAGAATTGGTTATCAGACAAATTGATAATTAGGCAGAGTAGTTTTCAGGGATCTGGTCTGTTCCCATTTCAGACTAGTTACAATTTGAATATTCATTTCATGTTCTATTTCCTTCTCATTTCACATTATAACTAAAGCATTTTCTTCTTTGTCGCATATTCTTTATAAAATTAATTGCTATTTCAATGACATTTGTTTTTTTCTGATTATAAAAGTAATATGTGTTCATTATAGAAAATTTTAAAAACACATAAATGCATAAAGGAGAAAACAAAAATCAACCATAATCCCATCATCTGAAAATAAACACTATTTCATTTTATTACTCTTTTTTAATGTCACTTTATGATTGTCATAAATTGTCCTATAATTCTTTCAGCCACTTATGATTCATGAATTGTTTACTTCACATCCACTTTTTTGCCTTTATAGATAATACTATGTTTGGCAGTTTTAGACAAATAACTTTCTGCCTTCGTTGAATTTTTTTTTGTTCTTAGGAACAACCATAATACCGTAAGAATGGTATTACGGGCCAAAATTCTTATTGCGACAGATTTCATCCCCTCATCCCTTCCTTTCCTCCACTGTTCAAAAGAGAAGACTGAGGCCCTGAGAGAAGGGATTTGCCTGAAATTATTTAGTTTTTGAGTAGCCAGGACCAGGCTCTCCCAACTCCTGGCTACCCCGCAGTCTCTAAGGAAGGTAAGACATTCCAGATACGGGCTCCATTGTGTGGGAGGTCATTCCATTTGTTATTCTTCTCCCATGAAATTAGAGACTATAAAAGTTTTCTAATAACCAAATCCTTCCAAATGAACTATTCAAAGGCTCTGAAGTCTCACCCCAGGGCAAGGCATTTACAAGGCTAAAATAAATCTCTGCAAAGCCTTTATAGGATCCTTAAAACCCAATTCCACAACAAAATGTTTGTTTTCGTTATAAAGCCAGCTTTTATTATCAGCACGAATGCTCACGGTGCTACTGACATGGTAAGCACACAGCACATGAGCAATTATAAACATCCACACACCTTCGGCAGTGGGAATTGTTACCTAGAGCAACAGTTCCGGCCAGATTCTGATGGGCACTCCTAGAGAAAGAGAGGACTCAAAATATAAGCCCAGCCTGCTCCCACCCAGTCCAGAGAGGGCAGTGAGGGCGAAATCAGGCAGGCGCCTGGGCCTGGGTGGCTGCTCCATGAGAGACATGAAGGCCAGGTGGAGGGTCCTGTCTGCTGGGAACTTGTGGTCAGGTGGGGGGCAGGACGGGAAGGGAAGATAGGCAGACACTGTAGGCTGCCCCATCCTACCTCTTTTTGGCCTTGATTGAGGTAACATTCACATAACATAAAATTCACCATTGAAAGCATATAGTTTAGTGTGGAGGACCCTCAAATTATTAAAAATAAATCTACCATATGACCCAGCAATTCCATGCCTAGGAATCTACCCAAAGGGCACAAAAACATTCATTCCAAAGAAAACCTGCACTCCTATGTTTATTGCAGCACTATTTACAATAGGTAAGATATGGAAACAACCTAAATGCCCCCAAAGAGACGACTAGATCAAGAAGATGGGGTATATATACACAATGGAATACTACTCAGCAGTCAAAAAAGATAAACTCATGCCATTCACAGCAGCATGGATGGAACTGGAAGGGATTATGCTCAGTGAAATAAATCAGAAGGAAATAGATAACACCTGATGGTTTCACTTATAGGAGGAATACAGGGAAACCTAACGAGGGGTCATAAAAGAAGACGAAACTAGCAGCAAGGTAAATCTGAGACATACAGTAGGGGAGGGGAGGAGAGGCAGGGAGAGGAGTTAAAATGGGAGGAAGAGCACAAGAGACTATGGTGATGGTTCATGGGTGATTTGGTAGAAATTTCACAGATGAGAAATCAAACATTATACAAAAATGAACAATATGAAAATGCATACATTGTGCAAAAATGAAAAATGATGTAAGAATTATATAAAATATTGGGCCTCCCCGGTGGTGCAGCGGTTGAGTGCTGGGTTGCAAAGCTGCCCGCAGCCTCGGCAGCACCAGTTCGATCCCCGGCTGCTCCCCGGCCACCGGAGGAGGGTCCCAGATGGCGCGCAGACCTCTCCTGCCACCCGCTGCTCCCCTCAGCAGTGTGCTTCGGTCCTTCTGCCTGCTCTGCTCCCCGCTCTGGCTCTGGTGAATTCTCTCACCCTCCCGCACTTCTGACTGTACCCAGTGCATGTATAAATAAATAAATAAAGCTTTAAAAAAAAGAATTACATAAAATATTAAAAAACACAAGAAAAGTTAAAAAAATGAACAATGATATAAAAAAGAATTAAAAAATCAAGATATTTTGGGAAAAAGGTATTTTTAGTAGTACTTTGTATATTCACAGCAATGTGCCATCATTACCTCTATTTAGTTCCAAACCATTTACACCCCCAAATGGCAACCCCTCCCTACACCAACCAAACTATCACTGCCCATCCCCTACCCTCATACTCCCCTTTCCCCTGGCAACCATATAGCCCCTTTCTCTCTCTGTGGACCTGCCTATTCTCATTGCTTCATATTTAAGGAAACATCCAATATGTGACCTTTTGTAACTGGCTCCATCACTTAGCATTTGGAGAGCTGTACAGGCTGCAAGGGGAAGTCTGGTGGCAGGACTGGGGAAATGCTTTTGGAGAGTGCCACCCTGGCTACACTGCGCATGGAGGCAAGGGGAGGGGCTGCATGAAGTCTAAGGGCATCCCCTGCAAGAGCTTAGGGAGCCTTCCAGAAGGAGCAGCTAAATGGCACCCAGAAAACAGTGAAAAATTAGCCGGATGGAGCAGGCAAGGAGATTGTGCAGGGCTTTGGACATTGCTCTGAGGCAGGGGGAGAACCACCGAAAAAGGATTTGAAGGTGGACAGTGTCATGATCAACTTACTGCTTTTGATTGATGCCTCTGGTGGTGGGGCAGAGAATGGACAGGAGGGAGGCGAAAAAGCGAAAGCCCAGATACCAGGTGCTCTGGTGGTCCAAGGCAGAGACAATGGGTCCTGGCCATGATGGCCATGAAGGGAATCAACAAGAGCAAACAGATTTGAGATCTGTTTAGTGGGCGGCTCAACAGGAAGGGGTGATAGACTAGACTTAGGGAGTAAGGGAAAGAGAAATCAAGTATATTGTCCCTTTTTGACTCAAGCAGTTGAGTTTCAGGTAGTGTAATTCATGGGACAGGAAGTCCAAATGGAACAGAGAAGACGACCATGATGGGGTCAGTTTCGGCTGAATGGAAGCAGAGGAACATCCAAGGAGCGAGAGAGAGATATCATTGGAGACAGCTCCAGTCTCATTTTGCCACCATTAGAGTCAAATTGATGAGCTTTCCTTCCTGTAAATAATCTAGCCTCAGTAGGTACTTAAGAAGTGTTTATTGATGAAATAAGTGAGCAACTACTGCTGGCCCACTTAAATACCTTGCCCACTTTACTCTATTACTTTCACTTATTTCTGCCTTTTACTTATTTAACTCTTGCCCACCCCATCAAGGGTCACCCTCTCCAGGAGCCGCCTCTGCAGACCCCTGGGCATGATCTCTGAGAAGCTATGGGGCTGGGGAGGATGACCCATAACTGGCTGTTTCATCTGGAGGTAGCAGAGACCAGGGTCAAGAACAATCAAATCTTTTTCTTTGGCCTAGACACAGGGAGGGTGGAGGGCCTAGACCAGAGCCCGTCTCTGAAGAAACAGTGGAAAAGGGCCAGACACACTCTGTCAGTCGAGGAACATGGAACTCTCCAGCTGGGATGGTTTCCTGTCTGCCTGCCCAAGTGCCGGCCTCAGTGACAGCAGCCATGAAGCCAGAGGGCCCTGCCAAGGCGGCTGGAACACAGTGAGCAGTTGCTTGTGATGTGGGTCAGTGTGTCAGATGCCAAAGCCAGACTGGCGCCAAGGAGGAAACGTGCATCTGCTCCCAGGGCAAGAAATAGCAGAGATGGAGGGGCAGAGGATGGCAGCTTGGACACCCTGCCAGGTTCTCAGGCCTAAGTGTGGGTCTAGGCCACCTGGCCCCGTCTTCATGGTAGGCGGTGTGCGTCACTCAAGCCCCACCTCCTAGCCTTTGCTCCTGTAGAACTATCATCTGTGATGCTGTCTCCAGTTCTCTCTCCCACCCACCTCCTACTCAACCTGACCCCAGCTGAGGCTTGGTCTTTCTTGCCTAAGCTTACTTTAAGTGCCACTTCCTCCAGGCAGTTCTCCTTGCCTCTTTCAGCCTTCCCTGCTCTCCTCCTCCATCTGAGCTCTGGGGCCCTTCATCTGAAGCAGCCAGGAGAGTTTAGAAGCTAAAAGCCCAGATTCTGGATTTAGCCAGTCTGGATTCAAATCAGTCCTGCTTTACAGCAGTCAGAGTCAAGGCACATTACCTAAGCTGGGTTTCCCCATGCACCTTGGCTTTCTCACCGGTTAACCAGTGCTACTAATAGTGTGTACCCCTTAGAGCGTAAGGGGATTCAATGAAACAAAGCCTGTGAGTATTAGCACAGTGCCTGGAAAGTGGGAACTCTTAGGAACCACTTGAGCCCACATTTCCTGCACATTTTTTCTGATGTGTGTGTGTGTGTGTGTCTGTGTGTGTGTTTATAGCAGAGTCCCTCTTGCTCCAATAAGGGTGGGTTCCTTGAGGAAAGGCAAAATGCTCCACACTTCAATGCAGTTCTATAAATAATCCTTGGTTGCCTTATGAAGGTCACTTGACAGTAACCAGGTGGGAGCTGGACTTTTGAGCAGAGCTCATTCCATGGCTGGTTTGAGGAAGGGGGGGACTGGCAGAGCTTTCTGTGGCTTGTAGGCCTCTTGACCCACCCACCACTCCCCTCACGCACCCTATATCCCCAGGCCAGGGAAACTTGGGACATGTTAGCCAGCAGGTCCTCTCTAAAGCTTTTCTTGTCCCCTGGCTTCATGTAATCAAACCAGGCAGCCCTTATGCCGCCAGAGGGCAGGGACTGTGTCCTCAGCATCCAAGCAGCCCCTGCGACAGGGACTGGAAGAAAGTTGATGTTTATTAAGCGTTCTCCAGCACCGAGCACCATCCTAAGTACTTCAGGTCCATTTTTGTTCTCACAGGGGTCCCTTGACAAGGCTTGAGTCCCTTGAGAGAGGAGCCTGCGGAGATGCAGAGACTAAATGACCAGTCTGAGGTCACAGCCAGCAGCAGCAGGACGGCTCCAACCCAAGGCACCAGGACTCCTTAGCCACCAGGCAGCCTGGGCTCACAGCAGGTGTTCGGGAGGTGGCCAGGGATGGCGTGGCTCTGGCAATTCAAAGCAGCAGCTTCCAGAGACCTTGCACACACACCCCTTGTGCATCCTAGGAAATTCTGAAAAAGTTATTTGAAATATTCCTAGAAGGTTCCCCCATGGAAGCCGACTTTGGGCTTCAGGGGAATTCCCATAGGGTATTGGCAGGCGCAGAGGGAAAGGATTTGCTGCAGCAGTTTTACTCATGGACCCCAGCACATGAAGCTGCTATTGCGCCTGGAAGCCCAACCAAATGCCCCGTAGCTGAGAGTTCAAACTTTCCCACCAGAGGCAGCTGGAGCAAAGGCAGAAAGTATTGAAATGGGGACAAAGGGAGGATTTCCTCTTTCTTAGAAGCTGTATGTGTCCTTCAACACAGCTGCTAAGCCTGGAGCACCCCGCCCTCCTCCAATCCAACCAGTAAGAGGATAAATCCCACACATGAGAATCTCTGTCATAGGCAAACTTTTGACAAAGGGTCAAACACTACAGCTGAATGACTCAAAAACCTGGACTAATTTAGATTCTGCCAGGCTTGGATTTCATTCTATCTGCCAGTCCCGAGAGCTTTAACAAATTACACCAGTGATCTGAGCCTCTGTTTTCTCATCTGTTCAATGGGAACAGTCGAGCCCACTTTACAAGATTCTATAAAGGATCAGTGAGATAATGTCTGTGCAGTGGGTGCTATGGTGCACCCTCCTTCTAGAAGGTACCCTCCTTTCAGTTGGGGGCTCTCACGCCACAGGGTGCTGGTAGAATAGGGGACTGATGGCCCTCTAGGAATATGATTCTCCCCAGCGGTGGAGCCAGCTCCCAGTGACTGGTCTATACAGGAGGATGAAGGCCCAGCCCTGATTCATTGGGAACAAGAACCATCAGCTTCAGAGCTCCCAATGGGACAGGCAGAGGCCTCTGTTGCAATTGCACCACAGGCCCTATTTTCTTCTCTCACTCAAGGTCTTGTTTCCAAGAGTACCTCCTTACACAATAAACCACCGTCATGTACCTCTCCAGCTCAGAATCTGTTCCCCAATGTGATGGTTACTCATATGTGTCCACTTGGTCATGGGCCCCAGGATCTAATCAGACACCAACCTGGATATACTGATGAAGGTATTTTTGAGATGAGATTGAGATTTGATTCATACATCTGGAGTAAAGCAGCCTGCCCTCAGTGTGGGAGGGTCTCTTCAATCACTTGAAGGCCATAAAACAAACTGAGATCTCCTGAGAAAACGGGAATCTGCCCCTTCAGACTTGGGTCTCTAGCCTGCCAGCCTGCCCTGCAAACTTCAGATCTGCCAGGTCCAAATCTGCCTGCTCCATAATCTTGCTAGCCAATTTCTTTTTTTTTTCCCTCTTATTAATACAGTATTTATCTTCCCTGTCAAACTCTGAGCCAACCACTTCCCCGGGCTGCCTGGGGAGGTATAGAAAAAGGTACAGGGTAGATGAAATGTGGAAAAAAGAATTTGGGAGGTGGAGATGGCTCCTTTCCCTGGCAGAAAGGATGAGAAAGGCTATCATGAGGGAAAAGAGCTTCACAGAGGGCCTAGCCCTGAACTGCATGAAGGAGCTGTGCTTCGGAGAAAGGTTCCCGCACAACCAACCATGAGGCTCCCAAGCACAGCCCAATTCCAGCCAGAGCCAGCCCTCCCTGCTGTGGCAGCAGCAGCCCCTGTGAATTTGGCTGCTGTGTCCATGTCCCTTGAAACAGCGCTTTGGAAGCTGGGCAGCAACAAGTGAGCTCAATGGACACCGGGCTGCCAAACCAGAGGCGCTCATCTGTCAGCATCAGGTGGCTTCAGGGCCACAGACAGTGAGCTCAGCAGCTCAGAGGTGCCCCTAACCAAGGAGAGAGTCATGAACTAGGCGCAGGCAGTGAGGGGATATAGCAGGACAGCTGCTCCCAGTGCAGAGGAGAGAGGGGTGGGGTCTTGTTAGCCAATTCCTGAAAATAAATCTCCCTATTTATGCGATCTGTAGGGCTATCCCTCCCTCTTCCTTCCTACACACACACCCTACCCTATTGGCTCTTGTCCTGGAGATGCCTGATGACCTCACACACCCAGAACCCAAGCTCAGACCTACCAGTGCCAGAAAAGCAGCCCTCCCCCACCCCGCCCCGCACCAGACGGTCACATATACGGACTCGCTGAAGAGCTGAGGGTCTCTGTACCAGTTAGCAGGGACCCCCGCCCAGTCTCTATCAGCCCCCACACCTGTGGGTCTATGCAGGCACTCTGGCGAGGCTGATATTGGGGAACAGAACAAGACCCAGGAGTCCTAACTCAGGCTCCCTGGAATTCAGGGAGTCTTGGGGGAGGACTTTATTTTTTTAAGATTTATTTATTTATTTATTTATTTATTCATTTATTCATTCATTCATTCATTTATACAAGCACTGTGTACAGTCAGAAGCGCGGGAGGGTGAGAGAATTCACCAGAGCCAGAGCGGGGAGCAGAGCAGGCAGAAGGACCAAAGTACAGTGCTGAGGGGAGCAGCGGGCGGCAGGAGAGGTCTGCGCGCCATGTGGGACCCTCCTCTGGTGGCCGGGGAGCAGCCGGGGATTGAACCGGCGCTGCAGAGGCTGCGGGCAGCTTCGCAACCCAGCGCTCAACCGTTGAGCCACCGGGGAGGCCCTGGGGGAGGACTTTAAATCCAAAAGCCCTAAGTCACATTTTCCTTTGGATTTCCTTGTTGGTACGTATTTTGAAATTAGCCCTTATAACATAAAAGGGCTGATGGCAAATTAATATTTCTCTCCCAACAAGCCTGGCAGTGGTCCCACACTTAGGTACCTAACATCTGATCGCCATCAATGGTTTTGGGTGTCTACAATAGTTTCCTGTAAAATAGACATTTAAAAAGATATCCTTTAAGACTTACTCTGCATGTATGATTATGAACATCTGTTCATGTTTACAGAGAAACCAGAGTCAGTTAAAAATGTCAGAGCCAAGAATGAGGAAATGCCCACACCCTTTGGGTTTTACTTTTATCCATAGATGTGTTGGGGTATGCACGGAATTGAGCTTCTTGCAGGCAAGTCCGGGGCCATTGAAGCTTGAAGCCAAGGCACCAAAGGCGTTCATGTTATCAGTGGTCCTCAGCGCAGCACAAGAAGGCTGACTGTCAGGGGCTGGCATGTAGGTGTGCCTGGGTATATGGGCCTCAGAAAAGCATGGTCTCAGAGCTTACTAAGCAAGGAGGCCGCCCTTTCCCCTAGAGACTGGGGAAGCCAGCACCCCAGGAATGGCTGAGCTGGTTTGTGGTTGTGAAGAAAATCACAGTTCTGTCGAATGATGTCATCTGCTCAGCAGCCCCGACTCGTCTTAATATTTTGAATCTGAATTTGACATGCTTGATCCACTCTTGACAGACATTTTCCTTTTCATCTTATGTATTTGATTACTTTTTATTTTGTCAAAGGAAAACTGACAACAATTTGACAGGAAAGCTAGTTCATTCTGCTTGGGCTTCCTCAGTGGCTGTTTTTTGTCCTGTGAATGAAGCCCATTTTGGGAGGTAATGTATATACTTGTAGAAAAGAAGCCATTGTCATTGTTTATAGTGTCTGATCGTGAAACCGTGCGTGGCGGTTCCTTATCTCTGTTAATCTCTTTTTAAATGGGCAGTTTCTCATTTTGTGTCATTTTATCTTTGATTGAATTTGCCAGAAGTCTGTGTGTTTTATTAGTTGTTTTTGAAAAGAAAACTCTTGGTTTTACTTGCCAATTCCACTGAGGTTTTTGTTTTGTTTTACTCTCGAATTAATTGAACTGTAATCTTTATTATATTAACCTTATACTTTCCTTTGTGTTTGTTCCTTTTCCAGTACATAAGGTGAACAGTTGTTTTCTTTTTGATGACAGCATGTTTAAAGTTGTGATTTTTCCCCGTAAATACTGCTATGTCTTCATTCTACAAAATCTATTATTTTGATTCACATGGATATGTTTTTATATCTCAGTTGTTTTATAAACAATTGAGATCTTTTGGAGGAAAAATAATGATCAGCAAAAAGCCAAACATGAAAAGAAAAAAGGAAAAAAAACTAAATCACCAGAAATCCCATTTCTTAGAGATATAGGGATTGATATGTATTATACATTTTCTAGATTTCTCCTTTACAAATTTATATAGATTTAAATTTTTCTTTTACAAAATGGCATCACATTTAATACCCTTTTGTAATATGCTTTATTTATCTAAATAATAAAATTAGAACCTCTTTCCTTCTTATTAAGACTAGATTTACACTGTCAATTTTAATGGCAGTCAAGGATTTATTCTGTTGTGCAGTATTCCATAATTTATGTTACCAATTACCTATTATTAGACTTTTAGGTCATTTTCATTTATTTTGTCATCATAAAAAGCACACATGCTGCAATGTGTGTGTGTTGCAAATATTTGTATACCTCGGTGACTACTTCCGCAGGATAAAATTGTAGCAATGGAATTGCCAGCTGAATGGGGCAGGTATAGCTCTTAAGACTTTTGATGCATCATCTTTATTTACCCCCCAAATCAGTGATTTTCTTTCAGCCTGAAAACTCCAATTTCCATCTGAACTCACCAATACCCAGTGTCCTTAATTTTGACACTGATGGTAGAAGAAATATTTATGCAGCTATTTTTATACATGTATTATCAGCCACTTGTATTTTTCTTTTGACTGTTCATTCATAGTCCTTCTTACCCTTTCTGCTTTATTCTTATGCATTTGCCAGGACTTTTTGCTTTTATCCATATGTATTGTAAATATTTTGACCATTTTATTGTTTAGAGATTCTGGCCTTATGGAATTTGTCAAGATTTATTCAGTTAAAAATATCAACCTTTATTCTTCAGCTTGTTTTTGCATATATGTTTAGAAAGATCTTATACAACAAAGATCTAATTATTATACATTTCTTGTTATTTATTTGTTTACATTTAAACCTTGTAAGCATCTGGGTTTATTTTAGTGTATGATGTAAGCTGATTTTATTTTTTCACTCAGCCAGTTGGTCTCGGTCATACCCTACTCTTTGCCCATGATAGTTATATTAAAAATATCTATAGAAACATACAAAACTGGGCCTCCCTGGTGGCGCAGGGGCAAAGACACCGCACTATCAAGCTATCACCAGCCACTGCAACATGAGTTCGATCTCTGGCCAGGGAGCTAACCCGCGTGGCACAGCAAATTGTCCTGTCTTGCCTGCTGCTCCCCTCAGCAGTGTATTTTAGTAGATCCACCTGTTCGGCTCCTCACTCTGTCTCTGGTGAATCCTCTCACCAGCCCCCCCAACACCTCTTGCCTACACCCCAGTTCTTGTATGCATAAATAAATAAATCTTTTTTTTAAAAAAAAGAAATGTCCAAAATTGCACACTGGAATGTTCCTGGCTTTCTATTTCTATTTCTGTTATGTTGACTGTCCATTCATTCACAGAATCTGCTGCTATTCACTGTGGTGGCAGGAAGGACCAGACCTGGAGTCACTTTGTGGATATTTGAACTTGTTTCTCCCAACTATGAACACTGACTTGGACAAGTCACTTCAACACTACCTTTGGTTTCCTTGAGGGTGGCTGAGGATTGTGAGGATTAACTAGGAGGATATGTGCAGAGTTTATGGCTCCTCCAGGACATGTAGATATCATGCTAAGGTAGATATCACTGCTACGTAGATAGATGTAGCAGTGGAACCCCAGGTCAGCTGGGTCTCCCCACTAACCCTCAGGGTAAACTTGTCTTCATCCCCCCAAGGGGGCGGGAGGAGGGAGCTGTGCAAGCCCAGAGCCTACCCAAGATCCCAGCAGGTGTCTTGCCCTCCCTTACCTGTCTTAGTATCTCTGGCTTTCCACATGTCTTCCCTTCTCTCACCTCATTCCTCCTCTCAGATCCTATTACAACTATTCCTACTCCTCCTCCAGGAAGTCCTTTCTAATCCCCCTGCATCCAGGTCTCTCTCTCTCCATATCCCATAGCTCCTGCCTGCTCAGTAGTGGGCCATCTTCCTTCGATGGGCTCCCTAGCAACAAGGGGACAGGCTCTACGTTGATCTCATTTCTGAGAGCCCAGCTCCTGGCATTTCACAACTCACAGAGCACCTCAAGTCCTCTCTACCTCTTGATCCTTAACAAGGATCAACAGAGATGACCATCCCACTTTACAAAAGAGGGAACAAAGCATTGTGCCAGCTGGACCCAGGCCACCATAGCTTGAGTAAAAAGCCCTATTCTCTGGACTTGCCTTTGCCATGCAGATTTCAACAGAGGCTGGGCCGTTAGTGACACCAAATACATTTTTACGGGTCTGTCAGGCGTTGTAGTGGCCTCAGATGCTGGCTCCCTATATCAAGAGCCCCCATGAAAGCCAATGTAGTCACACCACCCTCACCGGAGTGCCTGTCTGCTGCCAGCTCTGGGGGCTCCCTCCCAGGGTGAGTGCTGGCTGCACCTGTTCACATAGGCTGAGGGCCAGCAGCAGGCTCTTGGCCCAGGGACAACCACTTATTCCCCTGACCAAGCTGAGGACAGGGGTGTCCCTGGACCTTGGAGCAAGCTGTAGCAGAGCCATTTTCACTCACTGGGGAGAAATGGGATTGGGGTCCTCAGTAAGTGTCAGCTGCAGCCCCTCCCACGGACTTTCGCTCCCCCTGTGAGTTAGTCAGGATGGTGTGGGTTATGTAGTACAAATCTCCAATCTCTGCATATTAGCGCTACAAAGACTTACCTCTTGCTTATGAAATTCCACTGTGGTCCTGCTACTTCAATCTTGTGGATCCCACCTCTGTCTGATGTCCCTTCATGACTACCAGTCACTGTGACAGAGGAGAGAAACCATGGAATGAGCTGGGGTGACACTACCACAGTCTGAAAGTGCCACATGGCACTGCCACTCACATTCCATAAATCAGAAATAGCCACATAGGCCTGACGAGCAGCAGGAGAGCTGGGAAGTTTCTTGCATGGCAGGGAAAAGGACATCTGGACACCAGTGATGTCCATTACACTCTTTCCAGGGACCAGCCTGTGTGGTTCTCTCCAATGCCCCTCTTCTTGAGCCACTTTTAAAGATACTCATTTGGGGCCTCCCTGGTGGCACAAGGAGTTAAGAAGCAACCTATGAAGCTATTCACAGCCACTGCAGCACGAGTTCAATCTCCGGCCAGGGAGATACCCACATGGTGCAGCAGACCTCTCCTGACTCACCCGCTGCTCCCCTCAGCAGTATATTTTAGTCAGTCTGCCTGTTCTGTTCCCCACTCTGTCTCTGGTGAATCCTCTCACCTCCCACACCTCTGGCCTGTGCCTCAGTTCTTGTATGCATAAATAAATAAATATTTTTTAAAAGAATAAAGATAATAATTTAGGGAAGTATATTAATGAGCACTTGCTACACTACAGCTGCATAACAAACCACACCAAAACTCAGTGGCTGACAGTGGTGAGCTCTCCTGTCCTTGCTCATATGCCTATGGATTGACCGGTGTGGCTGTGTTCCAGATTACAGGTCGAGCCGGCTGAGCTACAAGCATTGTGTTGGGTTCCATCCACTGCCTGGACCAGCAGATGTTCTGGGCATATTCTCAGGGTGTATTCTCATGGCAAGAGCACATGAGTCCAAGTCGAACCTGCCAGCACATTAAGGCCTCTGTGCACATCACATCTGCTCACATTCCATGGGCAAAACAAGTCACCTTGCCAGTGATAGGGAACTGTCCTCTGCCCAACAAGAAATGATATATGAGGATGAAGGATTCAATTAAAGGAGGAAGTAAAGATTGGAAGCAATGATCTAATCAGTCGTGAGAGGTCTTTGGCAAAAACATAGAGTTTAGAGCCCCACAGACAGTGATTTGAAGCCCAGCTTTACCCTGATTGAGGCTCTCTACCCCTCTGTGCTTTCAGTTTCTTCCATAAAACAGGGCAAATATCTCTCTTCAGGATTCCTGTGTGATTCAATATCACAGATAAGAGTTGAATTCCCACCAGTTCCTGCCAGTTAAATCAAACACCAGGGGAAATGTTTTACATCCACCATTAGGTCTTTATCCCTTGCAGGCACACACACATTAGTGGGGATTAGCATACAGGGTCCCAACCAGAGAATAGATTTGAGAGCTGGGAGCCCAGGGATCCACCAGGGCAGTGAGGAAGGAAATAAAAAAAAAAAAAAAAAAGACCCAAAGATCATGGGAATGTAAAGTGGTACAGCCCTTTCAGAAAATGATCTGGATTTTGGTTAAAAAAAAAAAAAGGAAATTATGTAGGAACCAGCAATCCCACTCTTGAACACCTACCCAAAGAACTTGAAACCATCAACTCAAAATCACATATGCACACACGTACATGTGCACACACGTCCACATACACACACATCAGATAAAAAGCACAGGAAACATGAGCTCAAGTAATAGTGGCCTCCAGGTCTGCTCTCTAATACAAACTGGTCTCTTGCCTGGTTTTGTCCAACCAGAATTTCAGTGTTTGTTTCTAAACAGCCAGCCAGATGACTTGTGATCGAAGAGAAACCTTCTGAACCAGATTGGGATAATCACGAACTTGGGACAATCCAAATTCACCCATTTCTTTACCTGGTTATCCCAGTGTGAGATGCATAAACATAAGAGGGAGGTCCCTGCTTTCATGAACTACCCAGTTCTAGAAATTCTACACCTGCAGGCCCCTTCCTTTGGCTAACAGACCCTTTGCTTAAAAAAAAAAAAAAAAGACGTCTATGTAGCTACAATAAACGTACCCCAAATCATAGGCTTAGCCGTTATACCCCTTTACATTAGAGTACATACTGCAGTTTCTCTGCAACAATAATGGGCCCAAGGTCATCTTGGCTAGGGGTAAACCAATATTTGCTCTTAATTTTGAAAAAAGGAGGGGATTTAATCTGTCTGTCCCAGGCATGCCTGGCAGAGGTTATGAGAAGGTGACTTTTCCATTAAAAGCCCAGCTCATGTTTTATGTATTTCTAAAGAGCCACAATTTGAACTTAATTCCTTCTCCCTTTAAGACAAGAACCCCAAAGTTAGTATTTAAAATGTCACATGTAGCCAGAGTTCTTGGTAGGTCATGGAGGGCTGGACAATTTATACTGGGAAGTAATAAAATTGACACTGAATGACTTCAAGACCCAGAGAGTTGCCTAAGAGGTCAAACATAGAAAATGTGACACCGAACCATGAATAAATCTTAGGAAAGCTGATAGCAGAGATTTTTTTAAGAAAGGAAGCTGGTAAATAAACTTGAAATCCGCATTATGAGGGCCAGTTAAAGGAGGTAACCTTAGGTCAGCAGTGAACCATGGAGGGTTATCAAGTGTGTGAAGTAAACCCCTCACCAAGGCCTTCTCCACCAAACCAGTGCCCATCCCTATCTATAGACAGCAGAGGCGCTGGGGCAAAGAGCTAGTGGGTGACAAAGCTGGGATTGGAACCCTAGTCTACCTGGAATCATATATAGAAAGGGCTTAGAACAATGCCAGGCACACAGGAACCCTTATTCATGCTGCTCATTATTATCATCATTTCCATTATATATCATCATTATGATTATTTCAAAGCCTGAAGACATAAGCTTCAGGGTTTCTTGGGTCTCATAGTATGACCCCTTCAAAAAGACTCTTTAAGCTGTCACCCAAAAGTTGCCTCCATTACTCAGGACACTCAAGTTGATGTGTTGTGAAGAGTGAATCAGGATACTCTTAATCATCATTGACTAATCCCCCTACCCACCACTCCCCAAAAACATTATAGATAATTATAGTTTTTTATTACCCATCTTGTCTTGCAATTGCTTTTTCTGCTTTACCAACATATGCACACATCTTTCCATATCCGTCCACAGGGCTGCACTTGTTCATAATGGTTGCTCGGCGACTTACTGCACAGCTGTATTGCAGTTATTTAACCATTCCCTTGAATCATGGGCCATTTTTTCACGATTACAAACAATGCTGCATGGAGCATCCTTGTACAGTATCCCTGTGCACCACTTTTAGTATTTCTGCAAGACAGATTCCCGGAGATGGGATGACTAGGTCAAAGGGCAGGCACAGTAAAACTTTGAGAATTAATGCCAGTCACCCTTCTCAAAAGTTCAGTTTGCCAGGCAGGGCCTCCCTGGTGGCACAAGGGGTTAAGTCTCAGCACTATCAAGCTATCTGGCACCCATTGCAACACGAGTTCAATCCCCGGCCACGGAGCTGACCCACATGGCGCAGCAGACCTCTCCTGTCTTGCCCACTACTCCCCTCAGCAGTGTATTTCAGTAGATCCACCTGCTCTGCTCCCCACTCTGTCTCTGGTGAATCCTCTCACCCCCCACACCTACACCCCAGCTCTTGTATGCATAAATAACATAAATCTTCAAAAAAAATTCAGTTTACCAAAAAAGTACTTCCTATTCACTTTTACCAACAATATTTATGATCTCTTACTTCCTCCCATTCTTCCCAGTATCAGCTGTATCATTCTTACTTTTAAACAGATAGGTGAAAATGATGTTATTTAATTTATATTTATCTGATCATTAATTAGGTTGAGCCTCTTTTATATACTTATTAGCATATAAAACAATATTTTCCTGTATTCTTTTGAGAATCTTATATTTAGATCATTGGCTTGTGTTATTGAGTTGTTGTCTTTTTCTAATTAATTTGTAAGCATAGTTAATACCTTGTGGATATTAATTTTTGGTTTGTAATATAGGGCACGAATATTTCTTTCTAGCATGTCATGTGTCTTTTATCTTTGTTTATTGTTCATTTCCCCAAATAGTTTTAAATTAGGGGGGCAGCCTGTCTGTCAATCTTCTCCTTTGTGGATTCTAGGATTTGTGTCATTTTTGAAAGGCTTTCCTCAGGCCAGAAATACAAGACTATTTTTCTATATGGCAATTTTGTTATTTTATCCTTTACATTTATATCTTTAATCCATCTGGAATGTATTTCTGTTTGCCATGTGAGTAAAGGTCTAACTATATTTATTTCCAAATGGATAACCAGTTGACCCAGCCCCACTACTCAAAATTCACCCTTTCATAACTGATTCAAAACTTCACTTTCATTATATACAAAAATCCCACATCTACCTGAGTCTGTTTCTAGGTTCCCTACTCCAGAAGATTGCAACTTTGCTGTACATTGGAATCCTCTGATCTCTCGACTCCCGTTCCTAGGCTGCACCCAGAAGGATTAAATCAGAAACTTTAGTACAAGTGTTATAGGACAGGGAGAGGGGCAGCCCAATGTCCTATGACACAAGCGAGGTAGTAGTTTTTAACTCCCCGTGTTTGAGAACTAGCACTCTAATGCAGGGGTTCTCCTAAGTTAGTGCCCATTCACAAACACCCCAGAACCTGGTTAACCTGCAGAGGCCCAGGCCCTAATCTCTTAGGGACAAGCCGGGGCTTGCCTTCTTTGTTAGCCCTCCAGGTAATTCTGACACATCAGTGTCTGGGAATCATTGCTCTCACCTACTGGAAGCCTCCAGAGAACCACAATTCAACAAGCCACTCCACGAGCAACCAAGGGTGCTTGGGTCCAGAACAGGCCTGTTTTCAAAGCTTCCAGGTGATTTGGAAGGTGGAACCAGCCTGAATGCTTGAGACTGGCTGGGCTGGGTCGGGTCAGGCAGGACCTGGACTGTGGGGGAACTTCCCTTCCTAAAAGCTCAAGAAAAGTCTCTTGTTGCACCTGCTTCCCACAGGAACCCGGGGTCCTTCTGCAGCCTATGGATGCGCCAGCCCTGGCTGGTAGCAGGTTGAGGACCTGGTATCAAGAAACGCCATTCCCAAGCAGTGATGGATTTTCCACTGCTTATCATTTCTCCCCATAACTAAACCTAATTATTCCCATCCTTCAAATTAATTCCTTCTGAGATTGATCAATTTGGCCATGAAGGGTGAGCATTTCTGTGAACTGGCTGGTGATTACACACACCAGGGCGCAGAAAGCGGGGTTACTCCGTTTTTGTTTAGTTCTGCTCTGTTCTGTTTTGCTTTGTTTAAGCATCTACACCCCCAAAGCAATTCCTTTTCATTTTGTTCTACTCCAAGCATCCACTTCAAGTCCTGCACAGCCCACCTTCCCCTCCCCAGCCTTCCACCGCCTCATGGAATCCGGCTCCTCCATCCGCGGCCCGGTGAGAACCGCCTGGCGAGCTTTAAAGCTCCGGAGGCCTAAGCTCCGCCCCGCGCCAATTAAACCCGCAGCTCCGGGGGCAGGGCGGGTCCCCGAGCCCCCAAGCCCCGCAGGTGCCTCCAATGCGGAGCCCGCACAATTCTAAGGCAAGCCGGGTGCTTCTGTTCCGTGGAGCAGCCTCTCATTTCCTCCGCTCCCACCCTAATGCGCACACAGAACGCCATTGTTGGTCTATTTTTTACAGGGTGGAACCTCCCCCTTTCCTGGGGACCACCCTGTTACATTTTCAATGAAAAATGTTACCTTTATTTGTTCACGTTGGAGTAGTCAAGCTTTCAAAGATACAAAAGGGTAGAGGAGAAAGGCTTCCACCCACCAGTCACCTGCCCCTTCGCCAGCTTCTCCCCCCTGCTCTCTGAGGGCACCCTGACTGCAGGAGCTGGCCATGTGTTTGGGGCACAGAGGCCCAGGTTTGAGTCTTCTGGCCACTGACTTCCCAGGTGACCTTGGAGTAGTCATTTCAGATCCAGGAGCTTCCCTTTCCTCATCTGTAAAATGGAGATAACACCTGCCTTGGGAGGTGCCCAAAAATCCACCTGAAGGAAGGTTAGAGATATTTGACTCTGTTGTGGCTTCAAAGACCCCAACAGTGGAGGCTCGTGGAAGCAATCATTTAACTTGCTTATGATGCCGAGGGTCAGGGATTCAGAACTGGGTGGTCCTGATCTACGAGGTGTCCCCTGGGGTCATTCCCCTTGACTAGATCATCCAAAACAGCTTCACTCACATGGCTGAGGCATGGGGACCCCGCCGTGTGGCCTGTCCTCTAGCCTGTGACTCATTTGGCTCACAGTGTGGTCCCTGAGGCGCTGATGTAGATACCCCTCAGCACAAGCCTTCCAAGCAGGGTAATGGACTTGCAGCTGGTGCCAGTCCCTTACTGCCCATTCTCAAAGTTACATGGTCATTCCAGATTCAAGGGGGAAAAGAGAGGCTGTTGCATCACAAACCACCTTGGTGTTCAGAGGCCTGGAAGACAGTCAGGCAAGGCTCCCACGGCAAGTTCCCCTCCCTGGTAGAAAGGGAGACAGGGCTGGGGAGGGGCAGGGCCTGCCCACCGTGGGGGCCATGGGCCTTTGGCCAGGCACCTGGATTCCCAAAAACATGTCTGCAAGGCGGGTGTTTAACATTGAGAAATGTCTTAGCAGCATCGAGGGCAATGATTGATAGGTCTGATGAATGCATCCCCATTATTATTGAAATTTATACATACTCTGCCAATCGAAGACTCTCGGTGCACACGTCTCATTTTGTATTCACAGCTGTTGTTTTTCAACTGGGAACTTGGGAGTCTGGCCCCTGGATTGACAAAGCTGAAACCTTTGGGCACCATCCAGAGAGCAAATTCCGGACAGAAAGGCCCCCATTTTGAAACTTCGCCCTGCCACTAATTTTTCTGTGATCTGGGAAGGTGGCTATGGAAGCTGAACCGTATTCTAGAGTGGGGGGTGGGGGAGAAAAGAGGTCACGGACAAGATGAACCAGTCCAGACCCTCACATAATCATGAAGACTCTGGCTCCCTCCAAGAGGAATATATATTTTTTGCTTTTGTTCTGTAAGTTTATCTTTAATTTTCATTGAATTAACATTGGTTTATAACATTATATAGCTTTCAGGCATACAGCATTATAATTTAACATCAATATATAGTACATTATGATTGACCCTAAGTCTAACTTCCATCCACCACCATGGAATTGGCCCCTTTACCTGATTTACCCTCCCCTCTCACCATCTTGCAATATATATTTTTTGTGGTAGGACTAAGGATAGAGCAAAATCACCTTGACAAGCTCTCCTGTGACTTATGGTCTCATGGAACAGATTCTAAAGGAAACAAACAAAGCAAAATAAATACAATTTGTGATGATACTGAGAAGGAAACAGGGTGCTGTGGTTGGCACAATTGGAGAAATGATTTGGGGTTGTTTAATGAATGGTCTCAAGTCCTAAGACATGTTGGACCCCAGGGTAGACCTTCATGCTCCGCTTGATAAAGTTGGTCCAAGATCATGAAGGCAGAAGTGACATAAGGAGCCAGACACAGTGTGTGGGCAGGAGCAAGCACTAACCATCTGTCCACTCGCTGACTTGTCCACACAAACTCAGATGTTATCACCTCATGTCCTAACTCCACAGTGTTCTGGCTGTAGGGCCTAAGACAAGTTGGTTGGTTGGTGCTTCTGTGCCTCAGTTTCCTCACCTGTACAATGACAGTGGCAATAGGATCCTCCTCCTAGGGTACTTGTGAGGATTAGCAGTTAGTACTTTAAAGTACTCAGAACAGTCTGGACTTGGTCTTCACTATTATTGCCCCCCACATTTTACATGGGGCTGCCACTGAGGCTGGGCTTTGGGGTCTCTGGGATGGAGTTGGCTGAAGGGAAACTGTACTGATGTGGGCTTGTTGTGGTTTGGTGTCTCCCAGCCTAGCCAGAGGCAGGATTTACAAGCAAGTGGTTCATTTGAGAGGCGCTGGAGATACTGTTAGGCAGTGAGGATGCAGAGGGAAAGGCAGCGTGAGAGGTACACTATCAAGCCCACTGGCACTGTTGGTAACTGGAGTCCATAGCCTCAAGTTTATCCCATGAAAGGGCAAGAAAGCTGGGGTGCTTATGACCAGCTGGTCCTCACTGATGGAGGACTATGTGGTGGTGGAACAGGGGGGCAGGAACTTTCAGCAACCTGTACGCCATCCTGGCAGACAAAGTGGGCTCCAGCAGCCCCAGGGAGCAGTGCAGATTCCAGAAGTGGGGATGTAGGTAGTGGTGTGGGTGCGGAGATGGGAAGGAACCCCATGAGCCAAGGGCAGAGGAGCAGCCTAAGCAGAGATCCAATGAGGCAGAAGTGGGGTCAGCAGGTTTGTAACCTCTGGCGGCTGACAATGCCATGCCAATCCCTGGTCACGAGCACCCTGCTGAGGAGCTGTGGGCAGCAGGCAGGCACTTGGGGTGTTAGGAGAGGAGGAGGCAGAGCCTTATTATAGATAACAATAAAATCCTAAGGTTGGGTCTGCCCCACCCCCAAGTGCCTCTGGAGTCCACTGCCCCAGCTCTTGCTATGCTCACTCCACAGCCAGGAAGATGGACATTCAAGTGTTTTCCTAAAAACACAAAATCTGGTGGTGCAAGGCGTTGGGATGTAGCACTATGAAGCTCTCCACAGCCACTGCAGTATGAGTTCAATCCCTGGCCAGGGAGGTGACCCACGTGGCGTAGCAGACCTCTCCTGCCTCGCCTATTGCTCCCCTCAGCAGTGTATTTCACTCAGTCTGCCCGTTCTGTTCCCCACTCAGTCTCTGGTGAATCCTCTCACCCCCACCCCTGCACTTCTGGCCTACACTCCAGTTCTTACATGTGTGCACGCATAAATAAAAATAAATCTTAAAAAAAGAAAAGAAGAAGAGAGCTGTGGACCTGCTGACCACCAACGGGCACCAGGTTGGGTATGCTGACCGAGCTAGGTCCTGCTCAATCTCTCCATCACTGGGCAGGGTGGGGCATCAGCTCTGTAAGCAGAGGCTACCACACAAGTTACAGGAGGCTAGAAATGGGATCCAAAGCAGGGATGGAATTAAATCCGGAGGGCTTCAAATGCTCTGGCCTAGGGTGTCCAGACTTACCTGTGGTCAAGTGTCAAGAGGAAGCCTGGCCACCTGACTGGACTTGAGGGAAAGGACGGGAAGGAAATGTCCCCAGAAGTTAGCAAACTCCTGAAAGTTTGCCTCACCACCGTGTATAGACAAGACACCAAGCTGAGAGAACAGAAGCAGGAGACAACCCGCATCAGAAAGGAAGCCAGCGCTCCTGGCGTCTGCATGAATCACCCGGCTGTCCGCAATAACACCTAGAAGAAAATGCAGGATGCCAAGACTGTTATTAAAAGAGACATTTTGCTGACAGGAGTAAATCAGAGCTGGGGAAGAGTGATAGAGGGGAGTCACGTGGGCGAGTGGTGGGCTTGCTGCTCAGGAAGCTACCGGCTCCTAGGCCTTCTGCAGAGCTCCCGGAGAAGGCAGATGGGATCCTGCACCCTCTTCTAGACGCCTATGTATATGCATGTGTGCACACATGTATGTTCATGTGCACACACATGTGTGTACACACATGTGTATTGTGAGGGTGCATGCAGCCCATGCACATAGATATGCCTGTGATTGTGCACGAACATGCATGTGTATGCGTGTGAGCATGTTTGTGCTAATATGCCCTGTGGTGTGTACATGCATGCAGGAATGTGCACTCACAGCTCCTTGTATGTCTGTGTGCACATATGTATGTGTGTGTAACTACAGGTGGGTGTTCATTTGGACACACGAGTATGTGTTCAGATAAGCTGCTATCACGCCCTTCTTCCCTGCCATTGCCAATGTGACTGGCAATCTGTGTGCAGGAGCAGGCAGACCCCTGGTAACCTTGGAACTGAGCCTATGAGGGCACACAGTAGGCAATAATATTGAAGTCAAGCCTAAAGACAGTAGGTCAAGCCTAAACACTGGGGTTCTTGCCTAATCACTGTGTAATTCCCCCAAGAAGAGATGAGTTTAGGAGCTGGGATTGAATGTGGGATTCCCTTGTCTGCCAATAGCATGGGAATTGGTTTCCTTCTTTTTTCCTACCCACCCATGATTCCCCTCCTGCCTCCTTCCAGCTCTCCCTCCTCCTTCCCGCCTTGTGGACTCATCAGTTCATACTCATTTTCTTCCCTCTTCCCTGCCCAGGTATTCTTCTTTCATCATGTACCCACTTTCCATCCCCGTTTCTGTGACCCCCTCAAATCCAACCCAAACTTCACCCCCTCCCCTCTACTCACACCCAGATCTCAGCTCGGAGTGTCTCTTCCCAGAGCCTTTGCTGCTCCGTGGGCTCTGTTTTTTACTTTTCTTAAAAAACAAACAAAACAACAGCTCTACTGACATATTCACAATCTGTACAGTTCACCCATTTGAAAAGCACAATTTCAGTTCTCAATCCACAGGGCTGGGCCGCCATTCCTACGATTTAATTTCAGGATATTTTCCTGCCCCTCTTCCTTCTCCCCCAAAAGAAACCTCAAAACCTTTAGCAGCCTGCCTTCTGTTTCTTTGAATTTCTCTATTTTGGACATTTCACATAAATGGAATCATACAACATGTCATCTTATGCGACCGGTTTCTTCGCTTTAGGAGGCTATTTTCAGAGTTCAACCACGCTGCGCCGGCGTCACCAGGCCCCGCTTCACCCCTTCTTACCGCCAAGCGACGTTTGGTGTGAGATAGGGCCGCGCTGAATTCAACTTGTCCACTCGCTGCTGATGGGCATCTGGTGGCTTCCATCTACTTTTTGCTTGTGAATAAGGCTGTTCTGAACATTTGTGCACAAGGTTTGGTGTGGACAGATGTTTTCAATTCTCTTGGGTATGTGCCTAAAAGTGAAAATGCAAGTCACACAGTAACTCCAGGCTTCACCTTTGAGGAACTGCTGGGTGCCTTTCCCAAGTGGCTTCAATCCCACCAAGAGTGTCTGAAGAATACAACTTCTCCTCCCCACTGTCACTTTGATTTTTCTGACTTTTTGATTCTATTCGCCCTAGGGGCTGAGGTTTTGCTGTGTATTCTGGTAACTAATGATGCTATCAACTAAAAGATGAGCATCCCATGGCCATTGTATATCTTTCTTTGGAGAAATGGCTGTTCAAACCCTTTGTCCATTTTTTACAATTATTTTCCTTTAGTTGTTGAGTAGTAAGAGTTCTTTATATACTTCCAAGTACTATACCCTTATCAGATAAGTGATTTCCAAATATTTTCTCCCATGCCACGAGTTTTCTTTTCACTTCCTTGATGGTGTCCTTCCTTGAAGCACAGAAATTTTAAATTTTGATAGTTTGATGTTTATCTTTTTCTTTTTGTTGCTTTTGGTTGCCTTTGGTGCTCTTTGTATCCTATCTAAAAAATTGTTACCTAGGTCAAGATTAAGAAAATTTACTTTTATGGTTTCTTCTAAAAGTTTTGTAGTTTTAGCCTTTACATCGAGGTCTATGATACATTTTCAACATTCAACAAATACTTACTGGGAAGCTTCGAGAGCCAGGCACTGATCTAGGGTCTAGGGCTGGGTAGACCTCATATATCAGCGAGCAAAGCAGGCATCCTCCCTCTGCTTGAAGAACTGAAATTCCAGGGGAGGAAACAGACAATAATAATAATAATTTTAAAAAACAACAGAATAATTTGAACAGTGTTGAGCCCTGAGTTATGAAAGCGCATGCATATTCAGGGAATTGGGTCTCTCTGTTAGGGCACAGACTGAGGAGTACCCTAGTACCCCCTAATGTGCAACATTAAATGGTATGATCATCTATGTGCACAAAGACAAAGCATACTCTTAGTGTAAAGGAACTCTACTAGGATTAGTGTGCATAGATTGAGAGAACAAGGGATATTAGTTTCTCAATAAAATAGACAAAGTTACCCATCCCCTCATGGGTAAATGCCCAGCCAAACAGGATTGGTCTGAATGGTGCCGATGAGCCCCAAAAGTTTGCCACAAATCTAAGATATATTCTAAGGAAAGGAGCAAAATCAAAGTACAAACCAAGACAGAGGCTGCTGTTGTCAGGCTCCCCACGGGTCTCTCACCCACATGTCTCTCACCCACATGTCTCTCCTCCACATGTCCCCTCCAAGTCCCCCAAGTCCCTGGTGAAAGTCCAAAGTCAAGAAGCAGGCCAGCCCTTCTCCACGTGTCTCTCGAGAGCCACCTGCCTTCCGTGTTTCACAGCTTCACCTGGCGGTTCAGCAACACTCACCAAGGGCGGTGGGGAATATGGTACCTCGCTCTTTCATGGAGGTACCTCTGTAGCAACGTCACAGGGGCTGGCTAAAGGGCCCTGATAAATCTTAGCCTGTTTACAAAGGGCAGCCCGAAGTCTGGGAGGTGGGGTGTCCAGCCCTGTGGGGTGAGGCCGTGGTAGCCCGCAAACAAACTTCCAGTTCCTAAACCTGACTTCAGGTTGGCAGCCAGGATGTGGCTGGAGGAACGCGGTGTTCCTAGCAGCAAGGTTTGTGCTTCTAAGCGTGCACTACAGGTGGAAAGTAGCAGGCAGGCTCCGCTAGCACCTGAGCAGTGTCTGGTATGAAATACCAACCCCCTCTTAGATTAGATGATCCGGGCGATGATTTTTATGGGTAATCCCCTCACGGTGAATGGCTCTGCTGTTAGATCGACTCTTTCTGCCGTGGGTTTTGATGAGATAATATCTCAGTTAATCCATTTCTCTGTTGGACTGTGTGGAAACTTCCCCCTTAATCTTCCTTATCTCCTACCATGTGCTTTTGTTGGGGTATTACTGAGCCAGCTTCACCCCAAGGGCTCCGGGAAGTTCTAAGAAGAGGAGATAAAATTCAGAGCAACCCCAGGGCCTTGCCTGTCAGGGGCCAGCCTCCGAGGTCAGGGGAAAATCCCTTACTCTGACACGTCAAGTCTTTGGGGGCATCTGTGGCTACTTCGTGGACCTTCCTGGGAATAGGGCAAAACAAAATCTAACCATTAGAATCAGGAGTTCAGAATTTTACAGTAATCAGGGTAGTCTTGGTCAGCGACTCCAGGTGGGGTTCCTTTTTTTATGCACATCTGCATGATTGGCTTTTATCACTGATATAGTAGCTATAATTTTTGATTTGGGAGTTGCAATTTTTCCCTCACCTCCACTGTTTGTACCCCCTCTGCCCTATCTCTCTCCCCGCCCTCCTAAGCTCAGAAACCCCACTTTATCATTGCACATTAGTTTTCACAATTTGTTTAGTCCAATTGTAGCTATGCAGACGTCTAATATTCGTCCTTGTCATTCTGATTTGCTTTATTATACATAATTCCTTTGAATTTCTTCCATTTGGCTGTAAATGGTAACATTTTGTCTTTCCTTATGGCTCAATAGTACTCCGCTGTGTGTCTATAGCACATCTTCTTAATCCAGGCCTCTATCACTGGGCAATCAGGCTGTTCCCATATCCTAACTATTGTAAATAATGCTGTAATAAACACTGTAGGACAGATCATTTTTTTGCATCGATGGTTTAATGTTTTTTGGATAGATGCCTGAGACAGGGGCTTTCTTGGATGGGCTTGCTCCTTTTCCTTAGCATGTAGTCTTAGGAACAAGAGCACTAAAATAATAAATGAATCATCGTTTAATGAATTATAGCAAATCATTACTTATTCTCAGTCCCTAGTAACTTCTCTGTCTTAGTCAATTGTCTTAGAAGTCCAGTGACTACAAGGCAGAACCAGTATGGCCTCATGGACAGGACTGGTTGGATCCAGTTGGTAGAGTGTCTTGAGAAGAAGCCTGAACTTACTCCAACCTAACCTTCATTATAATCCTAAGACCTCTGCCTTTGGGTGGGATTTGTCCTCTGTTTTCTGAACATGGGACACATGAAGAAGCACGTCCACACCCCCTTCCCCCAGGCCTGTACTAGCTTTCTCCAAAACCTCCTTCCTTTCCTTGCATGAAGAATAAAGTCATCCCTTGCATTAGGCTCCAGAGAGAAGTGGGCATTTGTATCTTCCAGGGGAAGAGACTGAGGGTCAAGGAAGTCTCCTGGCTTGGCTCAGGTGTCCCCAATCTGGAGGGACCTGGACAGCCCCTCCCCACTGTAACCAGAATAGAACCAGGAAGTGGGGGCTTCCTGCAGCTGGTCCTGGGTTCTATAAGGAATACTTTCTGTCTGTGGAATGACAGATCCAGAGAAAATTCATGCCTTTGCTATGATGAAAATGAAAATTTCCAATTTACTACTCAAAAGCATTTCCCTGTTTAGAGATAAGGGTAAATTTGAGTCTTCGTTATCAGTGATTAATTCATTATAGCACAGAACCTCCTTGCAGTATCTGGCCCCACTACAAGGTTTAGGAAGACGGTGTACCTGGCTATAGTAACCGGCTGATCCCTAAACTCCATCTTGCCTGATCTCCTTGCCAGCACAGCTCAGTGATTTTTATTTTTTAAGTTTTAAGGAAAGTCTACCATGTAGGAAGAAAGAGAAGAGTACAAATCTGAGTCTGTCTCATTAAGTCAGAGAAATGAGGGACCATTTAATGAAACAGCCTTCTAACTGATGTCTGCCTACAGCACACTGGACAGGGTGGGTGTCGGGAAACCCAGGGCCTGAGCTTATTTCTCCTGTTCCTCTTGAGCCTATCAATTTAATTTAATAAGGATTTATTGTTAGGAAAGTTGCTAACCAGGAAAGCAAAATGGCTTTCAGTTTTCATGCCAACTTGAATTGATTGGTAGTGACTGCCTGCAGTGCTAGATGGATAAGGATTCTGAGGACACCCAGAGGTTTAGTGGGTAAGAACACCTGATTGATTATTCATGTCTGCCACGGGCCCAAGAGTGGAGAGCGGTCACATACAGTAAAATGAAATAAATAGTAGTGATGACATGAATAATAATCATAGTGGTAACAATGAAACCTTTCTGGTAGTCACCAAGTAAATCGCCGCTGTGACGGAGGAACTGGATGTTTGAATTCTGATCAAAGCTTTGACTGTGACTTGAGATGTCCTTGTTCATACTGATTCTTTCCCCTGGCATGTTGCCAGCTCTTGTTGTAAGACTAGCGGCAGCAGTGATATGGAGGGAGCCCTGTAGGGAGATTCACATTCATTCATTCATTCATTCATTCATTCCTGCTCTGGACTGGATGTAGTCCAGTGTTCCCAGGTTTGTGCATCTGTCTAAGATGTATTTGGAAGATCTTTTAAGATCCAGGTACTGGCACCTAGACAATGTGAGTGTCTGTCTCCTCGGAGCTCCCAGAACAGCTGACCTTTGTACTTGATCTTCAAGGAAGGGAGAAGATTTGGCTTCTATCAGTCTTGGGATCTCTCAGCGACTCTGGTACTGGGTAACAACCACCCTGTCAGAACTGCTGGGAGAGACTCCAGTTCCCAGGGCTAAGCGCATGGGTTATTTGGTAGATGACCCCAGAAGGCACTGCTAAGGAGTGGGCATGTAGCTCAGGAAAGGGAAGGAAGCCGTTCAAGAGCAGTTTACTAGTGTGGGCAAATGGGGCTCTCTGATGGTATCACATAGAAAGGCTCAGAGCTGCCCCACCACGAGTAAAGATATCAGGGTGTCTGTCCACCAGCTTCCATCCATCAGTGGTTGGGAGATGCTCCTGGTACATTAACGCCTAACTTTTCTGGCCATTCCCTGATGCAGGTCAAGTCTGCTCCTACAGACAGAGGAAGCTCTAGGCAGAGAGTGCCAGGTGCTTGCCTTAGAAAGCTGTGTTGGGTACAGATCAGAGTGTGCTGAGGGGACACCAGCAAGGATCAGAGTCAGGTCAACTACCGCATTGAGAGATCATCTGGTCAGCCACTCCATTATTAGACCTGGAAACAAATGAAGCTCAAGAAAGTAGAAGAGTGCAAATGTTAACATAGGCAGCTGCTAGCCAGGGTGGCAGCCCTAATGCTACTTGCCAGATAATGGGTGCCAGGCAGATGGGAGGGGCTTACATAATTATCTCTAAGCCTACAAGGTAGATGGTACTCTTCCCATTTATAGTTAAGAAAATGGGGCTCAGAGATGTGACATATTTGCTCAAGGACACTACACTTAAGCAGCCAGAACAGAATTCACACCCAGGTCTGTCTCCATAACCTGGGATCTACTCACCACATAATGTTAGTAGGGTCCTCCAGTTCAGAGTCCAGGGTTCTGCGCATTGCCCAGCAGTCAGGACAAGGGCATTCTCTGGGTTAAGGTCCTCAACCTGCAGGCTGTCTTAAATGCCATCGAGAGCTCAGAGCTAGTCCAACACTGGGCATCTGTTTCCACTGCCAGCTGGCTCTCATCTGCAGGGAGAGGGGTGGGAATGGGTAGGGAGCAGAGACCACCATAGAGAAAATGAGTCGAGCGAGCTTGCCACCATGACGGAGCTGCAGCAGGGTGATTATCAGCTATGTGCTCCAAGAAAAAGCACAGGGAATCTGCCCCTCGCCATCCCTGCCTGCAAAATGGGCGATAGTAAGAACAGCTAACACCTTATGAGCACTTCACCAGCCACTTCCCAGCACTTCCCTGAATCACATGATGTTCCCAGCCCACAGGACCTGTTATCAGCATGGTCCCCAGTTCACCTGGAAGAGACTGAGGCACAGAAGAAAGGAGTGGCTCACAACCAGGCCGTTCAGCCCTGGGATTGGAACCCAGGCGGCTTGATTCCAAATCTGTTATTTTAATCACTCTGGGAGAATAAAAAGACTACGAAGTGAGCCCCTCTCTCAATGTATAACTACATAATCCCTGCTTACAAAGTGGTTTGGCAAACACGCTCATTGTCGGGGTAAAGTACTGTTACCATCTCCAGAGTTTTTCTAAAGAGGAAACAGATCACAGCGGAGCCAAGGTCAAGAACGGGCAGGTGTCCTTCCCCAGCTGCTATCTCGCTGGTTGGGGCGCCGGCCTGGTGGTATCGGGGCTCGGAGCGAGGCAGCAAGGGTGCGGGGTCGCGGCAAGGAACCCGGCCCCGGGCGGGCTGCGCGGCGGGCCCCCCACCTCCGGCACTGAGCCTCGCCCACCCCACCCCTGCCCGCAGGTAGAGCGCCCGGCTGCGCTGACTCTGCGGATTGCGAACCTCGGTACCGGGGAGTGGAGCCTGCGGGGCTCGGCAGCCTGGGGGGCGCCCGCGCGGCACCGCCTAGGGCAGCGAGAGCGAAGACCTTGCGGGAGCATTTCTGAGGATGCCCGGGGCGGGAGAGAGAATTGGAGAGAGTCCCTAGGTGCCCAGGGAAGCCAGCGTGTGGGAGAGAGAAGAAGGGGGGCAGGCAACGAATTTCTGGAAGCCCTGAAGGTGCAACGATCTGCCTGGGGTGGGCGGCTTCAGAACGGAGCAAATCTACCCCCAAGCCCCCACCGGTGTCTATAAGCATCACGTCTCACTTGGCCTGCACGCCCCCGCCCCTACCCCACAAGAAATTCCCCAAACCGGAAAGCAGGGGAGGGGAGAGAGAAACCCAGTGGAAGGGACCCCTAGAGACCTGCTGCTGCCATCCCACCCGGCTCTGAAGAAACTGAGACCCCGGGAAGGAGAGAGGAGATCCTCCGGACCTGGCTGGGGGTGGGGTTCGTCCTTTAAAAGGGGGTGCAAGGTCAAGTCCCACACTCCCTTTCCCCTCCTCTCCCTCAGCATCCACAGCATTTACTGAGGCTCCAGGGGGTCTGGGTTGGCAGGGTCTCTGTCTCTAAAGAGGTCCCATTTTCCCCACCATCCTCAAGAGCTCTTCTCCCTTTTCTAATCCTGGGGAGGGGGTGGCCTTGGGAAACCTCTGCCAGCATCTCTACCTGGGCATGTTGGAGGAGAAGGAAAGGAAAGAACCCCCAGATCTGTGTTCCCCAGGTCCCCAGAGCTGCCCCCTGCTTCAGCTCTGCAAATCACTGGTAGGGAGGGGTCCTGACAGGTCCCCCCTCATCAACACCTGGGAATTATAGTAACAGTAATGAAAACAACTCCCCTGGGCTGGGTCTCAAGTTGAGGGCAAAAAGCCCACAAAATCTAGCCCTGCCTCCCTTTATTTTCTCTATTCTTCGGGGTTCCCTCATTTCCAGGCTCCCTCCAGACTCCAGGCCTTTGCACCCACTGTGAATGCCTACCCGAATGCCTCCCACCATGATTGCAAATTAAAGATGAGCCCGCTCAGCTGGGGCAGAGTAGGGTTTGGTAAGGGGCCCTGTCACTCTGCGGTGGGGTCCTTTAACCCTGGCACAGGTCTGGTGCAGTTGCGCCCCACCAAGTGAGAGCCACCTTCACTCATAAGTAGCCTGGTCAGGCCCATGGACCTGCTGGGGGCTCCATTGCAAAGGTG
Source organism: Talpa europaea (assembly GCF_964194135.1). NCBI lineage: Eukaryota > Metazoa > Chordata > Mammalia > Eulipotyphla > Talpidae > Talpa > Talpa europaea. The sequence continues at coordinate 63,854,724 of NC_140074.1, read as the reverse complement.
GGGAGGGACAGAGTAGAGCCAAGGGAGGAAGAACAGAAGGAAACTTCCATCACTGGGCCACTGACATCAGAGCCAGGTTTTTCCTTTTGAAAATTCACGAGTGCATGAGGAATGTGTGAATTCCCAGGTAACTGGACTGCCGGCCACAGTGCTGATCTACCCATAACAAAATATTCCTGATTTCTCTTTCACCTCCACATTCAGTCTAGCAGTGAATCCCATGCACCTGAGCTCCAAGATGTGTTCCTAATTCCTCCTCTTCATTTCCACCTTTCTACACCTTCTAAGCTGCCAGCAGCCTGCAACGCCTCCCCTGCCCTCCCCCTGCACCATCTGTCCTTCCCCACAGCTCATTCTCCACACAGATGGAAAGAGTAGCCAGGGGCCCGTCTGAAAAGTCCCAAGGGGACTAAGGTCCGGCTGCCTTCCTGTGGCTTCCATATCCCTACAGGTCCTCAGCCTATCTTTTTCCTGGTCTCCTGCTCCCTAGTGCCACATGGCTCAGCTTCCCACATTGCCTCCTCAAACAGTGATAAACTCCTACCCCAGGGCCCTGGCACATGCCCTTCCCCCAGCCTGGCACGTTTCTCCCCAGATCTCCACAGGCCTCCACTCACATATCATCTCCAGGGAAAGGCTGTCCAGGCCACATGTCACCCTGTTTCATTGTCTTCACAGCATTTAGCTTTAACTGACAACTTTGACATGTTCATCTACTTACCTTCCAACTGCGCCCCCTCACCCTCCACTGCCCTCTGCCCCCCCAGGGAGCAGGGACATTGCCCAGTGCCTGACCCTAACCCCACAGGGGCCTGGTACATAGTAGGTGCTCAATGCATATTTGTCTAATAACTGAAAGGACTGCACCATGTCTCTGCATCTTGTACATCTGTTTGGAACTGCAGTGTAGACCCAGATGTGTTATTTTCCCTTGTTAATTACTGCAGAGTAATTATAGTAAGAAGTGTAAGTACAGAATGCATTAATGGGGAAAAAGCATAACAGATTTCACAACACTGGCCTGAACAAAACAGATGAACCAGCAACAGGCCTCACCACAGCCGGCTAGATTTCTGGAATGGGTAATTTGACCTGAGCACCAACCCCCACCCCCCCAATGGCTCCCAGGCCTGTCTGTGCCTCAATGGAGACGGTGGTGGGACTGGTAGAATCTGAGTCATTTCAGGTGAAAATCTGGGAGTCGTGTTGGGCAGATAACTTCTCTGAGTCTCAGTTTTCCCATCTGTAAATTGGAGTCAGCGAGACCTCTCTCCTGAGGTTCCTTCTTCCTGCTCAGTGCCTGTCAGAGAAAGAGAAGCACCCGCTTCCCCACCCCGGGCTTCCGTGTGAGCCCGCCCTTAAGGAGAAATGGCAGGAGTTGTCTCCGTCAGTTCTCCCTCCTCTACTCTGAAACACCACATTGATTTTGACAGGGCTGGTGAGAAACATCTTTCATATGGTTGTTGCGGCCCCCCGAGTTTGGAAGGGGGTGCTGTTGGTGGAAGTGCTGTCTTCAGTAAGGAAGTCCCCTGTGGACAGCCAGCTAGCTCTCCGCTTGGGGCCGGCTGTTCACATTCGAGGGGAGCAACATTGGCCACCCCCAAATATTTCTCTTGATAAGGATTATTTTGAGCTGGTTATTTTTAGGAAACAGCAAATGCAGGAAAAACTCAGAAATCAAAGTAAAAGTTATTCTTTTGGAAGAGATATTTGCCTGTAGAAGGGGGACTCTCACTTGTAAGGGTTGCTCCCTACCGGGAAGAGGTGCATGACCAGACCCTCAGAAATTCTCATCAAAGCAGAAACCTCCCATCCAGCTGTGTAACAACTACACCTGCTTCCTGGTGCTTCCTGGTCACCTCCCCATAACCGACTCCCTGCCCCCCACATCTTTCTTTTGTTTTTAGCTGAAGGTGGTATTGAAGGAGTGACTTGGGCCATTTCCAGGACCTACTTAGTTTCCTGGGTTTCTCCCAGGTCTGCAGGAAGCCTACATTCACTAAACTTCTGCTTGTTTTTTCCTCTCCTTAATCTGCCCTTTATTACAGGGTGTCTTGGGTAAGAATCTAGAATTATTTATCCTCCCCCATATATGTCTGCCTGGAGACACACAAATGGACACCCACACCATACCACACCACAGCACACCCTACCCCTCAGTTGTTTCCCACTAGGTAAAGAGAGAACTCCAGACACCTTCTGGGGTGGAAACTACTAGAAGTGACCTTAGAATGTTCAAATGACACAGGGAGAAGAATTATAAAGTGAATTCTAAAGTGCTGGAGAGGCAAGTTCATTGCCGATTTTCCAGAATCTGCTCTTGGGTCATTGCTGCTCCAGGGAGGATCTGGGACTTGAGTGTTGCCTTCAGGATGACCCTGAGACGCCCTCTTGTGGTCATCACTGGAGTGGCAGGCTTTCTGATGGGCCTTCTGCCAGGTGGAGCCTTACTATCCTTTCCTGTTCATTTTTCTTTTAAGATTTATTTATTTATGCATACAAGAACTGGGGTATAAGAGGTGTGGGGGGTGAGAGGATTCACCAGAGACAGAGTGGGGAACAGAACAGGCAGACTGACTGAAATACACTGCTGAGGGGAGCAACGGGTGAGACAGGAGAGGTCTGCTGCGCCATGTGGGTTGCTCCCTGGCCAGGGGTAGAACTCGTGCTGCAGTGGCTGCAGATTGCTTCATAGGTTGCGTCTAAATCCCTTGTGCCACCAGGGAGGCCCCTTTCCTGTTCATTTTTAAAAGTGCTCTTTAATCCAGAGCCACAATGTTTATGAATAGGATATCCCCAGATCACCAATGTTCTGTTTTCCAAAGCATTGAAAGATGAAGTTCCCATTTCATGATCGATCCTGTCTTTAAAAAGTAAGCATTTATTTTGCCCTTTAAAAATCAATATACAAAATTTTGAAAATTAAACTCAAGAGGAAGTCTTCTAACTTCATGATAGTCCCCCCCAAAAAAGATTAAAAAAAAAAAGAAAAAGAAACCAGCAGAAAGACATTCTTCAGTTCTCCTGGTGGACTAATGGTTTCTTTAGAAAAACATTCTGATAATTTCAACTCAATTCCAAGCTCCTGAAGGAGGCTGGGCACATAGTTCAGGCTGTTGACCTTGAACCTGAAGATTCTCTGAGCTCCTCTCCCCACACAATGTTTACTAGCCATTTAGATGGAGCCAGACCTGTGTGCTCCCCTGAGATATGGCAAAGGCCAACACCCAGCCCCAGTTGCCCTGCAGAACTCGTGGGTAGACTGGGCATGGAAGAAGCCAGCGAGGACAGAGCATGCTCTGATGGGGAAGAGCACCAAGTGGATGTTCTTTGGGGACCTGGAGGCCAATGCCCACTCCATCGTGCCCCAGCTGTGTGACCTTGAGCAAGCCATACCCCTCTCTGAACCTCAGCTCCCACGTCTGTAAAAAGGGGGTATTAGTAGTACCTATCTCATTAAGTTCTGGTGAAGATGAATAGAGAGCAAGCCCAAGTATAAAACATGAAGCTCAGAGTGGTCACTTACTAGTGCTACTTCTCTGCCTCCATATCAAATTCTCTTTCTTCTGATGCTGGAGAGGAAGCCACATCTCCTTGTTAAAGCCTGGTGCCTACTGGACTTTTGGAAAGATCATGAAATTTTATATATAGTTAAAGCAGGCAAGGGGCCTAGAAATCATTCAGTCGCAAGCTGTGGAAATGAGGACAAGAGAAGGGGGGGGATTGATTGGAGTCACACAGAGACAGCAGAGTACAGCCCAGAAGTCCCTGAGGCCCCATTCTCTGCAGGGGGAGATGCTGGCTTTTCTCCAAGATTCCATTGCTGGCTGTCAGGCAGATGAGTGGAACTCTGCACGCCCAATACCCTCCTCTGTAAAATGGGCATAATAACAATCTTCTTAGGGCTCGTAGGAGAATTACACTTATTCCCAATACCATGTTAGTTGACCAGAGGAGAATTTACAGAGTAGAGAATTTTAGAACCGCAATCAGCATTCCAAATCTATACACCTTGCCCCCAGAATCATGGGTCAGCGCTGCACTCAAGTTCTTCCTGAATGTAAAGACCTTTTGGAGGAAGCCTGGGGGAGAGGAAACAAGCTCCTGTTGCAGGCAGCCTGGGGGTAAATTATGCTGAAAGAGAGTTAAGATCAAAACAGGGCCACTTCCTCCCCGCCCCCACCCCACCCCCATGACTCTCACTTGACATCACTTCAGTGAACGTGGCTGGGTCACATTTTAAGAAAATAGGCTGCTTCTTGATCTCTGATAGTCCACTGCCTCCGTTGGCATGCCCAAGATGAATTATGCTGGTTTAAGGTCAACAGCAAAATGCCAACAATTGCATCAAAACATCAGATTAAATAAGAATAAAAACAAGCAAACATCAGGCAGGATAAGTTAACTCTGCATGAACTATGGCTAATGGTGGCCTTTCCTCATTTTTTTTTTTTTTTTCAAAAATAGCTCTATGCTCAGAAGCCTTTCAGGGGTCACCCCAATAGAAAAGGAGTCCCTCGAGATTGGTTGCAAACTCCAATTCATCCATGTCTCTTCCGATATCACTATGGAAAATCACCAGCAGATCTGCAATTTCTGTGCACTTGCATAAACAAAGAACATACACTTTTCCTTTTCTTCCCAGTAGAGTGTTGAATTTTTTATTTTCTAGTTCAAGGAAAATGTTACAACCATTGTGTGGGGTGGGGAGGGCAGAGGTTGTTGAAATACCTTGAAAGCAAAGATATAATATTAAAGAAATATTTAGAGAAGTAAGAAACCAGTTGAAGGGGTTGTCATTTGAGGCCAGTTTCTGGTGTTTTCAGGAAACAAGTGCCAGAGGGAAGGGAGAATGGAAAATTCCAGAAAGAGAAGGAGGCCAGGTTGTTCAGGAAACAAGTGCCAGAGGTCAGGAGCATGCGTTTCATGCTGGTCAGAAAATCTATATTCTTGAATAATTGGTTGATACGCTGTTTTCAGGAATCGTGATCTCTCACAAGTTGATCACCCTATGATCACTCCATCTGAAGGGCAGACCTTGTGAGGTCAGCTGTGCCCTCAGATAAACCGCATCTAAATCCATCTCTGGCATCATGGGCAAGTGACCCTGAGTGCTGGGCTACCTGTCTCAAGAGTCACAGTCTTCTTATCAGCAAAAGTTGACCATAATGTCAATGCCGTCCCTCCTCAATTTACAGCTGTCAGTATCTGATTTGCTCCTCCAGAACCTTCTGAGACCTCAGAGCCAGAATCCTTGTACCTGCTCACAGATACCACGCTTTTAGTCCCTTAAAGATGATTCACTTTGTAGTGAAGGGCATGGGCGTCTTGAGAGAAGGGGAGATCTGAGCTCAAGTCCCAAGGCACCAAGTGAAGGCATCATGCCTCAGTTTCCCCCTCTGTGCTCCCATGCTTCACCCATCAGACTAGTCAGTGCAGGAGCAGCACCCCTAGACATTGCAAGCTCTTAGCGCACCCCAACATTATCAAGGTCCTCATACTTCAGGAAACAGAGTAGGGGGCATCAGAAGCCCCAGGAGAAGTATGTGCTGTGCAGAATAACACTGTGGGTCTAATCAAGAAAGCAAATGACTTCCCTTAATGGTCTCATTTGTCTTCCTGTGCCCTGGCTTGTCACTCTTCCCAAGGGACAGGCACCATGGCTCATGTCCCCAGGGCTGGGCTTGGAGAGAGGTCAGGCAACATGATCCGTGTGACGTCTCTGCAGGACTCCAGCCTGGCAGCCCCGTGGGGAGCATGGAGGCTCCCAGCTCTCTTGATCTCAAGCATCTGAGTTCACTGTAGCCTCCCACAACTCAGCACTCTAAAGTCAGGCTTGGGGAGGGAGGAAGGGAGGGAGAAAAGGGAAATCAAGGGGAAAGGGTGAGGAGAGCCCTGAGCAGTGAGTCAGGGGCTTGTGGATCCAGTGCCAGCTCTGCCTGGGTGACCTTGAATGTGACCTTGACTTCCACATCTATATCAGCTTGGCTGGAGTTAGTGTTTCTCCAAGGCTATTTCACAAACACATTGTCTCTCAAAAGGAGCTCCTGGGGGCCCAATGCCTGGAAAGCACAGCAGGCAGTGCCCTCTTTGGAGGGTGCCTGTTTGTGCAGATGCTCCTTGACTTATAATGGGGTTACATCCCAATAAACCCACTGATGTTGCAAGTACCATTGAAGCTGAAAATGCATTTAATCCACTTGGCCTACGGAGCATCACAGCTCAGCCCCGCCAACCCTCAGCGTGCCCGGAACACTGACATTAGCGAAGGTTGGGCAACTGCATTGAGTTTCATCTGGAGAGTAATCGCTTCCTCTTTCTCTTCTCACCAGCAGCAGGAGACATGGGCACTTTGTAGACCCGATGGGAATAAAAAACACAAAACATTGCTCAGAAACCACTGGCAACACAGCACCTGGCGGGGACTGCTGGCCCCGAGACGGTGTGGCCCCCGGGAGCTGCGGGCTGCCCAGGGTCACCAGGGAGAGCCATGGAGCTGGCAGGTGTTGCTACGTGCACACTGCTTTCGCGCCAGCGCAAAGTCAAAAACTCATAAATCAAACCATCCTAAGTCAGGGGCCATCTGTATAGTAAAGATTCTGAGAAATCCGACAGGAAAAGAAGACCCTTTAAGCTTTGACTAGATTCTAAGCCCCAGGCAGGGGTTTTGTCTGACTTGGTTTTATTCACTGCCGTGCTCCCCGGCCCCGGAACGCAGGCTTAGAATAAGTGTCCAAGAACGTGGGTCAGATGAAACAGATAAGCAAACTTCCTTTAACCCGGCATTTCCCGAGCGGACTTGTTCACAAACTTTATCTTCTTTCTCTGCACCCCTACAGCCCTGGGAAAGGGACCGTTATTTTAGGTCTGACCTTATATCCTGAGCGCTAATCTGTGTACGAACGTCAAGTCCAGGGTCTGGAGATGCTTATGGGAGCCTGCCATTAAAGGGGGGCACGGCCCCTCATGCAGGACGTGGCTGCACTGGGAGTGAGCCGGTGTCTCCATCCTTGCCTGGGGCACTCGGCATGCTTGACTCCCACTTTCAAATGCTTCTGTGAGTCTGAGGACAGAGGGCCAGGGAACCTCAAGGGGAAAAAAATTAGGGGCTTCCCAGGATATTCTCCAGCTTCCTCCCAGGACCCCCCAGCTGTGAGCCTGAGACATCATGAACAATGAGGGAGGAAGGGAGAGAAAGATGGAAAGACTTGAGAAGGACTGTGCTCCCCTCCCTTCCCCTCTCTCTGGCTCCCTCTCTCCCCAGTGATCTGTGAGACCCCCTTTCTCTCTCTTTTTAAAAAACATTTATAAACTTAGTTTTATTTTATTTTATTTTTTAAGATTTATTTATACAAGAACTGGGGTACAGGTCAGAGGCATGGGAGGGTGAGAGAATTCACCAGAGAAAGAGCGGGGAGCAAAACATGCAGACATACCAAAGACACTGCTGAGGGGCGCAGCGGGCGAGTGAGGAGAGGTCTGCTGCGCCATGTGGGTAGCTCCCTGGTCAGCAGGGGGATCAAACTCATGCTGCAGAGGCTGTGGATGACTTCACAGTGCAGCGCTCGACCTACTCGTCACCTGGGAGGCCCGACACTCTCTTTCTCTATCTTCAAGCTGAGCAGGTAGACATGGGCAACGAGCCTCAGCCCCTGCCTGAGAGCCCAGTCTGGCGGGAACATGGGTGACGACCCACCACGAGGTCCTCACGGGGTACCTGGGCCTGTGGTGGTGGGGAGCAGCCACAGACCCAGCCCGCAGGAGAGCCAGAATGGCCTCCCAGAATAAATCATGCCCGCTTGGTGCTTCGAGGTTAAGTATGACTTCACGAGAAAGAAGCCCCTCTAAGAGAAATACCAGGCGCGAAGATGCCAGGCCAGCCAGCAGCCCCCTGATTCCGGGGAGTCCGTGTGGTCCAGTGGGGCTGGGAAGAGGGTGGGAGGGGAGGAGAGACGGCACAGGGAACCCGTCGGTGCTGAGCACAGACGGGTTGACCTAAATCCTGTTAACTCCTGTTCTTCCTATATAGACAGGAAAATCCCAGGCCTGGAAATGAATGGACAGAAACCCTATTTAAATGAGGTTAGGCGGCTGGTAGTTCCCATGCAGGGCACTCAGCAAGCCTAGGACCCATCAAGCGAGCTCTGTGTCTCCACTAGGAAGTGATGTCGCTTCCCCCACCCCAGCAGAAGCAAAGGGCACCTTCAGCCAGAAGCCCCTCCAAAGGGTAAGTCAGGGGGTGCTGGCCTTGGACTAGAAAAAGCAGGCCTGAATCTTGCCAGGAGAATGCACTCACCAGACAGCCATTTCGGTGGTGGTTTGCTAAGACGTACAGCATGTTGGTGGAATGACTGTTTTTCTTTTGAGGTCAACGTAGGGAAGGGAACTGATTGGCCCCTTTTTGACATGCCCACTCCTGGGTCAGGGCAGGAGGTGGTGGTTTCTAGACTTGCCTTCATTCCAGAAGCACATGGATCATTAAAAAAAAAAAAAAAAAAAAAAACAGTACTCAAGCCATACCCCAGGCCAATTAAACCCTAAATTCTGGGCATGTGCTGCCTGAACTACCTTAAGTATGGAAGGGGCAGGTCCCTGCAGAAAGGAACAGGGGTGAGGGAGGGCTGCTGTCATCAGGGGAGGGAAGGCTGCTGGGTAGACCAGATTCCAACAGACCATTGTGGCGCTGCCATTGTGGTCCAGCAGAGATGGGGTAGAGATGGAATGGAGGCCCCAATAGGACCGGCAGTTTGTGGGTGCAAGGGGGGATGGCCTAGCTTTCCCACCCGCTAGGAGAGCCCTTACCAGGCTCAGATCTAGATCACTTACTTAGGAGGGTCCTGGCCATCTCTTCCCACGCTGGGGCATGACTGGTGTACAGGGTGCAGCCCTGGAGAACTAGGAAGCAACCATAGGGCCCACCTCTTGGCCTCAGGTTCCCAGTCACAGATAAGGATCTTCCCGCCACAACAGCCTGTGAGGAGAGGGAATTGGACCCAGCCCCATCCAGAACGGATCTGTCCCAAGTTCCTGGTGCACATCTCCACCCGTTCTCCCAGAGAGTGGACTGGCTGAAACCTTAGAGGAATGGAGAGGAAAATAACCAAGCAAAGCTTTGGGCAAAATGTTTTGATTCTGTGTAATTAGAGGGTGATGTTTATACCGATCATAAACACCACAGCAACGATAGGAGCACGGGTTTCCTCACACAGGGGTGAGAAGGGCTGGCCTTTGTAAACTGTCGCCTGAGGGCCTGGTCAGGAGGCTTTGTCAGACCTCGAGACATGGCAGCCGGTGCCACCTAAGAGCCCTGTCCTCACCATCCTGGGCATTTGGGGGCATCCTGGGTCTCTCTATCATCTTTCCAGGTTGAGAGAATAGATCACTTTGCTGATGGGGAACAGCTGAGGGGGTGGGGGCCCTCCACAGAGGCCAGACTGACACGGCTTGTTATTTAAATTAATCATCAGGCCGCTCATTTTAATCCACTTGATCGGGCATTTCGCTGCACGTTGTGATTAACCAAGGGAAACGGGTGCCAGAAGCCTGTTTTGTAGGAACATTCGTCTGGTTCTCTCTAACAGGACCTAACAAGGTCAGCCTGGTGTGGAAATCAAGAAACACAAATGGCTGCTTCCAGGGAACTTGCGGTGAAAACAATTGCCATGGAGATAGGGGCCTGTGTGTGTGAAAAGGCAGGCGTGGTAGCCAATCGTCTCTCTTTCCAGCCTGACTGTGTCATCTCGCTGATCATACCTTCCAGTCCCGCAGGCACTAAGGTTTTATTTCTGTATCCTACCAAATCTCCATGTTTGGGTCGAGATCCAGAATTTGGTGGCCCGCACTGGTGCTTGTTTTCGGACGTCTCTCTGTGGCCCGTGAGCCCTAGCTCTACAGATTTACTCTGGCTCTCATGCCTCAAAGGACCACCTTTTCATGCCCCCAAGAATGGCCTCCTTTGCAGAAATGCAAACTCCCTTCCATCATTATTTGTCTATGCATCTGTTCAACATCTGTTTATGAGTACTGCCAGAGAGGCAGGGCCGGTGCTGGGCCAAGGAAAGCAGACAGGCTTGGTTCCTCCATCGGGATACTGATGGTTCAGTGGGGGAGACTTCAAAGGAACAAGTACAGTTGACCCCTGAACAATGCAGGTTTGAACTGCATGGGTCTTTTATAGACAGATTTTTCTCTATCCACAGCTCCTGCTTTCACAGATTCATCCAGTGCAGATGTTGGAATCTGTGTAGTAGAGGCCTACGATAAGAGCCTTGAGCATCCCTGGACTTTGGTATCCATGGGGGTCCTGACACCAATCCTTTAAAGATACCAAGGAATGGTCATAATTAAGTTTGGGGAATCAAAACCTTTATGAGGATTTTCAACTGCATGAGGGTCTGAGCCCCTAATTCGCATTTTGTTCAAGGGTCAACTGTAATTATAACTGAGATGAATGGGGCATGTTGATGGGACATGTATATAGAGGTCAAGGTGTCCAGAACCCCTAAAAAAAGTGACTCATGAGCCAAGTCCCCCATGATGAGGAGAGGGTAGAAGAACACTCTCCTTAGTAAACAGAATGCATAAGACTCTGAGGTTGATGTGTTAGAGGAACTGCTTTTCTTAGCTGAACCAGAGACTCAAGGAAGGAGAAAATGTAGGCGATATAAACAGGGGCCATTTCTTGTAGGTCCTGGTGGCCACAAACTCTTTGACTTCACCCTGAGGACAGTGGGGGACCATTAGAGTCTTAAGGAAAAGACACCCTCAGACTTTCTTCTCCAGACATTTCTTGGATTCCAGGAGAGGATGATCTACCGGGAGCAGATGCAGGGGGAAATCCCAGCATTGAGGCTGAATTTTGGGGGAAGTTTCAACTTCTATTTCAGGCTATTCAGCTACATGGAGTAGACTAACGAGGCTATGTCACAAAACAATTGGAAAAATGGAGTGGCATTACGCAAATTAAAAAATTTTCTGGTGACACCTGACTTGGGACCAAAGGATATGAATATGTCAGGACACCCAGTATAACAAATAATCCTGACATTTCAACGACAAAAGCCCAATTAAAGTCTGGTTTTGCTCATGCAGCCATACAACATGGTGTTTCTGGTTCTAAAGCTTTCCTGGGTAGCTCTCCTCCAAGTGGTGACTCAGGGATCCAGGCTCTTTCTACCTTGTGGCTCTGTATCCAGTTGGGAGATGGTGTAAGAACATCTGGAGATGGAGAACACTGGGGAGATTTTCATGAATCAGATCCGGAAATCTGATTAATTTTGGAAGGGAAATCCATCCCCATTTTGGTGGCCAGACTCAAAGACAGGACAGCACTTCACTGCAAGGAGCTTGGAAAGTGCAGGCCAACTGTGAGCCCAGAAGAAAGGGAAATGCTTTTTGGGGAAGCCAGCCTCTCTCTACCACTGAGCAACCAGTTGTGGAAAACTGGGACCCAGAGAGGAAAACTAATTTGCCTCCTGTTACCCATCGTGTGGGTGACAGAAAGAAGATTGAATCCTAAAATCTGAATTTTGAGGTCATACCATCTCACCCTTCACTGTAGCTGACAAACTGATCAGTGTGTGGTGGTGTCATGTCACTATGAAGAATAAGGAAGTAGAAAATCAATCCCACATGCTGTTATTAGAGCCTGCTGTTCGTAATCGGAAGAAAGATGAAGAATAAATAATTTCTACCTTCCGAGGCTCACTGTTTTCAATGGGTAGAGCGCTTGCCAGGGGCATAGGAGGAGAAAAGCAAGGGCTCCCAGGCCCTCCAGGAAGAAAGGTGTGAGCTAAGCCTGCCAGGATGGGATGGGAAGGGATTTTTGCTTTTGTTTCCATTTTGGTTTCCTTCCACATTTATCAGAGTCAGGCAAAGTTGCTCATCTCAGTGCCCAACACATTCTCACCATTGAGGACTCTTTTAATGGATTTGGGATTTTTTTTTTTTTTGGCTTTTCTCTTCTTCTCTGATTTCCATTACCAACCCTCTTCCCCCATAGTCATTCTTATTAGTGTAGCTGATATCTCTTCTTAAATATGCACCAATCCTTATAACACGCATGCTCTTCTGTGCTTACGTATACTTTTAATTCTCATGATTAATTCAAGGCCATAGCTCTCAGTCTGGTTTCTGTGTTTTTTACCATTCAGTGCCTAGGTGTGTTCGGTGGTGCGTAATAGTTGTCAGTATTGTGGCACAATATTCCTGGGTGAGAATCCACCACATTTGTCTCATCCATTTCCCCAGGGCTGGGCACTTGGATGGTGTCCAAGTCCCCACCCACCCCTCCACCCCAAAGTCTGCTGCTGTGACAGCTTCATGGGGGGCAGGGCTCTCCTTTGTCCCATGGGACATCTCTGAGGCGGGACAGCCAGCAGTAGTCTTGCGGACTCCTGGATAAATATTTAATTTCTTTAACTGTGTCCAAATGGTTTTCCAAAGTCCAGGGCCCCATCACACTGATGGCACATCAGTGAAAATTAGCAAAAGTCACCCCTACAGGGGATTTGCCCTTTCCCTTGTCCCTGGGACCTCTTTCCCATAAACGACTGGCAAGTCTGCCCCCGTCTGCCAGCTTTTCCACGATCTCTACCATTGTAGCTCTTCAGTTTGTCTTTATCCCTGACACGAGGGTTCATGCTTTCAAAAATGGACCCAGGAGCGGCGAAAATGCAGGAGAGCAGAGCACAGGAACGAGAATGGGAACCTTCTGCCTCAGTTCTTCACTTCACCGACTCCTTCTTATTCTTCAGATCTTGACCAGAGGTCACCTCTTCAGAGAAGCAGGCCTGCACCCCAGGGGTGAGACGCCCCCCATCATTTCCTCTCAAGGTACCACATGCAGGATTTGCAATTAAAAATGAATTTGCTTATTTACAGTCTGTTTTCTCTCACCAGTCAACAAAATCTTCAAGGACAGAAACTAAGTCCCTCCTGAGTAGCTCCCAGCTCAACACCAGCTCCACAGCCAGAGTTAGCATCTATCGAGCACAAATTAGCTGATGAACAAGCCCCCTGCAAACCTAGCCACAAATACCAACCCTCTGAGGCCATTCCTAGTGACATCTCCATTTTGCGCTGAGGGAAAGTGGGACACAGAGAGGTTAAGTGATTCGCCTAAGACCACACAGTGGCAAAGGAAGATGGGGTTGGCCTTGAACTCAGTTGGGCTAGTTCACGTTTGTAGCCTCTCTGTTCCTCACAGAGGAATGCATAAGCACAGGGGAGGAGGGGAGGCGGTCAGATGATTGCAACAACATTAACAAACACACTTGGGCACAGCTTTTTTCCCCAAGTTATTATGCTCCTAATGAGAGTTATTTTTCCTCTAAGATGATGATTTTCATAAATTATGGAAAATTCCTTGGCCATTGCTTTTTATGTTATGGCCTGGGGTGGAGCACAGGGGGGTGATGAATGACTTTTTAAATTCCTTCACATTGAATTCTCAAAGACAAGACCGCATGTAGAATCTATAATTAATTATTATTCACACTTAATATAGTTAGATAATGTGAACACATCTTTCCATTAATTTATGTGGCTGATTCCTCATCATTTTCCCATAGGTATAGTTCACTGATTTCTCAAGTTATTAAAAATTAAAATTCATATTAGGGAGTTAGAGGAGCTAGTGTCCCTATACCTATTTTTAGTCTAAAGTCACAAGCTGTGGCGGGGGGCGGAGGTTCATTCCAATTGCTTCCTTTGCACAATTCTAAACTAAAATAGGTGGGTGCATTTACTCTTTTCCTTGTTAATTCCTTAAATGTTGATTTGCAATGACTTTGACTGTCCCAGGGAGACAGAGAAGTCTTGATAAGCAGCTGGTAAGCACTTATCAAGAGGGCTGGGGAGGAAGGAAGGGGCTATCTTGCTGGGAATGAAGGCAGAAGTAGGTGATAATGAAGCTGGCCCTTGAAGGAAGAGGACTTAGATGGAGAAGACAGGGAAAGGATGCCACAGCCGAGAGGTCATGTGCCAAGCATAGGAGTCCGGAAAAGGCACAGCAGGTGCTGGAAGGCCGAGAGTTCACTCCAGGGAGCACACCTAGGGGTGTGGGGGTTAGGCTGGAGAAGGGCGGGGGCAAGGCCGTCATGAACAGAGTATGGAAGGAGAAGAGAGAGGATGGTCCTCCCCAGAAGCCTCAACACTGGATTCTGAATTCTCTGTCTCATCCCGGAAGCTTATAGCTCATTGAGACCAATCCACCCACTTTCTAGGTGAGGAAACCGAGGCCTTGCCTGCTTTAGAAACAAAAGCAAGAAATTTGCGGATCAAGTACATTCATCCCCACTCAGATATTCAGGGCTAATGCTGTCCATAGCACAGGGGTGTGCTCAGCCAGGTCCTGGACACTCAGAGGGCCGTGTAAGCAGGTGTGAGTTGGTGGAAAGCCACTGCCCGGTCACTCAGCAGATAGAACCTTCCAGATCAGAGAATCACAGGTGCTTTGCTAGTTACAACATAACCCAGGCTGCTCCTGATTTGCATATTCTGCATAACTTTGCATAAACCATTGACAAGTCTCAGAGCCTGTAAAAGAAAACTAATTAGAGCAGCATCTTTCCCTGGTATCCAGACTTTGCATGTAGGTGAAGGGGAGGGGATGCTCTGTCCTCAAGGGCTCACTCAGGTACAATCTGGGGGCTGGTGGAGATACTGGAGCAAGAAATGAGTTCAAATCCCCACTCTGCTACTTACTGTTTGTGGGACCTTGGGCAAATCACCTCTCCCTCCGGAACTCCCTAATAAGGGGCACTGGATCCTAGACATACAAATCTGTGGGTAGAACCCTATGCATCAGGGGGACCAACTTCCCTGCCACAAAGCCCGACACATTTCCAGCCCCAGGCGAATATTTAGGCAGGAGGATCTGATCCAGGGGCAGCCACCCTTGCTCTGGTACTCAATGCCAGGACATGTCTACCTCGTTTCGGTGTGCCTTTGACTTCTTGCCTGTGCCTCCCAGAATAAGAAAACGTATCCCTAAAACAGAAGAGGGACCCCAGGTCCCCAGAAAACGACCTTCCACGGAGGGGTCAGGACATCAAAACCTTTACCTGCATGGAAGCTTAACCCAATGAGAAAACTGAGACTCAGCGGAGGGATGTGAACATGAGGGCTGGAACCCAGGTTTCCCGACTCCCCACTGGGTTCCCACACTGCCCCCCGTGACCTGGATTTAGGACATTTTCGTCCCAACTCCTCGGAATGCCAGCCCTGCATGGATGCATCTGGCTGGAGATTCCAAAGATCAATGCTGCTTCCGATACTCCCCCTGCGGCAAGCTCACGACATATTTTTTCACAAGTAATAATTAGCGACAGAAATATCTGACCTACTTACAACTCCACAAATACACACATTTGGCGGCTTCCACATCAGCTCGGAGGCCGTCAGAAGGAGGCTGTTTGGGAATAGCTTTTTATAACCTGGTTAAATGACAATTCCGCAGCGGGCAGTTTGGGAATGCTAATTTCTGCCCACCTTAGCTTGCCAGGCTGGTAGTGTCCCCCCACATCCCCCCAGCACTCTGCCTCCCCCTGCAAGGTTCAGACCCTGAAGTCGGTGATTATTTTTACATTCTGCTCCCAGGAGCAGAGGTGGATTGAGTTTCTGTCTTTAGAAAGATAGATGTCTAAAGCAATATAGGCAACATGGGGTTTGGGCTTTTTTTTAATGCTAAACAAAATAGGATAGTTTGGCAAATGTCTGCTTGTAGGATGTTAGTTCCACCCTTGCATTTTCTAAATCCAGCCCCTGAGGGTATGGGCTGAGCCTTCCCCTCAATGCCATCACGCAACTTCACCTCCAGCGGGAGAAGGCCTCTCCCTCACCTGTGCACTCAGGTGCGTTCCTGGACTCGGTCTTGACAAAGTGGGGCCAGACAGGATGAGTGGTCCTGGAAGCCGGCAAGGACGAGTCAAGGGCAGAGCTGAAGGAGGCCGGTTAGAAGGCAGGACAGTCAGGAGCTGCCCTGTGGGGGCTGCAGACCCTTCCACCAGCTTTTCCCAGAAGCCCAGCACCACCCGCTGTGGGACTCGGTTTCCACAGGACACCTGTCTCCTCCTCCCTGGTTCGCCATGGGCAGCAAGAGGCCCTTTGAGCCACGAGCCTGGATCGCATACCTCCTCCTGAGTCCCAAGGATGCAGTGACAAAGAGCTGTCCTCAGGGTGCCTGCAGAGGGTCTGTCACACAGTGGGGTCCTGGAGACAGGTGCTGGATGGGTGGGGGGATGGATCCAGCACAGAGGGGGGTGGGTGGGTGTCAGAGAGGGGTTCCTGGAGGCGAGGCCCCGGAGCCCTTTCCTATCAGTTCTCTGCTCCGGTTGTGGGGTGTGGAAGAGAGGGAGCGCCATGGTGGTGGCCCCTGGAGCAGCTTGTGTAAAGTCCCAGAGGTCTGTGGAGAGTGCGGAGGGCTCGGGAAGCCTCTGAAGCTCAGGGGCAGTGCAGGGAGCTAAGGCAGAAGAGGAATCACGACGCTGGAGAGAACCATGGAAGCATCTCAAGGGTTCAGACTCTCACACAAGGGCAATAGGGACCTGAGAAGCCACTTTAACAAGAAGCTCGCGTGATTCAGTTTGGGTTTTTAAAAAGCCACTTCATAGGTTCCCAGCACAAAGAACCATCTGGATGGGAAAAAGCAAACACTTCCCAGCTGCCCCGCCCTCTGTTCCCTGACTCGGGGCAGTAACGTTAGTTTACCACACCCCGTTTTAGGGGCCTAGGTTCAGTGTTTTATCAAGTGTAGACACCAAGGGGAGTCCCCACCCAATCTGGACACAGGCACACCTTCGGGAAAAGTGATCACGGTACATTCAACTCTCCAGTTGTGAATTTATATTCCTTATGTAATTTTTAAGAATTAAAAATTCTTAATTGAGAATCCCTGTCTTGCGTTCTTGCCCACTCACTTCAGGGGGATTCACGTGTGTCCCCATCTCAGCGGGGGCATCCTTGGCCATGCCATCGCCATCTAAAAACCGCACTCTGCCCCTCTCCCCCTCACTCTGCTATATTTTTCTTCCAGTCCCTGGCACCACCTCACATAGCTCCCCTGACCTGCTTACTCTCTGCCTCACTTCTAGAACAGAGTCCCCACGAAGGCAGGAATTCTGTCTGCAACCTTCACAACTCCTGCACAGTTCACTGGGTCCCAGAGGGTGTTCAAATAACATTTTAAAAATGAATTCTTGGCCAGTTATCAGAGAAGATGCCCTTCTCCTTGCCAGGCTTTAAGAAAGCCTAAAAGCTTCTCTTTATAAGACAGTGAGAGAAAGATCCAGCACTCCAAGAGATAGACATCAGGGGATGGAGGTTTTCCACAAAGTTCTTCCTCATATCCACTCAAAATAAGATCAAATTGTCATGAAATATTGGCACCAGGCGGGTCGCCCCCACTGGTGAAGATTCTCTCACTGTTCTAAAAGCTTGAAGACCACCCCTCCCCCACCACAGCAAAAGCAGTGAGGAAAGTGTGTTCATACTGCTGGCTCTCTGGACTTGTTTCTGTGGGATCAAAAGCCCCTGTGTCCTCTTACCCAGGGGTCTTACATGGTCAGGCACGGAGCACAGTCCATCACAGCTTCCACCTCTGAGCAGCATTTAGAGATGAGGGCTCCCACCACTTCCCAATAAGAATATGAGTAAGCAGTGATAACTTAGCAAGATAGAAAGATGACGGAGGGGCCTCCCTGGTGGCGCAAGGGATTAAGAAGCAACCTATGAAGCTATCTGCAGCTACTGCTGCACGAGTTTGATTCCCAGCCAGGGAACTACCCACATGGCACAACAGACCTCTCCTGTCTCGCCTGCTGCTCCCCTCAGCAGTGTAGTTCGTCAGTCTGCCTGCTCTGTTCCCCACTCTGTCTCTGGTGAGCCCTCTCACCCCCCACCTCAGGCCAGTACCCCAGTTCTTGTATGCATAAATAAATAAATCTTTAAAAAAAAAAAAAAAAAGAAAGATGATGGAGAAATCTCATGCTTTTTAGGAAACCATAGTAGCATAAAGGAAAATGTCCCCTCAGAAATGGAAAGTGACTTCCTAGGAAGAGAATGGGGATGGGGAGACTGTTTCTGAGCTGGGGTGAAGGAGAGATTCAGTACCTCATGGACTGCAGCCTGACCGGAAAAGTAACTGGGAAGCGAGGCCTCTTAATTTGTTCTCCTTGTTAAAACTTTGGTCAGTGGTAAATATGCATTGGGGCAGACCCACACTCTCCAGGTGAAGCTTATCAGCCCATCTTCCCCCTGCCCCTATCTCTTCTCCCCCCTTTTCCTGCTCCCTTCGTCTCCCTCCCTCCTCCACTTATTAAACATCTGTCTGTTCAGGAGGCCTCACCTGAGGCCTCTGAGGTCCCCTGACCCCCAATTGAACACACTGAAGTCTTTGCCCACAAGGGACTCTTAGCGCAGTGGGGGGTGGAGTGGAGGAGGGTGGTCAGTGCTCCCACCGGAGGAAATGCCTTGCGAAGGCCTGGAGGTGAGAGGGGATGGAAAGGGTTAGGGGGTAGTGGGACAAGCTGGGCCATCACCCCGTGCCAGGGCCCACTGATCACCCACAGCACTTGCCAAAGCACCAGCCCATTTCGGACTGGGCAAGGCTCAGGGTGGCTGAGTTTCCCCAGAGCCCAGTGGACTGGACCTTTGGGCTTCACCATCACTGGAACGGAGAATGGGTCTCAACCTCCTACGTGCTGCCATCTGGGAAGTGAACACAAGGTGGCAGCAGAGTATCATAGGGGTCAGGGCTCAGGCCCGGAATCCGCAGATACCCCATTGTGCCCTGGATGGCTAACTGCAGGTACCTGAGCCAGGCCCTGGAAGACTGTGGTCCCTGCCCTGACAGCAGGGGCATCAAAGTCAGGATGTCATAAGTGTGTGTGCATGTATATACCCACATGCACAAGTGGGTGTCTCTGTATACATTGCATATATGGGTATGTGTGTGCACGTGTGCATCTGTGTGCATTTGTGGGGGCATGCATACTAGTCAGTCACGTATAGGCATGTGTGTCTGTGTGTGTGTGCATATGGGGGTAAGCCTGGCCCCGTATATGTTAAGAATCCTACTTAACCCTTATGCCCAGCTCACCCTACACCACCTCCAAAAAGACATCCTTGGCTCCCCAGGCCTCTCACCTCATAGCTGGCAGGGTTGAATTCACTGCCATGGCCCACCAGCCAGGCTCCCTGAGGGAAGGGGCCATAATGGCACCCCCCACTCTCACAAAGGCATAGGCAGGAGGCTACTCAGCTATCTTGGCCCGTTTGGAGCAGGAGATGCTTCCTGGCTGGGGGCCGAGCAGAGGGGCGCTGAGCGTGGCCACCACACTGAAGCTCTGGATGGCAACACTCCTGGGTTGTGTGGTACAGGGTAAGAGGCTCCGAGCCAAACTGCCTGTGTTCAAGCCCTGACGCCTCTGTTAGTGACCTGGGCAAGTTCCCTACCCTTCTGGGCTTCATTACCATCTTCAAATAAGATGACAACAGGGCTGTTGTGAGACTGAAGCGATCACCACCTATGTAAAGAGTAGCAGGTCTGCACCTGGCACGGGATTAGGGCGATTAGCTACCATCTTTGCTACTGGGTTCAGATCCAGCAGAGTCTCTGTGACCTTGGACCAGCCAGCTGCCACCTGGGCCACCAGCAGGCCCCCCTGGATGACCACCATGGCCTCCTCCAGGTCCTCCCTGCTTCTCTCCCCACCTGCCACTTTCCTCCCGACAGCCAGTCATCTTCTAAAGCTGAAATCACACCACTCTCTTGCAGAAAAACTTCCTGTGGCTTCCCACACACCTCACACCAAATCTAGTCTCTCCCTGTGGCTGGCCACTGCCCTCATTCGCCATTGCCCCTGCTCTCGCCCTGCTTCGTGCCCTTCATAGCAGTTCCACTCGCTGGCAGCTCACACTCACAAAGACACACAAATATACAAACACACACAAGCACACCTACACAAATACAAATACACATACACTCAGAAACCCAAGCACGCACATAGCTACATACACCAGAGAAAGACACAAACACACATACACACCAGCACACCACACACACTTGCATACATATACACACAGGCACGAGCATACATACACACACACACAAACATACACTCACAGAATGTGTGTGTATTTCTTTACCATCTTCCTTCCCCAACACAGACCAATGGAAGCTCCATGAGGGAGAAAGCTCAGTGAAGCACTGGCTCCTAGTAAGGTGCTTGGCCAATAATATAATAGGTACTCAATAAATACTTTACAAATAAATGAACAGATGTGAGCTTTCTTCATCCATAAAACGGGTGACAATAACCCAGTCTTACAGGGCCACTGTTAAGAGCGAACCAGACAAGGCAGGGAAAGCAGTTTCTTCCACGGAGTGGGAGACACTGGGGCTGTAATCTTAGAAGTAGACACCAGGGGGCAGCACAGCTCCAAGTCACTCTGTGGCACCCAACCCTGGCCAAGAGGCACAGGAAGAAAAGGACCTTTTATAGCTCTGGCAAAGGTGGGCTGGACACCTCTAACATCACCCTCCATGCCCAGGCTGCCAGGGAGGCTCTGGCAGGTGAGAGCCACACACTTTCTCTTTTGTTTACCAGCTTTGACTGAGTCACAGAGAGGAAGCTGTCTTGTGACAGAGCTCAGAGCCTAGAGGAGACAGTCTCTGAACAAGTAATAAAAGCAATTACTCTAATTCAAGTGATTAAGGCAAACAAGCCTTTACCCTGACAGTGGCTTGCAGGATGCTTTGCACACAATGACACAATGGTCCTGTGTTTGGGGCTGAGATGTGAAGGCGGAACCAGAATCAACCATGTATTTATGAGAGTTATCAGACCGAGGGAATCTCCTGTGCCAAGGCCCTGGGGCAAGAAAATGTTTGGCCACAGAAAGAAAGGTACTCCCTGAGTAGCAACTCTCCAAAGCCCAGGCTTTCTGGCCCCCAGTCAGGAGTCCTCCCTCCTCTCTGGGTTTCTTCTCCAACAGGCTTCATCTCTGATGTAGCAGCTGCGCCAGAGGCAGAGGAATTTTGGCCTTGAGAGTGTCTGACCCAACTTCCCCAGTGTATGAGCTGATAAGAGATTTTCATTCTGATGTCTAGACTAAGACATCCCCACAGCTGGGACGCCTACATTTGGGGAAAGGCAGCGGGCGTCCCTGTAATCATGTTTCAGTGGCCCTCGACCGGGGCTAGGGCCACTGCTGGGGGCCAGGATCTGAGCACAGCGGCTCAGAAGGCATTGACTAGGAGTCCAAGACGCCAGGAAAGCTCTGACCCTTCCCTAGATGAACATTCCAGGGAAACTTAGCATGGAACGGGGCAACCTGCCTGTCGAAGATAAGGTTGTATTGGAAAACAACACAACTCCTAAATCCAGAGGCTTAAAACCACAAAGATGTGCTTCTTAATTCAGAGTGCAGGGTGTAGGCAGGCTCTCATGCTGGCTCAGCTTGGCCCCAGCGTAGCCAAGGGCAAAGAAAGATCTGCAGGGACATGCCGCCACCTGGTGGCTATAGCCAGGCACTCGGCCAAGCTCAAGGTGGTGGTAAAGCGTCTTCCCAGGTGTGGGAAGAGGCCCTTAGGAGTGTGAGCAGCACTAATGTCCAGCTACCTGCTGAGGAAGGACCGGATGCCAGGGAAACTACAACTGAGGTTGGACCCTACTTAGCTGAGCAAGCCAGAAGCCTGGACTTGGGGTGGGCAACCTGCCCTGGCGGTGGTGTTGTTTATTAAGCATTTACTATGGGCCCAGCCCTCATGGGCACTATGACAATCAGTCCCCCAAACAACACTGTCGGTAGCTACTAAGCTCCCCACCCCCGCCTTTTATAGATGGAGAAACTCAAGCATAGAAAGTTAAAAGCAATTTGGCTAAGGCCACACACCCAAGCATCTGTCAAAAAGATGGATTCAAAAAGAGAAAAAAGAGGGGTCTTCTGAGGCACACTCACAGTCTTATGAGTGGTGGAGAGAATATTTAAGACATTTTCCTCTCCTGTGATGCAAGTCTTGCTTAGAGAGATTTTAATAAAGATTTATGGTTTTTCCAGTGCCTTTTTAATTTTCCAATTATTTGAACTGATTTGTTTGTGCATTTATGCATTTTTATTTTGAAAAAATTGCTAACCCATTGACTATTTGAAAGAACGCCCTTCACTGAGATCTACCAACTACCAGTCTCACCACGATTCCACCCCTCTCTTCTCCTCCATCTCTCTCTCTCTTTCCCTCTTCCTCTCTCTTCCTCTTTGCACACCCACATGA
The DNA here is from genome assembly GCF_964194135.1 of Talpa europaea. Classification (NCBI taxonomy): domain Eukaryota; kingdom Metazoa; phylum Chordata; class Mammalia; order Eulipotyphla; family Talpidae; genus Talpa; species Talpa europaea. Next base: position 63,832,448 of record NC_140074.1, on the reverse strand, counting down.
ACATACACACACACACTTCACTTCTGCCAAACCACCCAAAAGTAAAGTGGAACATAATTACATTTTGTCCCCAAATACATCAGCTTGCCTCTCCCAGGAGCAAGGACATTCTCCTCCCAGTCCCAAACCAAAGACGCTCAATATTAATTTGGCAACATCACGCTCACATTTCCCTAGTTGTGTTCCCAACATGCTTTGTGGCTGTTTGTCTTTCCCGCCCAGCATCCAACTGGGCATCACGTATAGCATGGAGCTGGCAGGTCCCAGCTTCATTCCTCATGACACAGTCCTTTGCAGAGTCTGAGCCAGATGTCCTGTGAGATGTCCCAAGGGATCCCCATATGGGTTTCAGGTCAGACATTTCCAGCAAGGGTGGCACATGGTGTCAGCCCATCTCACCAGGACTCAGGTCAGCCAGAGGGCTGTGTGAAGTTAGGGACTGCCAGGCCTCTCCAGCATCAAAGCATACCCCCTCTGCAGTTCACAGGCCAGCTCTGGGTGGCACTTCAAGACCTGCGACTATCCTGCTCTGCATAACCTTCATGGTCTTTGCATGCATTGAAGAAACCTGCCTGAATCACTTATAACATTGGCGGTTGCAAAATGTTGATCTTTTCATTCTTTGGACAGATGGAGCAGGCCTGGTTCCTCTGTGGATTCAGTACAACCCATGACTGGTCCCAGGCTTCCTGGCACTTTGAGGTCACACTGACAGCAGGTGGAAGGAGGGAGGGCAGGCTGTTAAAGAGGAGGAGGCTGGTGCTCACCCCAGCTCCATCACTCACTTACCTTGGCCCCAGTGGTGGTGCTAGAACCAGCAACATTGACTTACCTGGGAGGTTATTGGAAACGCAGGCCTCTGATTCAGACTGTGTCTCCAGTGACATGGCCAGGGTGTCCATGTGCCTGTGAATGTCTGATGTGGGCTGGCCTGAGGAACTTGCTGAGTCTCTCTGAGCTTTAGCCTTTCCAGGTCACACCACGGCTCAAACAGATTCATTGCTTGGGGCGGCTTTTTGCAGGTCTGCTAATCCTAAGCAGCCTGTTTGGCCATCGCTTTTGTTACCTGCAGTTCTGCATTCCTATACAGGTCAGAACTGCCTGGTCAATTAGTTAGAGGAGCCCAACCTTACAAGGTGCCTTTCAAATCAATCAAGAGCAGAAAGCTTGATCACTCTGGGAAGGCTGTATGTACATCCTGAGGTATGACCAGGAACACCCGGGGGGCCATTGACCAATGCATAAACTCACCCCCAACTTATACATCCTGAGGTATGACTTGGGAACACCCAGGTGGATATTGACTGATGTGTAACACGGGACCCCAGAAGCTGATCAGTGGAACGCCTTGTTGATAAGATTGGAACCATGGCTGGGGCCGGGGGTATGGCTTCGGTTACAACACTTGGTCGTCCGGAAGATAAGAATTATCTGGTCAGCAGACTCAGGTCTCCCTGAAGCCCTACATGAATGACATAAGCACATTTTCAGCTTCACCCATTTTTTTTTCCTACCCCACGTAACTGATGCTATATGATTATTCCACAATAAAAAGGCCATGATCTTGGTCGTTGGGCAGCATCCTGCACAGTGTATCCTGCTCCATGACTCCTGTTTATCAGCATGGTGTTGCTAATGCAACATTTTTTTCTTTTTTTTCCTTCAGAAAAGTAAATTCTAACATCTACCTGTGTGAGAAGGTGATGACGATGTTGATGGTGGTGATGGTAATGATGATAATGAGGAAGACAATAACAAATACCATTTCTAAGGAGGAGAAAAGAACTCAGACATTTAACCAAGATTTCTGAATGGTGGGATCTGACAGAGGAAGGGGCCTGGGGCATTGTTAACAAGAAATTCAATCTTTTGCATTGAGCTCCGCTGATCATGGGGCCACACAACCTTTCTCCCAAAAGCTCTTCTACTACAGAAAAAGAATGGGGCTCATGCAGCAGGGAGGTGTGAGCTGGGGAGGGGATGAGCCGGGGGAGGCAAAGCCTGCCCTTGCCTTGAAGTCTCCTCAGCCTTGTGTTTTATCTTCCAAATGTGTGCCAAATTTGCCTTCTGTTTCATAATATATCCATGTTTGCTTCAATATGTTTAAAAATGTTTTGAATTGCAATCATAAGAAAATAAGCTTCCTATCCTACAGATCTTGTTTCCCCGGTGCAGCCCCAAGACCAAGGGTTTGTGAAGTTTACGAAGGGGGCATCTAAGATCCTTGGCACAGAGGCCTGACGTCCCGCCTACATCTGCCTCAGGTCCTGCCCACAGCTGCAGGTTGAGCCAGGAAGGCTGCAATTGGTCCAGAATCCCGCCTGGGTGAGATGATACGTCTCTGCACAATCCTCACTTATACCCAATACTTGAATAGGCCAAGGGTTCCTTCCAACTACCCCCCCTGTGCCGGATTCTGCTAGCCAGTGGGTCCTCCTAGTTGGGGGGTCACAAGCATCTCATTGTAGGGATGAGAAAACCTGCAGAAGCAAAGCAAGATCTCAGAGCAACTTTTCGGCAGAATTGCTGCAAAGACACAGGTGTTCCGACGTTTGGGCCAATGAGCTTCCTGTTGGCTGGTCCCCAGAATCTCATCTCATCCTCCACCAGGTCCAGGCAAAGGGGTGGCAAGGCTAGGAGCCCCTCTGGTGTTGCCAGGGGCACAGAGAGGCCCACTCCCTCCTGCCTGCTGGTGGGCAATCATTGCCCCAGGAAGGAGGCTCTGGTGAAGTGGGAGCCAGGCTGTGGGAGCAAGGCAGCCTCAGCCAGGCCATTCCTGGTGCCTGCTGGGCCTAGATAGGGAAAGCCTGTGCACAGCTCACAGTTGGGGAGTGTTATAGAGCAGCCCCGATATTAAACGGTTCCTGGCTGTGGGTCCTCACCTGCGCGCTTTAAAGGGACTTATGAATACTCTACTACAGGCACACACAAAAGGTTAATAAAAGGTTTATTTACAAGAGAAAAGGAAATAAGGAAAATGTACAACTCAGGGAGAAAATAGGGAAATAAAGTCTTTAATGCGTCCTACCCGATCCGACGACCTGGAAACCCAAAGTCACTCTCAGAGCTGGCCGAACACTGCGAGCTGGCGTAGAGCCAAAAATGGGGATTCTCCAAAGCCCACGTGTCTGCCTTTTATATCCACCTGGCTGCTTAACCCCACCCTCAGTTCCCAGCCACCTTCCCTTTGGTGGTGATGGGATAGCCCTGTCCTATAACAGGAGCACCTTGACAAGGTGTCAGATCCCAGCCCATGTGGAGAATACTCTCTCCTAGCCAGTGCCACCCTCCTGAGGAGGTAGTGCGCACTCTGTCGGGAGGCGACCCAAGCAGGGGTGGCTGACCTCCTCTCCTACAGCAATGCGGAGGTTCTCGGGCAAAGCCCCTTCCGATCGTAAAATGCAGCAGGCATCAATGTTTTGGCCCTTGCCTTTATTTTCAACTCCCCCCTGAGGGACAGTAGAGATCCCAGAGCTGAAGGCCATACCTTCTCTCCCCGGGTGGTCTGGCAGAGAGCAGCAGGTCTCTTGGAGAGCAAATGACCGCAGAGCTAGAGATCACGAAACCTCCATCCTGCCCCCGAGCATAGATGATGGATGCTGTGTGTCGTTGGGAAGTCACTCACCTGTCCGAGCTGTCCATCCCTCCCCTTGGATGGACGCTACCACTCTTCCTGCCTCCAAGGTCTGTCTTTAGAAGTTCTCAGGCAGTGGACAAAACACTAGATTTTCGAAATATACTCGTAGAGGTCAGTATACTATTATTCTATTTTCAGATGCAAAAAAAAGGGCACTCGGAGAAGAGTTCTGCTCAAGGTCACACTCCATGTCAGAGGCAGACTCAGAACTTGAACTCAGGTCCCGGTCCCAGTTTAGAACTGTTTCTCTCAAAAGGACCCCCATGCAAGGCCACTGAAGATGGCCAGGTTCTCCTCCCCAGAGATGCAGCCATTTGCCAGCAAATGCTGTAGTCCATCGTGGCCTGGGGCAGCAGTGAGACTGCCTGAATGGGGCAGGGAGGAGAGGTGGGGAGCACTGGCTATTTCCCCCTTCCTCCAATGGCAAGGGCGCCTCCTCTGGAAAACCTCCTGGCTCTGGGCCCACACTCAGGCTAGACAAGAATGATGCCCCCGAGAACCTTGCCAGAAGAGGGCTGGGGACCCACCCCGGGGTCACCCTACTTTGTATAACGTATTGACATTCACAAAGCCCCTGCACGGGTCTTGGCTTCCCCATCCCTAAGATGCTCCAGAGGCTGTGGCCACCTCGAATTCCCCTTGGCTTAGTCCAGCTCTGGTACATACAAGAAAAATGAAGCCTTGATTTCTTTCATAAACCAAACAGATTATAATATCTGGCTCTGAGGCAGCTTTGCTCTGACCCAACGACAGAGCACCCTCCCAGGCCCCAGGGGCTCCCGGCTGGCACCTGGCCAGGCTCTCCGGGAGCATCTGCTTCCACTCAGCGGCAGCAGCAGCCTGCTCTGCCAGCAGCTTGGCATGCAGCCTCACGGGCTCTCCGGGGCCAGGAGGGACGGCTGGGTCCCAATTACTGGAGAGACAAAGGGCCCTGCCAGGCGGCACTTGTATTTCCCACAGGGCTCTCACCGCCCTATACCAGCAGACAGGCCTGCTCGGGGTGACCTGGCCAGCCCGCTGGGGCCATCACTGAGCGACTGGGGTGGGCAGCTTGCATAGGGAGGAGGCGCTAAGAGAGACCTTCAGTGGTTTACTCAGACACAGATCCCACAGGGGCCCAGGAGTGGGAGGGAGGGCAGGAGCCGAAGGCTTACCACAGGCCCTGCACTGGGTTGTTGGGCACAGCTGAGGAGCAGCCCAGACCTGGACAGGGTCTGGGCTTCAGCGTTAGGCAGGCCTGAGTTCGAATCTCTGCCCTGCAAGCTCAGGCCACCCCCAGCCTGTCCCTTCATCTGTAAAATGGGATGGTGATTACTAAATAGCAGGGTCATTGTGATAACCGAATAAGCCAAGATACTCAAAATGTCTTCCCCAGAGCACATGCCTAGCTCATGGTAGCTGCAGTATGACTATCAACGGCATTCACGTGGGCAGGGACAGAGAAGGGCACAATTCCACATCTCACGCCCAATACATTGTCCCAGTGGTGAGCTGGGAAGGCTTCCAGATGCCCCTGCAGCCATAACGGAGGGACAGAGCTAAAGTCCCATGGGACTTGGCAGGCAGCTGCAGACCTGTCCTGCCTCACCCAGCTGCATCAGCCCACCTCCCCACCCCTGGGGGTCAGGACCCCAGCTCTGGCCTTCCAGTTCTGAGGCTGCAACGGTACTCTCTGCAAGGCAGCTTTTAAATCTATTTTAATAGTGAAGGTGGGATAGAAGAGTTCTGTGCATCCCCTGGGCACAGGGCAGCATGACTTCCCAACCAGGGCGTGGCCGCCAGGTCAGCAAGCTTTCAGCCAGGCTCATGAACCTCATTTCTAATGGTGAGGCAGCCCATGCTCGGCCTGGGCCCCACTTCTGGGAAGTGGCAGCTCAGGAAAGGGGTACTGGCTACCCAGAGGCCCAGCACCATTCCTGTCCCCCAAGAACACAGTCTTGACAGTTCATCAGCTGATGCACAAATGTTTGCCTATCATTTTCTCTGTGCCAGCCCTGGGCTGAGCCTGAGAACGTAAAGGGCACACAGCCGTAGTCCCTGCCCCCCGCCAGGCTGTGGAAACAAGCGTACAAATGAAGGAATTACAGGTTGTGCTGAGGTTTGTGTGGGGAGCAAACCAGGGCTGTGAAGAAAATCTCAGGGTGACTATTGCTCCACAGGTGGTCAGGAATGGTTCTCCAAGGGGAGAGAGTGTAGAAAGAAGGGTCAGGATGAAGATACCCCTAGTTTTCTCCTCTGTCTGCGTCCAGACCTTTGTTCTTTGACCTTGCAGTCTATTTCCCCACCCTTGGGACCTGACACCTCCAGGGAAAAGACACACCAGGCCTCCACTGCAAGTTCAGTCAGGTCAGGAGTGCAGTGGGTGGGATGGAGGGCAGGTACATCGCGGTCTTTAATAAGGGCAAGTTCTCTCTCATTTCCATTCTCTTGCTCTCTGTCTCTGAGACCTTTTAGATGATTGGGAGTAAGATGAATCTATCTGCTATCCCACGCAACAGGGCAGGCCCTGGGAGGCAGAAAATAAAGAGAAGCCCTAGTCCCTGCCCTCAGCGTGCTCCCCATACACATCCATAAGCCAGTGCAAAGTGCTGCAAAGGACGGACACAGAAAGTTTAGGGATGAACAGAGGGTGTGTGTGTGTGTGTGCAGAACTTGAAAGGCTGATTCTAAAATGTACATGGAAGGATATGCAATAGGACAAGACACTTTTTTTAAAAAAAGATTTATTTATTTATTTATTTATACAAGCACTGGGTACAGTTAGAAGCACGGGAGAGTGAGAGAATTCACCAGAGCCAGAGCGGGAAACAGAACAGGCAGACTGACAAAACACTGCTGAGGGGAGCAGCGGGCAGCAGGAGAGTTCTGCACACCATGTGGGACCCTCGCCCAATGGCCGGGGATCCAACCGGTGCTGCAGAGGCTGTAGGCAGCTTCGCAACCCAGCACTTAACCACTGCACCACCGGGGAGGCCCAGGACAAGCCACTCTTAATAAAAAATACCAAGCTGAAAGACTTGCTTTACAACTGTCAGGACTTAATAAAAGTAGAGTATAGTAAAATAAAGCTACAGTGAAGTGTGACATCGGTTTAAGAACAGACACACCCTGGAATGAATCCTACTTGGTCGTGGTGAATTATCTTATGGATACATTGTTGGATTCTGATGGCTAAAATTTTATTGAGGATTCTTGCATCAGTGTTCATTAGTGAGATTGGCCTGTAGTTTTCTTTTTTTGTGTTGTCCTTGTTTGGTTTTGGTATTAGTGTAATGTTGGCTTCATAGAACGTGTTTGGTATTATCCCTTCCTTCTCAATTTTTTGGAAGAGTTCGTGAAGAATAGGCACTAATTCGTTTCTGAACGTTTGGTAGAATTCATTTGTAAATCCATCAGGTCCTGGGCTTTTGTTTTTGGGAAGGTTTTTGATTATCATTTCAATTTCCCTGCTTGTAATTGGTCTGTGTAGGTGTTCTATTTCTTCTTTAACTTTGGGTGATTGTTCAACATCACTTGTAATCAGGGAATGGCAAATCAAAACTACCATGAGATACCATCTTACACCAGTGAGAATGGCACATATTAAAAAAACTAGCAACAACAAATGTTGGCGAGCTTGTGGAGAAAAAGGAACTCTCCTGCACTGTTGGTGGGAGTGCAAACTGGTCCAACCACTATGGAGAGCTGTGTGGAGATTTCTGGACCTACTAAACATAGAGCTTCCATATGATCCAGCAATTCCACTCCTAGGCATTTACCCAAAGGACACAGAAACATCAGTTCCAAAGAGCACCTGCACCCCTATGTTTACAGCAGCACTGTTTACAATAGCTAAGCTTTGGAAACAACCCAAATGCCCAATAATAGATGACTGGATCGAGAAGATGTGGTCCATATACACCATGGAATATTACTCAGCATTCAAAAAAGATAAACACATGCAATTTGCAGCAACATGGATGGCGCTGGAAGGGATCATGCTCAGCGAAATAAACCAGAAAGAAAAAGAAAAATATCGGATGGTCTCACTCATAGCAGGAATCTAGAAAACTTAAATAAGGGACCAGGAAAAAGAATAACTATAAGAAAGAAAGAATCAAAATCAACAAACAACTATGAACCAGAGACACACTATGGGGCGTGGGGGGTGGGGAAAGGAGAGATTGGAGTCAAAATAAGGGGGTCGTAATTGTATGGGGAATATAAAAATAAAATTAAAAAAAATTCAATAACGTATTAAATGCATACTATGAAAATAAATGTTACGTGATTTTTAGATTTTAAAACATTTGGACAATTTTTCAAATACTGATTTTGACATATAATAAAATGCCCAACAAACTTAAAAAAAAAAAAAAAAAGAACAGACACACCATGTTCAACAAATGTTTTCAATAAACAATGCTGAATCTACTGGATCTATACGAAAGAAAAAAATGAGCCTTGATCACTATTATTTAACAACCCCCCACACACAAACACACACACATTTCCATGTATATTGCAGGCCTAAACATGAAAAGCAAGTACACATTTTTAAAAGATATTAGGAACCAAAGGTAGGAGAGGATTCCTTAAAAAGCCATAGGTGTGAAGGAAAGGTTTGATACATTTTGTGCATAAAGGTTTAAATGTCTGGTCATGAAAAATTGCACTCAAGGGAATGAGAAAACAAAGCTTGGGATAGAAGAGAATATTAGTGACATTTATCTGACAAAGAACTCATATCCAGAATCAATTCCTACAATAAGAAAGAAAAAGAACAAAAGACTTGAGAAGATACCACCCCCCCCAAGCAATTTCAAATGGTTAATAATAATATGAAAAGGTGCTTGATCTTACTGGTGATGAGGGAAATGCAAATTAAAATCATGAGGTGAAATAACTTACCTACTAGGTTGGCAAAAACTAAAGGTCTGCAACAGTAAGTGTTGGCAAGACATGGAGCAATGAGAACTTAATCACTGCTGAATGTGTTAAGTTGGTACAAACATTTTAGAAAATAATTGGGATTATTTCATTACATTGATAATATGTATATCCTATGACCCAGCAAGTCTATTCCTAGGTAAATACATTAACATTCGAGTGTACATGTGCCCAAGGAGATAAAAAAGAAAGTTAAAATGTCTGTCTGCGGTAGAATGAATAAACAAATGATGTCATGCAGTCGACCTCTAGATTCCAAAGAATGTGAACGAGCAGGAACTATGTACCCCAACATGGATGAGCTTCGCAAACGTAGGACTGGCCAAAGTAGCCAAATACACACACAAAATATGTGCGGGAAAATTCCATGCACGTCAAGTTCAAGAATGGGCAAAATTGAACTCAATGGTTTAGAAATGCCTCTGTAGACAGCAAAACTATAAAATAAAACAAGAATATGATGAAAAATTAAGATTATGGCTAACTTTAGTTGGTGGGGGGAGGCACACCAAGGGTTGTAGTTGCTGATGATATTCTATCTTCACAATGGTTGTCAAGTGGGTGTTTGCTTTAAAATTATTTGGTAGACTACATTCATATTTCATGTACTTTTCGATATGTCTAAAATATTCCAGAATTTAAAAATTTGCAAAGACAGGAAAGAAAGTAGTGAGAGATGTGCAGACGAGAGAAACTGTGCCTGAAGAAATCAAGGAAAACTTTATGGAAAGGGGGTTTGTTCAACAGATGCATGCTGGGACTCTCCACATGGCAGACACTGAGATGACAAAAGTAATCAAATATTCTCTTCCTGCCCTTGTGGGATTTATATCCACCCTGCAGGGAGGGAGACAGGTGGCAATCAAATAAACACACTATAAATGTTTAAATTACAGATGACAATAACGACTTTGAGAATAGAATTTAGAATCCCTGTGATCTGAAAGGTGAGAATGGATTGTTCAGGTGGTGGGTGGGGGGATTTAGAGGAGACAACACCTCAAGAGGGAAGGAGATTGACTCCAAGGATCTCCTGAAAACGCATGTGACCCTGTACACAGAATCAGTGAGGGAGTAGAATGAGAAAAGTAGCGTGGAGAGGTGGGAGAGGATATTTTGAAGTGGGCTTTGAAGGATGCATAGGGTTTACTGTGCAGAAATTGTAAAATTCTTGAGGGGTGGGATTCAGTGTCTTGGTCACCTATGCCTAATGCAAAGTCATGCTCAGTAAATATAGAAAGTGAAAAGACAAACAGAAAAAGAATTTGGAGGTTTTAAAACTAGGGCCACTGGTGTTGGCCTCAGAGAAATGGGGTCTAGAAGAGGAAGTTTCCTTAGCAGCCTGGCTCCATCCCATCAGTTTTGGAGATCCACCAAGTCACAGACAGAGGGAGAAGAAAGCTAGAAAGGGAAACCCCAAAGGCTAAGCTATCTGTTCTTGAAAGCAGCTCCCTCCACTCCAAGAAAATGGCTTGCACTGCCTCTGCCACTCCCCTACCCCAAAACCCAGGGTCTCATGAGGGTGACAGCAGCAGGGCCCAGGGACACTGGAGCCAGACGCAATCAGAATGAGCAGCTGTGGCTGCAGTGGCTTTGGGAATCTGGTTGTTAGTGGGCAGCTGAGGGAGCCACGCTGTCTCCCCTGTGTTTACTTGGCTCCATTGAGGGCCTGAAATTTGATCTCCACAGGGACCAGGCCAGGTCAGCCCCTGCCGGAGTCCTTACTGGAGTGCTGGCCTCTCAGAGCTGCTCAGAGGATGGCCTGTTATCTGGGCACACTGAGAGCAGAGAACAAGCAGAGACAGGATTTGCCCAATCATAAATTGAAGGATAACACCTCCCATTTCTCTGAGCACTGGGCAACATGCTTTATATAGAACACTGCAAGGGAGGTTAATTTTTATTTAACAGGGAAATTGAATCTCAGAGTGGTCAAGTAACCTGTCCAATGTCACATAGGGCTGGGCTCAAGTCCAGTTTGGCCCAATTGCAAAGCTAGTTGTGCCCCTAACCATGCTACCATCCTGCCTCCAATGGCAGCCTTCGGGGTGTGGCAGGGATGCCAGAAATCAGCCATTCCTGCCAGGAGCTCTGCAAAGATCTCTCCACTATGAATCTCTGTCTATGAATGATCCAGGATTGGGGACCTCTGTCCTCATTATCTGACCACAGAAGCCTTGACTCCTGGTGGGTGCCCTCGCTGATCCCACCTTTCTTGGGTCCCTGCAGCCCAGCCTGGGCATCCCACTGCCATGATGCCTCTGGAATGGGTCAGACAACCAGTGTGCAACAGCAAGAATTCCTCTCTGAACTGGCCATAGAAGGGAGAAGCATGAGGGTGGAGCTGGCCTGTTCTCACCGTGGCATACAGCTCCTGGGAATGAAAAAGTCCCACCTAGGATGGGCACATGTGGCACAGCAGGACACATCATGACTGCACTGACAGCTGTGTGGCTCTGGGCCTGGGAAGAGCCTCTCTGAGGTCCCCTCCACCCCCGTGTACACACGATAAGGTCATTTACGCATGACCTTATTTTCTTTACATTTCATAATCTCATGCATGCAAAGAGCTGGGCACCCAGCAAGGACTTAACAAATATTGCAGTCTGGATTTGAACTCTGACTTTTTTTTTGGGGGGGTGGGGGGGGTCTGTAGTTTCACTCTTCTAGCAATGTGTTACATGTTTCTGGCGAACAATGACCTTGTACCCACTGCCAGGATGCCCAGCAGAGTACCAGGAACAGGATGGATACGAAGAACTCCATTGTTGGTTTGAAACTTGACCCTTCCCACATTTCTCCATTTTTGTCCAGTTTCTGTGGCTTTCTCTAACCCTTGTTAAACCTGTTTACGACTATAGGCTGACTCCTCAGGCAGAGACGGATGATCCAAGGGATTACTATATCCCCTTGAATTTAGTGTCTAAACTTAATCCCTCTTGTAATTCCAGTCCATTTCTCACACTCAGCCCCAAGGTGATGTGAGCAGCTGTTCTTTGTCCTTGGTGAGATCACGTTGCTCTAAGCAGGAAGAAAGCGCCCAGCCCCAGCCAGGGAACCTCTCTCCTGCCTTTCCTACCGGAAATTTCTGCACCCAATTGCTTTCCTTTTCTTTGAAGCAAAATGGCTTCTTTGGGTCAGTCATTCACGCACCAGGCCTTTTAGGGGAATACTCCGAAGTCTTCCCAGCTTGGGGAATTCCAAGGAACTGGAGTCAGACATTCAGGACCCTCCCCTTGGCAAGGGTCCCAGCCCAGGCCCCTTCTTGTATAGAAGGGGGGAGAGAAGGCCACTGTGTGGGGCCTGAGGTCATGCAGCAAGCGAGGTTGGAAGACAAGACTCATGCCTCTTTCCACAGGGAGGACCTGGTCCAGGAGGCCCCACTGTCCTGCTGCCTCTGCGCAGAGGCTGAAGCCAGCCAGCCCCACGCTGGGAACCAGATAAGGGCCCCTTTCTACACCCAGCTCCATATCTCCACAAACCCAACTCCCTGACCTCCCAAGAAGAACCAGCAGGGTGCCAGGCAGATACCAGCAGAGAAAACCTCAGCCTCTCATATTTTGAGGATTCCTTGATTCTGCCTGGTTCCCAGTAAATCAGAAACACAGATGTCAAGGGAGGTTAGCTGTTGCGCTGCCTGAGAATGGCTGAGTCAGCCAAACTTCACCCTGGCAGCTCTCCAGGAGGCAAGGCTCCCCAAAACCCCTGCCTCTCCAGGACCTGGCACTCCACCTCTGAGGGGCTCCTCTCTCCTCCCATCCGAGCCCGGTAGGGCTAGGAATTCAACCACCTCCAGCCTTTAATCCCAAACCTTTTGCATGGTGATGGGGGATCCTGCTGTCAACTGCCCAGAGATGGTGGGTGGAAGACAGGAGGGGAAATTTCCAGAATCCAAAAGCCAAATGTGCCAGCAAGTTATTCTTTCCAGACATGAGTACCCAATTGGGCCAAATACAGCTCAGTCCCATCAGAGACATGGCACCTGGGGTAGAGCAGAGGGCAGGCCCCAAGGGAGGCCATAACCTTGACCATACTTCCTTCCTCGTGCAGAGCCCCTCCATCGGTCCCTCTGAATCTTTATGGTACACCTGCAAGGTGACCCAACCCATGCCCATTTCACAGATGCTAAGACAGGCTCCAGAGAGCAGGGCTGCCCAGCAGAAGAAGCAGTACTGGCTGAGGCCCACAGAGGGCCAAAGCCCCTTACTGTCCTGTAAGGCCAAGGGCATGCCCTGAACTCCAGTCTGTCCTTCCAGATGCTCTGGATGGTAAGACCTACCTGCAGGGTTGTGCTGAGGCTAAATGAGGCACATGTTCATTGCAGCAGCCTAAGGTCTGACTCACAGTGGATGCTGAAAATAAAGCTACTGAAACTGCAGGTTGCACAAGCAGGAGTACTGATATAATCAAAAATACAACTCGATTTTTCTGTCTCACTCTCTCTTGAAAGTGCCGTCAATGGGGCAATGCCAAAGAGGGCCAACTTTTCTGCTCAGTGTAAGGTGGCAACTGTCATTCTGAAGCAATTATGAGAATGCCAGTTTCATGCAGAATTTGCTGGTCCAGAAATAAGGGTAGTGCTCAGTTTCTTCTCTCTCCCCCAGTCTCCAAACTCCAGGCTGTAGTTTTAACCCCGCCAGGGTTTGAACAGTAGGGAAGGCAGATAGGTAGTATTCTCCTTGGATCCTGCAGCTGCCTTTTGGGGAGCAGAGGTGGTAGGCAGTAGGGCTAGCTGCTCTCCTTTTGCCCTCCCACACCTAGCCACATCATAAAGACCTCCTGGGTAAAAGATTCCTTTCCCCTTCCAGAAGATTCTCATGGGCAGGTATTGACAGGCCTGCAGGTCAGCTCCTCTGGTCCTCTTTAGTCTCAGGAGACCCCTTTAGGGGGAGGTGGATCCTCTCTTTTTCCCACTGGAGATTTCTTCACAACCAGCAGCCCCCAACTTCAGGGAACTCTTGTCAAACTCTCTTCAGATGGCCCATGAAGGTTAAGGAGGTGGCAGCCTGTGAGTGTGCACGTGCAGACACACACACACACACACACCAGGAGAAAAACTTTTTCAAAGAAATTTCTCACCAATTTTCTCTTCCTTCCCCTTTTCTCATATTGCATATTCAAGGGCTACTGACATTCTCTGCCATTTTCTTGCAAATTCTGGACTCAGTGACCTAGCTCAGCTCACCTGGGCATTGAAAGCTATGGTCCAAAGAGGAGGAAGAGGTCATTTTAACCTCCTCTTTCTCTTTGGTAGTAACTCAGTGGAGAGGCAGGGAGGACTAAAGCAGAACTGGCTTTGTGGGGAGAGAAGATTTTTCAGTAGCAAGGGATAGGACTTTCACATTCTATTTTAAATCACTAATACATATTCATTGAGAAATGTCAAAAAGCATAAAGAAAAGCAATGCAAATTATCCTTAATTCCACCTTCAGAGACAAATGTTGAGAAATATAGGCTTGGCCATATTTCTGTCCATGCATAATTTGACAAAATATGAAACATTCTATGGTTAGTTTTTTTTTGAGGAACTTCCAGACTGTTTTCCACAGTGACTGAACCATATTATATTTCTATCTGCAATGTATAAGAGAAAGGCTATGAGGAAGAGGGCCTTCCTAATGAGGATGGGGCAGGGCCCGGAGGTTATGGCTCTGACGGTGACAGGGACACTGAATCCCAGATTCCCATCTGTCCTCCCGCCCCCCAAAGGAAGCATCAGAAAAATCAGATTGAAGGAAACATGAAAGAGTCCCACTTCCCTGACTGATGTGGCCATAGGGGAAGGAGCCCCCAAATGACTGGAATTGAAATTCGATTCCTCCAGTGGGCCAGGGTCTGAGTTGTATCTCAGGTAATTTTAAAAATGTAGACAAATATGACATTCTTTACTTGTCTGAGTTTGTGGTCGATAATGTCGACTTTCTCGCTCTCAAATATTTTTTTTTAATTTTGGCATATATAGATTGTAACTCTTACTGCACCGAGATTAGGTGCCCTGGGTTTTCCCTTTAATAAATCATGAGTCCTCACTTCTATCGATGATTATACTTTTCACAACTTATTTTGAGATCTAATCCACAGAAGATAAATTCACCATTTAAAAGTGTACAATTCAGTGTTTTTTTTAGTATATTCACTATGTATACACTGTCACCACTATCTAATTCTAGAACATGTCTATTATCCCTCCAAGAAACTGGTAGCTATTAGCAGTTTGTCCCAGTTGTCTACTCCCCATCTGCTGGCAACCAGGAATGCACTTCCTGTCTACGCTAGGCCCTCTGGATGGGTCACATACATGGACTCGTGCCCGGCTTCTTTCACTTAGCTTGTGTTCAAGGTTCACTCATGTTGTAGCGTACATCCGCATTGCATTTCTGGGGGGAATAATAATCCGTTGTGTGGATAGACCACATTTGTTTATGCATTCATTAATTATGCACATCATTAATTAATTCATCAATTTTAATTGATCATTAATTGATCAATATTTGGGTTCCTTCCACTTTGGAAATGGTGGATAATGTTTTCCTCTCTCCTAGTTATATACACAGGAATGGAATTGCTGAGTCATGTGGTAATTCTATGTTTAACTTTTGAGGAACTGCCAGACTGTTTTCCATGGTGACTGCACCATTTTACATTCCTATCAGCAATTTATGAGGATTCTAGTTTCTCCACATCCTCACCAACACTGGTTATTTTCCTCTTTTCAAATTATAGCCATGCTAGTGATGTGAAATGATATCTCATTGTGGTTTGATTTGCATTTTCCTAATGACTGAAGATGTGAGGCATGAATACGCTTTCCACTTGTGGTCTTAGTGACTTACGAATTCCATTGTAAATTACTATAGTGTATTTTTTAATTAACTATGTGGATTATTTGAATTGTTACCATTTTTCTAATTCATTCATACAGATAAGCCTTTGTGTATTATAATCATTTCTGATTCAACCACATTCATTTGTTCAGCAGGTGTCTAAGCCAGGCCCATTGTGGGGGCTAGTGCTGAACCCCTTCCTCCCTCCCTGGAGCATACAGCCTAGTGACTTAGTAAACAGTCGTGAAAAGGTTGTCTTTAGAAAGGCTGATGAGGGCCTCCCTGGTGGCGCAAGGGGACTGCACTATGAAGCAATCCGCAGCCTCTGCAGCAGAGTTCCATCCCCAGTCGGCCAGGGAGCAACCCACATGGCACAGCAGACCTCTCCTGTCTCACCCGCCGCTCCCCTCAGCAGTGTATTTCGGTCAGTCTGCCTGTTCTGTTCCCCGCTCTGTCTCTGTTGGATCCTCTCACCCCCCACATTTCTGGCCTGTACCCCAGCTCCTGTATGCATAAATTAATAAATCTTTCAAAGAAAGGCTGATGAGTATTATTAAGGAAAAGCACCCGGGGTGAGGTGTGAGGAGCATGCCACCTCCTTGTCTATTTCAAAGCTTTCTGCCCTCCGAGAACTCACAATCTGGATGAACTAGTCTGGAAAGGGACACTAGAGGGATTTTAGCAGGGACAGTGGCATGGCCAGGCTTGACCCTCTTGTGGGCACCTGAGCTTCTGCCTGGGCACTTACTGCCTCTCCAACTGCCAGCTGCACTCAGGTCCTGTCACAACGATACAAGCCCTGGGCTCCTGCCACAGAAAGATGAATCTTGGGAGCTCAGTTGGCAGCCTGTGGTGGGCACCTCAAGACTGTTGCACCTCCTGGCTTCCCCACTGGCTTGGACTGCTGCTCCGTCTGCCCACCTCATCTTGGCCTTTTACCTTGTGCCCCATCGGGAGCACAACTTCGGCCCAACTTCGGCTCACCTGCTTCTGTTCCCTCAGCTGGATCCTCCTTTCTGTCCCTTGTCCTCAAATGATGACCACAGTTCCAGACCTAAGGGAGAACAGACAGCTTTCTGAGGCCAGGCCTCTACCCCAGCCAGGAGTCCTCCCCAGGAGGCAGCAGGTGGAAGGGAAGAGACTTTGGGAGAGGCCCAGAACCAGAACCCAAACTTGACTGTGAGTTCTGGAAATTTCCACTACCCCCACATGAAGGGAGATTTTAATTCCTACCTCACAAAGCTGTAGAGGAACTGAGCGACAGGCTATTGGCTTTTTTTTTTTTAAAGATTTATTTATTTATGCATACAAGAACTGGGGTACAGGCCAGAGGTGTGGGGGAGTGAAAGGATTCACCAGAGACAGAGTGGGGAACAGAACAGGCAGACTGACTGAAATGCACTGCTGAGGGGAGCAGCAG
Organism: Talpa europaea; assembly: GCF_964194135.1. Lineage (NCBI taxonomy): Eukaryota > Metazoa > Chordata > Mammalia > Eulipotyphla > Talpidae > Talpa > Talpa europaea. The sequence continues at coordinate 63,815,637 of NC_140074.1, read as the reverse complement.
GTGAGTCAGGAGAGGTCTGCTGTACCATGTGGGTCACTTCCCTGGCCGGGGATCGAACTCGTGCTGCACAACCTTGCACAACCAGAGAGGCCCAGGCTATTGGCTCTTTACTTACTAAAGGACCCCCTTCCCTCAGCCCCTCTGCCACTGCACACAATTCCCCAGCCACAATTCCCAAACATCAGCACAGAAGGGGCAGAGTCGAGGTGTAGGCACAGAGAACCAGAGACTTGATTTTAACACAAACACTAATTGTGGGTCCCAGGGTGACCCTCCCTGGCTCCATTCATGAAAGTGGTATTTTTAGCCCGGGTCCGGACTGCCTGTGGTCTTTGTGGGGTGGCCAGGCCATGTGTCATGTCTGAGTGACCATGGACTCACTCAGCCCAGGAAACAGGCCCAAGGGACCAGCTGTTGGATGCCATCTGGAAGGAGAGTGAGTTCCAGCAGGACTGGAAGCTGAAGCTTTCTCATCTCCCCAGGGGACCACAGGGTGTGGGGGGTGGAGGCAATAATTACCCTGAACTGAGCATTCACTAGATGTCAGGTGCTATTATGACTTCACATGGTTTGACTTATTTAATCCTTCCTGTGGGGCAGATACTATTGCTATGTCTACTGTACAGATGGGGAAACCAAGGCTGGAGCCCTACATTTAACCTATTCGAGTTCCCATAGCAGTTGCAGGTGGGCAGAAGGCTTGAAACCAGGCAGTGGAGTTCCAGAGCACGCACGGTTGCTGTGAGACATGTTCATCTTATGAACTGCCCAACTCCTCCGCCTATGCCAAGCTCCAGAACTCAGCACCTGTGCTCTCTAGAGCAAGGAGCCTGGGCTCTGGTAGCAGATTTGAGCCCTGCGTCTGACTTGCTGTGTGACCTTGGGCAAGTCATCTCCCCTCTCTGAGCTTTAGTTTCCTCCCCTGTAGGATGGCAGTGATTGGGCATCATAAGGCTGTGTGGTGGATATGAATCCCTGCAGATTCAATAAATATGGGTTTCATTATCTTGGGCTATCAAATCACTAATAAATCTCCCTCAGAGTAAGGTGCATGGCTGCTTTTGGAAACTGAAGATCTGATGGTGGAATTGTGAACATTGGGATCAGCTGTTGGGGAGACATTTAGAGAAAATCATGCCATGTTGGCATCTACCTGGTCCTCAGATTCCCAGCAGATAGGAGAAAGGAAACGGCCGGGACATCCTCTGAACCAGTTGCCTGGACAGGAAAAGAGAACAGGCGTGGTAGAGCTCGAGGCCACTTTAGCCATGTCCCCAAGGTAACCTTGGATGAGTCCCTGGTCCTTCCAGGGTCTCAGTCCCCTGAATGTAAAGAGAGGCCAGGGCTCTTTCAGGGCTCCTTCCACCCTGATTTTCTGTGACTTGACTGAGGCGAACTCCTCCCTCCGGGAAGTGGAACCCTGGTGTCCTCATCACTAGCAACACACACATGCACAAACAGAAACCCCCTCCCCTGTTCTGCCTCCCCCCGGCCCCGACCAGGGTGGCTCTCCTCCCTACCTTCTGGGCTCCCTCTGGGCTTGCCTATGACCTAAGAAGTCAACTCCCCTTGACAGTGTCAATCCCGGAGTCACATGACCTGCAAGTTTAACTCCCCACAGTTCATTTTTTCCTGGCCAGAGAATTGGACTGGCCTAAGGGACCAGTGATTGGGATCATGTGTCCTGGGCTGGGGTGGAGTCACTTGTCCAAGAACAGGATTTGGATGGGGAGAAAATGAAAGCACCTCTAAGTCAGAAACAAAGCAAATCCACCTGGTATATCAATTAGTTACCTGGAAATCTTATCTATACCAATTCCTTGTTTATCCAGAAAACTACCCAAGGCCTCTAGAACTGGGCTTAAATTAGAAAGAAAGAAAGAAATCCCAAAACAAGTCAAAAGTTCATATGTAACTCATCAGAGACTCTTCTCTTTCATAGTTTATTAACTCTTAAAACTCATACAACCCCGACACCCAAAAGCTATTGGTTCCCATTAGAAGGCATCATTCTGACAGCAGTGAGAAATAATTGCTGATGTGCTTTGAGGAAGGAATCTTTAAAAATACAAAAATAAAAGCAAAGCAAATATAGGATTCAGCATTTTGGGGGCCATTCAGTGCCCAGGCACGTGGCCACATGGGTTGGGAGGCCCTAGGAGCATCAGACATATAATATTTGGATTCAATCTCAGCCCTGGGACATCAAGAATGAGTAAAATTATGCTCCTGACATCCATGTAAGATGGTATAAATAGGTAACACATTGTGAAAGACTTCCACTTAAAATAAAAAGAAAAAAATGTTTTATGTTTTTAATAGAAGGAACAGAGCTCATCTGGAAAATGCATTCTTGTGGAATAATGCAGTTATAAATGATGTATGACGATACAAACGTTTACAAGCCAATCCAAAAAAAATAATAAATGGCACCATCTTGAAACCAAACTCTGTAACTAGCAGCTAGAGTTTCACCACTGCAGGAATAAAGTGCTTTCACAGCGACTTCAGCAGGATCGTGGACCCCAGGGACCCTGCCAAGAGCTTAAAAGCAGATCATTTTCAGGAGCCATGTCCAGTGCTGGCCACCACATAACTTCACCCTCCCTGCAGGCGAGACACTCACACTTGCTTGGTGATGAGGGGGACAAACCAGGTCCTGCAGAACTGCGGCGTGTTCAAGCTGGAGACCTAAAGGGAAAATTCGGGGACCTTGGAAGAGGGGATCCTAAAAATTAAGTGCCTCAAAATCACTTAGA